>NC_138775.1:232559719-233759719 GCF_965119305.1 Pelophylax lessonae | reverse complement strand
GATATGAGAAAGTAACCATAACAGGGAAGGAGATCGGAGGTGCCAAGGTGAGCAGGATCTCACAATGGTCTAATGGGCCATACACACATTTTCTGTAGTAACATGAGGTGAAATTGAAGGCTTGGTTGGTCGAATTTCAAAATCAATGGTGGTACCATGGGATACAAAATGTATGATTTTCTAAAGAAAATTTGTTTGAAATTCTACCCATGTATGGCCAGCTTAAGGAAATGTTTTCTCCTGCTTACAGCTGTTTGATGATGTAATTGTTCCGTGATATTCCTCTGAGGCCCAGGCACTGTCACAGGCAGAGTTGTATAAAGTACTCAAAACCCATACTTGAGTAAAAGTACAAGTGCTCGATCAAAAAGTGACTTGAGTAGAAGTGGAAGTGCTCGATCAAAAAGTGACTTGAGTAGAAGTACTAAAGTATTCAACATTTTTTGTACTTAAGTATCGCAAGTAGTTTTTTTTTTTTAATTTTGCTATTCAAGTACTGAAAGTAAAAGTACCAGTAGTTTTGAAAAAAAAATTGCTACTCAAGTACTGAAAGTAAAAGTACAAGTACTGTGTTATGTAGTTATTAAAGAAAGAAGTCAAAAGTTTGAACATCATATTGTTTTTTATTATTTCAAATGCAGCTTTTATTTATACATACAGTAGCTTTTATTTTCGTATGCACTGATAATACACATGTTTTGAGCTTCATGAAACCTGCCATCTACTGTTCTGGCAGTGGTAATTTTTATAATAGTAACAAGTAACTATACAGCACAAAAAAAAAATATCGGAGTAGAAGTATTGAAATCATCGAAAAAATGTAGTGAAGTAAAAGTGGAAGTAGGAGAAAAAAATTCTACTCTAGGAAAGTACAGATACCGCCTTTCGGTACTTAAGTACAGTAGTGAAGTAGTTCTACGTAGTTACTATACATATCTGGTCACAGGCACAGGCTAGATCAGCAAAAAATCCAAAACTAACCAATTATCTGAAATGTTCCCAAAAAATAAATCCAAGTGCTGATGAAGGGCAATGTTTGTATGACCCCAGAAACACAACTCTTAATAGAGGCTTTCAATGTGAAAAAAAAATTAATATCCGAACCAAGCCCCACAGCTTGGCTGTCTTGTCCTTTCATTACATACAAGCTGATTCTACCAGGAGCCCCACCGAGCCTACCGGACAATAGGGAGAATCTATGATCATTTGAATTAGTGGGAACTTTCACTAAGCTTTGAGTCCAGCGTTCCACCATCCAATCTGGGAATCCTAACTCACAGTGACCAATCAGCCTGTAAGAGTCACAATGTGAGAGGCAGGAGTAGGGGTGACCTGTGAGAGATGTGCACAAACACACAGCCCAGAACATAAGGGATACCACGCAGGCACCAGATTTACATGACTGCCATTGAGAAAAGATTTTAGTATAGCAAGTAGGCACCAACACTTAGATGAAGTCTTACTAAAGATGGCAGCTCCTTTCTCAGGGGAATGGAAGATGAAGGCATTGTCAGTAGGAGTACTGTGATTTCACTGAAAGGTAAAAATAGCTGTAACTGTTCCACTTACACATTACTTAGTTTAAACATTATGTATGTTGACATTAAACATAAATCTATATAGGTCAACCTAAACTAAATATTCATATATGTCAATGGCTGTAAGTGGCTTCCATTTTCTTCTTGAGATACAGAACAGTGGTCTTTGACACATCAATCCAGCTACAACACTGCCATCTTACCTTTCTAGCTGGTCTCACTTTTCCTAGACCAGTGATGGGAACCTTGGCACCCCAGATGTTTTGGAACTACATTTCCCATGATGCTCAACTACACTGCAGAGTGCATGAGTATCATGGGAAATGTAGTTCCAAAACATCTGGGGTGCCAAGGTTCGCCATCACTGTCCTAGACAATGTGCATGTTCCCTTTGCTGGCTTAATTAGAAAACTGCATGCTGTAAACTTGGCTCTGACATCACAAAGTATCAGGTTTAAATTTAAGTGTTTAACAAATGTCCTAGAAGTTAATTTCTATATCTTCAGTATCCTGTTACAGCTATGGGCAGAACTTTTAATTTGTTTTCTATGTACTGCCAACTTTATTGTCACCCGATTATTAGGGATGATCGAACGGTTCGGGTCGACCATCGGTTCGGCCCGAACATTGGGTGTTCGAGGTTCGCCCGAATTTAGAACTTTTTGCCCAAAAAGTTCAGAATTCGGCAACCAGAACTGACCAAAATGCAATGCTTCAGGAAATGGGCTTTAAAAGCCCGTGATTGGACCAGAACCATTAGCAAAAGCCAATTGAGGGGGCAGGAGAATGCTAGGAATGTGATTGGAGTGACTAGGGGGTCCCTAGACCAATCATTAGTGAATACGCCCCCCAGTATATAAGATCGCCCCCGCCATATTCCTAGCATTGTTATACTGGACATGGAAGAGAGTGGAAGCAGTTCTGTTAATTTTACTTTAAAAGTGTCATTTAGCATTTTTTAGTGTGAGGAAAGGGATATCTAGTGTAGTTAGAGTGCTCCTTTACACTTAAGTTAGCTTCAAAATTTTAGTTTCTGTAGGGAAAGTGTTAAGTGTAAAGGGACCGTAGTGTAGTGTAGGGTTAACTGGCAGTGACTGCTATGGCAGGGTGACAAAACCCTTCCATAGCAGGGTGACCGCTATAGAGAAATTATAATTTCTCTGAGTTGCTTCGGAACTGGAATATGGCTTCTCACCAGCCAAGCATTTTTTATGCTGCAGGGGCTGCCACTGCCAGTGCATTTTTAAGGACATGTTTGATGTCAGACATGACATCTGAACATGTGTATAGGGGGTATATATACACATATATGTCTGTATATGTACCCCTAGACATATATAGGTGTGATAGTAGCAGAAATAAATGCTTGCGCTAATGAAATCATTTACAGTAATATATTTCTGCTACTATCACACCTATATATGGCTAGGTGTCTATATACATATAATTATGTGTGTATATATACCACTATACACAAGTTCAGATGTTTTGCCTGCCTCAAAAGAACCCAAAAAAATGCCAAAAAAACGCTAGCGTCAAAAAAAAATGCCCAGGTGTGTTTTTGCTGGCATTTTTTGGGGGGTTTTGGAGGCAGGCAAAACATCTGAACTTGTGTATAGTGGTGTATATACACACATCCATATATTTATATACACACCTAGACATATATAGGTGTGATAGTAGCAGAAATATATGCTTGCGCTAATGAAATCATTTACAGTAATATATTTCTGCTACTATCACACTTATATATGGCTAGGTGTCTATATACATATAATTATGTGTGTATATATATACCACTATACACAAGTTCAGATGTTTTGCCTGCCTCAAAAGAACCCCAAAAAATGCCAAAAAAACGCTAGCGTCAAAAAAAAAAATGCCAAGGTGTGTTTTTGCTGGCATTTTTTGGGAGTTTTTGGAGGCAGGCAAAACATCAGAACTTGTGCACAGTACCACTATACACAAGTTCAGATGTTTTTCCTGACTGCAAAGAACCCAAAAAAATGCCTGCTTTGAAACCGGCAAGGTGTGAAAACCGAGGAGAGAAGCTAACCCCCTGAGCTGAAAGTTTTCTAATACAAACAATCCTTTTTTTTCTGGTTCTGGACATGCTACAGAGCTGAAACTTCACAGGTACACCCTTTAGACCCCCCAGACACAAAATCACACAAAAAAAGTTCTTAAAAATTGTAATTTTTGATAAAAAAGCCAATTATTGAAAAAAATTAAAAAAAAAAAAAAAGAGATTTTTTGATTTTTACTTTGGATTTCAGATCTGGGGGGTCTAAAAGGTGTACATGTGAAGTTTCAGCTCTGTAGCATGTCCAGAACCATAAAAAAAAAGATTGTTTGTATTAGAAAACTTTCAGCACAGGAGTATGGCTTCGCTGCTGTAACACCTTGCCGGTTTAATAGAAGGCATTTTTTTGGGTTCTTTGCAGTCAGGAAAAACATCTGAACTTGTGTATAGTGGTACTGTGCACAGGTTCTGATGTTTTGCCTGCCTCCAAAAACTCCCAAAAAATGCCAGCAAAAACACACCTGGGCATTTCTTTTTTGACGCTAGCGTTTTTTTTGGCATTTTTTGGGGTTCTTTTGAGGCAGGCAAAACATCTGAACTTGTGTATAGTGGTATATATACACACATAATTATATGTATATAGACACCTAGCCATATATAGGTGTGATAGTAGCAGAAATATATTACTGTAAATTATTTCATTAGCGCAAGCATATATTTCTGCTACTATCACACCTATATATGTCTAGGTGTGTATATAAATATATGGATGTGTGTATATACGCCACTATACACAAGTTCAGATGTTTTGCCTGCCTCAAAAGAACCCCAAAAAATGCCAAAAAAACGCTAGCGTCAAAAAAAAAAAAATGCCCAGGTGTGTTTTTGCTGGCATTTTTTGGGGGTTTTTGGAGGCAGGTAAAACATCAGAACTTGTGCACAGTACCACTATACACAAGTTCAGATGTTTTTCCTGACTGCAAAGAACCCAAAAAAATGCCTTCTATTAAACCGGCAAGGTGTTACAGCAGCGAAGCCATACTCCTGTGCTGAAAGTTTTCTAATACAAACAATCTTTTTTTTTATGGTTCTGGACATGCTACAGAGCTGAAACTTCACATGTACACTTTTTAGACCCCCCCAGATACTAAATCCAAAGTAAAAATCAAAAAATCTCTTTTTTTTTTAATTTTTCAATAATTGGCTTTTTTATCAAAAATGACAATTTTTAAGAACTTTTTTGTGTGTGATTTTGTGTCTGGGGGGTCTAAAAGGTGTACCTGTGAAGTTTCAGCTCTGTAGCATGTCCAAAACCAGAAAAAAAAGATCATATAGGTGTTAAAGGAGGGTCCCACATCCCTGTTCTACTGAAAAATTATCTTTTTTTTTTTTCATGGTTCTGGACCATCTACAGAGCTGAAACTTCACATGTACACTTTTTAGACCCCCCAGATACTAAATCCAAAATCAAAATCAAAAAATCTCTCTTTTTTTTTTTCAATAATTGGCTTTTTTTTAAAAATGAAAATTTTTAAGAACTTTTTTTGTGTGTGATTATTAGTTAATGGGGCATGACCGAGAACCCTAGGCACTTTTTAGGGGCATTTATTGGGTTTTAGGGCTTAAAAATTGTGTTTTTTGATTACCGAAGTTCGGGTCCCATTGATTTCAATGGGGTTCTGAAATCCGGGCCGAACTTTCGGGGGAAGTTTGGATGTTCTGGCCGAACCGAACTTTTCAAAAGTTCGATCATCCCTACCGATTATATGAACTAGCCTGAAAGCTCTCTTAACTTACCCCTGCATGTCTATACATTACCAATCTGCCTGACTCATTTGTTCTTTACTTAAAAAGGAGCTCCTGTCTGGGCAAAAAAAAAATACTGTAGCTGCTGACTTTTAATATAAGAGCACTTACCTGTCCAGGGATCCAGGGATGTCGGCAACCCAATCGACTGCGGGTGCAGGCAGCTACACTAAGATAAACTGGCAGTGAAGCCTTTAGGCTTCACAGCCAGTTTCCTACTGTGCATGCACGAGTCACGCTGCACTTTTTGAATGGTCCCACTGTCCTCCTGGGACCTGTGTGTGTCCCAGAAGGCAGCGGGGGAAGGAGGAGGGACTGGAAATACTTGGAGATCACCATGGTGATCTTACTCAGAAATGGGAGAAGGTATCTTTAAAAACCAGGTACCTACTCCCCACACACACAAAAAAAAAAGTGCCAAATGTGGCAGTGGAGGGGGGGAGGGTGCAAATAAGCGGAGCTTCTCCTTTTGGGTGGAGCTCCTTTTTAAGGCAGAAGTTTATTTCTGCATATTTTTTACCTCTTCGTGTTCATTCTTTTCCCTCCCTTTACTATACTATTTATTTGGGGGCGTGGTCAGGACAGCATGCGAAGTGGATGTGCGGCCTCTCTGATCCCCGGGCTCCCTTACAGCTTACAGCGGCAGATCACAACCCTCCCCTGCCACACTCACCATGCCCTCTCCCCAAACCCTAACCCTAACCCTAACTCTAACCCTAACCCTAACCTCAACCCGAACCCGGGTTAGGGTTAGAGTTAACTGATGTTCTACATGGTTCTAGATGGACTAGTAGCTTATATATAATCACTGCTCAATCTCACTGCACTTAGAACTTAATAAAGCACCTTCCTTTTTGCCTATTTTCCTGTTTTAAAAAAAAAAAAGTTTGAATTTTCGAATTTGGTTTGAACATCCCGATTTGTTTGAAGTTCTATGAATGAGCCAACAGCCAATGTTCTGCTCGAACTTAGGTTCGACTCAAACTCAAAGCTCATCCCTAGTGGCAAGCCCGCTGTGGATTTTGATGGCACTCAACTTTCACTGTTCCCTGACCTATCACGCCACACACTTATTCAACGCAGAGCTGTATGACCACTGCTAGAGGCTTTGCGATCAGTGAGTGTCAACTACCATTGGGGTTTTCCCTTCGGCTTGAAAGCAACACGGAATTGTAAAATGGCAGTTCTCCGGACCAAGGATGACCTGAAACACTTTGTGGATACACTGGATCTTCCTCCGATCTGATTTTACAGACTGGAGACTGAACAGTTTCATACCCAGGGGCGGATTGAGCGGTCGGGCACTTCGGACGTGGTCCGAGGGCCCAGCCGGTTAGGGGCCCGCCGCGAAGTACAGAATTAATTCACCCGATGTTGTCTCTCAGAGACAACATCAGGCTATCGGGACTACTTAAGTGGGAAGAGGGGAAGGGCCGGCAGCCGGCGCTAACTTAGCTAACTTAGTGGGAGGAAGGGCCCGGCGCTGCCTACTTCACTCCTGCACCAGATGCAGGGCAGAGAGGCAGCCTCAGCTAGAAGACTCCGCCCCCTCTCTTCAGCCATCAAGGCATAGATCACTGGACCCTGAAAAAAAAAGAAAATCCCTCCTTCCATCTCGACAGTGGCAGAGAGAGGGACAGGAACGCCTCCAGTTCAGCAGCACACACAGACCATCGCCGCTGAAATGGAAGGTGAGATGAAGGGAAGTCCAGGGAAGAGCCTGAAGCTGATCTAGACAAGGGGGAGGGGCCTAGTCACGAGGGGGAGGAGCCGCGTGAGACAAGGGGAAAGAGCCTGAAGATGAGGGAGAGGAGCCTGAAAACGAGTGAGTCCAGGGGGGAGGGGGACAGTGGCACTGATACCACCACAGATTAAGATTTCTCCATACCATCTCTGGAAGGTAGGGCATGCAAAATGTTTTTATCTTTATGCTGTCATAATTTGGCTGTGAATATTATTGTACCAGCCACCCATTGTGCCATGTCCACAGTCTCTGACCACTCATTGTGCCATGCCCGCAGTCTCTGACTGCCCATTTTGCCATGCCCGCAGTTTGTGCCATGCCCACAGTCTCTGACCACCCATTGTGCCATGCCCACAGTCTCCGACCACCCATTGTGCCATGCCCACAGTCTCTGACTGCCCATTTTGCCATGCCCGCAGTTTGTGCCATGCCCACAGTCTCTGACCACCCGTTGTGCCATGCCCACAGTCTCTGACCACCCATTGTGCCATGCCCACAGTCTCTGACCACCCGTTGTGCCATGCCCACAGTCTCTGACCGCCCATTGTGCCATGCCCACAGTCTCTGACCACCCGTTGTGCCATGCCCACAGTCTCTGACCACCCATTGTGCCATGCCCACAGTCTCTGACCACCCGTTGTGCCATGCCCACAGTCTCTGACCACCCATTGTGCCATGCCCACAGTCTCTGACCACCCATTGTGCCATGTCCACAGTCTCTGACCACCCATTGTGCCATGCCCGCAGTCTCTGACTGCCCATTTTGCCATGCCCGCAGTTTGTGCCATGCCCACAGTCTCAAACCATCCCTTGTGCCATGCCTGCAGTCTAGGTCTGCCCCTTGTGCCATGTCCGCAGTCTCTGACCAACCATTGTGCCATGCCCACAGTCTCTGACCAACTCTTGTGCATTGTTTGCAGTCTCTGTGGACAGTAATGTAAGGGGGAGCTCTATGGACTCTTGTGTAAAGGGGGCTGTGGTGACCAGAGACTCTTTTACATCAGAGTTTCCCTTTACACCAGAGTCCACAGCAAAGACTCTTACATCAGAGTCCACAATGTTCTCTTTTATGTCAGGGTCCTCAGAATTCCCACTTACACTGTGAAGGAAAACCCTGTGTTGGGTTTTATTACCCTGACCTTCATATAAATGGAGAAATACGTTTTTAGCCTTTTGTTATACCTAAAACACATTGCTAATCACACTAGTAACATGTGCGAACAATACGTAGCTTAATTATTGATATTTGCACTGTTTTGCACTGAAATTAGCCATTGTATGTAATTTTTTAATTGTCTGTAAAAAATGTGGCTCTGTTAGTAAATTTGATGTGGCTCTGTCTTGTAAATTTTGTACACCCTCTCAGTAAATTTCACTAAGGGGGGTTGGCAACACTGCACCCCATTATAGTGTCCCCCCCCTCAACTATGTATCCTGAGCGCTGCTTTCCCATCGCCTGCGTCTGGGCCTGGCATAGCAGGTGCCGCCCTTCTTCTGGAGGCAGGGTGTGGCTGGGGGCAGAATGTGGGTGTGGCTTGAGGCGGGGCAAGGGTTGACTGGAGGCGGAACATGGGTGGGGCCTGGAAAGGGGTCCTTAATTTATTTTGCCCGGGGGCCCTGAGGGTTCTCAGTCCGCCCCTGTTCATACCTTTACCTCAGTGCCCTGAACGCTGGCACCAAGCTTCATCAGGCTCACGCCGTAGAAATAGCAATGACAGATGCAGGCACAAGCTTCAGACACCTGAATTGTCACTAATTTGCACATAGTATCTTCTCCCATCCCAATCTACTCCTACACATCTGGAGGAAGGTCTTTTCTTTTGATGCAATTTTTTTTTCTTCTCTGCCATGATGTTCGAAAATATTTATTTTTCATTTCTCTTTTGAGATTGCCCAGGGAATATTTGGGACTCTGTAATCTCTCATGCCGTCACCCCCCCCCCCCCCCATAGGTTGGTCTCTAACAAAACTTACGTTTTGTTATCTAAGCAATGAAACACCTAACCCTATCCTAGTATACCCTCTACCTAAATGTATACTATGGCTCATGATCTAAAAATTTTGTCATATAATGTGAGAGGTCTTTGTTCTCCACATAAAAAGGGGCGTCTGTGGCAGGAACTGCGTCGCCTGCCTGCATATGTGTTTTTTTTTACAGGAAACGCACTTCACAGCAAGGTCCACCCCGCGTCTACCTCTCTTGCCTTTCAATCAGTAGTATCATGCTCCATCTCCTATCCCTAAGACAAGGGGGGTGACAATAGTGATTCTGAAAACATGCCCTTTTTCCCTCAGGTCTCTTTTAGCTGATCCTAAGGGTCGTTTTCTCTTTCTAAAAGGCATGTTGAATGGCCATCAATATACTTTGGCCTCGATTTATGCTCCCAATTGGAGAACTGTAAACTTTATTTCTAAGACCCTGGGGA
This sequence comes from Pelophylax lessonae, assembly GCF_965119305.1. Taxonomy (NCBI): domain Eukaryota; kingdom Metazoa; phylum Chordata; class Amphibia; order Anura; family Ranidae; genus Pelophylax; species Pelophylax lessonae. The sequence goes on along the minus strand of NC_138775.1, from coordinate 233,750,182 downwards.
TGCTTGAGAGCTTTAGGGAGAGGCTATTGGTTTTGGGTGGGGACTTCAACCTTGCCCTGGATCCTCATATGGGAAACCATCACTGTCCTTTAGAGCTCTCAAACATGCCAAGCAACGTCTACGCTCCCTACATCTGGTGGACAGCTGGCGTGCTCTCCATGCCAGATACTTTAGCTACTACTCCAAAACCCATAATACTTACTCTCGCCTTGACTTGTTGATAGATTGGTGGATCAATTCTATTTCAGACTTGTTCGCTCATCGACTATTAAAACCATTACTATTTCAGATCACCCACCCTATCACTCTGACCCTTCGCCCAATCTCTACCCACCATAAATTGGTCTCTGAGGCCCTAACCCACACTTTAAAATAGCATTTTGAAACTAACTCTCATGAGGAGGTGTCCATCCAGGTGATCTGGAAGCCCACAAGGCAGTCATTAGAGGGGAATTAATCTCTCATGGTTCACGTATCAAAAAGGAAAAACAGAAGGAGCTTTTAGAAAAGATACACTCCCTTGAGATCAAACACAAGGAAAATTTTGATCCTGTTGGTGCCCAACATCTGGAGACGTTAAAACTGAGTTTATCGAGGTGTTTGGATCACAGGGCCATACATATTTTTGCCCATAATTTTTATGAACAGGGGAATAAACGTGGCAGGCTAGGCAATTGAAGAAGCAACAGGAGTCCCGTCATGTTCATGCATTGTCTGTCCACAACAAACAAGTGGTGGACACTCAATCCATAGCAAAGGAATTCTACCACTTCTATAAATCCTTTTATAATATCCCTCCCTCCTACCCAGAGGATGACACCATCCACCAAATCACTAATATTCAAGCTTATCTTAAAGAGTCTGACTTTTATGCGTTACCCTCCACAGTTCTAGAGGAGTTGGAAAGCCCTATCTCTGTTGAGGAGTTGTGTGAAGCGGTTACTTCTCTGCCCTAGGGCAAGAGCCGCTGCCCAGGATGGCTTCACTAATACATACTACAAAAACTTTTTTAATACCCTGGCATCACCTATGTGTGCCTATTTTAACTCTATAACCACCTCTAACCCCCTGCTTCCAGAAGCCCTCTTGGCCCATGTAACAGTGTTGCCGAAACCTGGGAAAGACCCCAATTTATGTGCTAACTACAGACCCATTTCTCTCCTAAACTCCGATACTAAACATTTAGCTAAGATCTTGGCCCTTTGCTTACAAAACCACATAGTGTCCCTAATGCATCCCGATCAGATGGGCTTTATAGTAGGCCGTGAAGCTAGAGATAACACTATACGAGCCCTCCACTTGCTCCACTGGGCACAACATGGACCAGATCAAACCCCACGAGTAGTTTTATCTATTGAAAACGAAAAGGCCTTTGATCGCGTGAACTGGACCTTTATGACAGAAATGTTGAGAGCTCTGGGTCTGGGCGAACGTATGTTGGGCTGGGTGCTGGCGTTATATGCAGACCCCCAAAGCCAGGGTTAAGGTGAGCGGCACACTCTCATACCACTTTGTGATAGGACCAGGCAGGGATGCCCCCTCTCCCTGCTAACATTCGCCGTAGTTTAGAGCCTTACCTCCGCACAGTTAGGGGTAATACAGATATCTCAGGGATTCGCAAGGGCTCCATGGAACATAAGCTGTCTGCTTATGAAGACGAACTTTTATTTTACTTTACTTTATTTTACCCCTCAGATATCCCTACCCACCCTACTATCAGACGTTCACAAATTTGCCCTCTTATCTAATTTAAAATACATTTTGGAAAATCTGAACTTCTGCCCATTCCCATCCCCCCAACCATGGCATCCTCCCTGCAACATTCCTTTCCATTTATTTGGCACACTGACTCCTTACCGTATCTGGGGATTAGTATCACCCCGGATCCAAAAAATTTATATGACCGCAATTATGGTACACTACTGTTGGACATTTCTAAGGACTTGCAGAGTTGGTTCAGGAGGGTGAATGTTCTCAAAATGACCATTTTACTTAGGATAATTTACACTTTGTACACTGTGCCCATCGCCCCCCAAATTTTCTTTAATCGCCTACGTAAGGCATTCATAGAATTTGTATGGAAGTACAAACGCCCTATGCTGGCTTAAGAGATTCTCCATAGACATTAACCGGATGGAGGAGTGGGGCTCCCCAACATTACTCTATATTACAAAGCTATGTTCCTGGTGCATATAATAAATTGGTGTCATGACTCCTCGACTAAACTATGGGTTTCTTTAGAGAAAACCATGGCGGGCAGGAATCTGACGGGTGCTTCCTGGATCCCTGCCGCATCTAGGGGCCTCTCGGATTGAAGATCTGCCTTGACCAGGGCTTCCCTGACAGTATGGGATAGATTAAACGTGTTGTGCCACTATGCCCCCTGACTTCCCCTCTTGCTCCACTAGGGGGGTACCCATGGTTCCCCGCCTGGTGAAAACCCTAAATACTTCTACCTAATGTTCTCCCTATAAATGCACCTACAATCTGTTCACTCCCCCTAGTTTTATAGTTTTATCCTTTTTAAGTTTTCTTGTGATTCTCCCCCTTATACATCGCTCATTGGATGTAAACTAAATGTGCAAATTGGTGCTATGTTCATACTCTATAGATCCTTAGCCTATGTTGGTATCCAGGGGCACTTTCCTGGGGCGGTACCATGGTGAATCCTCCGCTGTCCTGTCGTACCTGTGTTGATGAAGGTGCAGGGATAGGTAAAGCATCCAGGTTCTCTGGGATTGGGTGCCCTTCGTTTATCCCAGTGGGTTGGATCCTCTTGTATGGTGTTCTCACTTGATATTCATGTTAGTAGCGCATTCTATCAGTATTACATGTTTATTTCCTGTTTTTCTGGATACGCATCTATGGCTGATGTACTATGTTTTTTTTTGTTTTTTTTTGTTATTTACTTTCCTTTTTTTTCCTTTTTCTTTGTACCAATACTCTACTGGTTGTTTATGTTTAAAAAATGTCAATCAAGCTTTATTATAAAAAAAAAAAAAACATACTGTTTATTTTTTAACTATAAGCTTTCTGTTTTTATTACAAACCTTTTTTCATACCTAGTGAGGACACTGAGCTCCTCTATGCAATGCTGGCAGATCATGGCTGGTAGGAGGGACCAGAAGTGGGTTGTACATAGTTCCCTGAAAATAACACAGCACCCTGCCTTAGTGCTTAGTAGGCTGGCTCTTGGAGGGGGTTATGCAAATATCCTAATGTCCTGACAGTTGGATATCAGTCTGAAGGAGTGGGCTTCCTAGGCTGGCCTCTTTTGCATGCAGACCATCCTAGCTAAACCCCCCCACATGATGACGATTCTGCAAAACTAAAAGGACTAAAATCCAATGAATGAAAGGGCTGGGCAAGGTACAGTCAGGCTGGGGAGGAAACAGCTGGATGATGCAGGATGTCCTCAAGCCAGAAAATGATGCAGACTCTTTTTTGATCCCTTATCCCTATGTAGAGAAGGCACATTTGTGCAAAGAAAGAATCAAAACCAACCCACTCAATGCTTCAAATAAATGCAATTGTATTGTTAGCAGAAGGAACGACACTAAACCAGTCATATTGTAGAGCAAAACTGTATTTCTAGCATTTCAATGAGAAATATATAAAATAAAGGATTTCCATAGCTACACCAAAATGAATTTTTACAAATTTATTTTCATGGTTACTGTATTATGAAAGGTACTTGAATCCAGTAGAGTCACATTTCATAAATCTTTCCTTTATAAAGAGGTGACATAGCAACTGTAGGTTTCAATACAACTAAGTCTGGGCCCAGATTCCCTTGTAAAAAACACCTTAGACAGATGTGAGCAGCCTGCAAAACAGACAACTGCTTATAGAAGAAAGAATAACCCAGATGTTGAGCATCATTTTAGATTGTCATAGTGCATTTCAGAGTATTATGAGATTTCACAGCTGACTTGTCAGAGGTACAGGTTACATATGTACCCTGAGCTGCAGAAAGAGTACAACGGCTCATCTGCTACACCAAACCCTCCGGCTCAGCCAACTGTGAAGGAGGATATCGGCAACCCTGAGCCCGTCAGGTTATGAGTTGGAATCAATTAAACTGTTTGTAGTTAAATCATTTAATTAGCCAGTTGCTGGTAATCGGAGCTGATTCAATCAAGCATCAGCTCAAGTCATTACATTCAGAAATGTTATCAAGTTAGCAAATTCAAATGAGTTGATTTGCATAAAAAGCAGCTAAATCAGAAGCAGGTTTGATTAAGAACATACTGGTGCAGCTGGAAACAAAGCTCATCGGTGCTGCTTAACAATTCACAGGAGGCCGCCAAATGCAGGACACAAAGACAACAAGCATCTTCTGGGCCCAGGGGAGCCCTGCCATCCTTCTTATAAACATGGGAGACAGTTTATCCAATGGAATGTCAAGTCGAAGAATCCTTTTTTATAGCCTTCATCAGAAACCAATAACTGTGTCTTTTTGCAGGCTAAGACAGGTACAGCTGCTCCAGAAACTACCCTGTGGAATTCTCCTCCACAAAATTAACCACATAAAATGAATCCAAAATGGAAGCATATTAGCATTCCGGCGTTCATATAAAGGTAAACACTGAGTTAAAGGATCATTACTCACTTCGTGATAGAAGGTAAAATAAATCCTAATGCCTGAACACAGTTTTACAACTTTGACATGTGTTAGTAAAAAATATAACAAAAGAAGGGAAGAAATAAGGAATGTGTTAGTAAAACTGTACATATCATTACTCAACTCCTTATGGTATCCAGGTGGATTATACCTTGGGCTTTCATTTAATAGTAAATAGTAACAGATATGTCCTGATTTTTTTTTTTTTTATTATTATCAAAGTAAAATTCGCACAAAATAGTAAAAAATATAGTTTTTGAAAATGTAGCTGTATTTTTCCTGCAATTACTATAACATAACACCAGAAAAAAATCCAAAATAAATTCTCCTTCTGACAATCACAGCGATACCACATATGTTCATGTTATTTTTTTTTTCTGTACCCATGGTACAGTCCATAAGCAATAGCATTTTTGTTCTTTTTTAATCCTACCTAAAACACACTAGGCTCCATTCACAAAGCGATATCTTACCGTATCCGTGTATGCTGTAAGATACCGCATAGAATTTTTTAAAGTTTTTAGCATTCACTAAAAATGCTACTAAAATACCACATGAGTGTGGTATTTTTGTAGTGAAAGCCTGCGGTAATTTACTGCCAGCTACTTACCACAGGCTGTCACTAGCTATTTGTTAAGAAGCGTCCTGAACAACCAATAACTGTCCTGGTTGTTAAGGCTGCATGCTTAACCCATGAGTCATGAGTCATCAGCTGTCAGTGGGATTTCCCACTGACAGCTAAATGTAAAAAAAAAAAAACAATTGAAGGCAATTTAAAAATCAGAGAAAAAACAGCGTGGGGTCCCCCCCCAAATCCATACCAGACCCTTATCCGAGCATGCAGCCATGCAGGAAAGGGAAAGAGGAGCGAGCGCCCCACCCTTCTGAACCATAACAGGCCATATGCCCACAACATGGGGAGGTTTGGGGCAGGGGGGCTCTGGCCCCCCAAAGCACCTTGGGCCTCTTCCCCTAAAAATCCTTTTTTCATTAATCTAATCTAATATTCTAATTTTCTGAGATACTAAATTTTAGGTTTTCACTAGCTGTAAGCCATAATCATCAAAATTGAAAGAGAAAAATGCTTGAAATATATCACTCTGTGTGTAACTCATTTATATAAAATATACAGTATTCACAGCACTTCACTTTTTCCGCATTTTGTTATGTTACAGCCTAATTCCAAAAATGGATTAAATTCAATATGTTCCTCAAAATTCTACAAACAATACCCCATAATGACAATGGGAAAGAAGTTTGTTTTAAATCTTTCCAAATTTATAAAAAATAGAAAGATGAAAAAATCCCATGTACATTAGTATTCACAGCTTTTGCCATGACACTCAAAATTTAGCTCAGGTGCATCTGTTTTCCACTAATCCTCCTTGAGATGATGCAACAACTTGATTGGAGTCCACCTGTGTTAAATTCAGTTGATTTGACATGATTTGGAAAGGCACATACCTATCTATAAAAGGTCCCACAGTGAATAGTGCATGTCAGAGCACAAACCAAGCCATGAAGTCCAGGAAATTGTCTGTAGACCTCCGAGACAGGATTGTTTTGAGGCACAGATCTGGGGAAGGGTAAAAAAAAATATCTGCAGCATTGAAGGTCCGAATGAGCACAGCAGCCTCCATCATTCGTAAATTGAAGAAGTTTGGAACCATCAGGACTCTTCCTAGAGCGGGCCGCCCGGCCAAACTGAGCGAACGGGGGAGAAGGTTCTTAGTCAGGGAGGTGACCAAGAACCCGATTGTCACTTTGACAGAGCTCCAGCTTTTCTCTGTGGAGAAAGGAGAACCTTCCAGAAGACACACTACAGCACTGCACCAATCAGGCCTCTATGGTAGAGTGGCCAGACAGAAGCCACTCCTCAGTAAAAGGCACATGCCAGCTCACCTGGAGTTTGCCAAAAGGCACCTGAAGGACTCTCAGACCATGAGAAACAAAATTCTCTCTTGATTGAACTTTTTGGCCTGAAGCGCAAGTGTCATGTCTGGAGGAAACCAGCTACCGCTCATCACCTGGCCAATACCATCCCTACAGTGAAGTATGGTGGTGGCAACATCATGCTTTGGGGAAGTTTTTCAGTGGCAGGAACTGGAAGACTAGTCAGTATTGAGGGAAAGAATAATGCAGCAATATACAGAGACATCCTTGTTGAAAACATGCTCCAGAGCGCTCTGGACCTCAGACTGGGGCGTAGGTTCATCTTCCAACAGGGCAATGACCCTAAGCACACAGCCAAGATAACAAAGGAGTGGCTACAGGACAACTCTGTGGATGTCCTTGAGTGGTCCAGCCAAAGCCCAGACTTGAACCCAATTGAGCATCTGAATTTTAAAGAAAATAATGAATTTAATACATTTTTTGAATAAGGCTGTAACATAACAAAATGTGGAAAAGTAAAGCGCTGTGAATACTTTCCGGATGCACTGTATGAGTTTCACTTTTTGAATTGAATTACTGAAATAAATTAACTTTTTGATGATATTCTAATTTCATGAGCTGCACATGTATATGTGTATACTCAGTGGGAAGGAGTTAAACCCAACTCCATGAACAACTCGATAAAAACTCCCAACCCAGAACAACAAACTTCAAACAAGCTCAATAGCTCTAGCAAGGAGGTTCTCACATAGCAAGGCATCCCTTGATGGGCACCCAAAAGTAGCCCAAAATAAAAAATACAGAAAGAAGTGCCAGGAGAAAAAAAGTCATATAAAACTATGCATTTCAGGGGCAACACCAGTCCCCTTCATCAGGACTACAAGACTTAGCAAAAAGGAGACATGTGTCACATGAACAACTAAAATTCATAGGAAAAGTTTGATGTTGTTGTTGGTATTATTTTTTTTTTTTTTTACCAACAATTAGAATTATATTGGACTCTTTAATTCAGTTTTGGTCTGGCACTCTTTTCTGTATTTCTTTAATTAAAATGTATCCATGCATTAAAGAAAGCCAATATTAAATGCAATATAGATTATTATAATAGTTTTATTTAAAACCTATATTACCTTTTCTTATTTTAATGGATATGTATGTTGATCTTTTACTTTTGCATACATTTTAGTTTTAAAATATAAATTTGCGTTTTTTGTAACATGTTACACCCATATTCAGGTTGTAACATGTTACAAATGCACCGTTTTGACAGCAAGTGGGGGGATCTTCTCCCTCCTGATCGCTGTCGCAATATAAAGAAAAACGCAGCCGAATGAGGCACCACCCATGTCATTCATTCACAGTGTTCTGTGAATGAGAAAACAATAAGTACCGGCAGCTATTGCGGTTGTCAGTTTGTAGTATTCAATGAACTACCAGGGTGCTGTTGATCACTCTGTTTAGTTAACTGAGCTTCCTGTCAGAATGTAACTGCTTGCCCATATTGGAGGTATGGGCAGACAGCTACACAGACAGCCTGCAGGTCCGTGGCATTTCACCTATGATTTGCTGATTGTGGGTGCACTTCTTTACAGGTTCCTAACAAAAAATAAATAAATGCATATTTATATACAGTATGTATATGTATATAAAGTTATATATATATATATATACCTTTATTATTTATTTTTTGTAAGTGTGAACTTATCCTTTAAGGGGATACTAACACTAGGCAAGGTTACCTTGTACTAGCATAGTTGTACCCTCCCTACTCTCCCACTGCCAGACCTAAGCACACTCCCTGCTCTATTATGGGGTCAGACCTGAGCCCACTTACATCACCTGTACCCTAACTGTGCTTGTGCATGCTTGGCAATGACACTGACGCATGCTGTGCCTGAGTCAAACTAACTGTACCCCAGCCCACCTCTTTCAAGCTGGCCAGGGTAAGTTCACTGAACTGTGCCAGACACTAGTCAAACAAACCTTGACATTGGAGGGTCAAACATGCTCGGGCATAAAACATACACCCTTGTGTGAATACACCGAACAGGCACTATTTGCACACTAACATATATACATTTGTAATGCATTCTAGGTGCACTTTATAGGTATTGTAAAGGGTCAGTTAACTCCAATGAGAAAATGCTGGTCAACGTGCATCATGCTTCAGTTTTCTGTAATGGAAATGCAGTCTGTATGACCAAGACTTTAAGGGTCAAATACATTTTCAGAAACAAATACTCTAATTCACCCTTCCATTTCACCCTCTCATCTATACTATAATTTTAGCTGCCACTTGTCCGGAACGACAACATTGGTTGCATTCTTTGTTCTAGAATTCTTGCTTGCATGTGTCAATATCTGCCAACAGGATGAACGTAGCCATACCTGAAGCATCCTCAACATCATTCTGACAACTACCAGTAGAGCACAAACAGCTGTTAAGTAATTTTTAATAACACAATATTGCAAACTGGCTTTTTTTTCCGCAGAAATTCGATATGTTATATACAATGGAGTATACATTATATATGTAGAAAAATAAAAACAAAATATACCCTGCCTCGTATAAGATAATCATTATCTTTTAGAATTGTGCAAAATCCCCAGCCATTTTGCTGGTTCTGAGTCCGCCAGGGTTACCGCTAGCAACAACAGCACATTTAAGCATGTTCTCCAAGTTTGAGCACTGAGACAGGAAACAGTCCAGCATCTTTGGATTTGTATTTATTTAGGAACTTGGATGGGAGAAGGGAATGAGTGGGATACTTCTCTGGCTCAACTATTCACAAAGTAATGGGATATCTGACAAAAATGCCTTTTGATGCTGATTTGACGCCGGCTGAATGCCGGTCAACGCCGGTTGGCGTTTGTTAACGCTGACTTGCTGTCTGTTAACATTTACTGACTTTGACACTCCCTGGTGACACAAAGTCCTTTGTACTGCTCCCTTTAGCCCTCCTGGCTGAGGTAGCTACTTATAAACACTGCTGCAACTCTTAACTCTTCAGGGCCCACACTGTCACCCTCTTTACAGACTTCTCTTCAGGGCTTAGACTCTGGCACCCCCTTTCTAAGCCTCCTCTACCGGCTAGCTGGCTCCTGGATCCCTCTGACCTTCTGGAGTGGTCCCCTGTCCTAAGCAGACCCCTGGGTAGTTTACAGTATTCACGACACTGCTTTCCTGGAAACGTCCCCCCCCCAACAACTCCACTTGGTCCACAGCACACTGGATCCCTTTCTGCAGCTCAGCTCAACCTGCTGTCCTCTTGGCCAACTGCCCAGGACACCTTCCGCACGCTGACAGGAGGAGAGACAGTCGTCACCCTCCTCCTGGGACTCTGCTTCCCGCCAAAGACACTCTGTCATGTGCTCCCCTCAGACCTATACCCCATCCCAGGATGCCTTGTGGCATATTCTGCCCTCTGGGATAGATACAAGCCCTGGTGTGCTATTGGTCAGGTTTCCTCCGATGTCCAATGAGAGCCCCCATTGGACACAGTGGGGAGACCCCCCAAGCTTAACAGACACACCTGGGAACACATGACAGCCTAGCTGAACAATTAAGGCCCATCTTATAAGCAGAAAAGGCCTCCCTTTAAAGTTTGCCTAGCACCTACCTGTGAGGGTGCTACAGAATTATGCAGTTTAGAGGTCCCACTCCTTAACCAAACTTTACACCCTTGATGAGTATGGTAAAATCTCCTTCACAGCCATCTGGCTTGCAAATGCTGGCATTTCTCAGATGGTGGCTATACAGCAACAAAACATTTTACAGCACCCACCCCGTGATATGAAATTTTAATTTAATTTCCTCAATGGCTAGCATTTAGCACCATTTTGCAAATTACTGCTATTACCTGTTTATTAGTGGCAGCATGTTTGAAACAAGCTTTTACAAGTCTCCAAACATGTTTTATTTATACTCGCTAAAGAAGTGGCGGTAGAGTGCCAAATTCACTAAATAACATTACAAGAGTTAAAACATCATTGTGTTAACTTGAAGATGAATAGTAATTTGTTTTCTAGGGCTGACAGAGTTACTAAACTCATCCACAAGAATGCAGCCCCTGTAATCCATCTTACTAGAGCGCGATTAACAAGCGGAACACTGTTACTGCTTTGTATAAGACCTATAATATGGGGCAAGCAACCTGTACTGAAATATACAGAATGTAATGTTAGCTATACAATGAAGGGACTGCTACTAGTATGCTGTGAATTTATTTCATTTAGAATTCTGTGGCAATTTTTTTTTGAGCTGGAGCACCAGAAACTGTGTATTAAAATTACACCAAAACGAAAACAAGAAAATATATGTAGTTTGGGTTTATACATGATATTTTCTAGAGCACTTTCTGCCACACCTATCACCTTATGGACAGCAGATGTATCATAGAACAAAAATACTAAAGTAAGACATAAAGGGGACAAAAAATAACAGTAAATATTTAACAGGATAGGTATTTGGCCAAATGGTCAGAGAGGGGAGCAACTGTAACTTTTACTTTACTGAATAGGTGCAAAGTGGGAAATAATGATGCAAAACAGGTTCACGGTAGTGATGTCGTGAACATAAAATTTAATGTTCGCAAACGGCAAACGCGAACATTGGCAAATGTTCGCGAACCGGCGAACATTGCGAGCCGCCATAGACTTCAATAGGCAGGCGAATTTTAAAACCCACAGGGACTCTTTCTGGCAACAATAGTGATGGAAAAGTTGTTTCAAGGGGACTAACACCTGGACTGTGGCATTCCGGAGGAGGATCCATGGCAAAACTCCCATGGAAAATTACGTAGTTGACGCAGAGTCGGGTTTTAATCCATAAAGGGCATAAATCACCTAACATTCCTAAATTGTTTGGAATAACATGCTTTAAAACATCCAGTGTGTGTATACAATCAGGTATGATTTTGTATCGATATGGTAGTGTAAGGGTTACGCCCGCTTCACAGTGACAGACCAAACTCCCCGTTTAACGCACCGCAAACATCCGCAAACAGACCGCAACCGACCAAAATGGGACAGGAACTGGGCTTTAAGGGTTAGGGTTAGGGTTAGGTTTAGTGTTAGGGGATAGGGTTAGGGTTATGGTGAGATACTTAGGGTTAGAGTTAGTAACCCTACCCCTATGCCTCTAACCCTAACCCTCTAACCCTAAGCACTAAAAATAACCCTAACCCTAACCCTAGCCCTAACCCTAATTCTAATTTTTTTCTGGTTCTGGACATGCTACAGAGCTGAAACTTCACAGGTACACTTTTTAGACCCCCCAGACACCAAATCACACAAAAAAAGTTCTTAAAAATTGTCATTTTTGATAGAGAGCCAATTATTGGAAAAATTAAAAAAATAAAAAAAATAAAAAAAATTGGATTTAGTGTCTGGGGGGGGGGGGTCTAAAAAGTGTACCTGTGAAGTTTCAGCTCTGTAGCATGCCCAGAACCAGAAAAAAAATATGAATTAGGGTTAGGGCTAGGGTTAGGGTTAGGGCTAGGGTTAGGGTTAGGGCTAGGGTTAGGGGGTTAAGTTTAAAGTTAGAGGGTTAGGGTTAGGATTAGGGTTAGGGCTAGGGTTAGGGTTATTTTTATGGCTAGGCTTAGAGGGTTAGGGTTAAGGTTAGAGGGTTAGGGTTATGGTTAGAGGGTTAGGGTTAGGTTTAGTGTTAGGGGATAGGGTTAAGGTTACGGTGAGATACTTAGGGTTAGAGTTAGTAACCCTACCCCTACCCCTCTAACCCTAACCCTCTAACCCTAAGCACTAAAAATAACCCTAACCTTAGCCCTGACCCTAACCCTAGCCCTAACCCTAACCCTAGCCCTAACCCTAATTCTAATTTTTTTTCTGGTTCTGGACATGCTACAGAGCTGAAACTTCACAGGTACACTTTTTAGACCCCCAGACAATAAATCCAAAGAAATTTTTTTTAATTTTTTTTTGTCTCTCTATCGAAAATGACTAAAATTTGTGATTTAGTGTCTGGGGGGTCTAAAAAGTGTACCTGTGAAGTTTCAGCTCTGTAGCTGTAACGCTCCTGCGTTTTTAGTATAGGCTGGATTTGCAGCTGCAAAATCTCCACTCAGTAGTCATGTAGAGATGTGTTAAATACCAGATCCAACTCTCCAGGACTCATCACCGTGGGCCTGTCAGCTTCAACATACAGATATATACACACTCAATGAGATGTTCCTGGAGTGATAGGATGTATATGATAGTATGAAGGTGATGTGCTGAAGGGACAGGTGTGAACAGTGACAAGGATGGTAATCACTTGATAGGTTTGTATAGGAGAGTTCAAGATGGTATTTAGGAATGCAGATAGGTTAGTATCGAGTATGCTAACAGGTGGTGAGGACAGCAGATGACAAATAAAGGATAGACTAACCCAGTGCAAGGATAGATAGTAGTAGACAGGAGAGCTAGCAATCTATGCAGCAGTGCAGATGATAGATGGTAGTAGGCTCAAGAGCTAGCAATCTATGTAACAGTGCAGATGATAGGATAGTATGGATAGGTAGTAACAGTCCTTAATGTGCATAGGTAGATAGTGCAATAAGGTTATGGAGGGTTCCCCTGCGGGGTACTTATCACTTGTAATGTTAGTAGTTTAGAGAGGTCCAGTAGATAAGGAATGATCCGGTAGCGAGATACAGGGATCAGTAGCGAGGTTCCGGTCTGCTCCAGGTAAAGGGAATAGCTGGAGGTTCCGATCGAGAGACAGGCTTGAAAGCATGTGGATAACAAGGCAGGTTGAACGAACAATGTGAGTGAGACCGCCGGCGGTTGAAATAGCCGCTCTGCGGCACTCAGCAGTGACATCATCGTTCTTAAAGGTATATGCGTACCACCTGAAGAGAAAGGTTGGACGCATTACAGAGAAAGTGGTGATTAAGGGTACCGGAGGTACCAGAATCTTACAGTAGCATGTCCAGAACCAGAAAAAAAGATCATTTTTCAGTAGAGCAGGGATGGTGGGAACCCTCCTTTTACACCTATATGATCTTTTTTTTTCTTCACAGGTACACTTTTTAGACCCCCCCCCCCCGACACTAATCCCAAAAAAATCATGCCTGCCTCCAAAAATGGCTGATAAATATATAGAAAACAAATACTCATATACCAGCCCTAAAAAGGGCTTTTGGGAACAATATATATATATATATCAAAAAAAAAAAACTCAACTACCAGCCCTGGTTTGGGGTGCTGTCCTTACAGCAGGAGTGTACCAAGAACACTGACTAACAAGACTGGGAACACTGACTAACAACTGTCCCTAGCTATTAACAGCAGCAGCAGCACTTTGCCTGCTCTCACTAACACACTGCTTCAGAATGATCTAAGATGGATGCTGCCCTTGCTTATTTATAGGAGGTGGGAGGGTGTGGGAGGGAGGTATGCTGATTGGCCTGGAATGTGTCTGCTGACTGTGAGGTTCAGGGTCAAAGTTTGCCTCAATGATGATGTATAGGAGGCGGACCAAACATCGCATATGTTCGCCCACCCAGGCGAACGCGAACATGCGAAGTTCGCCGGGAACTGTTCGCCGGTGAACAGTTCGGGACATCTCTAGTTCACGGTAGCAAAAATATGCATACACTGCAGAATAATTGAAAACAATTTTTGAAAGTTGCACAAACAGCGTGGTCTCTGTGACTCAGTCAATGTAACAAAAGACTAACTAGCATAGTCTCTTTAAGACATAACAACAGAGATTCAAGCTAGAATCACTACTTTAGTAAAACAGTTCAGAGTAGTTCTGGTAACATAGGTGAATAACTGGAGGGATCGAAGGCTCAAGAACAAAGAGCAACTCCAGTGGAACTGGAGTACTCTGGAAGCAATCTGGGAGGTGCTCCCCACAGTAGCTGGGTCCTCTTGAAAAAGCTGTGTGCTATTAGGCTCCAGCCCAACTGTCTGCATGCTGGTCCTGATAGTGGAGGGATGATCACTTGGCAGCAGATCACTTACCAAATGACCTCTGCCTCATTAGGTGTGCCATCTCTGAGCTACTAAGGGAGGATAACTGAGACATTTCTACTACCTGGTGTGTCTAAGGACCCAGGGAGTTGTGAGAAATGGGGTTGTGCTTGCATCTGCATATGGTGAATAAATGGGAACTGAAATACAATATGGGCTACAAATATACAATCTCAGGTATGTCCACTAAAGTAAAAGAAGGCATAAAATATTATCCTTGCCTGTAGGAATCGTGATTTCCTGGATTCCCTTGTGGCCAGCCACAAGAGCAATGTAAAGGAGGGTCCAGAATGCTATTTATTTGCACAGTAGGCATCCTGGTTTCCATATGGGACCCTGACGTTTATTTTTAATTTTCTAAAATAAGTTTTGCACCAAAAGAAAATTATTGGCAAACTGAAAAGTTTCCAGCAAAAACATTGCTATCGGATTTGGTGCTCAGGTGGTCATAATAGGGCAGATACATACTGTATATATCCACCCTTTAAATAGTTGCAGTAGCACTTGAAGCCATAGCATCTTATTACCCTAAGTGATGGTAATATTTAAGCCACCATTATTATTGTTCTAGTTCACGGGCTTAAATTGTATTAGCATTTTTATTGACTTGCAATATGTACAAATTCATTTTATTGACTCAACAGATTTATAGGCATGTTCATTGTGGTATGGTTTTGTGTTTGCTTTGACTTACTTGTAAGTTACTTTGACTTGTTTTTGGGTCACTTAAGCCCAGTAAACGTGGGAAGAATGTCGGGCTACGTTGGCAGGTTCAATAGAAACCGTCCCTGTGTTTATGGCAGCCGGTCCAATAGGGTTTGGTGTGTCGAAGCGTCAAGACCATAAAAGGTCTGCTGACCAGCTCCTGATCACTGTTCTCAGCCAATGGTTGGAATGTTCTGGCGGAGGGGCCCTGTCAGAACATAATAGCACAGCAGGGGAGATTGCTGTACTAACATTGAAATGTTAGTACAGCAGCTCCAACCTGGGCTGTCAGTTTTTTTTTTTTTTTCGTTCAACCCACTGAGTTGAACGAAAAAAAAAATATATATGTTAGTGTGTATAAAGCTTTAAGCTGCTTAAAGTTGTTTAGAGCTGCTTCTGAGTTGATCTAGTTGCTTTAGCATTTTTATTGACTTTTTTGAGCAAATCAAGTTTAGATGTAAACAAATGCCTGTGAAATTAAGTTTTAAAAAACATTGCACACCAGTGCTTTAATTTACAATGTAATGTTAAGCAAATGAACCCTTATACTAAATTAATTTTAAATTAAAAAAACATTTTTTAATCTGCAGGGTTTATATGATAACATTCTTTATATTAACCAACTCTGTAGCATTGTAGAATCAAGGATGATTTAATACCAATTTTATATAGTTTAATTTAAAGGTTACCATCTTCTTTTTTTTTCCTTCTATGGTATTAACTATGTTTACATTTGCTTAACACCGATTATAAGAAAGCCACCAGTTATACAGCAGATAATTCTGGTGAGTGCAACCTCTTAGTGCTGTGTAAATATAGGGATTGGAAGTGATGAAATGGGGCAGCAATGTGTATTTTTATTACTCTCTGATAATTGCTTGGAATTAATTATTCATAATTATATGAAATCTCAAGTGGTTGGATGATTTCATATAAATGTATATTCTTTCTCAGAAAAACCATCATGAAAGACATCTAAACAGCCGTTTTGCCCAGTATATGTACCAGGTATAAGTATGAAGCTTATGTCTTGTTTAACTGCTCTTTTTATTGAGTGTAGTTAGAGGGTTATTACATGAAGGGTTGTGTAAAAACATTTAACCGATTTCTGAAGAAGACATCCAAAAACATTTCTCTAATGATTTCTAAAGGGGGCATCCAAAAATGTTTTTACTGTGTTGTAATGTGGTATCTCTGCATGACATTTACCAGCATAGCTCATCACAGACTTAAGTCAGGACCCCATAGCATATTGTTGCTACTGCTGATGTCACCTCTTTCTCCAACACTACTGTCTACAAAATCTGGTACTGTTTATTTATTACATAGTGAGCCATGCAGTAGGCAATATCAAAGTAAAATCAAATATTTGTATTACCCCTCCCACCATTATAATAAATGTATAATTATAAATAAGTAGATTAATCATTTGGTACCTACTCCTGTTTTCCTTTCTCTCTTATAGGAAGAAAATGGCAGCATTGGCCTGTGTCCTACTTCTGACTGAAAGAGAAATTTGCCACCCCCCCCCCCCCGTTCTTCTCCCCATCTTGATAAAGGCTTTCTGACAATGGGGTAAGGGAAATGTAGCCAACCTTATAGGTTGTGGCTGCATGCCAAGAAAGCATTGTCCCACTGAGTCCACTTGCCTCAAGGTTCTGTTTTAGACCCTGCCTCCAGTGCTATAGGTTGCACCACTGCTCAGTCTTCACTGGTGCTCCCTAGAGTGGGGATATCACTGACATCTACAATCCTTGTTAAGGATGCCCTTCTATGTCTGTTTGCATGTTTCCTCTCCCTGCTTAAAAGACCATATTGAGTATTCGTTCATATGTCTGTGACAAATTCCCCTCTTTCGAGTTTGCTGCGAATACCTGGAGAGGACTACTTGTCAGCCTCTTACCATGTGATTATGGTCCCATGTTGGAACACTTGTTTTTCCCCTGCTGTTTAATCTGTACGTATGTGATCTGCCATTCGGTAATAATGTGCGCTCAGATCTAAGCTCTCTGGGGATATGTTGAATTTACCTGTGTTATGCAATAAGCTGCATAGTTATATAGTTTCATGTATTTTGCTGTTCTTGGGAGATGAGTGGATCACTTCTCAATTGTCTCCAGGACAAAAGACTGTGTAGAACCAGTTTTGGGCAGACAAGTCAGGCCAAAGAGACTTGTACTAACTTTGGAACCCCTGGCCTGATTCGTGCCATTTTTTAATATGTTGTTCCTCTGAATGGATTGATTGTGAATATGTATTTGTATAAAGATTGGATGTATAGTTTTAAAGTTACAGCATGTGGGTAAAACTGCATTTTTCCCTGCCTGTGATAATTGTGTTAACCATTGTTTAGCATAATTACCTCACAGACAGAGAGGGGGGGGGGGATTTTATGTGGATTGTAACCTTTGTGTTATTGGTTAATGTGTATTTGTTGTGTGTGTCTCCCTTGCATGGGGGCAGGGGATAAAAGAAATTGTAGTTTTTAAATGCCTGTGGTAGCTTCCAGTAAAGCGTTCCAGCTTTCAGCTTTGGCTCATGTGTGGAATTATTCAGCATTACCAGCGATTTCTTATTTGGCGAATTGGGGATTCTTCAACTATTGGGGATTAAGGAAGAGATACAGTGATACCGTCACAATCCTCACAAAGGATCTATAATGTAGTGATTTAGTGAGGATTCTGGCCTCCTATAATTATCAATAACAGACCTAAATTCCTCAGTCTTTTGGCCTGGTAAAGGATTTAGAGTCCAGTGACAGCTGTGCCTCCCAAAATATCATTGTACCCCTAATGAGCGCATGAAGATTTACTGACTACATTTATCCTCAGTGTTCAGGCTGTGAATACTATTCAAATTTTTAACTATTTTTTGCTTTCTTTACCTGTAATTTCCATTTCTTTCAGACCCTCTTTAGCACTGTTACTCAATGACTCAATCAATATTTGAATAATTCTGTAATAATCCCCAAGCCTGGTTTATCTTCCAAGCTACTAAAAGTTTTCAGTTCTTTGGTAATAGATTTGATTTTACGATCGTCTTCTGAAAATACCATCCACTGTGCTGAGCACAGGACTCTAGGTGAGGCCATACAAGCGATCTATAAATATTTATTATGATTTTCCTCTTTTACCTTGAAAAGCTCCTTCTGCATAAACTGACATCCTGCTGACTTTCCCAAAGCCTAGCTATGCTGCCTGGCTACCTCTAAGTCTTTAGAAATAATGGCTCCCAGGCTTCATTCTACTGTCATAGTTGACATTATCGTGTCATTAATCCTCTAACCTGCCTTTAAATTTTTGTAGCCTAGGTGCATTATTTTGCACTTTTCTGGCATTAAACTGAAGTTGCCAAACTCTTAACTGTTCCTCTAATTTACCTAAGTCATTAATCATATACCGTGCTGATCATCTTATGGACCTTTATATCATCTGCAAAAAGTCAAACCTTCCCACAGAAGAAATGTCTTCTAGTGGTAATAAAAATAAATTAAAGAAGATTCATTCTTACATGAAACCCATGAATATTACAGTTATAGGCAGTCTAAAACATACAAAAGGGTCATCTGTTTTCTTCATAATACCTTTAATAGCAAACATGCTGGGAGGAACATTGCACCATTATTTGTTTGTTCAGTAAATGTTATATAAATTCTAAGCTTTGACATGCTGTTGCTATGAACACCGTGCATCTGCCATTGCAGTCTTATCCATGTTTGCTAGGAATAAGAAATCTGATGGAGGGATTAAAGTAAAAGAACATGAAATAAAAATAAATAAAACATGTAAGGGCCATTGGGATTGGTGGTCTTTTGAATGTCATTCAACAGGTAAAGTGAGTGACAGCATAAATCATGCCTTGGAAAAGGTACAGCTTTTTGGGTCCTGAGAGGTAAGTCTTCCCAGACATGGCTGTAAGCTTTTCAGCCAATCTTTCAGTATTACTTGCTGAATTGAATTCTCATTACAGTAAATTGTTATCAAAAATCCACTTTACACAGGTGATACAGCCTCTAGTAAATTCCCCATGGGCATATATAGAGACTTAATTTGCATTTTTGGGCTGCTGGATTAGGTTAAACTGCAGATGAAGTTTATCACTAAGTTTGTGCTAAGTTAGTTTATAAGGATAGACTTCTGAGGTTGAGCATCCCATCCCCCACACACACCTGTACTCTATCGGTGTCCACTATCAAGTAGATATAGGAGGAGTCCCCTGTAGTGCATTAGCACATCTATCCCAGCAAGGAGTGTTGTCTCCAAGGGTTAGAGAGGCTGGATTCACCCCTTTTTTAATGGATAGTGTAGGACCCACTGATAATGGGGTACTTTGACGTAGTGGTGGGCTTGAGCATGATATGGCCATATGGTGGGACTAAATCCCCATTTTTATTTATGGATTGTCTCCATATTTGATAGTCATTTCTTTTGCATGTGTGCGCTATTCTTTTTTAATATACATGTAGTTTATAAGGATAGAATTTATATTTCTTGTTTAACTCTACCATATGTAATTACCAAATGGTAATGGTTCCATCAATAAACCAGATGATGTTCTGAATGTTTCCAGTAATGGTAGCACTTAGAATATTTTAAAAATGGGAAGGAAGAACAATTTGCATTCTCTGTATGTGGAGATATGGCAGTATCATATCAAATGCATAGTTTTAGGGTCGGCGATAGGTATATACAGCATGGTAATATAATGTTTATACAGCATGGTAATATAATGTTTATACAGCATGGTAATATAATGCAAACTTTAAAGAAGTCAGTAGACTAATAGAGCCTCCAGGGCCATAGTTGGGGATGTTAAATAGGAACAATAGGAACCTTAAGGTACTGGCATATCCATAAATCGTATCCATATTCCTTGTGTGCACCATGGAAATCCCCCAAACACAGAAACATTTTTTTCATGGGTTTTTATTTTAGCTATGACTGGAAGCTTTGACTTGCCCCTCACCTTTTTTCACCATAACATGGGCAACCCTCTGTTGTCTGCTGAGACTTCCTCGTATGTGGAACAGTGGGGGGGAAGGCTTGCCACAGCTCTGAGTCACAGTAAAGGTAAGGAAATCAGCACATATTTTCTGGTTTAGGAAGCTTTCCAAGCACACATAAGACACCTAAAATATATCTAAAGGCAAAACGTTTTGTTTAGTTTTGGATAGAGTAGAGAGGGATTAGAATACCTGTCAAGTTTTTATTGCTGTCTGTGTCCCAGTTAGGGAAATTCACCCTCTCTACTTTTTCTGGTGACCACCATAAGTGACAATTAGAGATTTCCATCACTTTGGAGACATTTTCTCACTTCCTGCTGTTGTTATGGGACACGGAGTGAAGGGGAATCTCCCCAAAGGGGAACAGATGGCAATAAATAAACTGACTGGGGTTATAACCCCCCATCGCCTTATCCAAAATTAATAAAAAAAAGTTTTGCCTTTATTTCTACTTTAAGACTAAACTTTCTGGTGCCTGCATTTTGAGGTTGTTGTTACTTAAATATATTTTCCCTTGATGTGTGGTGGCTTTAAAGATGCAAAGCACATTTCATGTGAATACTGTTGGAATTTGAACATTTTTTTTTTTTTTTTTTTTTTTTAGAATACTGCAATCACTGAGCGGCAAATGATATCACCTGTGATGTATTTCAGTTTTCTTGCAAACCTGGCCTGTTGGTTTGCCCTGAGGACCGGAGTTGAGAACCACTGGGTTAACCACTTTGCAAACACTATGGCTTTTTTTTCTCAGAGAATAGGTGCAGGAACACCCCATCTTCTGAGTTACCCCTTGTTCCCACCCTTTATCCATCTCCAAGCAATGCCCCTTGGTTCCACTCCCTAATACCCTCCCAGTACTGCCCCTTTTAGAGAATACAGAACCAAGTATAATTTTGTGGTGCTAAGTATTTTGTATGTAATGTTTAATGATAGTAAGAAAAGCACCAAAATAGCTATCCTGTAGCCAGCAACAATAGATCCCTCCAGCAATAGACCCCTGCAACAATATACCCCCCAACAACAATAGAACCATCCAAGCAACAATAGACCCCCTGCCAGACACAATAGATCTCAGAGGTAGCCAGTATAAATAGAACTTCCAGCAGCCACCACAGTAGATCCCTCACAACAATAATTGACCCCCCCTCCAGCAACAATAGATTCTTCACCAACAGCAATAGACCTCCCCAGCAAAAATAGATTCCCTGCAACAATAGATCCCACAGTAGCCAGCATCAGTAGAGCCTCCAGCATGCCCCAGTGTCAGAACTGCATTACAGATGAAAAAATGCCCTGGTAATCACAAGATGCATTCTTAATTCCTCACATTCAAAGAATGTGAATTTTGTAGCACGTAACTAGGAATGAACAACTGTGCACATCGCATCCCTACTTCTTAGGACTGGCTGTTAAATTGACAAATTAGTCATTGAATTATAGTTAATTAATACTGCTAAATTTGATCTGATTAACTAAGCTTCAGTGACCTTAATCACGAAAGGGTTACATTTACTATGTTTTCTTCAAGGTTGTAATATTAGACTTGGGTGCACTTATTTTTAAACCCTGTGCAAAATAATGTAAAGGTGTGGGGTTCATCATACCAAATCAAGATCAAGAATTTATTTGGCTTACTGAATAAATATAAAAATTCCAGTTTGTGCAGTGCACAGCTGTTAAAGTGAGGCTTCTGACCAAACACCTAAAGAAATAGTCAAAATGCACATATATTTTTAAATTAGTAAATCTGTAATCAGCCAGGTGGCACACATATTTTCTAGTTCGGCAATGCATCTTCCAGTATCAGCTCTTCGCCTCCAGGCATCCCCATTGGGCATTTAATCAGCATCATCACCTCTGTCCAATTAACAGGAAGCTGAACATGAAATAGTAAAGCTAAGACAGCATGCAGTAATGTTAAATTGAGAAATAGCTGCATGAGTAGTAGAAGGCAGAAGTGTGCTTATTACAAGAAAACCTGGCCAAAGTAATAAACGCTTTAACAGGTAAAGCATTAAATCCATATGTATTTTAACCATACATTTAGCTTTTTGCCTGAAATTCCACTTTTATTATTTCACTACCTGATGTAAAACTAAGCCTCTTCCATTTTTCCTGCATATTGGTGGGTAGGCAGCTGAAGCAGAAACATGTCTTTATTCCTGAGAGTTTTACAGTAGAAATCCTTTATTGACTATGATGGTCATTCTCATGCAGCCACAGTAAACGGTATTAGACAGCTGAGTAACTTTATATTTCTAGATCAGCATTCTCAAGTTGTGGCACCTTTTAAAAGAATGCAAAATCTCAAGACACTCCAGCAAAACAAAAAAGGGGAAACCTGGGCCAAGGCTGATGCAAACATCTGCCTTAATGAAATTAACTTCATATCAGATTCCCCCTTTACAACAAAGGCTCCCCCATCACATCAAACCTCCCCCTTTACCTCAGAGATCCCATCAGAGGACCCCCTTCATGTCAGAGGTCCTCCATCAAATTAGAGTCCCCCATTCACACAGTCCCCTATCACAGAGCTTCCAAATCAGAGATCTCTTCCTTTACCTCACAGATCCAATCAGAGGTCCTCCATCAAATTAGAGTACCCCTTCACACTGTCTCCTATCACAGAGCTTCCTAATCACACAATCTCACATTTAGAGCCCTACTTTTTGCTACAGCATTGTGCCAAAGGGTGGGAGGTGGAGGAGGTCTGGAGGAGGTGGACATCGGCCTTCTTCTAAATGTTGGGAAAGGCCCTGCATGCTGCCTGCCCTGGAATAGGTTTATTGGGTTGCCATGATACAGGTGAGCAAGCCGCCATTCCCTAACAAGTGATGCCCTGGCCATAGGGTGTTTATGGTTGGTATTGTGCTGGAAGCTGACTAATCTGCACCATGGTAAACTGGGCCCTGTGCTCGAGACACCATGTTTGAGAAACACTCCTCTAAATGGCCTTAGACATAAGGATGGTAGTGGATGGATTCACAAGAAAAGATAACAATACAAATTGGTCACTGTTGTCTAATTCATCCTTTATCTCCTGATAGCTTCTTTAGTTTAGCATTACTTTAGCAACATATACTTTACGCAGTAGTAGATATGCCACAATTTAATTGTTTGAAAACAGCCTGTCCCCCATCCCCAAGAGGGAGTGTTTTCACCCCTAATCTTTCCATCTTAGGTAGGAGCTTGCATAAATAAGTAGATTCATTGTGTTCAGAAAGAAACCTGCAGGTAGGCACCTTTGTTCTATAAATTTAGTCAGTAGAGGATAATGATTGTTTTAATTGTTTTAAGTATATTTCCACTTCCAGGATGGGTAGGCTTTTGGAGAGGAAGAGGCAGCAAGCAGGGTTATTACTGAATTTGCTGTCAAATTTGAGAAACCCCTGCTATATGTCTGTTATGTGTTCCCATTTACACAGCATGCCTAAAATATTTAAAACAATTTCTTACCTTTTCAGTACTTCATTTGGAGCAGAGTTAGACATAAGATTCTAAAGGCAGCTTGCATTGTTCAGAATAATTTGCTAGGGACAGATTGGTTTAAAAGTACATTACCATATAATGTAGCACTCTAGCCTTAAAATCCTAAACTCTTTGTTAGGACAGACAGTGGGCACAGCTAGTGTACATCTGATAATGGAGATCTGCCAGCACAGCACACTCAGGGTTAATTATGGTGAACATAACTCCTAGCCTCTTCCTTACATTACAAGTGGAACTCTTCAATTTTGACGTTTTGAGTAAAGAGCAAGTAAATAGGTAAGCAGCAAGTTATCTCATGTGAATGGGAACATGTAACAAATATGAAGTAGGTGTTATTCAACTTTGGCTGAAAACGTGGAAATACACCCCAAACCCCAAAATGTTATTAATAACTTCAGCAGCTGACCTTAGTACTCACCTTGCTTGCTACATCTTTCTCTCCAAAAGCCTACCCATCCTCTCAATTGAGCAGGTCCAAAGATAACTGCTCCAGGTAAATCACCCTCAGGTGGCTCTGCTGCCTTGCTTGGTCCCATGGAGCCACCCCTCCACATTCGCTCCTGGGAGAGAGATCCTTAGTCTTCGTTATGACACTGCCTGCACTGACATGCACAGGGAGCCAGGGAGGACTAGATGGGGCACACATGTATAGTGACTTTGGTGGCCCTCTGAACCATAGGACATGTAGTCCCAAGGAGGGGGGTCAGGGGGATTGATTGATCAGTGTATGCTCTCCAGCAAGATACTCAAGGAAGTAGCGCACAGGAACTCAGAGGCTGTGGTGGTGAACACTACACAATAAAGTATTTTTGGACTTCTCTTCAAGTGAGCACCTTTTGTCCTTTTCTAAAACTGTGCAAACGAATTTAATTACAAAAAAAATTTAAAGAGGAAGTAAACCCTCCTCAGGAAGTTGTACCTATAGGTAAGCCTATATTAAGGCTTACCTATAGGTACTGTAAATATCTCCTAAACATGCACCGTTTAGGAGATATTTACCTTTAATGCAGCCAGTGACGTCACTGGCGCATGCGCTCTGAAGGAACGGCAGATCGTGCCGTTCCTTCAGAGCCCCGTGCCGTGACCGTCGGCTCCCGCGCGCGTGCGCGGGAGTGACGTCACCGCGGCTCCGGCCAATCAGATGGCCGGATGCCGCGATCCCGGAAGACGGGCGACTATACATGTCGCCCGTCATACAGGTAAGCGGACGGCACGGCGGGGGCTCGTTCTAAGGTAAGTATTTCATAATGAGCTACTATGCGATGCATACTAGCTCATTATGTGTTTCTCTTTCAGGATGTAAAGAAGAGAAAAATTTTTTTTCTCGGTTTACAACCTCTTTAAAGCTTTAGTATTACCTACAGTATTATTCTCTCATATATTCATATTAATTTCTTTAGAGCAGTAATAGACAACTAATACGCACCAAGTACAAGAAAGCCAGTGGGCAAGGGGGACTTTAAAGACAACATATATTATAAAAAAAAAACAGAACATAAAATCAAAAAACCTTTATTATTATCCGATTAAAATCATAAAGTGGAATGAGCATACGCAGGCCGTATACTGTTAAACATCATATATATTGCTTGCAAAAACATTGTTGTGTATATTTGTGTGGCACAACATGTACCAACATATTCATCCCATGCATAACACGTATAGTACCCATATGCCCGATGCATTTTTTCCTCTGTGACACTTTGTTGGACCTTCACATTAAAAATTAAGAATACAGTAAAATGTGTATAGAAGGTAAAAGTTTGTTTATGTCAGTGCTACATTACACTAATTATGATTGTAATATCACTTACAAAGATAATGAATAGAAGGTAAACACAATTTATGGAAGAACAGCATGCGAGAATTGATTAAAAAAACAACACTCTGTGTATTCCCATCATGGCCAAAGTGGAGGAGGGGACTGCCTACTCACGCAGAGATCCCAAAGGCACTGAAAAAACATGAAATACACAAAAAAAAAAGACAGGGAAAAGGGCAAACCCCCCAAAAAGAAACAAACTTAGGCAGTACTCCATAAAATAAAATTATATAAATAAAACAAACTAACCTTCACATTACAGGCCGAACCAAAATATGGAGGAGGACAGCAGTAGCAGCCATGCCTTAAAAGAGACCCCTTATATATGCCTAAACAGGAAAAGGAAGCCCCAGTGGAAGCTGCACAACCATAGAGTTGCCCCCCCAACACATCTGTCCACATTACACATAAAACTCCCAGAACTCCCAGAATGTCTGCGGTTGGATCCACCTCTGCACATGCACATCACATTAAACATGGCCAAAATGAACACAATGATGCTACATGCATGAATGGTGGTGGTACAGGACAGCCATCTTTGAACTCAGGACTGCATTCCAGATAGCTGGAACTAGACAGGTCTACAGTATAGAGGAAAGACCAGAACCAAAAACCCCTGCCCAACCACAGGACACCGGGAGGCAAATCAGGCCACTAAGCCTTCACACAGATCCCACCACAAGCCTTGCACTCTTGAGCACACCAAAGAGGAAAGGGGTTACCCATGCTAAGTTTTGCAAAACATCCCCCCCAAAAAACTCTGCAGCAATAAAGTGGGGATACTGATGACACGCTGAATGCAAAAAATAAACTACAAAAGCAACAAACCATCAAAAGGATATAAGTTACATACATAACTATGAATACAAAAGCACTGTTATATGAACAAATTGACACAAGTAATATTCAATAAACAAAAAGCACTTAACAATTAAATGCAGAGAGTTTAAAACAACAGTGGAGAAGCCCTAATCCACCTTTACATGCTTATCAATTTTGGAAGACTACACTTTTAGACAGGGCTGAAAACTCACATTCTTCTGTAACCCAGGGCCCTGTAACCCAGGGACCCTAGTTGCTTTCAGTTCATGAATCCAGCACAATGCTCTTTGCAAAAGTGTCTTCTAGAGCAATCAGGGAGATGTGTGGTAAGTGGTAGTGGTGGACCTGGTCCACATGTTCACCCAGTAGGAGACATACATTTTCAGTTTTCATAGCATAGACATTATTATGGATCCTGTTCCACCACTGCCTCTTTTTCCCACATAGAAATTTAAATTATTAAAGAATAACAGATATATGACACCCTCAGTGCAACAGTTAACAAAGTGATATGGATTGCATTTATCAGTATCCACGTATTGTATAATCTACAATTTCTGTTAGTATTCACAAATTCACAATAATTACAATCATTGCAACAAAAGGTGCCAACGATTTTGCATGGATCCTTTCTATTAGGCCCCTGACAAACAAACGTTTACCTTCTGTACACATATTTTACTATATACTTTATTTTTAATATGACGGGGTCCAGGGTATTGCCCCATGAGGAAGAGAACGTTTTGAAAGCAGTTGGGCATGTGGGCACTGTATATTATGCATGGGATAAATACATCTGCACATGTTATGCCATGTTTAAACAACAATGTTTTTGCGAGCAATATATGATGTTTAACAGTATAAGGCCTGTGTATGACCTTTCCACGTTATGCTTTTAATCTGATAATAATAAAGTTTGGTTGATTTTATGCTCAGGTTGATTTTTAACCAGTTCTCCCTAGGTGGACGTTCTGGAGTTTAAGGGATCATTCAGATATCTTCTTTTTCTGCCGGTGATTCCCTGTCAAATAAAAACAATATCATAGCGGCTGTTTAGCCCTTCCCCTCACCCCCTGGTGCTTTTACTGGCTTGCTTGTGCGATTGGCCTGCTGGAGAATGAATCGGCCATTTACCATAGAGCTGACCATGGACCCGATGGTCCCCTATCATCTTTATGATGTTCAAAGGCCAGGTACGACGTTATGACGTAACATCCGGCCTCGGCATTTGTAAACACTGCCAGTTCCTTGGCTGGGAAGCCAAGATCTTTTTTTTTTTTTGATCTCGGGCTTTCCAGCCTAGAGGCGAGATCTGGGGACTTATAGACCCCAGATCTGACTGTAAAAAGGACCTGCCATGCTCTATTCCTATTACAAGGGATGTTTACATTCCTTATAATAGGAATAAAAGTGATCAAAAATAAAAAAAATTAAAGGGAAAGTGTCGAAATAAAATAAATAAAAGTATAATAAACAATAAAAAAAGGTGTTTGAAAAACTGCTGTGCAAATACTGTGCGACATAAAAAGTTGCAATGACCACCATTTCATTCCCTATGGTCTCTGTTAAAAATATAATGTTTGGGGGTTCTGAGTAATTTTCTAGCAAAATAATGATGATTTTTAAATGTAGGAGAGGAGAGCCAGAATAGGCCTGGTATGGAAATGGTTAATATATGGTGCCTTTAAAGTTCCCCACACCCACTGTTTTCCTTGTACTTATGTGATTATTGGGAAGCTGGCACCATATATAGTTTTAGATCACACTGCTAGAATAAAAAAATAAAAAAAAACTAATAAAAAACGATACCATTTACTGAATTCTTCTAGCAAATATATATATATATATATATATATATATATATATATATATATATATATATATATATATATTGCCTTTGTTTGTGCTTATGTATGTCTAGGGAATAGCATGTTTGTGTTTACTACATTTTATATACTGTAACTAAAAACTGGATTATGGAATTTCTGGATATATAGGAGTATTTTATTGATCCAGTGAGGGATAAACTTGGAATTATCTTTAGTAAGACATGTAGTGTTGAGGAGGGGGAATTTTCTATGAAGTAATGAGTGTGCGCTCCCCGACCCGAAACCCTAGAGAAGACACGCACAGGGACCCAGAGGTTGCAGTACTAAACCCTCCAAATTGAAAGTCTTTCTGAACTTCTCTTTAGGTAAACAACAATTCTCCCTTGCTCAACCTGTGCATACAAATTTAAATGCAAGGCTTTAGTATTATTTCTAAGTGCAAGTTTACCTTTTCCCAAAAAATGAAACAGTGAACACTCAATCCCTCTCCACCCATTCCCCCCAACTCCCCCCCCCCCCCACCATGCCCCCCTGTAACTTACCTTTGTGAATGACTAGCTGTCAGTGCCCACACAGCGGTGCAGTGGTCCGGGAATTTTAAATCTCTTTTCTTCTTCTCCTTCTTTTTGTAGTGCTGTTGGGATGGATGAGAAGAATTCTGATTAGTCCTGTGCTAGCACTGAATTTATCAAACCCCCCCCCCCCCCAGACATCCTAAAGAAGGAAGGGAAAGCAGAGGCATTAACAACCACCCCCCCCCCCCCCCCAAGAAAAAAAAGTAATATATTGCAGTTTTCCAATTCTAAAATGTGGTGGCTGCATTATTTTTAGACTTTTATCAATTTAAACTCAATGATCCAGCCAGTAACACACTTCCTCTCTTAGGTGTCTCCACTCTAGATGTAGGAACAATGGAGACAACTTTGGACAACAGAATTGTCAATCTGGAGAGAGGTAGTGTTAGATTTATTTCAGTTTTATAGCGTCATCAATTTACGCAGCGCTTTACATATACATTGTACATTCACATCAGTCGCTGTCCTCAAGGAGCTTACAATCTAAGGTCCCCAACTCACGTTCATACACATACAAGGGCCAATTTATGCAGGAGCCAATGAACCTACCAGCATGTCTTTGGAGTTTGGGAGGAAACCGGAGTACCTGGAGGGAACCCCCACAGGCACAGGAAGAACATGCAAACTCCTAGCAGGTAGTGCTGTGGTTGGGATGTTAGATGCACATTCAGATTTAGAAGGACCTGACAAACTAAATTAAAGCTAAACTTCACCTAACACATTTTAGGCAGTTACACCAACATTTTTTTCCTTTTGAGATAAAGGTTGTACACACATGAATAAAAGATGACCATTGTAAGGGCTCCTGACAATGGTAAATGGTTTGTTTTAGCCCTCTAACTGCCACTTTTGATGGACAACTTGATCTGTAAAAGCGGAGTTCCACCCAAAAGTGAAAATTCTGCTTTAAGGACCCCTCACTCCAGAAGCGTAACTAGAACCTTCAGGGCCCCGGTGCAGTGATTTCTCTACATGCTGCCCCCACCGCCCCTCCTATTCAGATGTACAGGGGAGCTGCACAGGCTCCCTGGAGCATGGGGCCTGGTTGCAATTGCAACCCCTGCAACCCCTGTAGTTACGCCCCTGCCTCGCCCCCTTACATGCCACATTTGGCATGTAATTGTTTTTTTTTTTGGGGGGAAGTGGGGACCTAGTTTTGTTCTCCTCTCCCCCTCCCTCCCTTCAATCTTCTGAGACACATCATTGAGGCCATTGAGGAGGTGCAGCATGACTCGCGCATGTGCAGTGCGCACCCAGATATGAACCCACAAGCTGTCACAGCCGGGTGCCCACACTTGTGATGCGAGCGCTGGGAGAGACGGGGGGGGGGGGGACCGGAGTTCAGGAGGCTTCATCACTGGATCGTGGGACAGGTGAGTGTGTGTTTATTAAAAGTCAGCAGCTACACTTTTTGTAGCTGCTGACTTTTAATAAACACAACAATGACTAAAACACTGCTTTTAAGTTACAAAATAGATTAGCAAAATAACAGACATACTGGCTGGATCATCAGGTAAAAATAAAGAAAAAAATGTACATAAAGAGAACTAATGCAACCACCACATTTAAGAGTAGTTGGTAAGCTTCAATGTAATAGTTTTGCTTTGGGGTAAGTACCTCTTTAAATTTTTCTAGGAAAAAAATGCACAACCTCCATTGCATGCCATTTACTGAATTCTCCCAGCAAACACACTGTATATAAAATTGTATTGCCTTTGGTTGCACTTATGTATGTCAAGGGAAAAGCATGTGCCTGTTTCCATTCTTACACAGCAGTGATATGGATTATAGAATTTCTGGATTTGTATGGGTATTTTATTGCTCTAATGAAGGGCAAACTATTATCGGTGGTAAAGGTGTGTACATTTATGGGTTATAATGGAGTTGTTGTAAAGCCTGATTTCTTTGTCTTATATATAAATTCTTTGCTGCAGTATCCGGTTTTGTGAAAAGCAGGTGAACAGGCTCAGTCTCTTGGCAAAGCATTTTTTAACACAAAGAAAAATTCCTATTGTCTCTTCTGCTCTTCTGCTACTACTGGATTCAAGGTCTATTTGTTCTTTTTTTTTTGAGGCTTGATTATATTTTATAATATCCACTGTAATGTGTTCTTTCCTGTATAATGACGCAATGCTTCTCTGTCTCTCTACGGTTTATCTAAACGATCACCTCTAGAAGCCCATCCAGTCATGCAGTTCTTATGATGCAAAGACACTTATGGTTAAGTGGCAGAACATGCAGACACTATTCAATGTTTTTATGTTTGGAAAGTACCATAATCCGCCAAAGTAAATTAACAAAACAGAGAAAATTAAAATTTATAGCATATTTGGCCATTGGCTTGAAAACTGTTAGAGTCCTGATATGTGATCCAAAACTCCTCTCTATGTTAAAGTGACACTGAAGGCTTGCATTTAAAAATAAATAAAACAGATATTATTTACTTGCTGTATGCAGAGAAAGGTCCCTTTCCTTCTCTTCAGCCAGTTCCTCACTGGCCCTGCCCGTTGCCCTTTCCTCTGGGTGCCTTCTGCAGCAAGCCAGGTGCTAAGGGGGCACCTGTGTGTACACTCCCGAACCAGGCTGTGTGTGTCCACAGACACACACAGCACCAGTAAGCCATGCCTTCCACTCCCTCTTCACAGGAGTTTGACTGACAGCAGCAGGAGCCTATGGTTCTGCTGCCCTCAATTTCTCCAGTAAAAGCAGGAAGTGAGGAGAGAGATGCTGGAGCCAGAGACAACGCTGGAGTGGTGCAAGATAAGTGTTTAGGGATGGGGGGCAAGCTGTGGGGCATTTTTTACCCTAAAGCAGAGAATGCATTAAGGATAAAACATTTAGACTTTAGAGCCACCACTGAAAGTAGATTACATTTTCCCATTTTCTAAGATCACCATGAAAACGTTTGCACGGAAGCTGGCCATAGATGAGTAGATTTTTTTGTTCAATCAGCAGGCTGAATGAGAACAAAAAAACCCAGATTCCTCCATCCACAAAATGAGGTGAATGGAGGAATCCCAATGCCCCCCCTCCCATCATCCACACAAATGAGGTAATCAGAGGAATCCCAATGCCCCACCACCCCCCCCCCCCCATTATCCACACAAATTAGGTGAATGGAGGAATCCCAAAGCCCCATCTACACAAATTGGGTGAATGGAGGAATCCCAATCCTCCCACCACCTGCACAAATGAGGTGAATGAAGGAATCTCAAAATCCCCCCCCCCCATCCTCGCAAATGGGGTGAATGGAGGAATTCCAATGCCCCCCCCCCCTCCATCCACACAAATGAGATGAATAGAGGAATCCCAACCCTCCCACCATCCTCACAAATGAGGGGAATGGAGGAATACCAATGCCCCATCCACACAAATTTGGTGAATAATGGAGGAATCCCAAACCCCCCCTCATCCACACAAATTAGGTGAATGGAGGAATCTATCCCAATCCCCCCCCCATTCACACAACAGACATTGCAGGATACACTGATCCCTGGCTGCAGCCACTGATCAACTGAAAAAGCTTACCAGCTTGTCTGTTCAACAGAAGGCAATCTAACGATCGACTTCTATTAAACAGGAAAGGCCACACACTCATGTGAAGCAGCCGGATTTCCATCTGTCTATCTGTCTATTGCCAGCTTGAGAGCAAGTGACAAAGGGACTTTGAAGTCTCTTGAATACCCTCAGCAAAATAACGAACAAACCTGAAAAATTTGTGTTAAACTTTTCAGACTAAAGCAATAACATTGGGGTTAGCAAGGACAAAGGACTTCCAGAAAAAGTTACCGATTGAAATTCAGTCTTTTCTTTACTGTTTTTGCCTTCCCTGACCCATCAACATGATAACTACATTTTTTAAATGAAACCTTTCAATTTTCAGTAAATCAGTGGGCCTCTCTGCTCCTCTATGGAATGCAGGTAGGTCATGGCCTCACAACACTCTACCTCAGTTCTACTTTCAAGAACCCTCGCCTATGATCCCTAGTATACAGAATGAGTATGGGAGCCTAAAATGTAACTAAAGGCAAAACTTTATTTATTTTTGGATTGGTTTTGGATAGCCTGGCAATGTATTAGAACCCTTGTCGGATTTTACTACTGTCTGTGCCCCCCCTTAGGGAGATTCATTATCTCTACTTTTCCTGTTTACCAGTATCACCGGAAAAAAAGTAAAAGCATATACCACATTTTGGGTTGACATCAGAAGACTAATAGAGAGAAAATCCTCCAATGGGGACACTAGTTCTGGTGAAACACTGGGATTTCCTTTCCTCATTTTGGAGGGCTTTCCTTTCACTTCCTGTTTTGGCTGTGGGACAGGAAGTGAATGGAAGTCACCCCAGTGGGACACAAATGACAAGAAAAAAAAAAACTGACAGGGGTTATACCCACCCCCCCCTTTCTGTATGCAACATGAAAAAACAAGTTTGGCCCTTAGTTACACTTTAATGGAGGAAACTTTCTATTGCAGAGAGAACATGCCGAAGAGTTCTATGGGACAGTTGACTACATCTTTAGGTGAGGATCTTAGGGATGCAGTTATTAGGCCAGGAACTCCAAGTGTAAGCATAACAATGACAGTGAAAAAGGGTGAGTGAGCCTCCCCAACAGGGTAAAATGTTGTAATACAGTTTATGGATAATTAGCTGTGGCTGTATTGATTGAGAACAATATGATTGATTACTAAAGGCAAAGCAAGTGTTTACTTTGCAAAGGGAATTTTCCCCTAGATTAGGGAATGTGTTAAAATTTCATTTTGCAATTAATATCCAATCACTTGCAAGAAAAATAAAATAAAAAAAAAAACAGTAGTTTTGCCTGCACATGATTGGATGATGGAAGTCAACAGAGCTTCACCACATTCACCAAGCTAGGGAAAAATTCCTATTCAAAGTGAACTGCCTATTTGCCTTTAGTAAATCAACCCCATTGTTTCATAGAGACACTCCTGCCCCCCAAACATGGGCATTCAACACCCCAAAGGGGAAGTAACTGCCAAAGCAAAGACTAGGTAAGCTGCGGAGAGCCAGACTGCACTATGGTCTCTTGGGTGGCATTACCTTATACCAGTATGTCACAAAAAGCTGTCTCTTTTAGGGGGGTACCCAGAGTTTATGGATAGTGTCCTGCTGGCTATTATTTTCAGTAAATCAACAAAAACATTTATTCCTGTCTCTGTGTGATTACCTGAAGCTACCAATGTGACAACACATATTGGCTTAAACTGATGAAGAAATTCAATTTTTTTTTATTGAATATGTTTTATAGCAGAAAGTAAAAATTATTGCTTTTTGTTTTTCAAAATAGTCGGTCTTTTTTGTTTGTTTGAAGTGATCAAATGCCACTGCAAGAAAGCACTAATTGTGGGGAAAAAAAAGGACATACATTTTGTAAGTAAAAGTACCGCAAAAAAATGGTCTGGTCATGAAGGGGGGGGGGGGGGTAAATCTTCCAGAGCTGAAGTGGTTAAGAACAGGTAGGCAATCACAAGAAAAATTCACCTAAACCTTTGTTACAGCTCATGATCCAGCTAAAAAGAAAAGCCCTTTTATCTGGTCTGTCATTCACTTTTAGTTTTTTGGAGACACTCCATCAGAATAATTTAATTTTCCGTAGTCGCAATCGTTCTCATCAGTCTCCGATGTACATACAGCATTATTCAGAGAAACATCAGTATCTGTCTCCTATCATCCCAATAGTTTACCAGACTCAAACATCTCCTCTTTATTTATTACCGCACTCGAGTACTTTGGCAAAATGGAGTTAAAATGATCCTTCGATACTGTAGAGATAAACATCTCCTAGTTTATCAGAATCTTCAGCAGGAGGGTGTTAATGTGTGATAGATTGGCTTTCCTCTCTGGGCAGGTTCTTTCCTCTGGGAGGAATAAACATTCCTGGTGTTATTTTCCAGCAATTTGAGATTTAACAACCATCTAATATTTATTCCTATCTGCTAAACATTTCAGTGCTATTTCTCTCTGGGAATATCTAGAATGGTCTGCTATTTTTTTATATAGATATTGATTGGAGTCTCATTGAAATTACTTTTTTTTTTTTAAACAGAGCACTGCTTAGAATAGATAATTGTTAGCAAACAGAAAGCGGAGATTCAATAAATGTTTTTGTGATATTAGTTTTCTTTTAACTGTGTGGTGAACAGATGGCATTACATAGAAACATTTCTAAGACTTAAGGCCCGTACACACGATAAGAAATTCTGAAGGGAAAATTCGTCCGACGACCGATCTGCCTATTTTCGGATTGTTAGTATAATGCTTTCGACAGCCAACTCTGACTTTTCGGCTGACAAAATCCTGATGTGCAGGCTATATAATTTTTGTCATCCGTAATACAACGTCCGATTTTGGTCTCATTAGTATGAATTTCGACGGAAAAAAATCTTAAGAGCAAGACTAGGCATGCTCAGAGACGAAAGGACACATACAATCCAGCACATGACATCACTTCTGAAGTAGAATTCTGTCGTTACGGGAAAATTCATATGAAAATAACCTCTTCACTTTCCACATCAGATTAGCATGCCACAAAAAACGGACGACAGATCGTTGGATAATCTGATCGTGTGTACAGGGCTTTAGAAACTGGCAAACAGCAATCCTTCATCCACAGAATCCTATCGTTCTCTCACAGATAACAAACATGATTCTTCTCAGCATTCCCTGACAAAGGTGGATGGATATTTATGGACTAGAGATGAGCTCAGGTGTCCTCCAAACTCATCCCTAACCTGAACTCCAAACTCCCACTTTTTTTGTACTCCACTGAGCCCTAAACTGGATAATTCCCGGGTCAATAACCCAGCCCATAGCTCATTTGAATGCAAAAAGTGGGAATTTGGAGTATGGATTAGAGATCACCCAAGCTCATCTGTTGTTTGGACCAATGTGGTTGGTTATGGCTGAACTGGGAAAAATGATAGGACTTTCAGCACTCTTTGACTTGTCCAGACATCCCTTGGCCAACTAGATGGAAGACCAAATGAGTTAGATTTTATCAGCTGGTAAGTATTGATTACTCCACAGTTGGGTTCCATTCACACTAGGGTCTTTTCACATGGGCTGTCCAATCAGTTCCACCTGTCAGTTTTTCAGGCAGACCTGATCAGACCATCCAGTCTCCCCTATGGAGCAGCAAGTGTCTGCCGACACATGTTCGCTGACACCCGCCGCCATCAGTTCCGATCCTGCCTGCAAAAACCAGATGAATGATGGTTCTCTTTTCCATCCATCTAGCTGATCGGATAGGATCGCCTGTCCACTTCCATTTGATTTCCTCACAGAGGAGAGCTTGACTGTGTCCATGTCAACTCTGCACAGCGGAGTGGACAGGACTTGTCATACGCCTGCTCAACAGGGATCAGCAGAGCGATCCCCCGCTGAGCAAGCCGAATCTGCTACACAGAGGTGGCTGTGTGAAAGGGGCCTTACCATGTGAGCAGCCAGGCAATTTAGAGATGTGTATTTTGCTTTTTTGTATGGGTGTATTACAGGACTAGAATCCCACACTTTTAGCCCCATAGACTTTTTAAATGTGAGGTAGGCGGAAAAACAAACATTTCTCAAACGCTTGGTGCACCCAGTAAAGTCAATGGGGCTAAAGATGCGTGGTTTTGCCCCAAAAAAAGTATGTACTTTTTTAGCTTCATGCAACCCAGAGCTCAGCTGTGAACAGGCCCATTGAGAATAAGGGGATTCTTTCTTCTTGAGTGCTGTTGTACTTCAGGAATCACATGACAAAAACACTGTAAATGGGGGCTTAAGCTGGCTCTGGAAGTGTCTGGCTGCTCTTCTTTCACAATATGCCTAACCATACACACTTGGGCAATCCAAGTGTTAATGTTTATGGGAAAATCTTTGTAATAAATGGTCTTTCTGCGGTTAGATTGTACCTGCACATCTGGCTGCCCTCTGATGTCTGGTAAATATAGGTTTACCTGGTCACCATCCTGTCCCACCTCCTGAGGGTCCTTGTTATTCAGTTAAGCTGGTTATCACATCAGAGGACAAATAGGGAAGTTTGTTAGGTGGAAGAGGGCCACAAAGTTCAACTCCTATAACTGAATTTTGCAGGTGCAGTTACCTAAATTTCTGGATCTGTTGACCTTTTTGACTCTCACAGACATGTAGGGGGATTCAGCTCTGGTACAGGGGTAAGTAAAATCTAAGGTGAGGGGTTATTAGTGCATTGGGGTGGGGGTGGGGGGGGGTAGAGAAGCTGATTATAAAAGTACAGTGATGGTCCTTTAAGTGCTCGTGTGTTAACATTCATATCTGCATTTATGTATCTGTATATTACTCATAAACTTTAGAAAGTTACTTTTGGCCACAAAAAAAAAAAACAGGGGTCACTGGTAAGATTGATGTTCAGGTTTGCTGCTATTTTCTTTGCTGCTATGGGTTTGCAGTGAACTCCAGCATTCAATTTACAAATTGTACATTTTTAGAAAGGTTTGCATACGCAAATTTGCTGCCAGAAGTTAAAGTGGTTCTAAAACCTAAACTTTTTTTTACCTGAATGCATTCCTTGCATTCAGGTAAAAAAATGTTTAGGCAAAACTATTGCCCCTCAACCCCCCATAAGGCTCAGTTCTCACTAGTTCAGGCCGTGCGTCCTGCGTTTGCTTGGGCCCGGCAGCTCATTCATTTGAATGCATTGCTGTGCCGTAGCCATATTGCATTGCATTTTCCGAAAATTACAGCAGCTACAGATTGAAAAGGAAAGGCATTTTTAAAAATATTCAATTACAATATGACTTCTGTTGGAATTGTATACACTATATTATTTTTTCTTTATTTGCTATCTTTTTACTGCACGGAAGTGGAATTACCTTTTAAAGCGTAACTCCACTTTTGTTGAGAAAAAAACATTCCCTTCTGGGTGATCTCTGTACATTGCAGGGATTTTAACAAACTTTGTTGCAGATTCCTACCTTTTGTTATTCTGAAGAAATCCCTGTTTGCTCCTTTGTGCCTCTGTGCTGAGTGTGTCTTATAGGAGTGGTTTCATAATTATCCTTTAAATTTTGGCCCCTCTCCAAAACCAGAAGTTACATTAATTCTACATACACCATACACATGTATGCACTTACAGTTAGGTCCATAAATATTAAGACATAGACACAATTCTAATCCTTTTGGCTCTATACACCACCACAATAGATTTGAAATGAAACAAACAAGATGTGCTTTAACTGCAAACTCCCAGCTTTAATTTGAGGGCATTTACATCCAAATCAGGTGAAAGGTGTAGGAAATTACAACAGTTTGTATATGTGCCTCCGACTTTTTAAGGGACCAAAAGTAATGGGACAGATTAACAATCATAAATCAAACTTTTACTTTTTAATATTTGGTTGCAAATCCTTTGCAATCAATTACAGCCTGAAGTCTGGAACGCATAGACATCACCAGGCACTGGGTTTCCTCCCTGGTGATGCTCTGCCAGGCCTCTACTGCAACTGTCTTCAGTTCCTGCTTGTTCTTGGGGCATTTTCCCTTCAGTTTTGTATTCAGCAAGTGAAATGCATGCTCAATCGGATTCAGGTCAGGTGATTGACTTGGCCATTGCATAACATTCCACTTCTTTCCCTTAAAAAACTCTTTGGTTGCTTTCGCAGTATGCTTCGGGTCATTGTCCATCTGCACTGCGAAGCGCCGTCCAATGAGTTCTGAAGCATTTGGCTGAATATGAGCAGATAATATTGCCAGAAACACTTCAGAATTCATCCTGCTGCTTTTGTCAGCAATCACATCATCAATAAATACAAGAGAACCAGTTCTATTGGCAGCCATACATGCCCACGCCATGACACTACCACCACCATGCTTCACTGATGAGGTGGTATGCTTTGGATCATGAGTAGTTCCTTTCCTTCTCCATACTCTTCTCTTCCCATCACTCTGGTACAAGTTGATCTTGGTCTCATCTGTCCATAGGATGTTGTTCCAGAACTGTGAAGGCTTTTTTAGATGTTGTTTGGCAAACTCTAATCTGGCCTTCCTGTTTTTGAGGCTCATCAATGGTTTACATCTTATGGTGAACCCTCTGTATTCACTCTGGTGAAGTCTTCTCTTGATTGTTGACTTTGACACACATACACCTACCTCCTGGAGAGTGTTCTTGATCTGGCCAACTGTTGTGAAGGGTGTTTTCTTCACCAGGGAAAGAATTCTTCGGTCATCCACCACAGTTGTTTTCCATGGTCTTCCGGGTCTTTTGGTGTTGCTGAGCTCACCAGTGCATTCTTTCTTTTTAAGGATGTTCCAAACAGTTGATTTGGCCACACCTAATGTTTTTGTTATCTCTCTGATGGGCTTGCTTTGTTTTTTCAGCCTAATGATGGCTTGCTTCACTGATAGTGACAGCTCTTTGGATCTCATATTGAGAGTTGACAGCAACAGATTCCAAATGCAAATAGCCCACTTGAAAGGAACTCTGGACCTTTTATCTGCTATTTGTAAATGGGATAAGGAGGGAATAACACACCTGGCCGTGGAACAGCTGAGCATCCAATTGTCCCATTACTTTTGGTCCCTTAAAAAGTGGGAGACACATATACAAACTGTTGTAATTCCTACACCTTTCACCTAATTTGGATGTAAATACCCTCAAATAAATCGGAAAGTCTGCAGTTAAAGCACATCTTGTTTCATTTCAAATCCATTGTAGTGGTGTATAGAGCCAAAAGGATTAGAATTGTGTCAATGTACCAATATTTTTGGACCTGACTGTATGTAAGTTTATTACACATAATTTATTTATAGTCATGGTCTTATTTTTATGCATACCACATGTAAGAAATAAGAATGACATTTTAATGCAGTCATGGAGTGTTCATGCAGCGGGACCAAATGCAGAGCACATCAAAAGTAGGCCTGGATGCAGATGAGTATGACACTCCATGGATATGTATATACATCATGCTGTAACCATGTAAAGATGAAGAAAACATCTGCAAACACATTTGCATATCATTTTTTTGTGTAGTGAGCATGCTAACTAGGCCAATGCATAAATGTATAATATATATCTCTGACATGTACACTTATAAGAGTCTACGCTCATAGTTATATGTATAAGAATTGAACACAGTGAAGTAATATACACATCAGATGATTTAACTGTCAGTATGAAGTTCCAATATCTTCCCAACATGGAAGATTAAAGCTGAACTTAGCTTACATAGTTAGTTTGCGCCAAGCTGGACCAAACGAACTACAGTATGCCACCCACTAACATGTGAGGCCACTGGATGTGCAGTATAAACTGTATGTTGCCAAGCCTACATAGCGCACTGTGTTCCGGGTTCAAGCCGAGACTTCCTGTCTCATACCCGAAACACAATAACGTATATCTGATCCGCGTTCAGCCATACCTCCAAACTAATAGGGACACCTATTAGCAAATGATGTAAGCGCAGGACACACCCCATGCCATCCCCACTCTTAAAGGAAATTGATAAAAAAAAAAGATTCCTTAACCACTTTAAGACTGGAAGGATTTGCCCCCTTCCTGACCAGAACATATTTTGCGATTCGGCACTGCGTTACTTTAACGGACAATTGTGCGGTTGTGCGACAATGTACCCAAATAAAATTGACGTCCTTTTTTTCCCACAAATAGAGCTTTCTTTTGGTGGTATTTGATCACCTGTGCAATTTTTATTTTTGCGCTATAAACAAAACAAGAGCGAATTCTGAGGTTTACAACCTCTTTAATAGAATTGAAATCCAGTGAATAAAAGGGGAGGGGCTGTGGCACTCATGTTAGGGAGGAAAAAGCTAGATGATGCTTTGTGTACTTCAGCCAGGAAATGAGGCTGGCTCTCTCTGACTTGCTGCAGCTTCTAATGCACACTGGTAGGGACTCATAGTGTGCAGTGAAGTCGGAGAAAGCAATTTAAGCACAGGAGAGGAGTTTATATAATGTACATCTGTGAAAAAATGGAGGAAAGGCTGAAGTTCAGCTTTAATCTTTCCTCCCACCTCTAGTTTGTAAAGTACTTAGTAATATTCTCCTGTACAACATGGTCCTGACAGTCCCTATCGATTGCTTAATTCTCAGTGCGTGCAGAAAGCTTACTTAAGGAATCTGTGTTTCAGCTCAATTGATGTAACACCGTCTACATGTGTGTCCTCTGCACTCAAATAAAGCTCCCCATTGGTATCCAGAATTCATTTTATTACTGCTGCGTCTTTCTAACACTCATGTTCCTTACTGTTTAGCCCTGATCAATATATAATAGAGACATATGATACACATGTATTACAGTAAATAAAGGTATTCTTGCACATTTATACTTGCTCATTTATCCATTTTTTTACCTTTTCTTTTATTTCAAGTATCATTTTGTGAAAAGATAATGACCCAATCATCAAATGACATAACAACCAAAGATCTGAACAAATGTATTTTCTTTTACATTTTGAAATGAATTGTTGTGTATGCCATTAAGTCACAGTGTAAAAATAAAATAGAATAAAACAATACAGAAACTGTGTTTAAATGTTTGATTATACTATTCCTGTCAAATATTCGATAGTAAAAAAAATAAAAAAACGTTGATGCCTGCTATTTAAAGGGTAAAGGCAATTTCATGGTAAAAAAATATAACAAATAAAAAAAAATTTAAAAAAATTATATATATATATATATATATATATATATATATATATATATATATATATATATATATATATATATATATATATATATATATATATCATATACAATTGCTGGCCTGGTGCAAGGATTTTTGTCTACTCATATAAAGGCGCATTTTGTCAGCCCAAACCCCCCCCCCCCCCACATCACCCCCTGGATGTGGAAGTGATAGACGGCCTCACCACTTCCACAATGATAGCCGACAGTTGACTACTAATGTACACAGACTCCTAGCCGGTAAAGCGGCCGGAAGTGTGTAGAAAAACACATGGCAGCAGAACAGTTAAAGGATTTGTAAATTCAGAAAAAAAGCCTTCTGTGTGTAGCAGCCTCCCCAGCACCGCTAATACTTACCCAAGGTCCTTCTCTGTCCAGAGGGAAGACAGCGCAGCGCCTTCTAAGTGCAGCAAGACATTTATTGAAGTATGTGCAGCAGTATTACACTCACATTTAGTCGGTGAATAAGATGCAGTTAGTCAAGTAATGTTGATCATCAGGAGCATCACTGGAGCGGGTTCCTGGTGGTGGAGGCAGTGGATCCCGGTGAGAGCAGCAGGGGGTTCCTCCGTGTGTACAGGGATGGCCTCGGTGGTGTCCGTGGGCTCCTCGTCAACTGGTGGAACGCTGGCACTCGTGGGTTCTGGGATCCTGAAGTCACTCCTGGCAGTGATGCGGGATGCTACGGCGACACGTTATCGGAGCATGCGCTCCTTCCTCAGGCCGTGGATGCACCATGTTTGGACAGGGCATTTATGCAGTGATAAGGACGGTGGCTCAGGGGAGGCAAAAAGCATGGCGTGAAAGTCTGCAATAGGTGGAATATCGGTGTTTGGCCACTAGGTGGGGTGTGTGGGTACACAAACTGATGTGGTTAAATGCATGGGGAGGGGAATAACAGACCATGTGGGAAACTATAGTGTAATAGGACCGTAGTTGAAAACTGAAAAGGGGGGGGGGTTTGTTTTGGGGGTTTTTTTCACTGGGAGGGATGGAGATGACAAGGGAGGGGGGGGGGGTTTGGGGGGATTATGTGTATAAGTGTCACGGATATGTGTTGTTGTATGTATGTATGGTGCTATGGGATAAGAATAGGGTACATGGTTTGGGCACGGGGACATATTGGTGGGGGGAGGGGAAGGACATGTTGGGTGTTGGGGGGTGGAGGAGGGGAAGATGTGATGTAAAAACAAAAAAAAAAAACAAAAAAAAAAACCGCATGTACAATATGGTTTTGGTTGTAGCTGTTTTGGGGGGGGGGGGGGTTGTGGGGTTTTTTGTTTTCACGGGCAGTTTGATCCAGGGGGGGGATTGGAAGGGTGGTGTGTTGTCTTAACAAAAAAAAAAAAAACGCACAAATCAATAAATATCAAATCCGAACTTTTGCAACAGGCGATGGGGGGGATGGCTGGGGATGGTATTGGTTGTGGTTGTTTGGGGGGGGAGGGAAGGGTTGTGGGGGTTTTTTGTTTCCACGGGCGGTTTAATCCGGGGGGGGGGTTTGGTGGGGGCGTGGAAAGAAGGTGGTTGGGGTGCATGGAGAAGCATTACAGTAAGGTGTTGGTTTCTATTTACTCGTTAAGGCCTCCAGGCGCGAGGGTGTCAAGTGTGTAGATCCAGAACGTTTCTCTGCGACAAAGTCGCTTGTAACGTTCCGTTTGTGGGAATGAGCACAGCTCTGAAATCGTCCACAGGTCTGCGTGTCTGGGTCATCGAGTCCATCCCCAACTCATTCCCACAAACGGAATGTTACAAGCGACTTTGTCGCAGAGAAACGTTCTGGATCTACACACTTGACACCCTCGCGCCTAAGGGCCTTAACGAGGAAATAGAAACCAACACCTTACTGTAATGCTTCTCCATGCACCCCAACCACCTTCTTTCCACGCCCCCCACCAAACCCCCCCCCCCCCGCATTAAACCGCCCGTGGAAACAAAAAACCCCCACAACCCTTCCCTCCCCCCCCAAACAACAACAACCAATACCATCCCCAGCCATCGCCTGTTGCAAAAGTTCGGATTTGATATTTATTGATTTGTGCGTTTTTTTTTTTGTTAAGACAACACACCACCCTTCCAATCCCCCCCCCCTGGATCAAACTGCCCGTGAAAACAAACCCCCCCCCCCCAAAAACAGCTACAACCAAAACCATCCCCAGTTATTGTACAT
Organism: Pelophylax lessonae; assembly: GCF_965119305.1. Classification (NCBI taxonomy): domain Eukaryota; kingdom Metazoa; phylum Chordata; class Amphibia; order Anura; family Ranidae; genus Pelophylax; species Pelophylax lessonae. The sequence goes on along the minus strand of NC_138775.1, from coordinate 233,706,584 downwards.
GCGTTTTTTTTTTTTACATCACATCTTCCCCTCCTCCACCCCCCCAACACCCAACATGTCCTTCCCCTCCCCCCCCCCAATATGCCCCCGTGCCCAAACCATGTACCCTATTCTTATCCCATAGCACCATACATACATACAACAACACATATCCGTGACACTTATACACATAATCCCCCCAAACCCCCCCCCTCCCTTGTCATCTCCATCCCTCCCAGTGAAAAAAACCCCCAAAACAAACCCCCCCCCCTTTTCAGTTTTCAACTACGGTCCTATTACACTATAGTTTCCCACATGGTCTGTTATTCCCCTCCCCATGCATTTAACCACATCAGTTTGTGTACCCACACACCCCACCTAGTGGCCAAACACCGATATTCCACCTATTGCAGACTTTCACGCCATGCTTTTTGCCTCCCCTGAGCCACCGTCCTTATCACTGCATAAATGCCCTGTCCAAACATGGTGCATCCACGGCCTGAGGAAGGAGCGCATGCTCCGATAACGTGTCGCCGTAGCATCCCGCATCACTGCCAGGAGTGACTTCAGGATCCCAGAACCCACGAGTGCCAGCGTTCCACCAGTTGACGAGGAGCCCACGGACACCACCGAGGCCATCCCTGTACACACGGAGGAACCCCCTGCTGCTCTCACCGGGATCCACTGCCTCCACCACCAGGACCCGCTCCAGTGATGCTCCTGATGATCAACATTACTTGACTAACTGCATCTTATTCACCGACTAAATGTGAGTGTAATACTGCTGCACATACTTCAATAAATGTCTTGCTGCACTTAGAAGGCGCTGCGCTGTCTTCCCTCTTGTCTCCCCCCAGAGATCTCTTCTGTCTCTTCCGCCGGCAGCCGCTACAGTGGACAGCTACCCCCTGAACTGTTTGGGGGTCCCCCCACCCCTGGTGTTTCCCTTCTCCCTTCCCCCCCTCCCCCGGGTCCCCAGGACCAGACTTTTTTTTTTTTTTTCTTTTTTTGAGACCTCTTCTTGCGCCAATTCACCACCAAACCCTTCTCTGTCCAGCAATATCCACGACTCCCTTGGCCGTCCGGGACTCTCTCCCCTGATTGACTGGGACACGGGGGTCGAGCGGCAGCTCCGTGTCTGAATGGACACAAGAAGCTGCAGCTGGGCCCAGGTGCCCCCCATAGCAAGCTGATTGCTGTAGGGGCACTTGACAGGAGGGAGGGGCCAGGAGAGCCGAAGAGGGACCTGAGAAGAGGAGGATCCATGTTGTCCTGTGCAAAACCAACTGCACAGAGGAGGTAAGAATAACATGTTTGTTATTTATTTATTTTTTTATGAAACTTTACAATCGCTTTAAAGATCTGAATCCTCAGAAAGTGGCTGGGGATTAAGATTGTAACCCCCCCCCCCCCCATGCTGGTGCCAGAAGATGGCTGCCTAAGCTGCCATATGGTTGCACTGGCTCTGTACAATTGCTACTACAGACACCATGTTGTTTTTTTTTTTTGTTAATACCATTTTGTTTTTCAATCTGCAGCCACTGTCATTTTCTGTAAAATTCAATGCAATATGACTACCTGGAGGCTTTTTTTATGCACAGTTGTTGAACAGAATGCCCCTAGAAATGTCATTCCTGCTTGTTTGACTGGCTCACTGATTTTCCCATAAGTCTGCACTAAGATACAAATCAAATTTAGTCTCCCCTGCAACAGAAATATCAGATTTTGTGAGATACTTCTCAAGGGTTAAGTTCTTCTAAACGGGATGCTGACACTGCAGATTTTCTCATTAGAACAGTGCAATTGCAGCAGATGATTATAATGACCTTCCCATTCGGAATCAGACTGCAAAGAGTTTCTTCTTTAGAACAACCAAAGGTAGGAATCTGCTACAAAGTTTGTTAAAATATCTGCAATGTTCATTGATCACAAAGGGGAGAAGTGTTTTTTTTTTTCTAAACAAACGTGGAGTTACTCTTTAAGGGTGATATCAGATCTGCAAATTCACACAAATCATTATGTTACCTCTGTGTGATTCCATCCTGCTGAGCTGCATCGTCGCAGCACTTTTCCCTGTCACAAGAATTTAAAACTGTTTACAGAGCGATTGAGAGTAGACTGCTCACCCCCCTGCTCGTGTGATGTTACTTGTTGTGGAGACCATACTATAGGGAAACCCTTATATAACCAAATTTACACATTAGATAGAACCTGATTTAGAGAATGTCCACAATAATATGCTGGAATATTATCCTATGTATAGTATCTTCAGTTATTTAAAGTGACCAATCAACTTTACTAATAGGGAAGTTCTGTTCTTACTCCCTGCTTCTGAAATACAGTATCTCACAAAAGTGAGTACATCCCTCACATTTTTGTAAATATTTTTTTTTTTCAAATATTATCTTTTTATTCAGGAATTTATAAAATTATACATTACTTTTCTGACATCAGATACATTTCCAACTTAATATATAGTATAACATCTCTTTTTGCTATTTCCTTAAATTCCTTTCTTTTTCTTCTTTCCCTTCCTTCCCTCCCTTCCCACCCTCTCTCCCCAAGAAAAAAAAAATAGAAAAAATTATTGTAATTTTGCTTCCAGAGATGGAGGCATCCCCTCGCTCTCCATATCTTGTTATTCCCTTATTTTATCTTGCTATATATTGTTTCCCTTCATCAGAGCAGATAAAGTGATTCCACAGTACCCAAATTTTCCTATATTTTTCCTGTCTATTTTGTGCCGTGGCGATTAATTCTTCCAATCACCTATTGTCCTCTATCTTATGTATCCAATTGGATACCGAGGGGGGCTGTGTTTTTTTCCAAAAGCCTGGGATGCATGCCTTTGCCGCATTTACCAGGTGAGGAATAACCGATCTCTCATATTTATTTGCTGGTATGTCCGCTATATTTAGTAAAAAGAAGGTCGGATTCTCCTCTATTTCATATTCCACAAATTTCTGAACTATAGACTTCACTCCCGCCCAGTATGTTTTTATCTTAGAACAGGTCCAGAAGATATGATACAGTGTGCCCACTTCTTTTCCACATCTCCACATAGATTGGATTCATTTGAATACCAACTGTGTAGTTTCTCGGGCGTGATGTACCATCTCGTTATAAGCTTGTAGTTCGTCTCCTGTGTTCTGGTACATCTGGATGGCCCAAAGGCAAACCTCAATATCCTCTGGATCTGTTCATTTGTCAAATCACGATTCAAGTCTATCTCCCACTTTCTCACCCAGGGTAATTCCGGTTGGTCTTCTGGGTTCGTCAGTAGACCATATGCGATTGATAGTGTATGAAGTAGGTTTCCTGGTTTCACACAAAATTGCTCGAATCTCGTTAGTGTTCTACCAAAGTCCTCCGGTTTCAATATGGAGGCTAGGTAATGATGTAATTGAATTGCTTGCCAAAAAGGCATATTATATGATCCATCTTTATCAATCAATTTGGTCACTGAGGGACACTTTTTTGTATTAGGAATGATGAAGCCTGTTCCTGTTCCTTTTCCCTTAATATCGTAAACTGTCTATTATCTAGACCCGGGGGGAACTGGGGGTCACCTAGTATTGGGAATAGAGGAGATCTATCCGTTGTCAATTTAGAGTATATGTTTGGTCGCGTACAAATACGTAATGTATTTCCAATTATTAAGTGATGTTTTAAATTTTTAGGTAAGTCCTGGTAGCACCATATAGCTCTTTTAAAATTTACCTCTATTTGTGCTTGTTCAAGCTTTACCCATAGTTTAGACTCCGAATGGTGCCACCAGTCCAAGATTCTACTTACATGGGTAGCCTGATAGTATGCTCGTATATCTGGGAATGCTAAGCCTCCCTTTTTTTTGGTAGATTCAGGATTCCCCGAGTTATACGTGTTTTTTTATGGGACCAGATATACTTTACGAATAAGGAGTGTATCGCCTTATAGAATCCACTTGGTATCTTAACTGGCAACGCTCGAAAAAGATATAAAAATTTTGGCAATACCATCATCTTCAATAGATTGCATTTACCGAACCATGACTGCATCCCACCATGCCATTGTTCCAGGAGTCTCTTAGTCATTGCTATCAAAGGCAAGAAATTGAGATCATTGACCTGTGTCAATTTCGTCGGTATATATGTCCCCAAGTATCTCACTGCCGTTTCATTCCACTTGAAGCCGAAACTATTTTTCAATACCTGTATTTGGGCCGAAGACATCCCCACTTCCATTGCCTCTGACTTCCCGAAATTAATTTTTAAATTTGACACGGCCCCATATCTTTTAAATTCTTGTATCAGATTCGGCAGTGAGATGCCTGGATTAGACAGGGAGAATAGCATATCATCCGCATATCTTGTATTGTTTTTTCTTTATTCTTACTCCTTCAATGTCTGGATTTAAGCGGACTCTACAGAGGAAGGGTTCCAATGTCAGAGCAAAGAGGAGGGGTGACAGCGGGCACCCCTGCCTTGTGCCGTTTTTTTATTGGGAATGCATCTGATAATATCCCATTGGCTTTCACCCTAGCAATTGGGTTTGTATAGGCTCTAGTTATCTTATCAAACATCGAGTTTCCCAACCCGATGTATTTGAGCACGGCAAACAAGAAAAGGCCATCCGACCCGGTCGAACGCCTTCTCTGCGTCTGCGCTCAATACCACGCACGGGATCTTCTTTTCATTTACTATTTGTATCAAGTTAAGTATTCTTGTGGTGTTATCTTTTGCTTCTCTTGATGTCATAAAGCCCACCTAATCTAAATGTATTAATTTTGGCAATAGTCATGCCAGTCTATCTGCCAACACGTTGGTGAATATCTTCAAGTCCACATTTAACAAAGATATTGGTCTATAGCTGCTGCAAGCAGCTGGGTCCTTACCCTCCTTTAATATTAGTGAGATATGTGCCGTAAGGGTATCTCTGTTTAATGTCCCATCTAGTTCTGTTGCATTATACAACTTTACCAGGTATGGACCTAAAGTGTGGAACAGTAACTGGTAATATTGCGTTGTTAGGCCGTCTGGTCCTGGTGCTTTCCCTGGCTTCATTGATTTTATTGCTTGCTGTATCTCCTCTATAGTAATTCCCGCCTCTAAAGATTCCCGTTCTTCCTCTGACAGTTTGGGTAAATGTGATTGATTTTTGTAAATATTTTTTCATGTGACAACACTGAAGAAATTACACTTGGCTACAATGTAAAGTAGTGAGTGTACAGCTTGTATAACGGTGTAAATTTGCTGTCCCCTCAAAATAACTCAACACACTGTCATTAATGTCTAAACCACTGGCAAAAAAAGTGAGTACACCCCTAAGTGAAAATGTCCAAATTGGGCCCATTTGCCTTTCAGAATACCCAAACAGTGAATGTAGCTGATTGTCCGATCTTCAGATCAAAGTTTGTTGAGCTGGGTAGTGCTGGCAGGCCCACTTATGGATTGAATTGATTTCAATTTAGCTGGAAACAGATGAAATTTGATCACTGTACGACCAGTATTGCTAATTATGAAATAATAGGAAATGCCATATAAGGGATGTTGAGGAGGGCATACTGCCATGTATTGCCCCCTATTGTAAGGAAAGGCCTTTTGTGCACAGGCTAAAACAGGTTTCGTTTCATGCTCACAAGAATTAGGCATTGGCTAATACATATGTGTATGCGCAAACTCACGTGTGCACATGAGCCATCGCGCATTCTCGTGTGTGACGGCGCACATGTGCACCTGTGACATGTTGGCGCCAACCAGGCTATTTAAACTCAGTCAGTGCTTAGGTTCAGTGCTGCTTTGTCTTTCAGCCTCCTGTGTATCCTGTTATCCTGTATCCTGATTTCAGTCACTGACCCTGCTTGTCTGACCACTCTCTGAACTCCGTCTGCACCGACCCTGGCTTGTCCTTGACCTCTGCTTCATTGGCTTTAATTGCACCGATTAGCTCCTGACCCGGCTTGTACCCAGACCATGCTATTGCCTGCTCCTCTGTACCTGATCTGTCCTGCCAGTGTATGACCCTGACGCATGCTGCTGTTCTTCAGTCTGCTACCAGTGCATGCCTCACCTGCCCACTGTTGCCAGTACCAGTTTGCTTCAGTCTGCCATCCTCCAACTGCCCGTCTGCTTGCAACCTTGTTGGAGCCATCTCACAACTTCTCCTGCCCTGCTGCTAGCAAGACTTACAGTCACTCATGCCACTCTGCACTCCTGTGCCTTCTGTCTACCCTATCAGGGGCCCCAAGTCAGGGGTGTAAGAGAGGACTTCCTCAACCTATCAGGCTCTGCTACCAGGTTCATGTTACCTATGATGTTGCCTCTGTAACTTGTCCCTATACCTCCAGCTATACAGCAAAAAACGTGTGTGAAGTTGAGAACTGTGGACACTGCTCTGTGCCTGAAGAACTGAAAATAATTACTCTACATGTCGGACAAGTAGTGATCAGGTATTACATTACAACACTAGCAAAGATATATGAAGTTATCTAATTAGTGAACTGCAGCTTGCTCTTATCTAAGTGCTACCTACCTAATTACATATTTCAAATAAGGAGAGCAAGAGTAGAACTTCCTTAACAATGTAGTTTGCTGGTCATATCAAACAATTGAAGATTCTATAAGCAAGAATATTTTTCTATTATATAATTTTTTGCCTTTGTGAAATATCCAAAACTGTGACCCCTCCAATCACTGAGGGCAAAAAAAAGTTACTCAAGGATGGTTCATCTTTTGCATCTGACACATGCCTAAACTTTGCCGGGATTCACCCTTTGGCTTTTATTTGCAAAAAATCAATGGATTTCACAGCATTCATTTGCATACCATTGTTTATCTACAATATGTACTGAGTAGCGCTCGATTTATAAAGGCAAACACTGAATTCAAAGCAAAGCAATAAATACAAGTGTTACTAATACTGAACATTTGTATGCCATATATTCTGATTGTCTATGGACTTAAATATAGCACTGGTATTGTAAGAGCTGTCCAGTGCTGATTGATATTGAGCAAATCCCTTTAGGAAAAGGACCAGCAAACATACAGATTCTTGTTATATTAATATTATGCCATATGTCAGTTAACATTAGGTTGAAAGGAAGGGGGCCTCTTACTTTAAATTACCAGCCCAGTGCTGGAGAGCAGTTGTCTCTTCTGAACCATTGTTACCCTACGAGGAGATGGAGGGAAGTGGTAGCAATGGTGGGGGATAAGGTACTGTACATGCCACTATCCTTGCAACTCTGTACTGGGGACCTTATCGTTTTATTAAACAACAATAGAATGGTGAATCTCTTCCATCCTATCCAAAGATTTTCCTTGTCAGATTTAGTTTTGTTCTAGTTCACAGTATCCAGATGACTTACTTATGCAGTGTAATATTCCCTGAAAGGTCAAAACTATGCACTTGATATGGACATCTTGGATGAGCCATCAAAAGACCCATACTACTAGATAATGGAGCATGTCACAGGAGATTCCCTATTGCATAATCCCTTGCCAATGCTTTTCCACCTCACCAATCACTCTTTTAAGCAACATAAATGGTGTATTACCCCTCCCCCCACATAATTAATACTGCAAAAGGTTCGATCTCCCTAAATTGCAGACATGAAAAACCACCAACAATTCCTGAATGGATTAAAAAAGTAACCAACATTATGGCGATAGAGAGGTAGGTTCACCCTGGTAGACCAAAATGACCAAAATGACAGATTTTACAAAAAAGGGACTTCAGATAATAGACATCTTCTGTTCTGCTAGTTTCTTATTAGACTATTTTGCCAATGGTACCCGTTTATAATTAATGCAATACTGCATTTAGACTAATCAAAATGTTTCGGTAATTTTTTCGTAACAAACAAATGGCCACTGCACCATCTTTAACTGGCCTTCACAGCAAGGAGCACATGAAAGGGCAATGTATGCAAAACAAAACCAAAGGAAATTCCCAGCTCAATTCACCAACAAGTCTGCTACCAATCGATTTAACCTGTCTAACAGTTTGGGTTAAAAACAGGCGTTTAGTTTGCACAAATCTGCAAATACATGCGTAAGCTGCAGAGCCGCTTAAAGGCACCCCAATATTGCTGCAGACCTAACTCTAAACTTATGGGAGCCTCCACAGAGGAAGCACATGTATTCTGAAGGATAGATAGAAAGCAGATGAGCCTGGAGGTAGCCCATCTCTCCTTAAAGGCACAGGGGTACACTGGACACCCAGCACATTGCACGATAGCAGCAAAGGTATCCAGCGTGTCCCCTCACCAATATTACATCAGTAACAAACAAATGGCCCCTGCCCCCACCCATAACTGGCCTTCACAGCAAGGAGTACATGGAAGGGCAATGCATGCAAAACAAAGACAGATAAGAGGAGAAGATCCCAGGATCATTGTGTGGCTCCCGGGATCTTCTGCTCTTATCTGTCATTTTCTGGAGCATGGGCGGGCTCCTACACGGCCAGCACTCACAGGATTGCATTTCCTAGCAGCCATGGGCATGCAAAACAAAACCAAAGAAAATTCCTAGCTCAACCAACTAACCAGTCTGCTTTATGAAGAATTATGAAAAAAAGACCATACTGTTGGATAATAGAGAATGTCACAAGAGATTAGCTGTTGGATGCCCCTTGCCAATTATTTTTCAAATCATCCCACACAAACACACACACACACTAAATAAATGCTGCAAATGGTTTGATCCCCCTGCACTAGAGACAAAAAAAACTGGCAACCCCCCAATGAACTAAAAAAGTAACCACACAAAAGGCAACTGAGAAGTGGTTTCATCCTAATAGGGACTATTATGAAAGATTTTAGAATATCTGGGCTTCTTGGATACACCTTGATTGCTCAAATGCCCTAAAGCCTACACTCAGAGCTTAACATGCATTTTACCCCAACATTTCATATTCCTAAAATGTGTCTCTTGTTCCGTGCACTTGTGTTAAAATTATCCTGTTCTCTTTGTATTTCTTCCATTGTGTGAAATACCTGGTGACTCCTATTTCAAAATGACCACACTAGGCATAGAAGATCATCCATTTCAGAGTGGTCAGCCTGCCTATCCTCCAATGGCCAAGACTTGTGCTGACACACCCCGTACATAGCTTTTCACTGGGAAGATCAGTGTACTGCTCATTCTTTGCCTCCTGCTGACAGCCCCCCCCCCCCCCCCAGTCTCTTTCTCAACCTCTTTAACCACCTCAACCCCTTCTGCAGCTGAGAACAGAGATCATGTGATCACTCAAAAAAAAAAATGTATATATATATATATACACACACACAAATGTTTTGCCCTGCTTTTCTATTTTAATCTGAATGGGTTTCTGAGAGTTTAAGGAAATGGACATCTTGTCTGCTGCTGGTTTCACTATTAGACCATGTGACCCATGTGATTTGTTTAAAAGTTATATAATATCACATTTAGACTAATCCATAGGACTAGCTAATTGTCGTTGCACCCTCTATTCTTCCTTACCTTACCACTATCCCCAAAAGAAGGATTTCCAAACCCTGAGTCTCGCTAATAATCCCCCCATCCTCTCCTGTACCTCTCCCATAGTTACTTTGTTGGTTCAGTTTTTTTCTTTTAAAAAAGTAATGTTGGGTTTGAAAAAACCCAGACATATTTGCTACGTACGCTTTATTTCATAATGCATATTCTGTATCAAGCTTTGTCATTATAACTCTGTACTGTGAACATTGATCCAACATAAATAAAGATTATAAAAATACATTTTAAAAAAGTGCCATACTGCTGATGCTGGCCATTTTGATGATCCAGCACCCAGGCTCTGCTCTGTGGATTGACATCTCAGGATGGGATGTGCACTCAGGGACTGGTGCCATAGCAGTGTGCGGAGGGAGGGTAAAGAGCAGTGAGCAGCCAGCAGAAAAATAGATTAGACACATGTCAAAGTGATAGATTCCTATGAATTTTACAACACTTGTAACTGGGTAAAGGAAAATCTGAATAAAGACCAAGAAGAGGGCAACAGTAAGTTCAGTAGAAAAGTTGCCTTACACATACCGGTGTATAATGCTGTGACAGATTCTCTTTAAAGTTGGGGAAAAAATGAGAAGCAGGGATCTTCTATAGCTGCAATCTTCAGCTATCAGCTGGTTATCAGTGGCAAGGCCAAAGGCTGGCTGAACATAATAAGAAAATGAAGCCAGTAACCACTGTAACAGTTCAAAAACAGGTTTTTCTTTTTAAGTGAAGCCGCAATGTGAGTTACTTCTATCTGCTAATGGTAATGTCTTATAAAATGCATTTTGCTGATTGGCATTTTCTGAAATATCAATTTATACAGATAAGCAAATCCTGCAGCATAAAAATGTATGTTTTAGACCTCACCTCGTTCACAATAAATAAATGCATTCGGTGTGAGGCTTAGCACATTAACAAATCAGCAGGTGTGAGAGGAGTCATTAATTCTGCATTTTTAAATATTAATGTCATATGCTGATAATGTTTTATAGACCTCATCGATGCAGAATATAGCATTATTATATTACATTATCAAGAGCTGCACATCTGAAATTAAATGTAGTATTTGCATAAATGTGAAGGTGTACTTAGGATAATGAGAAGACATTACTCGCTGTTACTTATCACAACATATGTTAATCTGTATTCCATTTCTAAATAGGAAATGTAAGAATAATAGGACCTTGAATAATAAGTATCCATAGATAAAATGACCGTGCCATAGTTCCGAATGAATTATTAATCAAATGCAAACTTGCCAGATTGAAAAACTAACCTACAGGCCCATACACATGATCAGAAAATTGGACAAAAAATACCGCTTTTGAAGCGATCGTATGATAGTCTGATGGTTAGTGCACAGCTTCCAAGAGCCTATCACGGCAGTTCATCAGATATTATTCAGAGACAAACACAGAAATGTTTCTTATACAATTTTCATTCAATCAGTACCAGTGGAGTCTCGTGCTCCATGTGACAGGGGGGGCGGCAGACAGACCGCACCATACCCCCCCCCCCCCCCCCGACCACACCAGGCCGCACACCATACACCCCCCCCCCCCATCACCGGCTCACTCACCCTTCCTGGACATGTGGAGGGAGGGCAGGCGGCAGCAGCATACCGCGGCGGCTTCGGCTTCTTCCCCCTCAGTCTTCTGCGTCTCCTCCCTCCTCCTCCATGGCCAATTATATGGCTTCTCCTTTCGGCCAATCGGAAATCGGGTCTCAGGACCCCCTTTCTGATTGGCCAGGAGGAGGATCCGTGTGACAATAGCGAATATTCATTCGCTATTGTCACACAACTGGGTGGGCTCGGGGCCTCTGGCTCTAATCACATGCTAAAAAAAATCTGCATGTAGATTAGGGGGCCGGAGGCATGGATAGGGGGGGCGGCGCCCCTGCGCCCCCAATGCACCAGCTGCCACTGATCAGTACAGTATTCGTCTGAAAAGGCAAGACATATACATTACAATATGTTACATCACTTCTGAATTTTTATTCTGTCGTACAAGAATTTTTGGAACTTTAGCAACCCCTTCATTTTCAATACGGAGACTAGCATGCAAAAAAAAAAAAAACGACAGTCATTTGTCCGATCTTCTCATCGTGTGTACAAGGCATATGCTGGCCATACACTATACGAAAAATAGTTCAAACTCATCTTTGAAAAACGAACACTTGGTCGTGAGAGCAGACGATTGTGCTATCATGTAATGACCGAATTTTGAACGATAAATCGTTAAATGGACATAAATTAATCAGTTTTTCATTCATTTTGTCACATATACCTAGTGCAAACAGTTTGGGCGAGAAACACATTAACTTTTCAATGTATCGTTCATTTGGCAGAATTTTTCAAACTGTTCCTTCAATCTTTCAGCTCTGAAAAGTTAAAATCGATTTTCTATTTGTGCCCATTAACTGGACGAAAAACGAACGAACGAACCAAATGACAGATTTTCGAACTATTTTTGGCTAGTGTATAGCCAGCAATAGGATAGGAGTAGAAAAAGGAAATCACAACAGAGTGGCGGTGCCAGCATCAAATATGTACAATCCCCCAAAACTCAGAACATACAGAGATTGCTCCAGATTTTTCACTTGGAATAAGAGTCCAGTCAGTCGGAGTTAAAAAAAAAAAAAATGAGGAACACGAAAAGTGAAAGTGTAATAAATCTGGTGTACCAGACAAAAAGACATATCTAGGGGTAAATTTACACCAGGTGCAGCAGGACTACATGACGGCCAATAGAACTTAATGAATTGTCACTGTCTGGTTTATTTACTAAAGCTGGGGAGTGCAAAATCAGGCTCACTTCTGCAAACCAATCAGCTTCCACGTTTTATTGCCAACTTAACTGGCAAACTTAATTGAACAAGCTGAGGTTAGAAGCTGGATCGTTTTTATGCAGAAGTGAGCCTGATTTTGCACTCTCCAGCTTTAGTAAATAATCCCCTGTGAGACATTTCAATAAAGTTAATTAAAAAAAAAAGTGAATAGTGCGATCTGTTGGGATCGGTGCATCTGCACTGCTGTCATCACACCGCAGAAGTTGGTGTGTATGTACCTTAAGTGCCGCATTGCTGTGCAGATCACATGCGATGTCTGTGGGATGCAATTTCAGCCATACAAAATGTATGGCTGAAATTGCATCGCATCGCATTCTAGGACCCTTTTTTTGGTTCGCACTGGAATCAGATCGTAAGGGTGTTCACACCTACGTGATCTGATTACTGCACCATTTTACAGTTCACACTGCGATCTGCGAACCAATCTGGGGGTGTCATTAACTTTACTTTGACACCCCCAGCGATTCGTAGATCTCAGTGTGAACCAGTGTGCGATTCTGGTGTGATGCGGGAACCGGCACTGATTCGCAGGATTTCACGCATTGCATAAGTATTAACCGGGACTCAATGCTAAGAAACACCTCCTTAAAGTGTTACTAAACCCAGGAGCCTGCATTCACTATATCTGGTCTCCCACAGTACATAGAACATGGAAATTCAATTATTTTAGTAAATATAAACTGCTAAATACCTTTTCTCATCAGCAGTATATAGCAGTCTTGTGACTTCTATCAGTGTCCAGCCGAGCACGGGTTAAAGCTTGTCAGAGGAGTTTTTGGACTGTCCTATGAGGCTACATAACCCCTGACCCTCTGTCTGGACAGTGCTGATTGGCCCTGTGCTGATCACATGCACTCTCCCAAGAAAACAAAAACACTCAAGCAATACACACCAAACTAAGCATGTGCAGAGTGACTCCACGGACTCTGTGTTATCAGGACATTATCAGGGGTCAGATGAAGGAGGGAAGGATCAGAGAAGACAGGATCAAACAGCCTTTTTACACAACGCAGAGGATTAACCCCTTAGGTTCCATAGTGAGTATAACAAGCATGCTTTACTGCATATACAGACGGATTTTACTGTTGTGGGTTTAGTAACACTTTAACTGAGGCCAAGGTACATATACTGTATAACATTGTCTGTATGAATGCAGATTATGTTTTGCATTTGGACAGTAGCAGGGGCTTAACTATGAATCATTGGGCCCCATTTGAAAATTTTAATAGGGGCCCCTTTGTAACCTCTCTCAGTAGCAATCAAGGCAGCAGGAGAGCTGTTAGCATAGTGAGACGACTAGGGACCAGAGGTGAAAATTAAAGTTAAAGAGTAACTCCAGTTTTGTTGAGAAAAAGCATTCCCCTCTGGGTGATCTCTGTACATTACAAGGATTTTAATAAACTTTGTTGCAGATTCCTACCTTTTGTTATTCTGAAGAAATCTCTGTGTGTTTTCCCATGTTCAGAGTGAGTATAATGGGAGTGGTTTCATATTATCAACCAGCTGCTTAACCTGCAATGCTCTAATGAGGAAAATAGCAGGGTCTGCATCCCTTTAGACGTGATTTCCTATTGGCAGTATCTCACAAAAATAAATCTTTTGTTGCAGGGGATGCCTGAAATCTGACAAGTATCTTAGTGCAGACTTCTGGGAAAATCAGTGAGCTAATCACATAAGCAGGAAATTACATGTTTGGGGGGCAATCTGTACACATTCTGTGTACAGAACACCTCCATATAGCCATATTACGTTGCATTTTACAGATAATTAAAGAACTGCAGATTGAAAAGGAAAGGGAATACCTTCAACTACAATATAACTTGTGTCGCAATTGTATACACGATATTATTATTATTATTTTATTTGCTATTTTTTTTCCATCAAAGTGGAGTTACCCTTTAAAGTTTTAGTAGCAATAATACCAACAATAATAAAAAAAATGTATTATGAGAAAATTGCTCTTGAACTGAATTATTCCATAAATATAATACAATCTTAATTTTGTATAACTACAGACCTCAGCTGTTCTTTGTGATTTTAGTCATGGGGCCCCTTCCTTTCCATATAGTAGCAGTATAGGCTGCTATGGCTATTGTACAGAGGTTGCAGAGAAGTTCACTGGTAGTCAGCTGGAAATGTACAAACAGATCCCCCTATCAGATGATGTGGGCTCACCTAGAGGACAAAGTCTAAGCCCTAATTGGTATTCAGCAGAGCAGCTAATGGTGGAGATGGGTTTTGTTGAATGTTAAGGACCCAGATCACCATGTGGCACTGTGCTTCCCAGAGAGAAAGGTTGTAGTTCCAGTGTTCACCCAGCAGCCAGCAGATCTCAGTAATCAGTCTCCACCTGATGCTGGCTGCTGAAAGGGTATTTAGCTCCTCCTCTACATTTCCCCCTCGCTCCAGTGTTTTGCTCTGCTGCCAGATACTGTGCTCTATTTATTCTGTTCCTGACTCTGATCTTGTTCCTGCCCTGCATCCTGTGCCCTGCTGCCTCTTATCTGCTCCCCTTGTTCCTGATCCCAGTCCTGGTTGCCCATTACCTTTGCTCCCTGCATCTCCAGTTTACCTTGTTGATTTGTGTTCCCTATTTTGTATATATTGTATATAGTTAGTTTTGTAGTTAGGCTCCATTCACATGTAGGCGTTTTGAGACGTTTCTGGGGAGTTTTTCTGCTCTAGGATCAGCTCTCAAAACGCCCAACAAGACAAATCCTATTCATTTCAATGGCCCCTGTTCACATCTGAGCGTTTTGACGCTGTGAGCAAAACGCCCAACGCTCAAAAAAGTACATGAGCTTCTTTTTGGGCAAATTACAGGTGTTTTCCATTGGTCTCTATTCAATCTAAAAACGCCTGCACAAAAAACGCCTGTAAAAACGCCTGTAAATCGCAGTAAAAATCGCGGTAAAAAAACGCCTGAAAACGCTACGCTCAGGTGTGAATGTAGCCTTAGTCTTTTATCACTCAGTCAGGTTGTAACTTGTTAGTTAGATATTCAGTATGTCACTGGGTTGTGAGTTCACTTTTATTATTATGTTTGCTGTGTATTTGGTTTTAAAGGATTTTGTTTAATTGTAAATAAATCTCATTTAAAGCATACACAGTCTGGTCCCAGTTTCCTGACCTATGTAGATTTGGCCATCTCTGCAGCTGATTCTTGACAATACCAGGTCATGTCCTTAGGATTGCCCCATCAGGAGCTTGGTAAACCAGGGTCTGGTAAAAGATATAGCAGTTAGGGAACAAGCAGAAGGGTCAGTAAACAAGCCAAAGGTCAGTAACAAGTAGCAGCTGGATGAGATCTGACAAAAATGTGGAGAAACAAGCCACAAGGTAGGGTTGTCCAAGGAATCAGCCAGTGAGCTGTCCAGCATCCCTGGTGGTGACACAGGGAGAAGAGCCACAGCCAGACACTGCAGAGGTTGCAGGTTCAGACCCAGGTCCCAGATTCAGACGGAAGAATGGTCAAAACACTGTTAAACTCTTTATGAAAAAATAACAAAATTACAACGCAAATGTCCAATTCAATTGTGAAGAAACATAGGCTTCCCTTCCTTGGAGCCATGTGTAATTAAAAAAGGATTTTCAATATTGCATGGCAGTCCACCATAAAGAACATAAGCTAAAGGGAGAGAAAATAACTCTCAGCCACACAGAGAACTACCATTCTTATAGCCATGACATTTTCCTAAAAAGCATGAAATTCGGAAGCATGAACAGTCATTTGCTATATTACTATAATATTGAGTGAAAGACCTGTTAGTAAGGTGAGGCATGGATTCTGTCACTGGCTGTATAGATGACTTAAAAATTCTGCTAAAGCATCTTGAAAATTGTATGCCATTTACAGTGCGTGCCAATCAAAGCAGCCTCTATCACACCGCCAGCTCCCTGTTGTGTAGAGTCAGCAATTTTTCTCACCTGTGTTTTTCATTAAAATATGTCTAATGAGAGAATGTGAATTATGTAGTTCGTTGCCTTTTGAGTATGTTTTAGGCATAAATGCAGAACTAACAGAACACCACATTTATATATATTCTTGCATCTTTCTTGTATCACTAATTAATCCCCTGCCTCCTCAGTCCTCCTAAAATATATGTTCATTGCACAAAGAAGCCTAAGATAAACTTAACAGCAATATAAACACACATGTGATTTAAAGCTGAACTTCAGAAATGATCTGTATTGCATATTTACATTAGTCCAGCCTGGCACAGTAAATATCTCATACCTCATGGACTGCTGGGGAACTGCTAATCAATATAAAAGTCGCACTACTACAGTGATAGTTGAAATTATCCAGGTTCTGCTCAGGTCCTGATACAGCAGCTAACCCCTTTGCACAATGATCACATGGGAATTCGCTCAGTCGGCACTACCACCATTTACAGAATGCCTTTTATTTTTGGAAATGAATACGAGATTTTCTCTGATTGGATGGAGTGAAGAGGAGGGACAGTAACATCACAATCTTCACCTTGTCTGATCAGAGAATGTCTTGTTTTTAAAAATTGTAAGGTGTTCTATGAATGACGGTGTTGCAGAGCTAGCAACCCCCTGTGGTTGATGTGCAGAGGAGAAGCCTCTTGCAAAGAACCCAAGCAGGAGAAGATTATGAGTATTACTGTAGTAGCGTTGATTACTACAGTGATTTCTAGCTTTCCCAATGGTCCATCAGGTATGAGATGTCAAGCCGGACCAATGCAACTATGCAATACAGATCATGGAGTAAATCTTTAAAGCTCATTTCCAACCTTGGTCACAAAAAATGCTTGTGGATAGTTTTGTTTTAAAACCAGGGATCTCCAAACTTTCTAAACAGAGGGGCAGTTTCTTGTCCTTTAAAATTTGGGGGGGTTGGACTGTGACCAGTTGAAGTGGACATTTTCCTGGCATCAATGGGAGTAATCATTGCCACATTTGGTTTTAGGGAGAGGAACAGTGCCCCATTGTTGGTATCATTGAGGGGAATAGTGCCCCGTTGTGGGTGTCAATGGGAGAAATGGTGCCCTATTGTTGATGTCAGTTGGCAGAATAGTGTCTTGTATCAGTGGGAGGAATAGTGTTCCCAGAGCTGAATAAAGAGACACCATTGACAAAAGTGAAATTTCTTCATTATACCACTTCCTTGTAAGCTGTGGCCAACATCGAATATTAAATTTGTAATGCTTATAATGCTATCAAAAGCTAGCCTTTGATAGAGTCATGAAAATTGGCCCCGTCTGTTATAAGCCTTGCTACAGAGTCTCCTGATACTCATTACCACCCCAGCCTGCCAGAGCAACTTATGGTACAAATGCCTTTATTTACAGAATAAAGGTAAACTAGGAAATATTGTTAGTAAACCAGAGTAAGGCTTACTGGGGTTTCTTGTTTTAAGCCCAGTTTTAAGAGCTCTAGCAATTCCTAGTAGGCTTTTCAGCTCCTAAGCCTCTCCTTGGAAACCAGTCCTATGTGTGTTACATTTTTTGTGAACAGAGATTTACTGTGCAAGAAATGTATTAAAATAGGTATGACATACCATACAGTATATAAAGAAGGACCCCTCTTTCAGTAAAGCAAAAAAAATGGAAAGCATCTAAAATGATAAGCTGTAAAGTTGAAGATAGTCATCCAAGTGACCTCTTTGTTGTGATAAATGTCAGGAAGATACCCCAACATTTAAATCCAAACAGATTGCACCAATACCTTAATCCAATCACTAATCACTGGAACAAGGTGGTTCTACAACTTTCACACCTTCCATCCTGTACTTAGACAATCAGCATCTGCACATCATTGGATCGTGGCTTACTATGGGGGCACCTGTGCATGCTCACTCCCGAGTCCCACTCTGTGGGACTGATTCACTAAAGGCAAATAGACTGTGCACTTTGCAAAGTGCAGTTGCACTCTGAAAGAGCAGTCGCTCCACAGCATAGTAAATGAGCACATTCTCTGCTAACTTCCATCATCCAATCATGTGCAAGCAAAAATGCATTTTTTTTTCTATTTTCCCTGCACTTGATTGGGTATTCTTTGCAAAGTGAAGTCTTGCCTCATTTACTAAGCCCTGGAGCAACTGCACCTGCAGCGTGCAATTGCACTTTGCAAAGTGAACAGTCTATTTGCTTTTAGTAAATCAACCCCAGTATGTCTATTGACACACAGAGTGGGTATCAGACCCATCCCCATTCCCTCCTTGCTAGCTGAGATTGACAGCAGGGGGAGCCAATGGCTCCCCCTGCTGTTTCTGAGCCAATGAGGAGGGAGAGAGCTGTGAGAGCAGCTGCTCTTGTACACATCACTGGATCGAGATCAGCCTCAGATAAAAAACCTTCAGCCTTTAGAGCCACTTTAACAGAAAAATGTCTAGCCTTTACAACTGCTTTAAGTAGTGTAACCAGCACCTGATATTGCTTAAAAAGTGGGCTTCAGTATCACTTTAGTGTCATATTTGTAAGAGATTAGTGTGCAGATGCTGATTGACTGATTGTGTCTCTTTATTGGAGGACTTATGGTTTAAATATGGAAATCAGAAACATCCAAGTCAACCTAACGAGTAAGCACTGTTTGGTGCAAAATGCATCCAAGATCTGACTGAGATCTTGCCATTGTCTATGCAAAGATTTAGAATACAGTAAATGTAACACAGGGCAATATTCTGATTGCAGAACTTTTCCTTGTCCACAAGATGGCAATGCCTGTTATTCCTTATCTAGCTATGGATGGCTTTACACAGTAGCAGTTTGTGCAAAGGCCCATAGACCACTGGGAACAGGAGGGGTCAGGTATAAGCAAAGAGCTGGCGTAGTTAGGGTAGCGCGTCAACCGGGGAGGATTAGAGAAAGTGCCGAGCTGTGCCGTGCCTGGTGAGCAGTGCTGGATTCACTGGAACCAGTAGGCTGAACCAGATTGAGACTGCAGCAGCATCGGTGACCCGGAACACCATCCAGAATTGTAGGGGTCGCCATTGAAACAGCTGTCATCTTCACTGTACCACTGGATAAGGAGCCCCACCGTGCAGTGCACTTTTCACCATCGGAGGACTGTTAAGAAGGGACCTGGTGAGGGTGGTCTCTGACCCTTCATTAGGTTGTAACCACCTGTTAGCTATTTTCAGCCTCATACCATGAATACGTTTTTCAAACCTACCGACACTCTATACTCAGAGACTCATTACATCCGCTGTTGCATCCATCGCCAAGCCATAGCAGGCAAGAACTGTACACAGTTCATAAGGCAGTTGGTACTACAGAATGCTGACTTTGTTCTTGTTTTTAAGTCTGACTGCTATTGTTGCATAACGTTCTTCTCCAGCTGCTGCATCTGGGCTTGCCGCACTCTTTGCAGCAGTTGCCATAAAGGAATGTCTACATCTACTGAGCCCAATCTGTATAATATCTTGCTGTTGAATGCCACCTATTGGTTCATCTCCATAACCTGCCATAACAGTTTTCAAGAGCCCAAACCTAGCCGGCAGAAAGTTCAGCATAAATACTTGCCCAAGTCACTCTATCCTTAGAACAGAACTGTGTCCTACTGTAGAGTTTGAAGGTATAAACCTACCCCCTTTGCTGGTCACTTGAGTTGTAAAATTTCATACGGAGAGCAACCATTTACACCCCTTATGTTACCGAATTAGCAGGAATTTGGCTTTTAGACCATCACTGCCGTGTTTTGTGCATTGACTTTCATTTGCCAATTTGCTTTGTTATATTTTGTATATTTTTGCAACCCTAATCTACCAATACATTCTGCTTATCTTTTAAAGTGTAGTGTGTATAAGTCTTGTGCAATTGTTGGGTGCTTCCCGACAAGGTATTCTGATGGTGTCAGCGAGGGTGAGGCCTTGCATAGGGCCAGATGAGAGCAGAGAAATCAAATTTAACAGCTGCTCCTATGGCGGTAGCGCTACATATAGTAAATAAAACCACATTTGATTCTGTAAAATACTCCCGAAACTTGTCTTTTTATTCACACTGAGTTACTAAAAGATTGAGAATGGATTGTGTAAATAATCACTTCAAGGTGGCATGGTTGGATGATTGCAGAGTGAGGACGTGTTCCCTGGAGCTCTGTACAACACGGGTCCGCAACATTTACCTACAGCCTTACCGCTTGCCTCTAAGCTCATGCCAGGAGACCGGGGACTGACACTTCCTACCGGAGAGCGGAGCTCTGAAATTACACACTGCTTCCTCCGCAAACACCCACTGTCTTCTCCCGCTGCCTCCTCCAGGATGGCGCCAGCTTTGCTACACTGAAGAAGCATACACAGCAGAATGCAGAGACTTCCACAGCACAGCCCAGGTCAGCTTCACCGATCCAATCACCGGAGCTTCTGCAGGTAATGACTCAGACCCCCTCTGACTCTACCCCAGGGCTGGATCACTGCCATTAAGGGCATGTTCGGAGAACTAATGGCTGACATCCTCACTAAACAGGGCTTGCTGGCTTTGGCCACCTCCATCATTAATGCGCTCTCTAAGGAGCTACATGACATTCGCCAACAAGTAGACCCAGTGGAGGAGAGGGTGATGGATTTGGTGGCTTCCTCCACATCCACAGAAACAAGGCTATCGGCTTTAGAAGCTGACCAACGAGCCCTGTGCAGACACCTCATAGACGTTCAGTTACGGCTAGATGATGGCAAAAATCGCAATCGCCGGAACAACCTACGTCTTAGGGGATACCCAAGGCTACAATAGGAGCTGAATTGTGCTCCACAGTGACTGCTATCCTGAACCAGTTACTGGGGAAGCCACCTACTGCCGAGCTGAAGCTGGACCGTGTCGAATGGGTGCAGGGCTCATGCTCTTTTCCATCATCTCAGGCAGCATCCAGCTCTGCTACTTCTCCTCGTGGTGTTCACTTTTTCACCGTGAAGGAGGAGATTGTACATCAAGCCTTGGCCAATGGGGCCATTGACTTTGATGGAACACTGATCCGTGTCTACCCAGGTGTTTCCAGATAGACCAGGGTCATGAGAGGGATGCTTTGACCTCTTTTGGAGGTAACAAGATTGGCAGAGGCCCCTTACCGATGGGGTCATCCATTCCACTTGTTTGTTCGAAACCAGGAATCAGAATTTTATCTACGCACCCAAGACCAGCTAACTGCCCTATTCAGCTTTGTCAACAAACCTGCAGTGGGAGTCCCCAACTGGTTTGACTACCTGTTGCATTGTGAGGCTTTCAACATCTCTATACAGAGACCGCAATGGATTCGTTGCCCATGATCTCGGACCCCCAGACAGGATCTACCCTAGCTATGTCTGAGGACTGACCAGGCAAGCCTCTTTCCTCCCACACCCTTTACAATGTTGGCTGACCCACCGGCTATGTTCATTGCGGTTTCTCTTACCCTGCTTGTGTTTTACAGTTTATGATATGATTTATTGTCTCTAAGCCTGCCAATGTTATATTTTATTGATAGATCACTGGCCGCGGCACTCCTTGATTCCTTAGGGATATCCCTTCTGTATCTCCATGCTATACCCACCTGGGAGTGCAGCAGCTACTGTTATGGGCGGATTTGTCCGCCTTCCCTCCTCGGCCCCTGTGTGGGGCGGTCAATGGCACCCGGAGCCCGCACTGGATGGGCAGGGGGTGTTTTTGGTTGGGCTAGATTGCCACTTATGTCGTCCAAACCACTGATGGCTCTTTCAACTATTGATGTGGGGGGTATTTCCACTACCCGGTCTAGATGAGACCTGTTGTCTCTGTTGTCTCTGTTTTTCTTTGTTATCCTAGTTCTTTTATATGGCTGCTCACTCCAACCAATATAATGACCCAAGTTTTGTGCATCTCCACCCTGGATTTCTCTGTTTCTCAACCTCCCCCCTGTTAGGGTGGTTCCCTGCCAGGGAACCTTGAGTGCCCAGATAGGGACCAGAGTGTTCTGTGCTCTTACAGACTACTCCTCTCTCATTCCCTACCCCTTCCCACCGCTCTTTTTCCTTCCCCTCTCTCCTTTCCATAATCTATATCTGATCTGTTCCTCTCTCGCCTGGGACTGGCTCGTATTCCTGTCTCTGTTGACCTCCCTCCGGTCCAACATTGTTCCGACCCTACATGGGTTCTCTAAGGATCACCTCCCTCAACCTGCGGGGCCTAAATGTCCCTGAGAAACATTCCAGATTGCTGTCCGATTTACAGAAAAGCAGGACCCAAATAGCGTTTCTCCAAGAAAAGCATTTTAGAAGTGACAACGTGCCCAGATTGACTAACCAAGACTTTCCATTGATATATCACAGTTCCTCACCCATCAGAAAATCCAGGGGGGGGGGTTAGTATTCTGGTTGCTAAATAGATGCCATGATCCCTCGTGGAGGTGCGGCCGGATGCGCAGGGTCGCTTTCTTTTGGTCAAGGGGAAAAGTTTAGATACTCAGGTGACGTTTGCCAACGTGTATTTTCCTAATGCTAACCAATCCCAGTTTCTCAGGCACCTTCTGCCGACGCTCCTCGAAATTACAGATGGACTCCTAATTTTTGGGGGGATCTAAATTTTGCAATGGATCCCTTATTGGACGTATCACGGGGTGCCTCCCACCTTCCATATGCGTGTCTGAATCGCCTAAAGAGCGACTTACAACTTTTACACTTAATAGATCCCTGGAGATTACTATACCCTCAAGAGCGGGACTACTCCTATTTCTCCTCTGTCCACCATACCTACTCTCTTAGATTACCTCTTGGTCCCACAAAGATCTTTCCAAAGTCGTATCTGCGAATATAGACCTCGTCTCCCTCTCTGATCATGACCCGATACACTTAACACTCTAACTAGGTTTGCCCACTCCAAAATGTATGAAGGCGACTAAAACCCAACTACAAAAAAACGTTTGTTTTATAAACTGCTGCCCCTTTAAATGTGATAAACACATAAAAACTTGAAGAGTATAAAGTAAGGCGCTGTTGGTTATATGTGCATCTATATACTGTATGTGCATAGAAAAATTATATAATGGTAAAAACCTATTGCTGGTAGGTACCGTGTATATATTGGATGGTTCTCCTCTCCCAACCCCATAGTTTGGACTGTATTTTTTATATTCACCTATGCACTTATGGAATGTTATGCATATTGACACTTTATAGTTACACTTTGATGATAGCGTCTTATTTTTATATACAATTTTTTTATGCACTTTATGGAATCATAGTTTATAGATGCTGATAATTATATAATGTTTCCTTCTTTGAGTCTATGCACATATATAGATGCACATATAACCCACAGCACCTTACTTTATACTCTTTTCAGGTTCCCCCACTCACAACCCCCTTTCTTGGGAGTTAAATGAGGCGCTTCTGCAGACCTAAAGCTATTTGCCAAAATTCTGGCGATTCGACTTCTCCCTCATATTCCTCAGTTGATCCACAAGGACCAGGCTGGCTTTGTGCCTCTTTGCAAGCCCAGAGACAATACAATCAGGTTTGTGAACCTGATTCACATCGCCCCCTTGTCTTGCTATCTTCGGATGTGGAGAAGGCTTTGATCGGGTCAACTGGCAGTTTATGCGAGCAACTCTGGAACACATAGGTCTAGAATCATCCATGCTCAGTTGGATTTTCTCATTATATTCTAGTCCTTTGGCAGCCATCATGGTCAATGAAACACGCTTGGATTTCTTCACAATATCGAATTGCACACGCCAGGGCTGTCCCCTGTCCCCCCTAATCTTTATACTTTCACTGGAGCCTTTCCTGTGCACAATCCGATTGGATCCTGGTATTACAGGTTATCGCAAGGCTTCCGGAGAACACAAAGTGGCCGCATTTGCGGATGACCTAATCTTTTTTCTGTCAGATCCATTGGAGTCCTTATCAAAGCTGATCCAAATAATGAGTGTATATGGCCATCTTTCCTTTTTTTAAGTCAACTTATCTAAGTCTTTGGCCCTCTCTATACTGCTAGCTCAGTCAATGATCGACAACCTGCGTCCCTCTTTCCCTTATCGCTGGGCGTCTAACGCTAATCATTACTTGGGAATTGATATTACACCAGATCCTTCTGACTTTTATTCAGCTAATTTCAAACTCCTGCTTTCTCAAGTTTGGACAGACCTACTCCACTGGCACCAGTTGACTTTGACCTGGTTTGGCCGTTGCGGTGCCCTCAAGATGACAATTCTGCCTAAGATCCTTTACCTGATACAGGCTTTGCCTATTCTTTTGTCCACTTCATTCTTCAAGTGCGTCAACTCCCTTTTTTGGACATTTATATGGTCCCGTTATAATAACGGCTGCTTCACCTTTTGAAGAACCTGGGGGGGTTGTGCCCTCCCAGATGTGCGGGCCTTTTACAAAGCCGCCCACCTCCCCAGAATAATTGATTGGCACTGCCACTCTGAGGCTAAACTCTGGGTGGACATGGAACTGGAGAATTTGGGGGGCATGGCAAGAAGTTGGCCTTGGATCACCACCCCACTACCCAGAGCTCTCAGGGAAGATCCTACTCTGGGTGGCACCCTGTTGATCTCCAGAGACGTCTTCTGATGCTCCTCGGTTTCCCCCACCCCCTCACCTATGGTTCCTATTTTAGGTACACAGTTTCTTTGGCTGCACTGTGGTGACCGTGTTCACTACTGGGACTTCCTGGGGCCGGATGACAGGGTGTTTAACTGTTTCCTGGTCTTGACCATGAGTCTTCCTCTGGACTTTCTGGGGGGTCTTCAGCTCCGACACTTTTTGCGTCAGTGCTGCCGCTCTCCGGGCATCTCCTGTCCACTCACAGAGTTTGAGACTACAGGAAGGAACCAACTCGCCATAGTCTTTCCCCTATTTATGCTGCCCTGATCCACCCGGTGTCAGAGTTCACTTTCTCCTTTATTACGCGTTGGGAATCCAACCTCGCTCTGAAGTTATCTGATGCCCAGAGAGAGAGGATTTTGCATAGCAGAAATTTTCAATAGCTTCCAAGGTGCAGGAGACAAGCTACAAGATCCTGACTAGGTGGTACAGGGTTCCTACAGCCCTTCACAGAATCTTTCTACAGGTTACTGACACTTCCTGGCGATGTAGGGTTGGTCGGGGCAAGATGCTGCACATATTCTTGGAGTGCCCCAGACTTAGAACTTCTTGGCAAAAAGTAACTAGTACTATTAAACTCCTGACCAATGTAGATGTTTCAGACCACCCTGCGGCATGCCTGCTACACCTCACATGACAACCTATCAAAAAATACAAATCCTCCTTAACTATTCAGCTTCTAAATGCGGCTAAGGTGTGCATTCCCCTTTGGTGGAGGTCTGAACACCGACCCTCGATGTCCCTTTGGTTTTCTAGGGTTAACGAACTCGGGGACATGGAGGACCTTACGGCGACTCTTTATAATCGGGAGGGGTCCTTCCGCAAGACCTGGAGGCCATGGCAGCACTTCATCCTTACAGATGACTACCTTAAGAAGATTCCACACCCTGGTTAATTCTTTTCAGGCGTGAGAGACACGATATTCTGCTCACTTATTTTTTCTTTTCCATCCGCATATCACTCGTATTCTCTTCACGTTGATCTTTTTGTTTTTTCTCCCCCTCCGACCTTCATATTCCCCCCTTTGTTCACCCTGCTTCCCCCCCTCCTTCTCTTCTCCTCTCCTTTCCCCGATGTATATTATATCATATAATCCTGAATTTATCCCATCCATCTCTTTGGTAACATGGCCACCAGGGCCACCTCTGACCCTGGTTCTTTTTATTTGTTATATCTAAATAGTTTACTTTATTACATTGGCAATATTATTGAAACTGGGATCCTGAAAGTTATCTATACCTGTATCTCATTAGTACTGTCAACATAGGCCCGGTATGACAATCTTTTCCCTTATTACTGACTGCCAATTGGTTATTGGTATTCTATGTATCGCTAACATCTCTACATGTTGATAATTTGCATCACCGTTGTTTTTTTCTTCTGTATTGCAATTTTATTGACCCAATAGAAAGAGAATTACAAAAAAAAAAAATAATCACTTCAATTATCCAGTCAAGCAAAAAGCAAACTACTGCTTACTATGAATACCCAATCATGTGTAGATTAAATAGGTAAACAGGAATTGGCTTTTCACATGATTGGGCAATTGAAGTAAAGATTCACGCAATTTATTGTGTGAAAATTCTCAGCTCCTTTAGTAAATCAACGACATTCTGTTCTAGGAAGGTTGGGGGGAGAAATTGGCGCAATCGGAATGCTAGAACTGCTGAAGTAGTTTTAAGATTAGAATGTGGGAAATGTCAGTTCCAAATGATAAGTCCAGTGGAGTTGCTAACTCACTTCGATGGCTGCTGGCGGTAAATGGTAATGTAACCCTGTAATGGATCCAAGAAGAGAGAAGAGAAACCGAGCACCAATCTAAGTGTAGCAATAAAACATTCTTTAATGGCAAATAAAAGAGTATTACTCACAAAGGTATGATAAAAACAGGCATCACAAGGTAATGGCGAATCTGGGAGTTAGTCATCTAGGGGGTCCTTCTAGATTCCTAGTGGAGCTGGCGCTGTGGAGGATGAGCTGCGATCTCCTGTGGAATGGCAGGGGATGTGCTGATCACTTGGCGGTGGCTTGGTGGCGTGGGTCCGCAGGTAGAAGGGCCATGACATCACTTCCTGGAGACAAGGTGCAGAACAAACGGCGACGCGTTTCGGAGCATGTGCTCCTTCTTCAGGCCGTGCAAGGGCCATTTTGGATAAGGGCTTATATGCCAACAGTTCATGGAGCACAGTACGGTAGCTCAACAGGGACAAACCAAAGCAGTAAATTGTTATGTGGAGGGCGGGGAGCAGACATAAGGGCTGGAAATAAACTGATCTATATTATGATCAGGACATATGGAGGGGAGCGATGTTATTTAAAAAGTATATATATTAAATATCTTAAAAGCCAATTTCAAATGAATTGAATCATACTGTAGAAGGTAATGTGAGTGGGCTTGTTGGACTAGGGGTGGGGGTAGCCTTTATCTAAGAATTTCTGGGCCAAGAGAGCACTTTGCTCACAATAGTCTTGCTGTTTAGTACAGTTGCGCTTCAGGCAGCAAAACTGGCTTTTTGGAATATTGGATATCCACCTGGGGTGATGACAGCTCTGATAGTGTAGAAAGGAGTTCCCAGCGGTGGGTTTGGTGTAGTTCTTGGCTAGAATGTTACCTTCTTGGTGGTATAGTGTGAGGTCCAGGAATGCCAATTCGGCCGAATCGCACACTGAGGTAAATGATAAGTTGAAGGGGTTTTGGTTACAATATTGTACGAACTGAGTGAAAGTGGATTGGGGACCATCCCAGATGACAATGATGTCATCTATATAACGAGCATAAAATATAATGTGGGGAGTGAACGGGTTGTTGTGCCAAATGTGATTGGCTTCCCAAAAACCCATGGTGAGGTTGGCATAGCTGGGGGCAAAATTTGCCCCCATAGCTGTGCCAGTGATTTGGAGATAGAAGTCTCCATTGAATTCAAAATAATTCCGGGTGAGGCAAAATTTGGTGGCATGTTCTAGGAAGGTTCAACAGTGTTTTGCACTGTATTATTAGAGGGCTTTTTGGTTTCTTTAAAGTCCACATCACCAAAAAATGTTTGTTTTTACTTTTTACCTTAAGAAGTTTAGGTAACTAAAAGAAGAATCATTTAAATTTAAATAGCCCTTACAAAATGCCATTGCAGAGGAACAACTGTCTTCCTTTTATCCTCTTCCTGGGGAACTGCTGTGAAACATACGGTTCACCCATGACTTATTGTGCTCCATGGGCCTGCCAGGGAAAGGCATTTACATATTAGAGATTCAAGCAGATCTCCGCAGGTACAGAAAAAATGTTATTGTCATATGTTTGTACATGTTTCAGCACGATTGTGTAAATGCATATTGTAATCTGGCTGAATCCTGAGTTCTTCCTTAATTCTTAATGGTTTGTCATATTGTACAATTGATTTGTGTAACATAAATTTGATCCGAGCAAAACTACTAGAATTTCAATATTGCACTACAATGATAGCATATTTATAATGTTTGTACACTTATTCTTTTGTTTATATCATGGTGATTTATTTATACCCAACCCACATCTACATTATTTCAGTTTCTTGAATATTGATATCTGGCTAAGTAAACTTCCAAATGTACATCTATTAGATATTTCCATTTATTTGGTTTTGGGGAAGGGGACATATTACAGCTATATGGAACAGAAAGTGAGTAGTGTTTAAATCAAACTGGTTATATAGGTAGTAGTTAAGCTGCCAAACTCTCCTGCAGAAACATTTTTATAGGAGGACATAGAAAAACACATAAAAATACACCAAAAAAGCATAAAAGAATATGAAAACAGCAATAAAGAAAATAAAATAACTGCAGTCTAAGGGAAACAAGTCAACATCAGCCAAAAAAGGTCTCCGCAGTTCTGTTCCTTGGGGAAGAACCAGACAAACAAGTAAAAAGGCAATATATACAGGATATATATGTACAACCATTGTCATGTTCCTTAAATATTATTAAAAAAAAGCAAAAGAGAACTAAAGAATAAAAATGCATGCAGATTTTGCATTAACTTAAAAGGTAACTTCTTAAATGTCTGGGTGAAATACGGTTTATCTCAATGACTAATGCTCTGTTCTAAACAGGGGTCGAGTCCTGCGGGAACGCATGGGAACGATGTTCCCGCACTATTTCCACAGCAGGAACGCCGTTCCCATTGCTCCAGTCATCCTGCAGGACCAGGGCAACCAGAAGAGAGAACAGTTCAGGCAGCCTCAGCATCTCGCCGCTTGTGGTGCCTCTACAAACAGGCCGGTGTTGAAACTTTCGGCAGGACACCGGCGGAGGGGGGCGTGCACAGCGGCATGACGTCACGCCAGCAGAGAGAGAGAGAGTGCGCAGCAAGCACCACCAGCCCGTCACAGGTCCAGCCCAGGCCTAGAGCGCGCGCGGAATGGACAGGCGTGGGCTTGGCCTGACTGGAGTGGAGTGAGTCGATCGGTGAGGCGGCGAGGCAAGGTGCTGGCAGCATATCCAGAAGAAAACTGCAGCCATCAGAGGAGCAGGCCGGTTTTAGAAGTGGCACTGTGGCAGCCTGCCTGGGAGGTGAGTCACTGGAGCAGTGAGTCCACAGTCCACTCACTGCACATTTGCCTCTCATACTGTCCCTCACACTGTAAAATTCTGTCAGCATGTCAGCCACACTGTCATTTTCAGGGGTGCGTGACTCAAACACCCCTGAAAATTACAATGTGGCTGACAGAATTTTACAGCTGAACTGCTCCACTTACCTTACCTGCCACTTCTAAAATCGAGCCCCCCGGGCCTGCTCCTTGTGTGCTGGCTGTGTCTGGCTCCTCTGCTGCGTGCTGCTGCCTCGCCTTACCAGTGACTCCACTGATGCTGTCTGCACACACTCTGGGCCTTTAAATGCATAAACATGAAATATTTGTGAATCATGACTGATGCCCTTTGTCAGGAATATTTCATGTTTATGTGTTTATTTGGCCAATTTGTTACAAATGTTTCATATTTATGCATTTGAAGGCCCAGAGCGTGTGGACAGCATCAGTGGAGTCACTGGTAAGGCGAGGCAGCAGCACACAGCAGAGGAGCCAAACACAGCCAGTACACAACAAGGAGCAGGCCCGGGGACATCGATTTCAGAGGTGCCAGGTAAGTGGAGCAGTGAGTCCACTGCACATTTACAGTCTCATACCACCCTCACACCCCTGGAAATGACAATGTGGACTGACACGCTGACAGAATGTTACAGTTGAACATGGCAAACAGGTTGCTGATAAGGCAGTGCAACTGGCCCTGTTGTACTGGGCCCAGGCCTCATCAGCTAAATGGGGGTTAAGGGGTGCAGGGCAGCTCAAGGCCCCTTTCACACTGTCCGTCCATCGGACGGACTCAGTTTATCTCAGCAGGGGATCGATCCGCCGATCCCCTCCTGAGCAGGCGGATGACAGCTGTGTTTCCACGCTGTGTGCGGAGATACAGCTGTCAGTTCCCTATACATCTCTATGGGGGAATCGGATGGGAACGGACCGTCGGTCCATTCTCATCCGATCCCATCCGATAAGATCCACTGGACGGATGGAAAATAGGGTTTTTATCTGTCCAGATTTGACGGATCGGATCGGATGTCAGCGGACATGTCTCCGCTGACATCCAATGCCCCATATAGATGCATGGGGGGCCGTTCAGTACGCCAAAAAAACGGAGAGGCGGATTTGAACGGTCCGCCTGTGTGAAAGGGGCCTTATGTTCATTTCTGCCTAAATGAACTAATTGATTTTACTAGACCACACCCCCGCTTCAACCTGCTTTTCAGGGCTTAAATTACATTTGAGGTGGGAGCAGAGGATGATTTTTTTTTTTTTTTCATTTTCAGGGCGTAGGAGGATAAAGTCAGTGCCGTTGTTCCGCTGCATCTCGGAGGGAAAGAAAGTAATATATGGTTATTTTGGGGAATCCAGAGAGGGGACTGAGAAAATATGAATAAAAATTTGGGATGATATTTTTCTTGAAAAAAATATATTCTTTCAATGAGAGCACAGGGTCCCATCCAGCCTACCTGACAGGGCCCCTTCCCCATCAGAAATTGACTGAGGACATAGATTTATCAGTCCCTTTCTCTGTAGCCTCAGCTGTGCAGAATAATTAATAGGAAGAACTCCGAGGCTTCCTGCTTTTTCAACACAGTTAACCATGCTTTATTATTGAATGGACACAGGAGTGACTGATACCGATTGCTCACTGTATTCATTCAGGAAAGGCAGGGGGCAGTAAATTACATATTTACTGGCCCCTTCCCCACTCTCCATCTTGAAACATCCCTCTGTGTGCCCGCAGCAGCTGCCAGCGGGAGCAGAGAGGGGAGGGCAGCTGGCAGTGCTACAGGGGAAAAAGGCGCACACATGGTGGCCTGGACAGCAGATGAAAGGGGTACATGTGCTAGAAACAAATTCTCCTGCAGTGCAACAAGAGGGGGAAAGAAGAGGAGAAGCTGGCAGTGCTGCAGGGAGAGGCAGAAGAGGATTGGTATCTGCAATAAGACAGTACAGCCAAACCTCCTGCTCAACAGGTGTCCAGGCCCCCCTTTTGAACCCATGGGGTCTGGTTCCAGTACAGGAGGGCTGGCTGTATTTCCTTATTAGTGGCCCTGAATGAGAGTCAAAGGTAGTGTTGCCCTTGTTTTGCATATTATTTTCAATTGTGTCACCAATGGGGCATAAAACTACAACAAAATGCGCCCTCCTGCACACTGTCCAGATACATGGCTGATCACAATTATGTTAAAAAGGCTTCATGTTGGTCTCCACCCATTACAGAACCCCCAACTAATGCATTTCACCTAGTTTGGGGCTTAATCATAGGGGCAAAACACAGGAGCAAGGGTCAAGAGTATGAAATCTTTGTTTTGGGAGACAAATACCATTAACGTACCTTTCCTAACTCATTTGTTTTCTTTATTCAGTCTTCCATTAACTTGACCTGCCCAATCATTCTGTCAATAATTCACACTATGGTTCACTCTAATACAGCTAATACCCATAATCCAGTAGCTCATCTATTTATGATCTGTTTAGCTATCTTGATGGATGGCCCCGACTTTTAGTTTTAACTAACTAGGTGATAGCTCGCCACTTTTTCTGTGTTTTCAGTTTTTTTTATCATCTGTTGGGAGATTTTAGTTGACGTGTGCGTAAGACAAATATCCAAGATTCAAATAGCGCCTGCCACTGTAATTCACCTTTATGTGCTCCCACTTCTTTTTCTGCATTCAACAAAAGAAAAAGTAAAATAAATCTTAAAAACTTAGCAGAGACAGCAGGGCCCTCTTTTTAAAGGTTTGACATAATTGCAGACCTGGGAGGATCTCCACAGGAGTCCCGGTTAAAAATCTTCTGGGTGGTTTAACTCTGCTGCGTCTACAAAAATAGGAAATATAATTTTGGGTGGGTTGACCTTTTAATAGGCAAGATGTATGAGTAATGTAGTGCCCTGTGGCCCTCTGATACACTATAATATTTCAGTTTTCTAAGATTTACTGATTCAGCAATAACATGCCCCTGTAAATTACCTAAAGTGTCTGTAAACCTGACAAATCAAAACTCATTTTTGACTTGCTATGTTATTCCTTAAATACGTAAAAATAAAAAATATTTGTTGATCCTATCATTTTCCTACTCCTTTTTGCATTCAGCCATGCTACCTGAACAATCCCTACCTTCTTAGTGTAGTGACACACTCCCATTATAAATGTTATTAAACTTGTGGCTACGTACAGCGTTTTCTCATCATCTGAAAGTGTCTAAAACACACATCAAAGGCTGTAGGTGGTTCATCTCCATTAATTGACAGCAGCCCCCGCATAAAGCCACACAGTCATGGGACTGCATATCATTACAGAAGTATGGCGACCATCATTGCTTTGGTCCGTTGATTGGGGACTTGAGAGCCAGAGGGGAGAGGAACCTGTACAAACTTTACTTTAACTCTTCTGCTGCCAGACCCATTTTTGTGTTTTTTGCACGTTAAAAAAAAAAAAAATGTTCTAGGTCTGAAGATTGGTTAAACCCCCTTAAACAGCATATATTTTCTGAAAGCAGAAACCTTGTAAAATAAAATGGCATACGTAAAACTCTATAGTAGGGCAGCGCAACTCATTAATAGACCAAAAATACAAGTGCGATGTTATCTTATATTAATTGTTATAACTCATACTGTATATATATATATATCTGCTTAAACAATCAATCAGTGAAGAATGTCCATAAAATTCAACAAAAATATAAATATAAAACATGCAAAATAATAATAATATAAACATGCAAAAAGTGTAAAAAGTAAAAAAATATTCACACAAAAAAAATTAATCATAAAATATTCCAGAAAAATATGTCCATAAAATATTCTCTTTCACCTCTGTGAATTACCAGACTGTGATGCAAAGACTGTACATAAAATGCCCATGCAATCCTCCACCTGTGCTCACTGGCCGCTCACTTCACGTTATGACTCCTGTTTTACAAGCGAGTCATACCAAGCTTTTCCCCTTAGGGGTATAATCAAATCGTTGTGGCAAGTAAAGGTTCTGTTCCCTCTACCCAATTCTCTCCTTCGTGGATGTATCTGTAGACAGGGCCACTGATAGGGGGGGGGGGGGGCACCAGTCCTCCTGTAGGGGGCCCAGGCACACGGGGGGGCAACAGCACGGGGAATCGGTGCGGTCGGGCAGAGGGGCAATTACAGAAGGAAACCCTGTGTAGCTCTCTGCAGCAGCTGAAAGCCAGTTTCTCCCCTTCCTGCCAGATTTTAGCTACTTCGGTGAGACACACAGACACAGGTCATCATTTCTGTAATTGCTTCTTCAAACCCAATCCCCCTCTCTTTTCTGCCTGCTTATGATTGTCTTGATATATTCAAGGGGGGCCCTGCTAGGTAGGCTGTATGGGGCCTCGTGATCTCCAACACCAGCCCTGTCTGTAGGATAGTGGTTATGTGCAGCAGAAGATAACGTGAGGGAAAAAAGTATTTGATCCCCTGCTGATTTTGTGCATTTGCCCACTGACAAAAAAATGATCAGTCTATAATTTTAATGGTAGGTTTATTTTAACGGTGAGAGACAAAGCAACAAAAAAATCCAGAAAAGTGCATTTCAAAAAAGTTATAAATGGATTTGCATTTTAATGAGTTAAATAAGTATTTGGTCCCCCATCAATTAATAAGATTTCTGGCTCCCAGGTGTCTTCTATACAGGTAAGGAGCTGAGATTAGGAGCACTCTCTTAAGGCTCCGCTCACATGTAGGCGTTTTTGGGCATTTTTGGGGAGTTTTTCTGCTCTAGGATCAGCTCTCAAAACGCAAAACAAGACAAATGCTATTCATTTCAATGGCCCCTGTTCTCATCTGAGCGTTTTGACGCTGTAAGAAAAACGCCCAACGCTCAAAAAAGTACATGAGATTCTTTTTGGGCAGATTACAGGCGTTTTCCATTGGTTTCTATTTAATCTAAAAACACCTGCACAAAAAACGCCTGTAAAAACACCTGTAAATCGCGGTAAAAATCGCGGTAAAATCGCGGTAAAAATCGCGGTAAAATCGCTGTAAAAACCACGCGAAAACGCTACGCTCAGGTGTGAATGTAGCCTAAAGGGAGTGTTCCTAATCTCAGCTTGTTATCTGTATAAAAGACACCCGTCCACAGAAGCAATAAATCAATTAGATTCCAATCTCTCCACCATGGCCAAGACAAAAGAGCTGTCAAAGGATGTCAGGGACTAGTATGTAGACCTACACAGGGCTGAAATGGGCTACAAGACCATCGCCAAGAAGCTTAGTGAGAGGGTGACAACAGTCGGTGCGATTATTCACAGATGGAAGAAACATGAAATAACTGTCAATCTCCTTCGGTCTGGGGATCCATGCACGATCTCACCTCGTGGAGTTTTAATGATCATGAGAGCAGTGAGAAATCAGCCCAGAACTACACAGGAGGATCTTATCAATGATCTCCAGGCAGCTGGGACCATAGTCACCAAGAAAACAATTGGTAACACAGTAAAGGACTGGCCCATTTGGAGTTTGCTAAAGGCATCTGAATGATTCAGATGAAAACTGGGTGAAAGTGTTGTGATCAGATGAGACCAAAATCGAGCTCCTTGGCATCAACTCAACTTGTGTTTGGAGGAGGAGGAATGCTGCCTATGACACCAAGAACACCATCCCCACCATCAAACCTGGAGGTAGAAACATTATGCTTTGGGGGTGTTTCTCTGCTAAAGGGATAGGGCAATTTCACTGCATCAAAGGAACGATAGACGAGGCCATCTACCATCAAATATTGGGTGAGAACCTAATGGGTCGTCGATGGGTATTCAAGGATGACAATGACCCAAAACACGTGGCCAAGGCAAAAAAGAAGTGGCTCAAGAAGAAGCACATTAGGGTCCTGGAGTGGCCTAGCCAGTTTCCAGACCTTAATACCATAGAAAATATGTGGAGGGAGCTGAAGGTTCGAGTTACCAAACGTCAGCCTTGAAACCTTAATGACTTGGAGAAGATCTGCAAAGAGGAATGGGACAAAATCCCTCCAGAGATGTGTGCAAACCTGGTGGCCAACTACAAGAAACGTCTGACCTCTGTGAATGCCAACAAGAGTTTTGCCAACAAGTACTAAGGAGTCAAATACTTATTTCACTCATTTGAAAAGCAAATCAATTTATAACTTTCTTGAAATGCACTTTTTTGGATTTTTTTGTTGTTATTTTGTCTCTCACTGTTAAAATAAACCCACCTTTAAAATTATAGACTGATCATTACTTTGTCATTGAGCAAATGTACAAAAAAAGCAGGGGATCAAATACTGTTTTCCACTCACTGTACAGAATCTAGTGCTCTCTGTCTAAAAGTAATTTATTCCTTCTAAAATGTGTTAAATTACACTCACATAAAAGGCACTTCAGCCGTGCCAGCTGATGTCCACTCAAACACATACACCGGCTTGCCACCACATAGCTAGGAATGGCCGCGGGATGATGTCAGATGTCAAGCTCCTTTCTCCATACGCGTTACGTCCTGGGTATGGAGTTTATCAGTGGGGACAATAAAATGGCATAGATCTAATTTTTAGGTCATGTAATATTACAGCATTTGTTTATCAATCACATTTTCAGTAAAAAATACACTTTTGTTAATTTTAGTGAACACAAACCCAAGATATTGCCCAGTTGTTTAGAATTATATAAAAGATGAGGTTGTATCAAGTAGATACCCATCATGTAAAACATTAAAATTGTGTTCACCCAGCGGAACTTGGTACCCAACATTTTCTATAGGCAAAGCTTTCAAAGCCCTTACAGGTCATCAGTGTAGAGTTAGCTGTGAATAATGGTCGAATGCACTCTCTCTGGCAAACACAATGATATATAACATGTGTTGCGCAATTGCTGTTTTCGTACATATGCACCATGATGTGTGAGTTTACATATGTATATGGGATGGGCCCTGAATTTTTTTTTTATTGTGTGTACTTTGTTTTTTTTTTTCTCTAAACTGTATTGCTTTCCCATTAGGAACCAAAACCCCCTATGTGATAACATTTTTACTGTAACCGAGTCTCTTTAAAGCCCCAGTCCAGGTTTACTATGACTTTAAATAGTTTGTTTGAACCAAGTCTGCCAAAACAAACTGTTTCTTGCACTAACTGATGAGTCGGCTGGGAATGCTGTACAAATTGGGTAAAGTATTAGCTACAATGAGTATACAGTGCCATGTTCCAGCAGCAATACAGAGTCCAGAGTCAGGCTGACTGCTTCTCACGCATTCATAGGAAGCCTTGCATTTTTAGGAATGAATACAAGGCTTCCTATGAGTCGTTAGGAAGCGCTAAGCCCTGCTTTATTTTGTTCTGGGAACAGGATGGGAATCATGCTGCCAGTACACAGCACTGTCTACTGTATGTAGCGCTGACATCGGCTGCCTCTGTTAGTACAGGAAATAGTTTGTTTGGGCCAGCTTGATCCAAACTACCTATTTAAAGTCATGGCCTTTATTGACAAGAAATAAATGGCGATAATAGGGCAAGCAGCACAAGCCCATAATAGTCCAACTTAAGTAATTAATCCTGTAGTATTATCTATGGGCACACTTAAGGCAGCCATCTGTAATGGAACAAAAAGGAGAAAGGGGGTGCCAACTAAGTGTAGCATTGCACTTATCCACTTTATTAAAAGACAATTGGCAACCCTTTTATCTGTAAACTCAGGGAGTTGAGAATTGCCTTTTAATAAAGTGGATTTTAATGCTTCACTTAGTTGGCGACCTCTTTCCTCTTTTTATGGGCTTTATTGAGACATTTTCCTCTATTAGAGTCTCACACTCAAAATTCCCTAAGGGCTTGTTCACAATAGCTCTTTTCAAAGCATGCAGTTGCAGGGTGCTTGCACATCAGCCCCATGAACTTAAATAGGTCCCATTTGGCAGACGCTACACCTGACAAAAAAAAAGTGTACCATTTCCTGTCTCACCTGCGACCTGTGCAAACCCCTGCCCACTGTCTCTACAGTTAAAGGGAGTGGAGGTTGAGTAGTCTTAAAACTGCGTGAGGCTTGGTTCACAAGTGCGGCCCGTGTGGCCCATGTTCGCTCAGGCACAGCAGCCCAATTATTTGAATGGGCTGCAGTGTGAGACCTTGGATTGACAACTGCCTACCTCCAGGCTTTGACGACTCCCTTGTACTTTGTTAAAACTAGATCCAAACTTTTAATCCCAACTAGCCTGCAATAGCCCAGTAAGGCAAACCGGGACTCTCTCCGGGAACCCACTATACCCTACCCTACCCCCCTCTCCCTCTCCTGGCTCCCTCCTTACCCCCCTTACCCTCCTTTTATCTCCTGTCACCTCCTGCAGCTCTGTACCTATTCTGGGGACCCATTCCTTCCGCTCACAAACACATTTTTATCCCTATAAGCTTCCCTCCACCACTCAAATCCAAGGCCTAGGAATGACCTTGACCACATCAACCTATGCCTTGTCAGCCCATGGGACCGAATGATTTCCTCACACTAATGTGCACCATTCCTATTAGATGATCCCTTGCCTTTGTTCCACTATTGGACACCTTACTACCGCTAAAAAACCATCTCCTGTATACCTTCTGTAAATGGGCCCCCAACCCACACAAACCTGAGTCCACTACCATACCCCACAATCTTCCTTACTCATCGACATCCAAGCTTGTGGTTTTCCTATGTCAATGACGTTCTTGCTTATGACAATCAGTTACCGATTTTATTGTTACCAGCTTATCTGTTGTTATTTTTATACAATGTTCATAGCCTATGTATATCATTTGACGATATTCAGTTGTAATGCCTTTCTTTTTTTCAAAATAAAAATACTTGAACAAGAAAAAAAAAAAAGAGTGGGCTGCAGTGCTGTGTGACCTGCAGAAAAAAAGGTCCATGCGCCCTTTGTAAAATTGTGGCCATAGTTTTCACGTGGTTCCCGCACTCGCTATCACGTTGTAGATTGGGATGCATGGGGTTGCCATTCAAGATGAACGACAGCCCCATGCGTCTCGCAAGAGCAGCGTGATTCGGCTGCGGGTGGTTGTGGGTGCAACCAGAATGCACAGTGCTGACTAGTGTGAACCAAGCCTAAAACAGCACATCTTCAGATATTGAATTGAGGACAACTCTGAAAAGTTTGATATGAGATTTTGATATGCCAGTAGAGCTGCTATGGGCATTAATGGAGAAACTGCAATATGTGAAAGCTGTGCAATAGATAGAGAATCTGTAGAGGAGGTGAGAGCAGTCATGCAGAAAAATCCAACACTTGAACAGAAAGTGTGAGCAATACTGATCCTCATCCTCCCTCCTTCATTCTATCCACTAACTACAGAGATTGGATTATCAACACACAGCATTAAATCAATAGACCGAGCTTTTACCTGATCTCTGCTGAGCGGCTTGTGAGATGTACTATAACGCACTAATTGCATACTTCAACGGCCTGGATACACAGTATAAATTTTTACCTGTCAGGCTGCTTGACTGCCAACTATCTTGGCTGCTAATGAGACCTGCCTATATTATGGTATAAGCAGCACATTCATTCAACTGTCCTAAAAAACCCCACAGAGAAGTGTTAAATAACTGCTACGCATTCGGTAACACCACTGGGTGTTGTAACATTTGCACATCAGCTTATAAATACTTTACTGCATGTATATTTATGAGTTTCCCATTTTCATAAAGCATGAAGATGGCTAGAAAATGGTTTGGGGTTCTTCATCAATGTCCCTCATCATATCAGCAAGGTGATTTATATGTGTGTGCACATGATATACAAGACAGCATAGAATTTCCATCCTACTTTGGATCAAATCAAACACAAGCAATGCACTACCAAAAGACGTTACCTTCTAATGCAACTTTTGAACACATTTTGCAATATACCTTTGTAGCTCCATCCTAGGTAGGTGCTAGTGAGAGAGTATAGTTTTTGTTGCTCTATCTGCATATCAGAGGAGCTGCAGGCAAATCAATTTTGTCCTCTGCCTATTAGAGAGCAGGATCTGTTAGTGAGGTCTGCTCATTGTGCTCAGTATGCGATTCATCATATCTAGAGAGTGTTTCACGCTGATCCAATAGGGAGGCATGTTGGACAGTGGGAGGAAACCTGATAAATGGGTGCATAGGCTTTGGTACAGTCCTGGTGATTGGCAGGGGCAGGTCGTCTCGGTGCATTCTGGGATACTGTATAAAAGCCAGGAGCACATGTGCTGCAGGGTCTTTGTCTGGAGCGCAGGGTCCCGGAGAGAGGTTGGCGGCTGCCTTCTTCTCTGTAGCAGTGGCACGTGGCCTCGGGAGGTCATCCTGAGGGCCAGAGGAACGGAGCTGAACCCAGAGGTCCAGGAGAGCTGACTGAGGGGGAGACACTGGAGACCCTAGAAAAACAGTATCTTGAGTACAGGGGCTCGTGTCGAGGGGCCTGACCTGAGGGGGGCCACCCCAAGAGTAGGATAGTCAGTGGACGGGTGTCGGCAGTCAAGAAAGAGGATACTGAGGAGAGAGTCCTGAAGATAAACTTAGTTCATCAAGTCATCTTAGGAAAGAGACTTAAAGCTAAATTCACCTCAGTGGCAATGTGGAGCAACAGCCTGGCTGCACCAAGAGATAGAAGTCTTCCAATTTTGTGCATAGTTAATTGGGAGTATCCCACTTTTCCCATCTCCCAACCCTAATTTATAATAAAACTCAAAAACAACTACATACCCCTGGACTGATTACTGGACGAGCCAAAGAGGAAAAGTGAGAGACTGTGCATGTCAAGGTTGCTAATGGTAACTCAGGGGGACCCGTAAGAGTGAAATCTGGCAGTCCTCAAGGGGGCAGTGCTACACCTTGTTAACCTCTTGCCCTCTGGAAGGTTTACCCCTCTTCATGACCGGGCCATTTTTTGCAATACAGCACTGTGTTACTTTAACTGACAATTGCGCGGTCATGCAACACTGTACCCAAATAAAATGTATGCAATTTTTTCCCAAAAATAGAGCTTTCTTTTGGTGGTATTTTTTATTTTTTTTTTTACCAAATAAGTTTTTTATTGAAGATTTTCAGAAAAGTGAGCATTAAGAAAAGAGTAGGCATTGCGGTTTAACAGACATTCTGATTCTCAAATAGAACATTTTCGAGTTTCAATTCTTACGTAAATCAGTAAGTGTAGGAGCGACTCACTGTAGGTAATGCAGTTGTTACAGGGGTAAAAGAGATGAAGGAAAAAAGAACAAAAAACTGAGGATGAAACCAAGTTAACATTGTGTGTAGATAAGGCCCTATTCCAATAGGGAACCTGGACGCGCCACAAATCCCCCCGAACACCCCTCTAGGAGCAAACTGTGTTTTTTATTTTTGCCCTATTAAAAAAGACAGAAAATTTAAAAATTCTGCTTTAAAACATATCCAATAAAAAAAAAAAAAAAAAAAACAAATCTAAAAAAATCGAATTTGTTCATATAATTAGGCAAATATTTATTCTGCTATGTGTTTTTAGTAAAAAAAAAAAAAAAAAATCTCAATAGGCATATATTGATTGGTTTACGCAAACGGTATACAAACTATAAGATTAATTTATGGAATTTTTTTTTTTTTTATACTACTAATGGTGGAGATTGGTGATTTATAGCGGGACTGCAATATTATGGCGGACTATCAGAAACGAACTGACACTTTGCGGGAACCAGTGACACTAATACAGTTATCAGTGCTAAAAATATGCACTATTACTGTACTAATGACACTGGCTGGGAAGGGGTTAACATCAAAGGGTTAAATGTGTGCCTAGCCAGTGTTTTTGTGTGCACAGTGTGCTGCTTTCACTAGGGGAAGATACCGTTTCTAGTCTCTGCTTTGCAGAGACACAGAATCGTCCCTTTCCCCCTGTCAAAACTGAGATACGCCTTGTTTAGATAGTAAAACTTGGAGAACTGAGATATACCTTAGGATCGGCAGGTGGTGGGGAACATCAAGTGAACTATCACAGCAGAAGCAGCCCGCCAACAGCGCATGCTGGTACTTTTTAATAACATTTAATTACAATATGAGTTGAGTAGCCATTGTATACGCTATATTACTGTTTTTTTATTTGTTATTTTTTTCCCATGAAAGTAGAGTTACCCTTTAAAGCTGAGCTCTAGGTATGATTTGTATTGCATAGTTACATTGGTCCAGCTATGATCAGTAAATATGCATATCCCATACCTGAGTGATCCCTGTGGAAGCTGTAAATCACTGTAGTAATTGCTGGTGCTACAATGATATTCTGGGTCCTGTGGCGAGAGGCTGCCCTTCTGCATAGAAATCACAGGTGTTTACTTCCTTGGCATTTTAAATTTTAATGAACACAAGCATTCTCTGTCTGGAAGAGGTGGAGATTATGGTGTCACCTCTCACCCCCAATGTCACCACTTCATCCAATCAGGAAACTCCTTGTATTCATTAAGCACTTGCTGACCACCCTATAGCAGTTTTACTACTACAGGGTGGCAGCTCTGCACAGGATAACGTATATATATATATATATATATATATATATATATATATATATGTGTATATATATGATCCTGCACTTCCCTCTGCAGGGGGAGCACGCTGCCGAAAGTATTCACAGCAGAAGCCGATCTGCAGTGCCAGGAACTCAATGTCCTCCGGCACCCACCAATCATCAGTAAATCACACAGAACAGGGATCTGCCCATGTAAACAAGGCAGATTTATATTCTGCCAGGAGGGAAGGGATGGATTTTGTGTTCCTGCAAAGCAGGGAATAAAATCCATCTCTTCCTCTAGTAAAAGCAGCACATACAGTACACATAAACACTGGCTAGGCACACAGTTAACCCTTTTATTGCCCTAAATGTTTAACGCCTTCCCAGACAGTGTCATAAGTACAGTGACAGTGCATATTTTTGCATGTATTGTCCTCCGCAATATCACAGCCCCAATATAAGTTGCGGATTGCCACCATTAGTATAAAAAATAAATAAACATTTTATAAATATATACCATAGTTTGAAAACATTTTATAAATATATATCATAGTTTGTAGCGTTCACA
Source organism: Pelophylax lessonae (assembly GCF_965119305.1). Taxonomy (NCBI): domain Eukaryota; kingdom Metazoa; phylum Chordata; class Amphibia; order Anura; family Ranidae; genus Pelophylax; species Pelophylax lessonae. The sequence continues at coordinate 233,664,190 of NC_138775.1, read as the reverse complement.
TAAACCATGGGTCTCTGGTGGCCCTCCAGCTGTTGCTGAAATACAAGTCCCATCATGCCTCTGCCTATGGGAGTCATGCTTGTAACTGTCAGCCTTGCAATGTCTCATGGGAATTGAAGTTCTGCAACAGCTGGAGGGCCACCAGTTTGTGACCCCTGAGTCATAAATCAATCAATAAACGCTTATAGGGATTTTTTTTTTACGAGCAGAATACATATTGGCCTAAATTTATAAAGAAATTTGATTTTTAAATTTTTTCATTGGATGTGTTTTATAGCAAAAAGTAAAACAATTGTTTTCTTTCAAAATTGTTGGTCTTTTTTTGTTTATAGGGCATAAAATAAAAAACCCAGTGGTGATCAAATATCACCAAAAGAAGGCTCTATTTGTGGGAAAAAAATTACACATTTTATTTGGGTACAGTGTCGCATGACCGTGCAATTGCTGATTGAAGTAACGCAGTGCCGTATTGCAAAAAATGGCATAGTCAAGAACGGGGGAGAAATCTTCCAGGGGTCAAATAGACTTTTAATTGTGGCAGTGCAGAGCGGGCGACCTACTGTGGTCAATGTGCAGAAAGGCAGCCATTTGTCAGAAGATTGCTGCTATCTCTGTAGTAGCACGAACTACTACAGTGACTTGCAACTTCCATAGCAATCACTCAGGTATGATCTATACATTCCATATGTAGACAGACATTGTGCCAAGCTGGACCAGTGTAACTATGCAATAAAAATCAGACCCAGAGTTCAGCTTTTAAATTATATATATTTTTGTTAATTAAATCCGTAACTGAATTAACTCTAATTCCTCATGTGTCCAGTAAAGTTTATCTAGAATAGATACATGTGTGTATTTTTCGTGATCCTGACCAAGTAGCTGAAGAAGGGCTCAGGCAGTACCGAATATTTCAAGAAAGCCTCCTCTGCTGTGATGGATTTTTAATTGGATTGTGACTAACATTTAATACCTAACGGAGCTGCTAGCTCACATCCAATTATACATGTGACTAAACACAGCTTTGCAAGAGAGCGAGAATACAGAGGGACAAAGGAAAGAGACAATTGAAAAACATGGTGGTCTACTCCGTTTATTCTATAAAAACGGGCAAAATCTAGAATGCCGCCCATCACAACCAATAAAATTACAAATGTTATTCTTCTCCAGCGGGATTGAAACACTAATTCAAATTCAATATATATATATATATTTTTGTTTTTGTGGACACCACCTCCTTTTACATAGATTGCAAGTAATGAGATTCTTTGAGCACCTGACAGTCATTATCAGACACCTGGGTTTCATTGCTTTGTGCAGAGAGGCCTGAAAATAACATTTTCTTCACATCAAAATGGGACTGAGGTAAGATATTCATTTACTCTTCTTTTTATATTTCCAGATGTACTTAAAGTACAACTTGAAGCAGTTTTGGCTATACAAACGGCCAATCTTTTAAATGCTGTGATAGGTCACCTTCTCACCACCTTTTTTAACCCCTTTAATGACCAGGCCATTTTTACGGTTCGGCACTGCATTACTTTAACTGACAATGTTGCGGTCGCGCGATGCTATACCCAAATTATTTATGTCCTTTTCTTCCTACAAAGAGAGATTTCTTTTGGTGGTATTTGATCACCTGCGCGATTTTTATTTGTTGCGCTATAAAAAAAAAATAGCAACAATTCTGAAATAAAACTAACAATATTTTTCACTTTCTGCTATATAACATTCCCATTAAAAAAAAATGAAATATCAATTTTTTTTTTTATCTTTTTAGGCCAATTTGTATTCTGCTACATATTTTTAGTAAAAAAAAAATCCCAATAAGTGTATTTTGATTGGTTTGCGCAAAAGTTTTTGCATCTACAAACTAGGGGAAAGATTTATGTCATTTTTATTTATTTTATTTTTTTTACTAGTAATGGCGGCGATCAGCGATACTCACTTAGGCCTCTTGCAGACTGCATCTTAACAAAGCTCAGTACAGCATTTTTTTTTTACTGCTCTAAAATACAGCCCAAGCTCTGCGTATTCTTGAGTAATAAAAAAATTTGCATTCCCGGTCTGTATTTTGCGCCAGTATGCAAATACGCGCATGTGAGCATAAACATTAATGGATTTTGCATAGGAATGTATTACATAGTTAGTCAGGTTGCAAAAAGACACATCCATAAAGTCCAGCTAGTTCTACCAATAAGAAAAAAACAACCATACAATCCCATATACATAATCCTATACCTGCAGTTGATCCAGAGGAAGGCGAAAAACCCCAGCAAAGCAAGTAAACGCAATAACTTTTGCGCAAACCAATCAAAATACGCTTTTTGTGAATTTTTTTACCAAACATAGGTAGCAGAAAACAAATTGGCAAAAATTTTTAAAAAATTTTGATTTTTACATTTTTTTGGGGGAAATTTCATATAAAAAAAATGTGAAAAATATTGTTATTTTTTCAAAATTTACGCTCTTTTTTTGTTTATAGCGCAAAAAGTAAAAATCGCACAGGTGATCAAATACCACCAAAAGAAAGCTCTGTTTGTGGAAAAAAAAAGGACGTAAATTTCGTTTAGGTATGGCGTCGCACGACCGCGCAATTGTCAGTTAAAGTCGCACAGCGCCGAATCGCAAAAAGTGGCCCAGACGTAAGACAGCAAAATGCTCCGGTGGTAAAGTGGTTAATCGCCAATAACTGTCCAGGGAGCGCACAGGGCGCACGCTTTCCGCACAGCAATGTGTACATTCTGGTCCACCCGCCAAGAGGCTGTATTGATGCGTGCGTCCGGCGTGAAGAGGTTTAGAACTTTCCAAGCTTTACAGTTAGGGCCGCCTGTCAGTTTTTCTTGTGGACCTAATTGAAAGCACTATTTAGGTTTACACCTAGCGCTATGTCCGTTCAGGATAGAAAAAACGATGGAAAAGCACTGCATCTTTTTATTTTTTTCCAGAGCAGATTTACAAATGGTCACCCATAGAGCCATCACAATTCCACCCTTGTCCATTGTATGGTGCATGCAAACACAAACTGAACAGGTGGAGTCAAGGGAGGGACCAGTGGTGGGGCAGAGGGCGGGGCTAGGGGTGGGGCAGAGGGCAGGCCAAGGGTGGGATCAAACAGGGCCCCATCAGGTAGGCTGTAGGGGGCCCCATGATTTCTAACAGCGGCCCTGCTGCCAGGTGCTAGCTTCCAACGGGCCCATCCTGTCCAGTTGCCGACTCTAACAGGGAAGAAATGGAAGTGCTCACTGGAAATCCACCCAGAGTACCAGAAAGACTTCAACTCTGCCTCCTCCCAAGCCATGCCCCTCTAACACGCTTCACCCACAGATGGGATTAGTTACAGTTTATGACTAACCCCAGGAGAGGGTAAAATGCATTAGTGGGGCATGGCTTGAGGGAAGGCAGAGCTGAATCCTTTCTGATACTCTGTGAACCAGGCATCTTTTCAGTGTGCACTTCCATTTCTTTCCTGTTAGAGTCTGCAACTGGACAGGATGGGCCCTTGGGAAGATAGCACCTGACAGAGTTGGAATTACTGGGTGGCTTTGATGGAGCTTTGAGCAGTGCTTTGGAGTACTTGGATCCCTTTTTGATCTTGGTTGTGAATTATTGATGCTGGGATGGTGGCAAGTAGGAAACATAGTAATCTATTCATCTGAAACATTCTACTCCTTACATCATTAATTGTGGGGTTTAATTTAAACTACAGGGAGTGCAGAATTATTAGGCAAATTAGTATTTTGACCACATCATCCTCTTTATGCATGTTGTCTTACTCCAAGCTGTATAGGCTCGAAAGCCTACTACCAATTAAGCATATTAGGTGATGTGCATCTCTGTAATGAGAAGGGGTGTGGTCTAATGACATCAACACCCTATATCAGGTGTGCATAATTATTAGGCAACTTCCTTTCCTTGGGCAAAATGGGTCAAAAGAAGGACTTGACAGGCTCAGAAAAGTCAAAAATAGTGAGATATCTTGCAGAGGGATGCAGCACTCTTAAAATTGCAAAGCTTCTGAAGCGTGATCATCGAACAATCAAGCATTTCATTCAAAATAGTCAACAGGGTCGCAAGAAGCATGTGGAAAAACCAAGGCGCAAAATAACAGATCATGAACTGAGAAAAGTCAAGCGTGCAGCTGCCAAGATGCCACTTGCCACCAGTTTGGCCATATTTCAGAGCTGCAACATCACTGGAGTGCCCAAAAGCACAAGGTGTGCAATACTCAGAGACATGGCCAAGGTAAGAAAGGCGACCACCACTGAACAAGACACACAAGCTGAAACGTCAAGACTGGGCCAAGAAATATCTCAAGACTGATTTTTCAAAGGTTTTATGGACTGATGAAATGAGAGTGAGTCTTGATGGGCCAGATGGATGGGCCCGTGACTGTATTAGTAAAGGGCAGAGAGCTCCAGTCCGACTCAGACGCCAGCAAGGTGGAGGTGGAGTACTGGTTTGGGCTGGTATCATCAAAGATGAGTTTGTGGGGCCTTTTCGGGTTGAGGATGGAGTCAAGCTCAACTCCCAGTCCTACTGCCAGTTTCTGGAAGACACCTTCTTCAAGCAGTGGTACAGGAAGAAGTCTGCATCCTTCAAGAAAAACATGATTTTCATGCAGGACAATGCTCCATCACACGCGTCCAAGTACTCCACAGCGTGGCTGGCAAGAAAGGGTATAAAAGAAGAAAAGCTAATGACATGGCCTCCTTGTTCACCTGATCTGAACCCCATTGAGAACCTGTGGTCCATCATCAAATGTGAGATTTACAAGGAGGGAAAACAGTACACCTCTCTGAACAGTGTCTGGGAGGCTTTGGTTGCTGCTGCAGGCAATGTTGATGGTGAACAGATCAAAACACTGACAGAATCCATGGATGGCAGGCTTTTGAGTGTCCTTGCAAAGAAAGGTGGCTATATTGGTCACTGATTTGTTTTTGTTTTGTTTTTGAATGTCAGAAATGTATATTTGTGAATGTTGAGGTGTTATATTGGTTTCACTGGTAAAAATAAATAATTGAAATGGGTATACTGTATCTTTGATTTTTGTTAAGTTGCCTAATAATTATGCACAGTAATAGTCACCTGCACACACAGATATCCCCCTAAAATAGCTAAAACTAAAAACAAACTAAAAACTACTTCCAAAAATAGTCAGCTTTGATATTAATGAGTTTTTTGGGTTTATTGAGAACATGGTTGTTGTTTAATAATAAAATTAATCCTCAAAAATACTAATTTGCCTAATAATTCTGCACTCCCTGTAAAGGCAGCCTGGAATAGGAGATGCTGTTTACTTACTGTTTCGGTGGCTCAATACAAAACATCCCGTAACCTCATACCTTTACTGTCCATGTGGCGCACCCCATGTTTGATCCACAGGGAAATGTAGACTGTATGCATGTAATGACAAGAGTACAGTGATGGAATGCACCATACTGTCAGTAATAAAGGGTCTTATGTCACCTTCTTCTAGGGACAGATCCCTGGGGAAAAAAAATGTCTATAACTTCATCCCTGTTAAAATTTTGTGTCTTTGATTTTTTTTCCAGGTTTAATAAAGGCTTTTCTGACCCAGGGTAATCCATCTTAGTAATATGCCTGTGACTGGCCTGTAAGAAGGGCCATGGTTATTTATGATATCACATGCAGGATGTTACTCCCCTTTCGGCTTGTGTAGACTTTGTCGCAGGAGGTAAGAATATGAACTATTTGCCGCCTTGCCCTTTTCTTGTGATGGTGACCTGCAGCGCACACCTTAGCCTGCACTCTTGACCCAGAGCAAGGTAGGCTCTGCTTTTCTTTAACCATACCCCCTTCAAGCCACTCCCACCATTGGCACAATTTGGTAACGCCCAACATTTTGAGTGGTGCAGTTCACATGCCATTATTATCACATCCCCTGGGGCGTGATCAATAGGGCGTCCCCCGGATTTCATGTTTTAAAATCTGGTCACCCTATTTCAAAGTAACACTTGGTTATGTTATGTCGTTATATCTGTTTGATAAAAAATAAGGGACATTGGGGGGTGAGGGGGTCCACTAAGTGCAGCATTAAAACTGTGTTTATTCAGGGAGCTAAATGTGCATTCACATAAATCCACAAGAAGGAACGCCTGTAATGTAACAGCAGCAGTGTCTATGTATGGATAGTCCAGGATGTCAGCAGTGGTGGTAGAACTGCATGGATGGCAGAGCCCATGTGCCACTTGTCAGCTGTAGTGGAAGGACATCTGGAACCACTGCAGAAAGGGCATGAGGAAGTGACATCACGCCCAGGACATCACGCCAACGGATTGTCCCAGGGGTGATGTCACTTCCTCTTCTGTGCTCCATGGTGGTTCCGGATGTCCTTCCACTACAGCTGACAAGTGGCACCTGGGCTCTGCCATCCATGCAGTTCTACCACCGTTGTTGACATCCTGAACTATGGAGAGAACAATCCATACATAGACACTGCTGCTGTTACATTACAGGCGTTCCTTCTTGTGGATTTATATGAGTGCACATTTAGCTGCCTAATTGAACACAGTTTTTATTACTGCATTTAGTGGCACCCCCCGCCCCCTCCCTTCCCTGTCCCTTGTTGTCATTTCAGAGAATTGTTCCTGTCTCTTGGTGGTTGCTTTTTGTGCCAAAACTATTATTATGGACTTAATGGATTATTGTGGAATTTTTATTTGTATAGCACCTTGCTATAGGACCGTATAGGGTTACTGAGTTTGAGTTCATCCGTGATTGCGTTGTATACCTTATGGTTTTTAAAAGCAGAAAGTACCTGTTAATTCTGTCCTGTACAGACTGCAATGTTTTTAGACAGGTTTGAGTTCTCTTCTGTGGACAAAAGAGCCCCCTACCCAATATTATAGGGATGAGGAAAGGGCGGATGTGTTCTGTAGTACTCCCATACTTCCTGTCTAGGGTGACAACCCTCATTGGGAGACTACCTCTCTATTTCTGTGCCAGTGACGATATCTCCCCTGAAGTAAACAGAATATTTAGCAGTATTCCATATATCAGGGGCTATAGCTGCAAGCTACAAACTCAGCAATGGCAATGCAATCTCTACACACAGAGAACAATATGAGCCAATTGCATTTGCATCATTTGTTTTTGTGATTAAGAAGAATGCAAGTCTAACTGAACAAAGACTGACATTGGATTAAGTCTTTTCATAACATTTAGAGATGCAAGAAATTAAGCGTGGAAAAGCCTCTACTACTAAAGGAAAATGAATGCTGTGTAATGATCTGAACTCTGGAAGAATGGGAGGATTGATTTGAGAACATGTATCTGATTAGGATGTAAAGTCTATGGGGTATTGTTATATTATGGAAAATGACCAGCATTTCTAATGGGCTGCCAACGCACCATGGTAGACCCTTTAACGGACCTGTACATTTTATTTTCCCCCCACAGTGTACCATAATGCATAGATGATTCACATATGTACAGTACGGTGTGTTAAACACAGGTTTGATGTGGTGCAACACGTTGTGCTTCATGGGTTGGATTTCAATAACTCAAATTACTGCAAAGGTGAGAACCCGTTCTAAACAATTGCTGGCCCCACATGTTACTTTATATAGTACATTTCTAAGACTTTTCAGATATTTACTATTGATCAAGACCTGCTGTGCTGGATTCCAGTGAATGCAGGTGGATGACCAAAAAAGGAAATTGAATCTAAGCAAAAAAACCTGCTGATTTTTCATAGATTTGTTGCGCTCACTCATAATTGCCAACTGACTGTGATATCAATAACTAGTCTTAAATACTGCAGATCTATTCCTGGAAATACAGTCAAAAAATTGAACAGCCACAAGATGAAATTTGTATTATTAACGTGGCGCTACCCTCACAGGAGCAACTGGTAGTTTGGTCCCATTTCCCCCTCTCAGAGCACACACAGCCAGGAAAACAGAATTTTCTGCATTATTCCTCTGGCTCAAAAGATCAGTAACTTGGAAAGGGATGGGGATTATAGGATACCCCAGAACTGTAGGACTGTACAACTTGAGGACAACTTGACTACTAGCTGCTGCTATGTACAATGTTCAGGCTGTATTGCAAAACCTCTGGTTGCTCTACACTCTCCTGGCTGTTTTGCACAACTCCTGGCTGTACTGAACTTGAAAAAGAAATAAATAGAAAAAAATATCCCACAGAACTCCTTGCACTGATAGTGGCCTGTACTCATCAAAGCAACACACTGTCACTTCTCTGTTATAAAAAAAAAAAAAAAGGAGAGGGGGCAATACTCACTCGCCACAGAATGGTTGGACTTCTTCCCACTAACTTCCTTCTGGCTCAACCTAGACTCTAGTCCAGGGATCCTCAAACTACAGTCCTCCAGCTGTTGCGGAACTACACATCCCATGAAGCATTGTAAAACTCTGACATTCACAGACATGACTAGGCATGATAGGAATTGTAGTTCCTGAACAACTGGAGGGCCATAGTTTGAATACCCTTGCTCTAGACAAAGGTTTTTCCGTAGGCAACCTAGCCGGGTTCTCAATGTTTTCAAGAGGGTTCCTCTAGTCTTCTCGGCCCCAGGGGTCTCCTACTGCAGGACAGAACTCAAGAACACTGCACTGGTACTGCCAGGTCTCAGGTTACTTATAAACTCTCCCTCCACCTTCTGGGCACACCTCTCTAGGGAGTGGTAGTTCCATAAATATTCAGGCTGGAGGTCCTGCTCTCACTCCCACTATACTTCAAGAAGACAAGGAAGAAGAAGAACAGCAGCCTGTGAAACACTGAACAGCCCTAGGCAATCAATCCCTGCTCAACTGAGTACAGAGGAGCTAAACTAAATGTAGCAGCCTACTCTGAACTAGGGGGGTGCTACAATAATATTGTTATTTTAAATACATTCTTTTTTTAATGTGTTTATTGATTGAAAATCACATTAATATAGAAATATGCTGGTTTCCATACTGACTTCTAAAAATGCTACAATTCACCTTCTTCCTACCCAGTTCTTCTTTAAATCCTCATTTACATGGCATATGTGTATTTTCTGTATAGAATGCAGGCCCACTTTTACATTCATACACTTGTAAAATGTAACAGTTGTAAAATCTTTAGATGTGTACATCCCTGGACTCAGCAATGCCCTTTTATTTCCTTTTTCCACATTTTCATTTATAGACACAGCTGTGTGTGTGACCCCCAGTGATTCTTATAGTGCTACATTTAGATTTGTACAAAACTTTATGCATCTAATTGCTGCATTTAACACATTCCTGTGACTGAGCCCTTGTAATGTTCCGGTACCTTTGGTACCCTAAATTACACTTTCCACACGTGTATGCGCCCTACCATTTACTTTTGGAAAGGTGCGCATACACCTTTAAGACTGGAGCTGTCATCACTCAGCGCCGGACTAGATGGCTATTTAAGGCGTCGGTTCTCACTCACATGTGTTCGTTCAAACACCCTTATCTGGATGCTAACCTTGCTTGAAGCTTCCAAGCTTGCAAGCTTACTTCGCTGACGGAACCTCGCTGCGCTGATCCCTGTATCCCGCTACTGGATCATCCGCCTCTCCTGAACCACCCTTCGGCTGTATCGCTAATAGTGCTAAGTACCCCGCAGGGGAATTCTCTATAAACTTATACTAAGCTTACACTATCTAGCTCTGCATAGTAGAGACTGTTTATCACATCTGCATAAACTAGATTGCTAGCTCTTGAGACTACTGCTACTTTTCTGCACTGGGTTGATCTCTTTTGTATGTCCACCTGCTATTCTATCATCTGCTATCATACAACATTGCTAAACCTTCCTGCATCCATCTGCTACTGTCTCACCTTCAAGTGTCTATCACCTACCACCTCCACTCAACCTATCCCTCAACCTTCATCATTGTGTTACCACATGCATAAAGTCACTCTAAGAACCAGCTTGCTAATTGTGTGTATTTACTGGCTGAAATAAGACCTTCCACACATGATGAGTCATTGAGGTTGGGAATGGTATCTCAGCATATCTCTTACATGACTACTGACGTGGAACTATTTCTGCAGCTGAAAATCCACACCATATAAAAACGCAGGAGCGTTACAGATTGAACGAACCCAAAAATGGATTCAGCAGAAATAGTTCCAGAAATAACCACTCAGGTGACACAATTAAAACAGCAAGTATCTGCGTTATTACACGCACTTGCTGAATTAAAAGAAGACAATCAGGCTCTGTCGCAGCAGGTAATTAGACTGACACAACTTACCTCTGCTCAGTCCCCTGAACCCAAGATAAATCCCCCTTTGGTATTTACAGGCGATCGCAAAAAAATTCGCGAATTTAAAAACGCATGTGAGTTACTTTTTTTGCTAAAACCTCGTACCTACCTTACTGATCACATTAAGGTTTGTACTATTATTTCTTACCTATCAAGCGATCCTCGAGCCTGGGCAGATTCTCTTTTTGAGAAAAATGACCAGCTTCTCAACTCCTATGCCTTGTTCCTGGCAGAGCTCACTAGCCTATATGATGACCCCAATAGGCAGAGTACTGCTGATCTTCAGTTAAGATCCTTGAAACAAGGAGGGAGGCCTGTGGAAGACTTTGTCGCAGAGTTCAAGAGATGGACCCTTGATTCAGAATGGAATGATGCATCTCTGAAAACCCAATTTAGGCTTGGCCTATCAGAAGCCGTTAAGGACGAGCTCGCCGGAGCGGATCTGCCAAAAACCCTGGATGCATTAATACAACTCAGTATTACCATAGATAGAAGACTACGAGAAAGAAAGGCTGAAAAGATGGGAATGCCATTATCCGTTTCCTCTCGGAGTCTGGCCGTTCCTATGGAGGTAGGAACCATACGCCCACCGCTATCAACTATGGAAAAAGCCAAAAGACGAAATGAAAATCTCTGCTTGTACTGTGCATCCCCGGATCACAAGATAAACGTCTGTCCCCTAGTCAACAAAAAGAAGGGTGAGTGTTCACATGTCTCTCTAGGAGGATTGACAACTTCATTCACTAACCCCTACATTTCTGTTTTTTTTACATTACAGTGGGACCAGAACAGGATTACTACTAAGGCCATGATTGACACAGGATCTTGTGGAAATTATATGGATATATGTTTTGCTGCTTTAAATAAAATTCCTATTATTTCTAAACTCAAACCTGTCTCAGTAAGTCTTATTACCGGTGTTCCGTTATCCTCTGGTCCGATCACCGATCAGACACAAGCACTTCTAGTCACTATTAATGAGTCTCATAGGGAGACTTCTACCTTCGATTTAATACCATCACCCCACTTTCCCATTGTGTTGGGACTTCCCTGGTTGCACACACACCAACCAACCATAGATTGGAAGAAACGGTCCTTGACCTTCCCTTCTTGTTATTGCGAGGAAACGTGTAACCTCCCGTTTTCCGGGAAGATTCTGTCTGTGGTGACAGATGAGATTGCACCACTATGTTATCAGGATCTTTCTGAGGTTTTTCTTGAGAAAAATGCTCAAGCATTACCTCCTCATCGAGACTATGATTGTAGCATTGATCTACTCCCAAATAGCAAATTGCCGTTCGGTCATGTTTATCCTCTTTCACAGGATGAACTTGCCCATCTCAAAACCTATTTGGATGAGAACTTGGAAAAAGGTTTTATTAGACCTTCCACTTCTTCCACAGCAGCAGGACTCTTTTTTGTTCGCAATAAAGATTCAAGTCTCAGACCTATCATCGACTACAGGAAATTGAATGCTATCACAATAAAAGATCGCTATCCTCTACCACTTATCCCTGAGCTCATTGAGCAGGTGCGTGGAGCTACCTATTTTTCAAAATTAGACCTGAAAGGAGCATACAATCTCATTCGAATCCGTGATGGACACGAGTGGAAGACTGCGTTCAGAACTAGATACCGATTGTTCGAATATCTTGTGATGCCATTCGGCCTATGCAATGCCCCTGCAGTTTTCCAACGATTTATAAACGATATTTTTAAAGACTTACTAGATGTCTGTGTTGTGGTATATCTGGACGATCTACTTATATATTCACGGACCCTGTCTGAACACATAAGACATGTAAGACTTGTATTATCGAGATTGCTTGCACATAATCTTTATGTGAAGCTGAAGAAATGCTTGTTCCATAAAGATGAGGTACTCTTTCTAGGCTACATCATATCCAAAACAGGAATCGAGAGTGACATGAGTAAAATATCCTGCATTCAGGATTGGCCTACACCAACTACACGCAAGGCGCTACAGCGATTCCTGGGATTTTCAAATTTCTACAGGAAGTTCATAAAAAACTTTTCTGCTATTGTGAGACCCCTCACACAGCTCACTAGCATAAAAATACCATTTAAATGGTCAGAAGAAGCAAATAAGGCTTTCCACTTTTTAAAGACAAGGTTTACTTCCGCTCCCATATTACGCCATCCAGACCCATCCCTCCAATACATTCTGGAGGTAGATGCGTCAAACCTGGCAGTAGGAGCAATACTCTCCCAACGACCTACCCCCACTTCACCACTTCATCCAGTCGCCTTTTTTTCTAAATCCCTGAGCAGTCCCGAGATAAATTACCCCGTGGGTGAGAAGGAACTGCTTGCTATAAAATTGGCTCTGGAGAATTGGCGACATTTACTCGAAGGCACCCAATTACCAATAATTATATACACGGACCATAAAAACCTCCAATATCTTCAGACTAGCAAAACTCTCTCGCATCGACAGGTACGATGGTCACTATTCTTTCTAAGGTTTAACTTCCTAGTGACCTACACACCTGCAGATAAGAACAAAAAGGCGGATGCACTATCACGACTAACTGAAGAAAACTACTTTGAAATTCCTTCCGTTCCTATAATACCTCACAAACGCATTATTGGAGTTGTCCGTTCCTTGAAGGAAGAGGTTCTGCATGGTATAAGGTTGGATTCACCCCCACCACAACTAACTACCGATGCAGAAGGCTTCCTCTACTACAACGACAAACTTTACATACCACCTACCCTACGCACCAAGATCTTGGAATTATCGCATGATGTGCCTATGGCAGGACATATGGGTATGACAAAGACTTTCAATTTGATTTCTCGGCAATTCTGGTGGCCTGACATGAAAACATCTATACAAAAATTCGTCTCTTCATGCAATGTCTGTGCCAGGTCCAAAATTGACACTACGAGACCATCCGGTCTACTATGCAGTCTACCAATACCCCAAACTCCATGGGAGGTTCTGTCATTGGACTTCATCGTAGAATTGCCTCCTTCCAAAGGATTTAATACCATCTTGGTGTCAGTGGACCATCTGACAAAGATGGCACATTTCATTGCTATTCGCAGACTACCTTCGTCCAAACAAACGGCAGAACTCCTGATGAAACATGTCTTCAGATTACATGGTATCCCAAAAACTCTTTTGTCTGACCGTGGATCCCAATTTATTTCTAAATTCTGGCAAGAACTATGTCACATACTACGGATTGAGTGGAATCTCACTTCTCCTTACCATCCGCAGACCAACGGACAGACTGAAAGAGTCAACCAATGCATCGAGCAGTATTTACGTTGTTACACTTCTTACCAACAGGATGATTGGTTGGATCTTCTCCCCCTGGCAGAATTTGCCTACAACAACGCAACTCACAGTACAACCAAGCAGAGTCCGTTCTACTTGAACTATGGGTTCCATCCCTCTATTCTCCCTCCACGCATCCTTCCTTCAAATAACCCAGTAGCCTCAGACTATCTTTCCCAAATAAAGGATTCTCTGGGTTTACTAAATACTACCATTGCACACGCTCACAGTCAACAAAAGAAGTACTATGATCTTCGTAGAAGACCTTCTCCACAGTATACTATCGGGGACCTCGTTTGGCTCTCAACAAAAAACTTGAGACTGAAGATCCCTAGCAAAAAGCTTGGACCTCTGTTCTTGGGACCTTTCCCAATCAAGAAACTTATTGGAAAAGCTGCAGTGCAGCTTACATTGCCAATGGACCTAAAAATCCATCCCATTTTCCATGTGTCGCTACTAAAACCCCATGTTCCGGACCAAGGAATAAGGCCTAATATTCCACCTCCCCCTCCTGTACAAGTTGAAGGTGGAGAAGAATACGAGATAAAAGAGATTCTGGATTCTCGTATCTACAGAAGAAGACTTCAGTACTTGGTTAGATGGAAGAACTATGGGCCCCAAGACGACACCTGGCTAAACACCTCTGACATACATGCCCCTAGATTAATCCGCAATTTTCATGCGAGATACCCAGACAAACCAGCTCCAGAGGCCTTCAGGAGCAGGCCTTAAGGGGGGGGGGGGGGTATTGTAATGTTCCGGTACCTTTGGTACCCTAAATTACACTTTCCACAAGTGTATGCGCCCTACCATTTACTTTTGGAAAGGTGCGCATACACCTTTAAGACTGGAGCTGTCATCACTCAGCGCCGGACTAGATGGCTATTTAAGGCGTCGGTTCTCACTCACATGTGTTCGTTCAAACACCCTTATCTGGATGCTAACCTTGCTTGAAGCTTCCATGCTTGCAAGCTTACTTCGCTGACGGAACCTCGCTGCGCTGATCCCTGTATCCCGCTACTGGATCATCCGCCTCTCCTGAACCACCCTTCGGCTGTATCGCTAATAGTGCTAAGTACCCCGCAGGGGAATTCTCTATAAACTTATACTAAGCTTACACTATCTAGCTCTGCATAGTAGAGACTGTTTATCACATCTGCATAAACTAGATTGCTAGCTCTTGAGACTACTGCTACTTTTCTGCACTGGGTTGATCTCTTTTGTATGTCCACCTGCTATTCTATCATCTGCTATCATACAACATTGCTAAACCTTCCTGCATCCATCTGCTACTGTCTCACCTTCAAGTGTCTATCACCTACCACCTCCACTCAACCTATCCCTCAACCTTCATCGTTGTGTTACCACGTGCATAAAGTCACTCTAAGAACCAGCTTGCTAATTGTGTGTATTTACTGGCTGAAATAAGACCTTCCACACATGATGAGTCATTGAGGTTGGGAATGGTATCTCAGCATATCTCTTACATGACTGCTGACGTGGAACTATTTCTGCAGCTGAAAATCCACACCATATAAAAACGCAGGAGCGTTACAGCCCTATTATGCAACTGTTTGAAAATTATAATTCTGTTTCTAGTACACTTATTGGTTAATGTATGTATAAGAAAAGTGTATTTTATCTTATACTGGATTTTCCAGTTTTTTTACCTTTTTACTTTAATAATTATACATACACATAAAACATTTACATATGATGGACAGTGTTTTCAAAATGAATTATTAGTGCTAAAATGGTGCAAAAATCAGTAACAGTCCCAAAACCAAAATCAAAACTTCCAAATCTCTATACATATACATGTATCTTCCAAAAACACACTATATGATTCTACCCAAACATGGATATTAGCTCACCAAGTGGTTTGACCTTCACATGCAGAGAAAGCTAAAAAAATCCTTATTATATGTGGGATTTCCAATAATTCCAAAGGTCTTCTTCTCATATTTCCACTTAAGTATTTCCCACTTGAGATAAATATTATGAACAGGAGAGAAAAGAAAGCCTCTATTGGTGAAACTTTGCTTTTGTTAAAACATAAAAACACACACATGAAACGTGTGCATAACAGCATTAGGAATTTTCACATATAGTCGTACCCACACTGGTTTCTACACCTCCTCACTTCTCATGTAAGAATTCGTTATATCCATGAATATGTGTTTTGTTGACAACCCAACTGCTCAGCTAAATATTTATTTAAAGCAAAGTCGTACTGAGAAAATTGTATAGGCTGCAATTTCTGACATATTTCTAAAAATTCTTGCTGCTTGACTTTATCTGACCTTGAAGGTCCATGTACATCTCTGTAGTGCATTAATGTGCGCTGTGTTAAAATGGTTGTAAACCTCAGACGTGAAATATGAACAAAGCGTATCCCTCTATTGTATGTACTCAACACACATTGAGTACATTATAGCAGTGGTCCTCAACTCCGGTCCTCAGGGCCCACTAACAGGCCAGATTTTAAGTATTACCTTGGGGAGATGCAGACTAGAGTACTGCAATCACTGAGAAGCAAATTATATCATCTGGGATGTATTTCAGTCATCTTGCAAACCTGGCCTGTTAGTGGGCCCTGAGGACCAGGGTTGAGGACCACTGCATTATAGTACTGCTGCCTCTTTTCTCTGCTATCAGCATGACTCATTTCTGACAAGCTTTCCTGACACCAAGAGAAAAATGGTGTCCGGGGAGGCTCCCCCCCAGTTGATTAACAGCCTCAGCTATTTTCTTGTTTGCTGTGTGAAGGGGGATGTGCCCCTTCCCTCCAATCAGCTCTCAGAGCCCTCCTCACTGAGCTCAGCAGATAGTGATTTCAGCTCTCCACCCCCTTTTTTCTGCAACCTCAGACAAGCTTTATAAATTCTGCACTTCCAGCTGATATAAAGGAGAGAATGCTGCAGATAAAAAGGTACAACGTATGTGTCTTTTCATCTCTGTGTATCACCTGAGGCCAGACACTTCCCTGGGTATATGTAAGGGTTTACAACCACTTTAAGGCAGCAGCCTGAATATATATATATATATATATATATATATATATACTGCTGATGCGCCCTAACATGCTAAGAATCATAACTGGCTTCTTTTTCCAGCGCTCCTTGACACACTACTGTGCATTTGCATGCACTAAACACTGCGGGTGTGGTGCCTGAGTGCATTTTGGTGCAATTTAAAATGAATGCCAACGCAATGACGCCTATTACTACGACACGGAAGTAAAAAGGGGGCTCTAAAACGTTCTAAAAAAAATATGTATATTTAGCCAAACAGACTTTGTGGTGCTTCAAGGATCTACGCAACTTTGTATAAAAACAATAATTTTGTTTATTGAATAAATGTCATAAAAACAATAGGATTGATTAAAAAAAAAACTTCCTGTCTCACTTGACAATATTTTTGGTTCCCTCTGAGACTCAAAGCTCTTTGCTACCCAAGCTACAAGGTGACCCATACAAAAAATTATATAACCACTTCACATACCGGAAAGCAGGGTATCACAAGGAACGACCTTCTGTTTTGCAACACGTTTCACAGTAGTAGACCGCTTCTTCAGGAGAGAGGGAGGCAGGGCATATCTATAATTCAAACATAAATTTGTAATACTTCATATATAAAAGCATACATTAGCAACTACCAATACAAGGTTATAATATAATACTCTACACACCAATTCATGATACCCAGAGTGGTCAAGGACCGAACTCTGTAGCCATATCATAATTGTGTTGTTAGGTTCCTTGGGTGTGAGAATGAGGGCATATCAAAGGCAGAAGTTGTTCTTTTGTTTGGAAATTGTGTGCATAAGGACAATTGTGTATGAGGGATTAGAAAAGTAAAATAAAAATAAGTAAAACAGAAAAAGCAGGCATGAAAATACCCAAACTTTTTTTTTTTTTTTTAACACTGATTACAAATCACGAGCAAACAGCTGTTTTATATGCAGAAACTCAGTTACTGCATTTGTGTGTTTTACAGAATGGAATCAACAAGTATTATGGCTGTGCAGATGAAGTTCTATAAAATGTGTGTGCTTTATCCCAGTTGTCATTTTGCAGCAATTGGAAGATGTAAAAAAACAAGTCATAGATTGGCTCATTTAACTCATTGTCACTGAACAAATGAAAACATGCCTTCAAAGCACAACTCAGCACATACTGTATATTAAAAGAAAAACAAAAAAACACACAAATTAATGCACGAATATATATATATATATATATATATATATATATATATATATATATATATATAACTCCACTCTGAGTGATCAATGTACATTGCTGAGATTTTGAAGCGGTAGTGAAGTCACACAAATGAAAAAAGGTACCAGCCCCGCATACTTTGTGCATACTAGCATATTATGACATACTTACCTGTAAAACGGATCTCTCCAGGGGCACGCTGTCACCGCTGCCAGGGCTTCCATTTTCATGGGCTGCGGCCATTTGAATGGCTGAGCTGTGATGACATCGCTCCCACGCTTGCGCACAGGAGTCACGATCGCGGCACAGACACATTCAGTGTGCCCTCAATTCAGAGCGCAGTGCACATGTGCCAGTGATGTCAGCAGCTGCAGAACTTGCAAGTTTAGGAGATATTCCTTGTACTTACAGGTAAGCTTTATTAGAAGCGACCAATCGGGGTTTACGCCTGCTTTTACAAACTTTGTAGCTGTTTTGTTCTGAAGAAAAAATTGTTTCACCATGTCCCTTCCCTTGTTTTAATATAATCACCTGGTTCACTCTCGGTGTTCTAATGAAGTTACATCGTTGGCATCTCTTTGGAAGTGTTTAACCCTAAGGGACTATCTCAACAAAAATGGAATTCCTATTGCAGAAGATGCCTAAAATCTGACTCGTATCAGATATGACTCAGGAGGCGTGAACCAATCACACAAGCAGGAAATTAAATTTTTGGGGGTGTACAGAAAACTTAGAGGTTGCCATATGGCGTTGACTCTTTTTAGAACTTTACAAAATTACTGACATTTCAGATTAGCCACTTGTGGACCGCCTACTGTAGATTTACTGTGACAGAATGGTCCTGCTACGCTGGGTCACTTGGGCTGCCCTGGTCTTGTACTTGATTGAGCACTCCGGTAGGGGGTGCGCACATGCGTGACGATGATGCACACATGCGCAATGATCATGTGCATATGCGTGATGATGTGCCTTTTTTTTCCCCCTGCTAAACAGGGAGTAAAAATCGACACATTGCTCAGTAAAAACAGCACATAGCAAACCTTGTTGGGCACACCGGTAAATCCTTGATTTCCCCTAAATGTTAACCCTTTCCCAGCTAGTGTCATTAGTACAGTGACAGTGTATTATTAGCACTGATCACTGTATTGGTGTCACTGGTGATGTTAGTCATTCATTCTCCCCCAGCACCAGTTAGTATCACATTGCTCACAGCAACATAGTCCGATGATAAGTCACCGATCTCCACTATTACTAGTATAAAAAAAATCCCATTATTTGCAGATGCTATAACTTACAGGTAAACCAATCAATACACACTTATTGGGATATTTTATTTTTTTACCAAAGACATGTAGCACAATACATTTTGGCCAACATTTATGAAGAAATTTAAATGTTTTAAAGTTTTTTTTTATTTCATAGGTTTTATAGAAGAAAGTAAAAAATATATATATTTTTTTTTCAAAATTTTTAGTCTTTTTTTTAAATTGTATAATAAAAAAAAAAATCCAGCGGTGACCAAATCCCACCAAAAGAGAGCTCTGTTTTAGTGAAAAAAAAATTACATACATTTTATTTGAGTACAGTGTCGCATGATCGCGCAAATGCCAGTTAAAATAGCACAGCAGTTACATAGTAGGTGAGGTTGAATAAAGACAATAATAGTCCATCCAGTTCCACCTGTGTAGGTGTGTGTGTGTCAGTGTCTATAATCATTTCCCATATCCCTGTATGTTTTGTTCTTTAAGATGCACGTCCAAGAGTATTTTGAAAATATTAATACTTCCTGCTGACACCACCAATTGTGGAAGAGAGTTCCACATCCCTATCGCCCTGATAGTGAAAAACCCCCTGCTCAGCTTAAGTTTAAACCGCTTTTCCTCCAATATCATTGTGTGTCTCCATGTCCTCTTACACTCCCTGAGACTGAATAGCCTATTAAAATTAGCTGGCTAAAATTGAAGTGGTAAAAACCGAAAGATATTGTTTAACCACTGTGCCACTGCTCACTAGAGCTCTACTGCGGCAAAGTGGCTCGATAACGTCTGGCGACGTAGACCTACGTCGCCAGACATTCCCCTCTCTCGGAGGCTCGTGCGCGCCGCCCGAGGCTCGCTCCCGCTGTATTCAGTCACAGCGGGAGTCGGGCCAGGGGAGGAGTGGTGGCGATTGCCGCTGTTCTTCCCCGATCGTCGGGGAATCGAGTGTGGAGATCCACCCGCTTGTGTAAACAAAGCGGGCAGATCTCCTAAGTGACAGGCAGGGTCAGATTGCAGGGTTCAGCATAGCTGAACCTGCGATCTGTCCTTGTGTCACATAGTCCCCTCCCCCCACACATGTCAGTAAGCACCAGGCATACATTAACCCCTTGATCACCAATAAAAATTAACCCCTTCCCTGCCAGTGTCATTTGTACAGTAACAGTGCATATTTATAGCACTGATTACTGTAGTAATGTCACTGGTACCCCCAAAAGTGTCAAAAATGTCAGTCAAGGGTACGATCTGTCCGCCCCAATGTCGCAGTCCCGCAAAAAAATCGCAGATCGCGCCATTACTCGTTAAAAAAAAAAAAACACCAAAAATGACAGAAATCTTTCCCTTAGTTAGTAAATGCAATAACTTTTGTACAAACCAATCAAAATACGCTTATTTCGATTTTTTTTACCAAACATAGGTAGCAGAAAACAAATTGGCCAAAAATTAGAAAAAAAAATTTAGATTTTTAAATTTTTTTGGGGGTATTTCATATAAAAAAATGTGAAAAATATTGTTATTTTTTCAAAATAAACGCTCTTTTTTTGTTTATAGCGCAAAAAGTAAAAATCGCACAGGTGATCAAATACCAAAAGAAAGCTCTGTTTGTGGGAAAAAAAGGACGTAAATTTCGTTTGGGTACGGCGTCGCACGACCGCGCAATTGTCTGTTAAAGTCGCACAGCGCCGAATCGCAAAAAGTGGCCCGGACGTAAGACAGCAAAATCCTCCGGTGGTAAAGTGCTTAATGACATTAAATTACATAATGGCTTGTGTGGCAATTGTTTACTATATGTTCTATTATTTTAATAAAAATGGAATTCTCCATTAAGTTTATTTGTAAGTGCTGCTAGTGTAAGTACCCACATTTCACTTAGTATTAGATGCTACCTATGTCCTTTATAGCAGCATTTAAACTGATAGAGGGAGGGCCAAAACTAGGAGCCAATCAGATGTGCTGATGAGTAATATGATGACAGGAGGGCAAGGCAGAGAGACAAAGGTATTGATTGCTGCTCATTCACTACCCAGCCATAGGTTGGAGGTGAGCTGTCATTTGTACTTGACTATAAATAGACAAGGCAGGTCACCAGCCTGCTGTACTATATGGCAGAGCAGTGCATATCTCAGGGGAGGATGAATGTAAATAAAAATCATTTGGCAGGTAAATCAGTGCCTTTTTGTTTATTGTATTGTTTTTTTTCCCATCTATTTGGAGTTCAGCTGTAAAGAAAGCAAATGTAATTCGCCCAGGATGGTATATGTGAGGCCCTTTAAGTAGAATCAATACGGCATACATTATTCCAGCTATTTATACTTGAAATTAAGTCCTGTCCCAAAGCTGTTTTCCATGATGGAAGATATTAGTCTGAATGCACCTGGATATGAAGCCACCTAATGCAAGCTGCTGCACATCATTTTATATTAATAACTGCAGAAAGGTAGAGTTACATGTAGAATACGTTAACATTGATGAATAATTCCAAATAATAAACAAATGCCCAGGGGAGCAGACCTCTTTATACATATTCCCTCTGGGAGGCCATCTTAGATCTCACAACACAAGCCAAGTATTTTTAACCCCTTTTATGACCCAGGGGTATATTGAGCCTTTAAAACTGGATAGATTGTGGTTGAAGGGCTTTAGATATCAGTTTTTTCCTGCATTTTATTTATGTATTTTTTTGGATGCGTACAAAGTGTTTGCATGCATTGTGGTGGGATGTCTCTGTGAATACGTGCTTAAACTGCTAGAAATAGTCCCTGCTTATATTATGAAGTCTGGCCTAGAATATTTTTGGAGTGCTGGCCAGTGAGGCTGCTTAGTGCTCATTACATGCAGTGTCTAATACGAATAGAAGGGAAAGGACCAGAGCACGACCCCAGAAACTGCCTGCATACCTGAGCCCCCACAGGTTTTAGGCTCTCTATAATAGTCTGAACATGTAAACTGCCGCTCAAGGTATGTCCCTCTGTGCTGTAGATCATGCACCACTTTAGCAGGTAGTAGCCCTCCACAGCATAGATGTGCACACAGGCATACCTGCCAACTGTCCCGTTTTTCCCGGGACAATCCCGGCAAATAGGAGCCTGTCCCGGGTATTTTACAGTGTCCCTGTTAATCAGGGACATTGTAAATCATTTTTAATTTTGTGCCACACAATGTCGCTCTCACCCCAGCTAGGAGTTGTAGTTCTGGCAGCAGGTTGTCTCTCTCTCTGTGCCCACTCACTCTTCCCGCCTGTCGCAAATTTAACGTGTCACCGAAGGCAGGGTGTCAGCATGGTGCACTTTCCAAAATCCGCCAGCAGGGGGAGGCAGAGCACCTTCCGAAAAGCTGAAGGCCTCACACTCCATTAACCACTTGCCGACCGCCGCACGACTATCTACGGCGGCGGTCAGCCCCTCACAGGCAAAGTGACGTAGGTCTACGTCGCTCGCCTGTGAGGGTTTAGGGAGCGAGCGCGC
Source organism: Pelophylax lessonae (assembly GCF_965119305.1). NCBI lineage: Eukaryota > Metazoa > Chordata > Amphibia > Anura > Ranidae > Pelophylax > Pelophylax lessonae. Next base: position 233,641,685 of record NC_138775.1, on the reverse strand, counting down.
GCCGCCGGAGGCGCGCTCCCGCTCCCGCGTGGTCACGGACCCCCCCGCGCGTGTGACCGGCGGACCCGATCGCCGCCGGCCACTCTGCGATCGGCGGGGGAGAGGGAGAAAGTCAGGCAGCTTGTGTAAACAAGCTGCCTGTCATTCTCCTCTCTGTATGAGAGATGATCACATGGATCTACTATGTAGATCCATTGATCACTCTGCATACAGTTGAAGCCACAGCCAATCACAGTTAGAATCACGCCCCTAGGGACACACACAGCCCCTCCCTCTCAAATAAAGTTAACCCCTTCACTACCAGTGTATTTTTACAGTAACAGTGCATATATATAGCACTAATTACTGTAGAAATGTCACTGGTAACCCCAAAATTGTCAAAAATGTCAGTCAAGGGTCCGATCTGTCCGCCGCAATGTCGCAGTACCACAAAAAAAATCGCAGATCGCCGCCATTACGCGTTAAAAAAAAAAACAACAAAAATGACAAAAATCTTTCCCTTTGTTAGTAAACGCAATAACTTTTGCGCAAACCAATCAAAATACGCTTTTTGCGATTTTTTTTACCAAACATAGGTAGCATAAAACAAATTGGCCGAAAATATTAAAAAATTTTGATTTTTACATTTTTTTTTGGGGGAATTTCATATAAAAAAAAGGGAAAAATATTGCTATTTTTGCAAAATTTACGCTCTTATTTTGTTTATAGCGCGTGATCAAAAAATCACACAGGTGATCAAATACCGCCAAAAGAAAGCTCTGTTTGTGGGAAAAAAAGGACGCCAAATTCGTTTAGGTACAGCGTCGCACGACCGCGCAATTGTCCGTTAAAGTCACGCAGTGCCGAATCGCAAAATAACCTCTGGTCGTTTAGCAGCCAAATCCTCCGGGGCTTAAGTGGTTAATTACTACTATCAATTGTTAGAATTGTTTTTTTATAGATATAATTTATACACCTGTTAATTGATACATATATATATATATATATATATATATATATATATATATATATATATATATATAGTTTTCTAGCTCTAGATAAATGTGTGTACATATCCGTGTATGTGTGTGCATATATATATATATATTTGCTAAAAAAAAAATGAAAACAGACCTCAATCCTCAATGGGAAAAATCTCATGCTGGATATCTATACTGGTATGGACTTGGTATGTGTTAGGATCTGTACTGGTGTGAACTAGGTAATGTGTTAGGATCTATACTTGTATGGACTGGGTAATGTGTTAGGATGATATGGACTGGGTAATGTGTTGGGATCTATACTGGTATGGACTGGGTAATGTGTTAGGATCTATACTGGTATGGACTGGGTAATGTGTTAGGATCTATACTGGTATGGACTGGGTAACGTGTTAGGATCTATACTGGTATGGACTGGGTAATGTGTTAGGATCTATACTGGTATGGACTGGGTAATGTGTTAGGATCTATACTGGTATGGACTGGGTAATGTGTTAGAATCTATACTGGTATGGACTGGGTAATGTGTTAGGATCTATACTGGTATGGACTGGGTAATGTGTTAGAATCTATACTGGTATGGACTGGGTAATGTGTTAGGATCTATACTGGTATGGACTGAGTAATGTTTTAGGATCTATACTGATATGGAATGAGTAATGTGTTAGGATCTATACTGGTATGGACTGGGTAATGTGTTAGGATCAATACTGGTATGGACTGAGTAATGTGTTAGGATCTATACTGATATGGACTGGGTAATGTGTTAGAATCTATACTGGTATGGACTGGGTAATGTGTTAGGAAGGAAAGGATGCCACATTGTTTTATGTAAATGAAAATTATCACCCTACAGAGGGCTGAATTCAAAGACAGGTGAATAAAGTGTGAAATGTGCTCAGGTGTGACCATACAAAAAATGGAATATGTAAATCTAAATAAAGTATTAGGTGTAAATAAGTACAATAAAACCTAATAATACCAGATAGTATAATCGTACTTATTTACACTTTGTACTTTATTTATATTTCCATATTACATTTTTTGTATGGTCACACCTGAGCACATTTCACACTTTAGAATTGCAGGGAATTGTGATGAGAATTTTAAACTTTAGGCAGAAGTAGTGCAGCTGAATGGGAGAATTATTCCAACTCTGCTACTTTGGCCTCAAGTTTTCAATTCCCTTTTCAATTTCCTGTAATTCTCTCTTTATGAAGTAGACCCTATAATCTGATAAATAGGCGGAGATTAATTATGCAGAGTGGGCGGAGCTTCAGGGAAGTGGGTGTGGTAAGTAATAGCTGTGCTGCAAAGTGTCCCTGGAAATTTTTTTCAAATGTTGGCAACTATGACACAGGGTGTGCAAGGTGTACCCAGGCACATCCTAAGTGACCTGTGCAGTGCAGATTCCCCCTGCTGCCTGCCAGCCCTAAGCACTGCTGACACCATCTTTAAAAAGATAAGGAACAGAGGGTGCACCAGCCTAGCGCATTACCTTTGCAACAATCTATTGTTAGAAAATATATATAGATGTATACTCACAAACCATGACATGAATCAAGCATAATACAGTCCAAGGGGTGCTCCACCCAACCTGGTCGGACACCTGGAGAACATAAGTCCCAAATGTGAGATGAAAGTCCAAAAGAGCTGACGCATTTAGAGGGGAATCCCCTCGTCCTCAGAGCTGCTGACACCATCCACTGCCCTACTGACACCAATCTCTGCCCTACTAACACTGTCCACTGCTCTACTGACACCGTCCACTGCTCTACTGACACCGTCCACTGCTCTATTGACACTGTCCACTGCTCTTCTGACTGACACCATCCACTGCCCTACTGACACCGTCCACTGCTCTACTGACACCGCCCACTGCTCTACTGACTGACACAATCCACTGCTCTACTGACACCGTCCACTACTCTGACACCGTCCACTTCTCCACTGCTCTACTAACATGTCCACTGCACTACTGACTGACACCAATCTCTGCCCTACTGACACCGCCCACTGCTCTACTGACACCGCCCACTGCTCTGCTGACTGACACCATTCACTGTCCTACTGATACTTATTTCTGCCCTACTGACACCGTCCACCGCCCACTGCTCTACTGACACCGCTCACTGCTCTACTGACTGACATGCCCAGAAGCTGTGCAGGAATGATGCGCCTGCACCAGAAGTGACGAGCAGGGCATTCTGGGACTCCAGTGTCACGGAAGAGGATGCTCTGGCTTCAGCTGCCCACACCTGAGATGGCAGCGCTGGACAAGGCATTTTGAAGGTAAGTTCTCTAAAAGGTAAGTGAAACAGGGGACAGTTTAGAGGCTGTCGTTGCTTAACCACTTAAGCCCCGGAAGATTTTACCCCCTTCCTGACCAGGGCCTATTTTGCGATTCAGCACTGCGTGACTTTAACGGACAATTGCGCGGTCGTGCGACGCTGTACCCAAATGAAATTGACGTCCTTTTTTTCCCACAAATAGAGCTTTCTTTTGGAGGTATTTGATCACCTGTGCGATTTTTTTATCATGCGCTATAAACAAAAAAAAGAGCGACAATTTTGCAAAAATAACAATATTTTTCACATTTTTTTATATGAAATTTCCCCCCCCCCAAAAAAAATGTAAAAATCAAAATATTTTAACATTTTGGGCCAATTTTTTTTTTTACCATATGTTTGGTAAAAAAAAATCGCAAAAAGCATATTTTGATTGGTTTGCGCAAAAGTTATTGCATTTACTAACTAAGGGAAAGATTTTTGTCATTTTTATTGTTTTTTTTAACGAGTAATGGCGGTGATCTGCGATTTTTTATTTTATTTTTTTTTGCGGGACTGCGACATTGCGCCGGACAGATTGGACCCTTGACTGACATTTCTGACACTTTTGGGGGTACCGGTGACATTACTACAGTAATCAGTGCTATACATATGCACTGTTACTGTAAAAATGACACTGGCAGTGAAGGGGTTAACTTTATTTGAGAGGGAGGGGTTAAGTGTGTCCCTAGGGGCGTGATTCTTACTGTGATTGGATGAGGCTGTGTGTGTGTAACAGCAGAGATCAATGTCCTACATAGCAGGACCGAGTGATCTGTGCTTTTACACAGGGGAGAATGACAGGCGCTTTGTTTACATTAGCCGCCTGCCTTTCTCCCGCTGTACAGGAGGATCGCGAGTGAGCGGCGGACATCGGGTCCGCCGCTCACACGCGCCGGGGGGGGGGTCCGTGAGCGAGCCTCCGGCCGCGCGTTCGCTCGCTCCCTAGAGCCTCACAGGCTAGTGACGTACCCATACGTCACTTTGCCTGTGAGGGGCTGACTGCCGCCGTATATAGTCGGGCGGCAGTCGGGCGGTAGCCCTGACTATCCCTGCGGTATTTTTATCAAAAAAAATGTTTCTAGGGTGGTACTCTGCTTTAAAGTTCATGTGTGTGTGTAAAGGCAGTTGTCCCTCCCAACACTTTTGGTGATATAGTGTGTGTGTGTGTGTATATGTATATGTGTGTGTGTAACCTATAATAATAAAATAATAGTTGAAATGTTTGGATTGCTATTGGGAGAACCTTTCTTTTAGACATGTTTGGCATGAGGTCCAATGAAGAAGAGACAAGAGTCTGTATTGACTATGGGAGTCAAAGGGGTTCAACATAATCAGACATATAACAAAACAATTCCATTTGTTTCGTCCAGTTCCTCCCTTTATCAGCCAGTGGTTGCATTTGTGGTTCTGTACAGATAAAGATTTTCAAATATTTGAGGTGACTTTACAGTCTGTTTACCTCCTGACATTCAGAACCGTAGCATGCATAGCATTTCTGCAAAGAACGGCACCTCAGAAAAGCATTTAATAAGGGCACAGCGGTACTGCAGGAAAAACACCTCACAATTCACAAGCTTTAAAGATTCTAAAAATCTGCTGCGCCATCTGTATTCCACTCACATTCCCAGCGGATGTTATAAACAAACAGGAACGGGGGCTGAGGGATGATTGATTTTTTTTTCTCCCTCCCGTCCGTCCTTCCATTTCTGTACATTTCATTGCTTGTTTTGTTTCCTATCCCCTGCCAACTTCCTACTTTTCCACAAAATCTTTTTCCTGGGGACTTACTTATCAAATGGTGAAAGACATGTCTGGTGTAAATTTAGCAAATAAAGGTAAATAAATAAAGCCAAGCCACCTGCTGCTTTAGCTGTAAGTGTAGGGCTTTCCAGACATGTTGAAATTCAAAACCTACCTGTTGCTGTCTCATACATAGGCCTCAATAGAAGTATAAACTTGACACCAACCTTAGGAAGCAATATCACTCTGGACACAAGGTAAAATCCTCCTTGGAGGTCTATGAGCATGGCCGGCCAATTCATAGGAATATAGAGAGTATTAGGTGTCATCTGAAAATTAAAGTGGAACTTCTAGATCATAGCATTCTATCAAAGAAATGGAAGCTGCTCTCCATCATAATATCTTGGTATGAAAATGTAATAATATTGTCAGGTACAATGATTGTCCGTCTAAACCTCTGCCCCTCTAAGGTGTTTGACTCCATCAAGAACCTAATTGTAAAGGCTTTTATGATGAAGAGAAGCTTACCTTTTTATTTGGTGGAATGCTATGATTGTGAAGCGTAACAAATCGCCTGAAGCTAGCACCCATTGGCCAGTGAAGCAGAGGTCCTTGAGTAGAGCAACATCATGTGTTTGCTCCAAGAAAATAAATGTAATTTTTGAAACAGGGCCGAGACAATGGGTGGGCAGGAGGGGAGGCTGCCCTAGCCACTGTGGTATCATGTGAGATGAGGGGCGCCACAAGGAGATGGGGGGAGGGGATTTGTGTTGAAAGGGAGAATTTGGGGGGGTAGCAGGGGGGAAGTATTGTTCTGGGAGGGGACATTGGGTGGGTGCTAGGAGTGATGATCTAGAGGGATTTGTGTTGGGAGGGGGGGCTAAAAGGGAGAATTTGGGGGGGGGGGGGCGGCGGGGGGTAAGTATTGTTCTAGGAGGGGAAATTTGGGGGGAGCAGGGGGTAAGTATTGTTCTGGGAGGGGACATTTGGGCGGTGCTAGGAGTGATGATCTAAAGGGATTTGTGTTGGGGGGCTGAAAGGGAGAATTTGGGGGGCGGCAGGGGGTAAGTATTGTTCTAGGAGGGGAAATTTGGGGGGGCTAAAAGTGTTGATCTAGGGGATTTGTTTTTGGAGGGGGTTGGGGGGAAGAATATTTGTGCTGGGAGGGATTTAAAGTGAAGGGGAGAAGATGTGTACTAGGAGGGGAGATTTTAGGGGTAGAGGATTTGTGATAGGAGGGGTGAATTTGAGCTGAGGGATTTGGGGGATGGGGGCCAAAGATTTGCACTTAGAGAGGGGATTTCAGCAGGGGGCAGATTTGTACTGGGAAGAGGGAGAATTTATACTTTGGGGGTAGGCATGCAGAATAGTGCTCAGTGTTTTTGTGGGGGGGAATTTTGCTGACACATAATGCTCATACATCTTGGGGGGCGCAGTTTCGCATGTTGGCCCTGGGCTCTAGATGACCATGAAATGAGTTATATCTAACAAAATGTATGCTATGAACACAGAGCTGCTGGTAGCTGCAGAAATTACAGTTTTATTAATGCTGGACATTGCACAAAGCACCATTCTTTTGATGCTGCGACTTATAGCTCCAGCTACAGTACAGTTTATTTTTTTTCTTCCTCTCCCCTCACCCATTTACAACAAGCTTTATATGGTGTTCTATGAATGGTCAAGGAGAGAGGAGGGACAGGTACATGACAGGATGTCCCCTTGTCCATTCACAGGATGCCATTCTGTGAAAACAATATAAGGTCTCGTTCACACGGTGCATATCAATGCATACCCTGTGCATGGGGATGCACAGTTTTTCCCATGCAGGCAATCTTATTGATGTCAATTGGGATGTACCAGCTTCACGGATACAGCTGCTGCTCCAAATATGACATTCGTGTGAGTGTCAATGTGGGTGCAAGTGCCTAGGCTCAAATGCAGACATTGTGAGTTTGGTGACACTTCCTCATATGGATGTCATTGGGAGCAGAGCCCATGTCCATGCAGCCACTGCATCTCAATTGACTTCAATGGGACCTAAACACCTGTGCAGTCCCATGTGGGTAAACACAGCCATTGCGTGGGGTACGTATCAATATGCCTAAGTGAACGAGGCCTAAGGCTTTTTGGGTTATGATTAAGCGCTGAAGGTAAGTAATAAAGTCGCTCTGCGCCTTGGATGTGCTATTTAAATAAACATGTGCTAGTGCAAAAATTATGTGAATGTTGCGGTCTATGTGCCATGTAGGATGCAAACAACACATAACTCTTCAAATAAACCACATTTCACAAAGCCATCAATATGCAAGACAGGAACAAAAAAATGTGTTATGAATAAATTATGTTCAACATAAATTGGCTACTAAACGGTTAATGCCTGAAGGGTATAAAAAAACAATAACAAACATGGCGGAATTTGAGCTTCCTGAAGACGACTAATCAGGTTGAAATGCATTCGATCCTTAGTCACCTCAGCGTTACGCAACTTCTGCTGATGTCACTTCTGGGCGGTGATCCGCAACCGACTTCCAGTAACAGAGTGAGCACTTTGTTATGTTCATAAGGAGCACCAGCACTTTATTATATTACAGAAGGACAACAGAAGCTCTGTCACTTTAATTGAAGTTGAAGTTTGAATATTGGGACTCATTCATTTATTTTTCATTCATTTTTTTTTTCTTGTATTGCATACTGATAGCTTTGTGAAATGCGTGTATTATATTATGAGTTCTGAAGGTAGCATGAAACACGTCAACCTATTCCTTCCTTCCCCAATGCCTTGGTGTGCTGTTTGGTTTGTTTGTATGAATACAAAAACATTTGAATACTGACCTTGATGATTTTTTTATGTGCAGTAACATCCACATTTTCAGGACAAGCTTTTGGGGTGCACTCTCTTCTTTAACCACTTCTCCCTCGGAGGACGTCCATAGATGTCCTACGGTTGCACCAATAGACATCATTTCGGGCAGAAGTGATCGTGTAATCAGTCAATCGAACACTTCTGCTGGTGGCGGAAGGGGGATCCACCCTCCGCCACTGCCTCTATCGGGCTCTACCGTACGATTGCGGTGCCAGGGAGTGATGCGGCAATGGCTGCCCTGAACAGAGAGAGAGGAACTGACGTCATTCCCCTCTCTCTGTAACCCCGGAAACAGGGAGTGACAAGTTAGGTTGCCACTTCCGGTTCCACCTCTTTGTTTACCTGGCCACCAGCAGCCAGGAAAGCAGCCAATTAGATCAATCTGTGTCTGATCGGCTGCATGGAAAGCTAGAGGAGTGATTTTGGATCTAATCCCTGCTGTTTCTGACCACTCTGTAATAGGAGGGTCAGATTTTCTGGTAAGCAGCTTTGATTGTCACGGGGTGTTTCTGAACATCTTTACCTATATACACCGGTGATTGGAGGACCTCATTTTCATCTATACCTCTTTGAAAGACTTCTCTCTTTGGGACTTTACCATCAATATTGTGTTATTCATTATTGGCGCTGCTTTTTGTTGTTGTATTAACTGTATCTATATACTCCGTGTAACATCATCTTCCACATTATACAAAAAAATGAGCTAACTTAAGTGTTTTTTTTTTTTTTTTTTATTCAGAAAACCGCTGTGCAAATACCATGTAACATAAAAAATTGCAACACCCACAATTTTATTCTGTAGGGCCTCTACTAAATAAAAAATAAATAAATAAATAAATAAATAAATATATATATACTGTTTGGGGGTTCTAAGTAATTTTCTAGCAAAAAAAAAGTAGATTTTTACATGTAGGAGCGAAGTGTCAGAAATGGCCCGCATGGCAAGTAGTTAAAGTCCAAGCAGTACTAATACATAAAGTTTTAACAAAATGTTCATAAGACAATCTCTGAGGGGAAACACGCACACTGCACTGTAATCAAAGTGTTTGTAAACCTAAAAAAAAAAAAAAAAAAAGGATTCTGTTCCCTTAAAGCATGTTATACAGCACAGGGCTTGTGCTGTGTAATTTGGCCCCCTGTATAACCTAAAATTCCTGGCTGATCCTGCCTGGTTCTGCCCTCCCTCCTGTAAACTGACAACGTTTTTATCATGGCTGCTGAACCCTGACATGGTGGTCAGTTTATGTGCCACTGTCACCCGCAGCTCTCCTCAGTCCTCTCTCCCCCTCCCTCCCTGCCTGTCAACTAGTGACAGTGCCACTCTCCTCCTCGCCCCTTCCCTTTATGCTGCTATAATAACTATTTTAGATTCCTACCATCCTATCTGGTAAATAATGATATGTGCCCCAGTGTCTGTGCTATATAAAAACTATGCTGATTTCTAGCATATTTCACAGTACCTCCCAGGGCTCACGTGACTGCTCGTCTCTCTCCTCATTTCCTCCCTTGACGTCAGCAGGAGTTATCGGCCCCTCCCGCTGTAGTTATCCAATTGGGAGAGGAGAGAGAGCCGAGCAGTCACATGAGCACCAGGAGAAGCTCTGAAATAAGGTAGAAATCGGCATAGTTTTTATACGGCACAGACACTGGGACACATATCATTATTTAACAGATAGGATGGTATGAATATAATTTAGTGGCTTTACAACCACTTAAAGCTTAGCTAGTGAGATAAGGCATGGAGACAGCTATGGAATGGGAGGGGAGAAGAGCCACAGAGGCAAGAGGGGTCATACAACTGTTGAACAGTGATTTAGAAAACGGGTACACATTTAGTCCATGTCAAATAGAAATATTATTCTTAGCTCACAAGTTTTCCTTTCCTGAGTAGTTTTGAAGTTCCCTTTTAAGAACCAAAACATTCATGTCTTCTATAGTGCTGTCTAGTGGTGGGAAATGTCATATTCATGAATGATGAATAATTTGTCTGATTAAATTCTTTATTTGTTGTTGTAATTTCCGTTTTGTTTCATCACCATAAGATCCTTTGTTGTATATTTTGCATTGGATAAGGTACACAACGTTACTGGAGCTGTATGATCCTGTAATATTGAAGGTCCCTTTTGTGTGAGTGACACTTTTTGATGGATAGATTTTGCTGCACAGTTGCATTTGTTGCTTCAGAGCTTAAGGCACTTTTCCACTGCAAGTACCGGCTCGGCTCTACTCGGCCCTGCTTTGCCCTGCTTGGCCCGGTTTGCTTTTCCACTGCTGGTACCGCATAGTACGGTGTTGGAACGGTTCGGTACGGTACGGTACGGTATGGTTTGCTTTTCCACTAAAGTAGTACTAAAGTTAAGTGGGTGGGATAACAACGGGGTGGGTGGGATTCTCTGACCAATCAGTGGCTAGTAGTGACTGCATGCAAAGGATTGTGGGATATGGTACCGGTATGGAACCACAATCGAGTAGGTACTGTTTTTGAGAGCCGTACCGTTCGGTTCCATGCAGTGGAAAAGCGCAGCTGTAGCGTACCGTACCGAACCGTTCCTACACTATACCATGCGGTACCAGCAGTGGAAAAGCACAAAAGCGAGCCGAACCGTTCGGTTCCATGCAGTGGAAAAGCACCATAAGTTCCTTTCTTTGTGGTTTCATAATCAGAATAAAGTTTTCCTGCTGATTAGTTTATGTATGAATTTGGGTTGTTGCCAAAAAGCATGGGGGGTGGAATATTTCCTTCAGTTTTTTATGCTCTGTTATAACGGGTTGCACATTTTTGATTATCTTTCTTATCACTTCCAGTGCTAGATTGTATGTGGTTACTAGAGGTGCATGGTTATTGTTTTTTTCCTCTTTGTATTGTTGGAAATTTTCCCAGTGATTTTTCAGGTCCATGTTTATGCTTGTATTAATGGTTTTGTCCTTAGAACCTTTCTTATGGCAGGAATCTGATTGTACTCTTGGATGTTTATTTCTGTCTTCTTGGCCTGGGCATATTTGGTGGTATCTGGTGGCCTGGCTCTGATGGCCTGGCCTGGAGTACTAAGGGGTGCAGCCATCCGGATCTTCCTTTCATGCTATCTGTGTAGGTGATGAGCTGGGGTGGAGCAGTATGTGAAGTTGCAGGACCAGTGCAGCCACCTAAAGTGATGCTTTACGCAGAGTGGAGTGGAAAGACAAGCAAAATAAAACCATAGTGCACCGAAAACCAGACTTTTTTCCTCATGTAGGCCTGATATTATTAATTCCTGTGCACTAAACCTTTTAACATGTCAAACTATTTGGTATAAAATTGGAGTGTGGCCTAAAACATTTTAAAGAAAGAGTTATGATTGAAATAGCTGTGCCTGGAGAACAAAAATCCTAACAAATTAAAGGTAAAAACAATGACCAATTGAGGAGATTTCACCTTCGTGTCCTGTCCCATAGCCAAAACAGGAAGTGAGCATAAATCCCTCCGAAGTGAGGGAATCCCTGGTTGTCACCAGAACTGGTGTCCCCATTGGAAGATTGCCCCTCTGTAGGTGACAACCCAAAATTTGGGATTTTCTTTCAGTTTTGGGGATAACCGTTAACATGGCAAATAAAGAGGCTGACTCTCTCTAATAGGGACATGGGCATCAATAAAAACCTGACAGGTGTTCCAATCCCTCTCCACTCTATTCAAAAGTAATAAAAGTTTTGCTTTTAGTTACACTTAAATAGATAAAGTTTTCTGAACAAAAAAACTATCTGCAGCAAGTAATAAGTTTCTTTTTGCTATAGTGTCTCTTGGACAGGTCAGAAAATTGAAGAGAGGATTTTAATGGCTCTAGTAGACAACATAATGCTTTGACACAACTGAATATATGAATATCCCGGCCAGTTTCATCAGAAAACTAGGAAAGTGCTCTATAATGGCATCTGTCATAGGATGTAGGAAAAAAAGATTCTGTCTCTTTTGTGTGACCTCTTTTTGAGTGCCTTTTATCAGTTTAACCTTTCCAATAAAAGGTTTCAAGATGATATTTAGCTATTAAAATCAGAGGCATATAAAGGTTTTAAAGACTTTTTTTCTTCTCAAATATATCAGCTAGTGAATAAGAATTGACAGTTTATGGGAACCAAAGATAAGGTTTAGTGCAGGAAAGAAAAAAAATCATAAAACAAGTCAACATATTCTGCAATACTTTATAGACAGCCTTTCACATTAGTTCTTGCCCGCAGAGCTTACATTCTAACGTCAATATTGTGTGTATAATGGCTTATATGAATAAACCCCCTTCCCACCACCGCCTTCTGGCTCTTTAAAAGGTTTTAAATGCTGGGAGGTGGAAGCGGCATTCAGATCATGTGACCAATGTGATGGGCAGTCACAGCGGTTAAATGAACGGAAAGCTCTCGTCATAAGTATGCATCAGGAGCTTTCTGGAACCCACCGGTTACTGTTGCAGCTGTGCGCATGGAGAGCGTACTCAACATAGTAATGTGCTTACATAGGCCCGCATATACGTGCCCTCTCAGCATTAAAGCCCACCCACAGAGAGGCCGCAAATATGCATACGGTTGTCGAGAAGTGGTTAAAGAGGTTGTAAACCTCAGAATTTTTTTTTTTTTTTAAAGTACACCTGAAAGACAAACACATAAAGAGCTAGTATGCATATCATACTAGCTCATTATGATATACTTACCTTAGAATGAAGCCCTGACCGCTCACCTCTCCCATGGGTGACATGTTCTGTCACCCTTCTTCCGGGTTCACGGCATCCGGCCATCTGATTGGCTGGACCCGCGATTACCTCACTCCCGCGCATGTGTGCGGGCCCAAACGGTCACGGCACGGGGCTCTGAAGGAACGGCACCAGTAACCGTTCCTTCAGAGCGCATGCGCCAGTGATGTCACTGGCTGCCTTTTAAGGTAGATATCTCCTAAACGGTACATGTTTAGGAGATATTTACTGTACCTATAGGTAAGTCTTATCATAGGCTTACCTATAGGTACAACTTGCAGAGGAGGGTTTACTTCCTCTTTAAGAAAGCAGAATGTTTTTGGGATTGACAATAAAACTTCTACAATCACTAAATGTTAATGCCCATTAACCCATGGCTATAGCTTTGCAAAGCAGTAATGCTATTCTTTGTGCCGAACTATGCTAAGTACTATATTGTTTAAAAACCAAAAAATGTCTAGGATAAGTGTGTCTAAAATGGAAAACCAGCATGCTAAGTACCCAAATTCAGGATCAAACTACACAAAATCGTAATAAGTACGCTATCCTTTAAAATCAGTGACCATTGGTGCAAATACAACTAAATATTAAAAATCAGCACAATTCATCAATACAAAATTTAAAGTGGAGTTCCACCCAAAAGTGGAACTTCCGCTCGCCTGCTTCCTCCCCCCCTTCCGGTGTCACATTTGGCCCCTTTCAGGGGGGAGGGGGGAACTGGTACCTGTTTTTGATAGGTACCTTCCCCACTTTCGGGAGACATCGCTGCTACGCCGTCCCTTGGAAGTTCCGTTCCTTTCTCCTTCCCCCGACGCTGAGTCAATGAGAATGCGCAGCGAGCTTCAAGCATGCGCAGTAGGGAATAGGCTGTGAAGCCAAAAGGCTTCATTGCCGGTTTCCCATAGAGTGAATGACGGCGGCAGCAACCGGCAGCTGATCCAAAAATCGGCTGGGGTGCTGACATCATGGGTTCCCTGGACAGGTACGTGTCTATATATTAAATATCAGCAGCTACAGTATTTGTAGCTACTGACTTTTAATTTTTTTTTCCACAGCTGGAACACCGCTTTAATATAAATGAATTCAGTGCAAATAAAACAAAGGTGCATGCCCAGGCCTGTGATGTCATCACCTCCGCCAGCTGGATTGTGGCAGTACTTTACAAGCTCCTTCAGAGAGCACAGAGCTGCTCTTTAGGGCACAAGAACAGAGGACCCAACATATCAAATGGCTCCCTTAGGGATAAGCACTACATGTAAATCATTTTGTGTGCATTATCCGGGCAAAGGTTAACTATAAGTAATAGGTTTACCTTTGAATTGAGTATTTAGGTACCACTTAAATCAACATAGGTAAACTATATATGAAATAGAACAAGTTTTTTTGCTGAAATACATTTTGTAGGTAGGTATTAATAATATTGCCACAGATGTCAAATAAGCCCATAGTTACACCACGCTACTTAACCGCTTCAATACAGGGCACTTTCACCCCCTTCCTGCCCAGGCCAATTTTCAACTTTTAGCGCTATCACACTTTAAATGATAATTGCGTGGTCATGCAACAATGTACCCAAACAAATTTTTTATAATTTTTTCCCTACAAATAGAGCTTTCTTTTGGTGGTATTTGATCACCTCTGGGTTTTTTTCTTTTTTGCTAAACAAATAAAAAAAGACCGAAAATTTTGAAAAAAAAAAAAAAGTTCTTCTTTATGTTAAAAATTTTGTAAATAAGTAAGTTTTCTCCTGCACTGAGGGGCACTGATAGTCACTGATGAGATGGCACTGATGGGCACTGATGATGAGGCATTAAAATGTAACACTGATGGGCACTGATATGCAGCACTTATGGGCATTGATAAGCAACATTGATGGGCACTGATAGGCAGCACTAATGGGCACTGTTGGTGACACTGATAGGCACTGATGGGCGGCACTGATGGGCACTTATAGGTAGCACTGATCGGTGGCACTGATGGGCAATGATGGGAACTGATGGGCGGCACTGATAGATGCAACTAATAGGCAGCACTTATGAGGCACTGACAGGCATTACTAATGGGCACTGATTGGAACCCCTAATAGGCACTGATTGGCATCTTTAATTAGCACCGATTGGCATTGTCAGTGCGAATGGAGGAAAGCCGATAAATGGCACTTCCTGGTTATGATGTGACCAGCTGTGATTGGTCACAGCTGATCACATGGTAAAGAGCCTCTTTACCGGGATCGGAGATGCGGTGTGTCAGAATCACACACAGCACCACCGATCGCAGCTCTGCATGTCCTCCTGGGTGCACGTGAGCGGCTTATCCTGCTGGACGTCATATGACGCCCGGTCAGGATAACTTAACCACTTTTCGGCTGTCATTCTGCTATATGGCGGGCGTAGTGGTTAAACTAGGTATACACTAGAAGTTTTTACATTCAACCCAGCGGTTCTGATCGAAAAAAAACTGAGAGGTCGCCGAAGTAACTAAGCGATGCTAGTGCAGCAATCTCTCCCGCTGTGTTATTGTGTTCTGACAGGGGGACTGCTCCCCCCGCCAGAACACACTGAAAGGCACTGGCAGCCATACGGTGATCAGATACTGGTATTCCAGCATGCTCTTTGACAGAAGCTGGTCATTCGACCGTCTTCTGTCAGACAGGCTGCTGTACAAACTGACCGAGTGTTGGTCGGTTTCTGTTAAACTAACCGACACTGGCTGATATTTGGCCCTTTACTCTTTTATTTAGGACTATCTAACCTGTAGATATATTATTTTTTAGCATGGGGTTCTCCAAGACCTTAGAATTATTTCAAGGGTTCTTCGGGGGATAATGAGGTTGAGGAAGGCTGATCTATCCGTTTGTTTACTCTATATATAGGCATATAATGGATGTTGCCAAAAGAGACAATAAACTACTATTAAATTCAGGCAAGTACAATTTTCTAAAGACTTCAAATACGATCTAGAAAACGCTGTCAATAGGCTCAAATTGCTATATAACTGTAATCAGATTACTTTGTTATGTTACTGAAAGGACCTAGGATGTACACAAATAGAATGGACATGCATCAAAAGATCTATGCTGCCTTTGTGCCTTTGAATAGGCAAAGGTGAGAGTTTGAAATTCCCAAGCTTGCATAGTCTCAGGATGGAGAAGGATTCTAGGAGACTTGGTTACTGGCAAAGGGATTTGTAGAGTGGGACGGTCTGCTGCACACAGTGACAGCAGAAAAATGACAAATACCATGTGGCAAGGCCGTGTGCACCTTCAAAATAAGTAATAAATGGCATCTGTTTTATAACCAAGTTGATATTTTTCCTTTAACCAGCCTTTCCAGTTTAAACATTTCCAATTAGCCATGTTGCTTTGCAGAGCATGCATTGGATTTTAAAGCGTATTTCACCTGTGTACTTCAGCTAAATAATTCTTTTTATGTCTTTGTGTTTTCCCCCAGCTACCCTGTCTTATTAAATTGTTGCTTTTTCCTCTTACACTTCAAACGTCTCGTTCCTCTTTGAATGCTGCGTACCTATAAGAATCTCTCATCCTTACGTTCTCAATATTTCCTTTTTTCTTTCTACTTACTCTTCATTAAATTTCTTTCTCCTCTCTGTCCCTTGGCGCCCACTTCTGTAAGTGCCTGCAATTTCCCTTTGGTTATCTCTGCCTCTCACACCTTCCTTACTTTGGGTAATGCGTCATCCCCCGCTCACCTTCATTCCTCATCCTTGCGTCTTTCTTTCTCCTCTCCCCATCCACTCTCATTTTGGAAGAGTAATTGATGAAATAACCCTTTAAATACATTTTGTGAATTTGTATTTGTCTTCAGGGGTAGGTGTCCCTCACAGAATCTGTCAAGTTTCTTTAAGAAGACCTATTAAGCTTTGAAGTCTGAATAGCATTCCATGCTCAGCATAATGTTAAGAATTCAATAAGATGTCACAATTCGAAGCTGGAATTCACTGTATTGATAAAAATGTAATTCAGTAAACAAAGTCATTAGTGAACGTTTATAGAATTCACTCAGCAGAGGAATGTTTGATACAAGAACTGGAGATAGAAGGGTCATTTTTATAAAACGGAGATAGGATCCTAGAACATAATGTGCCTGCATTCCATCTCATTCGCTCTCATTTTTTGCAGCAATTATAACATTGTGAAGTGGCGGCCCAGGGGGCAAAGTCTGGTAAATGCGAATGGAGATTTTAGGCTAAAATCTCCATTTGCAGCGCATCAACTATGCAACGAATGTGTGTGACGAGTGAGATGAATAGGGAGCAGCACGTCTTTTATAGGATTTAGTGGTGAATCATTGATAGAACACAAAAAATCACCAGCTGAAAACAGGGAGGGCTGAAAACTGATCAGACTGGTAGATGTTATAAATATAGTAAATGTTACTAATACCTGGATTTCTTATTGAAGAATGGGAAATACCATTTAGCAGCAAACAACAAAAACATTTTTCAATTTGGTGAGCACGCAGAAAAATCCAGCAAGTGAATGGCATTAGTAAGTGAAATAAATATTCCAGTGTTTGGCGGTAAAAAAATGAATTGATTATTCAGCACTTTGAAAAAAAAAAAGTCCTCTTTTGTGTCAGTCTATGCAAATATGGTCTTTTTCTAAAATCTGGTGTCTGTATATGGCTGGGAAAGTCCCATTCCCCTACACTACTACATAGCAGTGCTTGGGCCTAGTAATGGATCACTCATGTACTAAGATTGGGAAATTGGCACATGTTTGTACTCAGAATCAGAAACTCTGGAGGGTTCTTGATAAGCAGGGTGAGAGGTGGCTTTGATTTTTATGATTATATGATGGTATGTTAAACAATTTGCAACATTATGCCTGTATAGATAATGTAGCCTTATATGTAAAAAAAAAGAAAAAAAGATAGAAAAAGGAGAGGGGGTATTCTGCAATGGTGCCTACAGGCTATCTTTCAAATGAACAATATTGACTTACATTATTAGTTGGCTACCAGAAGAGAGAGCAGTTTGGAGAGAAGAGTGAGGGGAAATTTAAGGAGGAAGTTGAAAATAGAAAGAGGAGAGAAGAGGGTAGGTAACCCCGGGGTACCTACAGAGGAGACCTGAAATTTAACTTCAATAAGATTCAGGAAAGTTGCTGATCATGGGAGCAATAGGGACTTGTCAAAGTTTGGTTTGAGATAATGTGTCCCCTATGGTGCCCAGAGGGCTTCATATTTAGCTACTTTGTCCGTAACGACTTCTTCTATTTTAGTATGTATCTTGGCTTCCATAACTCTTATTTTTAACCACAAGAATACATAGGGTAGGGGTCTTCCACGCCCTAGCGATAATTTGTTTGGCTGCTGCTGTAATCTGCAGGAGGAGCTTAAATTGACGTTGGGTTGATTATTGGGGTTTTAAATTTAGAAGTGCAACAGCTGGGTCCGGAGAAAGTGATGTGGAGAGTATGTTAAACATTAAACAGATAAGACCAGAAGGCTTGAACTACGGGACACCAGATATGTAGAGAGGTGCCCTGTGTCGAACATCCCCTAAAACTGTTGGAAGGATAATGAGGAACATACTTAGTGATCCTGGCAGGGACCAAATACCAGTGGGTTAGGACTTTGTAATTGGTTTCTAGTGCCATGTTATTCCGGCGAAGAGGACTTTGTAACTTTGCCAGATGTGGTTCCAGTCTGCTGTATCTAATGTCAGTCCTAAGTCTCTTTCCCGCTTAGTGAAATAGGAGAGGGTAAAGGGAGAACCAGTGTTTAGAAGGTGAGAATAGGGAGCAGAGATTAGGCCTCGCCGATGAGGATCACTTTCGCAGGCTTGCTCGAAGAGGGGCATGAAGGGGGTCGAGGAGTCCCTGGGTAAGGAAGGAAGTGTTTAATTTTAAGATAACGGAAGATTACAGAGGAAGGCAGGTCATACAGTTCACTATTAAAAATGGGAATAAATGTATAAGCGTGAATGAGATTTGCTAAAGACCAAGCAAAAAAAGAGGAAGGAGAGGTCAAGGCTGGGTAGAAAGCAGGGCTGCAGAGAAAGGACAACATAGGGTTACAGGGTGATTGGAGACGCTTAGATGTATTTACTATATAATAGTACCTTGCAAGTACAGTATAGTGAATAAGAACAATATCCTCAATTCCCAAAGAAATTAAAAAATTACCTCTGTCCTGATTTGGCCCTAAAATTATCCAATTGCTTTTATTTGTTATACCAATTTGAAACAATATATTTGCATATGCCCACTGTAGACTATAACCATGTTGGTTATTGATCTAAAAAGAGCAGTACTAACAGTGAGGTAGAAAGCATTTAGAAATAATGGAGCCTACTGGAACATTTTTCTGTCAATTAAAACTGATGAAAAAATAATTCATTTATAAAAGTAATAGAAAACATAAAATATAATTAAAAGGTAGCCAGCATAAAGCCTACATACAGACACAATGTTGTTGACTTCCAGTAATCCTCTAAGCAGTAGCACTCCTACTGGGAAAGCTGGCACTGGAAACCAATCAGAGCTCTACTGACTTGTACGAAGCAGTCACTTTGGGCATAAATCATGAAGAAGAGCGCTAGGTGATGATTGTATTGGTGTGGTGATTTTCCTTTGTTGTCCAATCGCAAGATCGGGGCATATTGGTGTCAAGCTGCATTGTTTAACTGTATCAGAGAAAATTAAGATTGCAGACCTGACTGTGAACCATTATTAATTCCCATACAGTTCCTGTATATTTATCTTAAATGTGTATTCACACCCATTCACACCTGAACATTTTGAATCTCAAAGTTCCAAGCTCCAATTTTCTCCAGATTGTCTCTGTTCACATTTGAGCATTCAGATGTCTGTAAGCTCAATGCTTCAAAAAGGTCTGTAGGCTACTTTTTAAGCAGAATGTGGTGTTTTTGGCTACGTTGACTTAATAAAATTAGCAAATACACATTTCACTCGTTTTTCAGACACTCCCATAATAAAAGGCTTTGGAGCCAAAAATGCGAGATCCTGCCCCAAAGCTCCTGTACAGCATTTAGCACTTAAAGGAGTTGTAAAGGCAGAATGTTTTTATCTAAATGCATTCTATGCATTAGGATAAAAAGCCTTCTGTGAACAGCAGCCCCCTAATACTTACCTGAGCCCCATCTCTATCCAGCGATGTCCACGAAACCCTCGGCCATCTGGCCATCCTTGGCCATCTCCCTCCTGATTGGCTGAGACACAGCAGCAGCACCATTGGCTCCCGCTGCTTTCAATAAGAATCAGTTAGCCAATCAGGAGAGAGAGGGGGTGGGGCCGAATGGCAGCTCCGTGTCTGAATATGTACACGGAGCTGCAGCTTGGCTCAGGTACCCCCATAGCAAGCTGCTTGCTGTAGGGGGGGCACTCAACAGGAGGGAGGACCCAGGATCAGCAAAGAGGGACCCAAGAACAGGAGGATCCAGGCTGCCCTGTGCAAAACCAACTGCACAGAGTAGGTAAGTATAACATGTTTGTTTACATAATAAAATTGCAGAGCTAAAAAAAATTAAGTTCAATGTAAATAATTAAAAAATAGTCCATATAGTGCTCGAACACTAAAGTGTATAGTAACAGATGAAAAGAAAGTAAGTTGAAGTAATATTTAAAGAAATTTGATTGTTTAGATGAATATCCACCTGGTGCACCTCCACCATGATAATGAAAGGATGTGAGCTTACCAGATCTCTCCCATGTTATAGGAGTCTAGACAAGCATTTAAATAATGATCCAGCACTCAAAGTTAATCCCTCAGTGGTTAGACCAGAAAGGAAGATAACATGGCTGGCCAAACAAACCCCCGGTGTTTCTTAGACATGACCAATAAGGAAGAAAAAGGGGGCCACATAGTGTAAGTAAAATACTTTTATTTTGAGAAATAGGTTACTAAACACTTACAGCAATCCAGTGAATAGTTAGCGGTTAAAATGGTAGTTCCCAGGATAAAAACCACTTGTATACAAGCTCAATTGGCGTGGTTAGTTCAGACATAGACTATTCAAGGGATTTGAGTGCTGGATCATTATTTAAAAGCTTGTCTAGACTCCTATAATGTGGAGTCTAGAGATCTGGTAAACTCACATCCTGTTCATTATCACAGTAAGACCCCGTTCACACTGGGGCGACGCTACTTCCCGGGGCGACCTGTGAAGTCGCGGTGCGCTGCTCGCACTGCGACCTCGGAGCGGCCAGCACGGACTTCATATCATTGAAGTCAATGCAGGTCGCTCCGGGTCGCCTCAAAGAAGCTCTGGACCCTTTTTCTAAGTCGGAGCGACTTGTGTCGCTCCTATTAGAACGGGTCCACAGCTTCTCTGTGGAAGGCGACCCACGGTGACCTGTCAGGCGACCAGGTCGCCTGACAGGTCGCCCCAGTGTGAACGGGCTCTAAAGGTCCACCAGTGCAGAAATATGTTTTACTTTTTATAACATGTATGTTATTTAAAAAAAAAAAAACACGAGACTTCACAATTACTTTAACAATGCTCACAAAATAGTCTCAAAATTGATAGCCGCTGGCTCCCGCTGCTGTAAATCAAATCCAGCGACAGGGGGGCCGGGGGCAGTACTAAGTCCCGCTGTCTGTGAGCACCCCTGCACGGGTGCCCCCGTGGAAAGTGGTTCTCTGTGGGGGCACCCAATGAAGAGGAGGAGCCAGGAGTGCTGCCGGGGCACCCCAGAAAAGGAGGATCGGGGCTGCTCTGTGCAAAATCCTTGCACAGAGCAGGTAAGTATAACATGTTTGTTTACAAAAAAAAAAAAAGAAGAAGGAACCTTAAAGTGATTTTAAATCTGTTCTCCAGGAATTCATCATTTAGTGTAAAATTAATATAATATAAAATCGCAAAGGTAATAGTTTCCCAATTGGAGAGCAGGACACAAGCTGAGCTGATTCACTAGGAAGAGCAAGGCACAAAATGCTCATTTCAAAGTACAGCGGTCTACCTCGACTAATTGGATCAATTTATTAAAGTCAATCTAGTAAAATAGGTAGGTTTCATGCACAATGGACATTTACAAACGGCAGTAGCTTTAGCTGTAGAATGCCGCGATAAAAATGCACAGTTGGGGGCTATGTCCCATTATGGTTTGTGAAAAATCTGGTAGTGGATAGATTTCAGATCCTTCCTTGCATGGTAAGGAACTTTTTGCCAATTGCACACTAATGTGTGCCTTTGATCACCAGATCGTATTACTTCAGTGAGCACAACAATTCGGAATTATGTCACCACACTTGCCACAATGAAATCCTTGCCTTTGTTTGACACAGTGGCTAAGCAGATTCATAACTTGCCTCGATGTATATTCAGAGGAGAAGCTTAAACGTATTTATTATATTAACTCATTAGCATCTAAATTAAACCAATGTTTATTGGGGTCTATAATTTTTACAGAATTGCATTTGGAAATAAAAACCAATGCTGAATACATTTATAAACACAACAGTCCTGTAAAAAAAAAAAATCCAAGAAAACAAACAAAAACTCGATAGTTCCAAGGGAATGCATACAATGCACTTGAGAGCAAAGTGAGATTTTTCATTAGCAACACTCACATGTAATGAATAGATGCAATGCTATCTCTTCATCTCTGGTACTGATTCTCTGTCTCTCTTCCGCCACATCTATTGGTTTATTGATATCCTATTGAATCTCTTCCCAGCTTTGTCCATTTTTACACCTGTATTCATTTGTCTCTGTCTGCGGCCTATATCATCACCCAGTTCCAAAGTGAGATATCACCGCACAGGCAGGGTTTAAAGAATAATGTGCATACAACTTCACACTGGGGTCTCTTAGCAAGCTAAAGAAAGAAAATAATCTTCCACCACCACAAATCCTATCAGTGTCTGGACTAACGATTTACAAGCTGCTTCTTTTTGTACTTTATACATGTACTGTATATACTGTACATGACATAGGGGCCATGCTTGCATTTATAATATTTTTTGCTATTCTTGCTGCTTACTGGTTCAGTTTCCACATTTTTTTTAGGATTAAAACTGGACATGTCTAGGATACTTTAACAGAAATTACCATAAACCCACAGTAAGAGAAGCATGCTGAGACAAGGGATCGGAGTGGCTTTTGTAGTCATGTAACTGGTGTCTGAAAGATGTCATGTGTCAAGAGTCTGAATAATGCAATGTCACAAGTGTGATAGGCAGTCATAACCCTTTGTCAGGCACTGGAAGTGGAATGAGGGCAATGTTAAATAATAGAAAGGAAAGCCTTATGAACAAAAACCTTTACTTTGCACCTCTCATATCTGTAGACTAAAGTCACCCTGACCTGGACTAAAAGTTTCTAAAGTAAAAGCCGTGCCATAGTGCTGCATGTACCTGTGTTTGTCTTCAGACAGATCTCTGTGTCCCTGTGTTGCCTCTTTGGATGATAGGCGCTATCTGTACATGTGGCCTACACATCTCTCGATATTGCCCTTCTCTGTTCTAAGTCCCACCCTCTGGCAGCCAAATATCAAATGCTATAATTTTAGTTGCTAGGAGGTTCTAGCATCTGCCTACTGAAAGGCTAGGACATTTAGCATCTATGGGAGGCGGGGACAGGGGCTATGGTCAAGGCTTAGCCTAACTGAATGGAAATAGATTTAAACACTAAACACTGGTCAGTAAGAAAAGGTGGCAAAAGCCAGAGACCAGGATAGCAACTTATCTTTTTGTATATTTCACATGAAAGGTCTTTGACATGTACAGTATATACCCACAATACTAATATATTTGTTTTTGGTTGACACCAACTATATGCATCATACCTGAATTCCTAATAGGCCATGGACACCCTGATGGGGACAACTCTAGGCTAAGAAGCTTGGCTGTGGCCTCTACTAAAGCCATATTAACTGTGATGGTACTCACTGTCACTGGGAGTGAAAGACAGACACAATGGGCCTGATTCATAGTACGGCGAATTGGCGTTTCGGCGTGATTTTGCGAAGCGGCGATTATTTAAGTCTGAAATTGGCATTCAAAGAACGGCGGGCGGAAAATAGCGCCTAGTGTGAGATTCATTAAGATGCAATATGGTCAGAGCGCGACTTAAAACCACGCCAGCTAAAAGCTCGACTAAAGTTTAGCCAAATTTTCCCCTGTACCCCCAAAAATCCCAAATCACTGTGGAAGGTGTGGAAGTCAATTTGGAGATGACTTGCGTTTAAAAAATCTCAAAAACTGACTTAGAAAGAGAGATATCTGCGAAAGTGTGGAAAGGTTAAACAGCTCCTCCAGCCGCGAGCTGCGAACTCGCGAATGTGCGCATGCGCAACGTCAAATTGGCTCAAAAAATTTCGCCAGCGCGATTTTGGGTCAATTTTTTTTTGAATACCGCTTGCAAATCCGCTGTCTCGCCCATAGAAAATGGCAAAAAACGGCGGAATTGGAAAAACATGCACACTTCCAACAAGGGATCCTTTAGTAAACACCATCACATTCCATACACCTTTCCTGCTAACTCCGAAATCATAGCAGTCAAATCTACAGTGTTTATATAGAACCTCCACATTCTCTGAAAAAACCCACAAAATATTACATTGGGGAATTGGTCGTCAGATAGAAAAAAAATAGATGTAAAACATATTTCAAAGAAAGATTATTAGCATTTCACACATATCAAGGAAATGTCACAATTTTGACAATATTTTATGTGTTTCCAAAGAATGTTTTTAGAAATATATTGCAAATACTACCTTTTCTTCCATATGGGTATGGCCAAGTGTTACCATTTTACTACACATTTAACTGAAGGTATATATATATATATCCCTTATACTTGGCTAATTAGCAAAGTATGCCCAACAAACAAATAGAGCTTTAGCTCACAATATTGCTACATATTGACTTTATGGGGCATCTTTTGTATTTTGTTCATGTCTTTGGATTAAAAGTTTGCTGATACACATGCCTTTTTCAAACATGAACAAAATTAATGATGTCAACATTTGGAGGATTGGAGATATCCAAGTGTTGCCCATACAGAGGGCACCTTCCGGATTCGAACTTACAAACCTACAGCAGGAAGGCAGACTCCCTAATCATTGTGCTATTTCTCAGTGAGCGTTGGATGTTTTCCTCATGCCGTCAAAATGCTCACATGGGAACAGGGGCCATTGAACTGAATAGGATTGGATTTTTTGCCTGTTTTGGGAGCTGATCCTTGAGCTGGACAAATCCCCCTCAAACGCCCCCAAACGGGCTACGTTCACATGTACGTGTTTGTGGTCTGTTTTTGGGGCTTTTGTAGGTGATTTCATATAACAATGCCTGCCCAAAAAATGCATGTCAAAACGCCTGTGAAAACGCCAGCCAAAATGCACATAAGAACGCCTGATATAATTGCCACGCCAAATTTAGGGATGTTCATGAGTGATGAGTCAGATTGTTGGCTTACATATCTGGTCAATCGTCACAATCTCACTTCTCAAATCCCAAAAGGTGTGTTTCAATTGTTTCCCTAAATATATATTTCTCTCTCTCTCACGTAATTGTATATATATGTATGTATTCCTGTATCTAAACATTCTAAATAATGACTAGCAAACTTCAAGAGAGAATTTTTTCAATTCACATATACTATACACACCTACATACATTTCTATTCCTCATTTCTATTTCCCTTGTTTTGGCAACTGAGCATGCTCCAAAACACACAGGATACACACAGTTAATTTTTGGACTGGGCGTTACCATTCTGGGTGTGTTTGCTTGGATTATATATAGCTCACTCAGACATCAGGAAAGATTTGACCTACGAAGAGGTCCAATATATTTGTATGTCACATGTTTTATGGGTAACATTTTTGGCCCTTTGTTATTTATGGAGGTGAGATTTGGCTGTGTTGTGTGTTGACTCTCTGTAAGTATTTATTGCTGTTAACATAATTCTGTCAATCTGCACATGCATCTGTTGATTATGGGCTCTTTGTCGATGTATATGGTCTAAATGTTGTACAAAGGTTGTTTTGGTTTGAAAAATACAAATGTAATAAACAGCATGTTTCCAATTTTTTTTTTAAAATGTCTTCATGTGTCTAAATAAAGTTTTCTGGTGTCCACAAATGTATGTATTTGTATTTCTTTTTCTAAGTTAAATCTGCTTAATGGTTGTGTATGTTCACTATTCGCGAATTCGCGAATATACAAAACCGCGTTCTCACATTTATACATGAAACCGGAAACGAAACTTTTGCTGCGTGCACACGTTTCCGGAAATTGTCCAGGCCCTGTCGTAAGTGTGCATCATGGCTCCTGCACTGTTTACAGCCGAAATCGTGGCATTTGTGTGTAAGGTAAGGAGGGGGTGTGAGTGTGCAGGGTGCGGGATGGGGGATGGGGGATGGTGGCAGGGTGGGTCGCTTATCTAGCGGGTGTGCAAGAAACTTTTGGTCTGCTGATCTGCGCATGCACTTTCTGCCTATTAGACGTGATCTAGAAGCTTCCTGTTATAGAAACTTCCTAGATGTGAACCTGTTCCCTATATATATATATATATATATGTATGTGTGTATATATATATATTATATGTATATATATATATTATATGTATATATATATATATATATATATATATATATATATATATATATTATATGTATATATATTATATATATATATATATATATATATATATATATGTATATATATTATATATATATATATATATATATATATATATATATATATATATATTATATTATATATATATATATATATATATATATATATATATATATATATATATATATATATATATATATTATATTATATATATATATATATATTTATATTATATATATATATATATATATATATATATATATATATATATATATATATATATATATATATATATATATATATAATATGTATATATATGTATATATATAATATGTATATATATGTATATATATAATATGTATATATATGTATATATATAATATGTATATATATGTATATATATAATATGTATATATATGTATATATATAATATGTATATATATTATATGTATGTATATATATATATTATATGTATATATATATATTATATTATATGTATGTATATATATAGATGTATGTATGTGTATCTAAAAAATATATATATTAGACAATATATATACTATGTATATATTATATACAATATATATACATTAGATACATTATAGAATATGTTATATACCATATATTAGTGTATATAATAGGGAACAGGTTCACATCTCTGAACTTTCTATATAGATATAGATAGGCATACCCTGCTTTAAGTACACTCACTTTATATACAATCGTGAGTAAGGACACAGCTTGTTCAGCTTGCCATGACACTGCTCACAAACCATAAGTGACAGGGATAACAAACTTAGGGAGCAACGACAGGGTACCCAGGTACCCAGGACTACACCATATCCATTTTGTGGCTGGCCAGCTTGCCTAGGTAATCTATCATGTCATAGTCCTGGATCCCCTTAACATGCTCCCACATGGTTTGGGAGTAAGGCTATGTCAATGTGGCCAAAATTTACAATGGAGCTGGTGTATTTTCATGCATCGAGAAAAGAAAAAAGGGATTGCTTCACTTTAAGTACATTTTCAGTTTCCATACATGCCCTGGTCCCATTGTGTACTTAAAGTGGGCTATGCCTGTATATAGATAGATTTGATTCGTTTCAACTTTTACACAAAATGAAACCCAATTATCTGTGACAGATTGCTCTGACGCTTTGGAATCTATCTAGATAAAGACAAATGTATTGACCCTTTTCATATATGCAAGATTAGAAACATTATATTCCCTAAATGCATAATGCAAAAAATTATTGCCTTACATACATCCATACACACTGCAAGCTCGGCCCCGTTTGTCTTGTCTGACACTCTTACCATCATAAGCTGGATCTGCACACAGCAGCTAATTGGTTCACCTGAGATGGAATCAGTGATCACAAAAATCTGGAATGGTCATGTCTTCAAAGGATTGCCTTGAACAAATCACCTCTAAAAGAAACACATGAGTGTATAATCACTTGTCTCAATGGATCACATTCCCAACAGACCCATCTCACACTGCCATATGATAATGAATGGGGGTGTCCATTGCAAGTTAAATACACCCCCAGATCCCATTGCTTTGTTAATTGACAGATCTAACTGGAATATGATGGCACTGCTGTGAACCACTATGCCATCAAATTCTGCTGGTGACCTTTAAAAAGGATTATGTGTGATTGTGTGGATAATTATGCCACCTTAAATTTGCATCTCCCACATACCATGTGCAACTCTTGCAGGAATTGTGAATCAAGGATAATTCAGCACAGCTTAATGAACAGACACATTGAGGAGTGTAGGAACACACCGTCAGATTACCCGATCACACTATGGGGTTTTAACTCCTCCATAATTTTGCCACTTTGGAAACCAAGTGCTTACTTTATGTATACTTTTTAGACGGAACTACAATTTCTAGTAGGGTGATATCATTGCATGAGATTTTCCCTCACTTCCTGTCTTAGTGTCACCAAGACAGGAAGTGAGGGGAATATCACTGTGGGGAAATAGCTTGCAATTGTTGCCTTATAATGTCCATAGTATATATAAAAGGAAAGAATTGCTGGCTGTATCCCCACGGGAGATTCCCTCACTTCCTGTCCTGGTGACACCAAGACAGGAAGTGAAGGGAAATCTCCTGCAATGATATAACACTGTTACATGTTCTAGTTATGTAGCAAACTTAAGAATATACAAAGCAAACATCTTTTTTTTTCCATTTTGGCAAAATC
Organism: Pelophylax lessonae; assembly: GCF_965119305.1. Lineage (NCBI taxonomy): Eukaryota > Metazoa > Chordata > Amphibia > Anura > Ranidae > Pelophylax > Pelophylax lessonae. The sequence goes on along the minus strand of NC_138775.1, from coordinate 233,613,276 downwards.
ATGGATTCATTAAAAAAATATCTTTGTTTGTCCCGTGGCTTGCAGGAAAAACATTTTGCCTTGATTCCACCATCAACACAGACAGGGGAAACCCTCCTGCGGAGCCATTGTGTTCTCCTGGTGCTGCCCCTGCCAGGAAAACACAGTGATTATTGCTAGTGGCTACAAGAGATGCTAGCGATAAGTGTGTGTAAAATCTGACAGACTGGTTGTACGTTGTCCTCCAGGTGATCGACCAATCAACTTGGGTACCTTCAGCCTGGCCATACACAGTTTAAATCTGCATCTCAAATGAAGCAATCCCATTTACATATAACACTCCATAAAGGAGAATTGAGGGGCTTATCAGGTCTGCGTCAAAAATTAACAGCCACACCCAATCAGACAGCTCGTGTTAAAAGGGACCTGAAAAGCAATCTGCATGGCTTGCTTTTCCAAGCATTGGCTAGTTTAGTGAGCCTGGACTAATAACAGTCACTGTAATGCTACCCATACTGCTGTCCTTTTAACATGGTGACAAAAGTTGATACCTATGCTACATGTGTGTAAAGTTACTTGCACCCTGCTAAATGGACAGCAATAAGGTTGTAAATACAGTGACTGCCTGTCCCCCCCTGATGGCGGCCCTGGGTGTGTCATGAAAGGCCAATTGAGAAAATGGCTATATCATGTAGAGGAAATCACCAGTGTGGGGCAACCTATGTCATGGAGGTAGATTTGGACATCGATGTATATGTATCACCAGAAATGGAATTCTTTGTTCTACAATATCTCAAAGACGACCTAGCATGTTATTTGAAGACTGTACTATTTTGGACATACTTGGACTCAAACATACACTGCTCTTTCCACAGCTCCTCCTCCTCTGGGGGTATGATAAAGTTTATACGCATCTTCACCAAAAGCACAAGATGATGTGTCGTCTCCGGATGAGGCTGCAGCGGAGATTTCAGTTTCTGCCTGAGATAGTGGATCTGCAGCGGGCCTGGAGTGATGCCAAAAGGCGCTCACCCAAGCTCCTGCTAAAGGCTGTGGAGCAAATCTCCGGTAAGTAAAAATATACATTACATGTGACCAGATAGGTTACAATTTTTTGGGTAGGTGGACATGTGTTTAGCTATGCAACAACACTAATACCAACACCCCCCCCCCCCCCCCCCCTCCCTCTCGCTCCTACCTTTCCTACCTCCATCAAGTGTCTCTTCACAACCTTTAATACTACTATGTACATTCGTATTTTTTATGTTTTTTTTTTTTCTTCTGCTTCTAGCCAAAGCGGACGGACGGCACCCTCTTGTGCTTTTGGTGAAGAAGGGGAGGAGGAGGACGGCCACACTCCAATATGCAGTCAGAGGCAGCGAGCCATTTGAGCAGCTGAAAATTGTGGATCGTAAGTAGAAAATAAAAATGTTAGAAATTTCTAATCTCTAATCACATTTTACAGAGCCCCCTTTACATCGGAGTCTCCAGACTTACTACACTGTAAGAGGGAAGTGTGAAGACTCTGATATAAGGAGAGTTTGGGAACCATTATTTGAGGGGGGAAGCTGGGGACTCTGGTGTAAAAGGGAACTCTGTGTTCCCCAAAGCTCCCCCATACATCTGAGCTTACAGAGACCCTCTTACACTTCCCTTCCTCAGTCCACCACAGTCAAGGGCACAACAAGTCCCACTGCAGAAGGCTACCTGCTTGGACTTGTAATCCTCTCTGTAGGGGAATGAGGAAATACTGCCTGCTATGCTAAGACTTGTAGTGCCCTCTGTTAGGGACTAAGGATTCCTCAGTCCTCAACATTCTAGGGCACTATAAGTCTCAGCATAGTGGGCTGTCATACCTCAGTCCCTCACAGCTCGGGTCAAAAACAACACAGTTAAACATCTAAAGGACAACTCCAAACAAAACTACCAATAATGGACAGAGTCCATATGCTCTATAATGTCAAAGACCCGCTACCACTCACCTTCCACCTCTGGTGCTGTCATTGTGTAGGGCAAAGGGCTCCATCTACACCATGTTTGGCTTTCATGTCAGATAGGCAGGACTTGCTCAGCTCCACTCTCTTCCTTGGCAATTGACTCTGGCGTCATTGTGGATCTTTCCTCCTCTAGAAAACCCCCAGGGGCCCTCTCCTTGTCCCCCAGCCACCCAGGGCCTTCTTCTCCTCCTCCTCCACCAACCATTTTCAGACTCTTCCAACTTCCCTGGGGCTACTCAACCACTTTGCATAGTGGACACAACAAATCTATGACCAGCCTGCAAAATATCAAGTCTGGGCCTGGTTACCTGTATGTTCCGGGTCCAGGGCGGAGCTCTCCTCCCAGAGCAACAACTGATGATAGCAGAGTGAGTTGACCGGCCAGTCACTTCCTACTGGTGCAGGTACACACCTACCGATTCCTCCACATCTTAGGATAACATGATCAGACGGCCAATCCCCAGGCAGAGAAGGAGGAGTAAGTGTCAGCGGACAACAGACACCTGGCAGACGCAGTGAAGGGACTGCAGCACACTGCTGCAACTTTTTGATCCGAGGATTGAAAGCAATCTTTTACTTGGGAGATTTCCCTGACTGCGCCCTTCGAAATGTTGGTGCTCCGCCACTGGCCGCAAGGCCCCTGTAGGTGCGAGGCCTTAGGCGCCCGCTTAATTTGCATGGTGCCCTCCTGTTTTAAAACATGGTCAATGCATCTCATTGGTGTAAGTGCACTTCTATGTTCTGAATTGTAGGGGCATTGAGTATGGTGCTAGCATGATGAGAGGTTACTGCCTATTTGTGTCCATAAATAATATATAATGTTTTTCTTTTATTTTAGAAACCAGTGATCAGGATGTTGCGGCTCAGCCTTCTCAGGCCCCCTGTAAGTAATGTGGATGTGCTGGTGTGTTGTGTATTAGGTCGAACTTGGAGGAATGATTGTTTGTTTTGTTTTCTTTTGTGGTTGATGTAACTTCAGCAAGAGAGGAGCCTCAGGCAGGGCCAAGTCGCCTGGATCCGGGCCAGGAACAAACTGTTGGCCAAGAAGAGGCCAATTGGTCCGACTCGGATGAGGACCTGGGCTCTCCTCAAAGGGGAAGTAAGTATTCTACATGTGTTTGTGTGTTCAATGTGTCCTGGTAAATATAAGGGCTGTAATATATATATTTTGACATTGGGGTTTTGTAGCAGCTGACATTGAGGATGTTTGTTGTGGAGGACTGGGGAAGAGGGGCCACTGCTTACCCAGTCCACTGTAACTACTACCTTCAATGTTTCCAGACTACTTTCTGTGTGCCTTTATCAAATAGCTTTTGTTCAAGGATTGTATTTGTGTCTTTGTGTTTCTAGGAGATACAACGCCATCCCCCCATGAAGGGACACCATCCCCCCATGTAGGGTCTCCCCCATCCTCCCCCACTCCAGGCTCCCCTGAACTAGTCTGTAAGTACCTAAAATTAGATTCTCACATGAATTGTGTGTGCTAGGATGATGTGTATCTAGGATAATCTAAGTTGGAGTCAAAGCAAGTGTAGTTTTGCTATATGTGACAGGAAGGTTGGTCATGAAACACTCTTGCTTAACCTTCATGTTTGAAAGGTGGTTTTGGGGAGCTTTACAGGACATGTTATCTTTTGTAAGTTATCTCAAGCCACCCTATTCTAAATTGGTGTTAGTTTCTCTACATTGGAAATGGTGTGCTTTGTACTTGTAAATTTTTAGGGGACATTGTAATTTAATCATGTCCTGATTTAGTCAACACTGAAAATGTGTGTTTGTCAATCTTTCATAAATACTCTTCCTCGGTAATGTACCACATTCCAGTTCACAATTTGTGTTCTTTTTGTGCAGTTTCTCCAGAGCCAGCCACGCCATCCACTTCAGGGGCCCCAAAAAAACCTGATGATGGTAAGTTGTGTGCTTTTCCAGTAATGTGTCTACTTAGTAAGTGGAGAAATGCTAACTGTGTATGTCCCCGCTCAGGCTTCAAGTTGTTCTAAAGGCAGCGGGTTCTTTATGTGAATGCATTCTATGCATTAGTATTCCAAGTGATAGGTGTGCATATTCCCCCTAAGACTTACTGGGACCATTTTTTACGGTCCAAATTTTTGCACTAATACTTGTCTGGAACAGACTCCCCCTCCTCCTTAACTGAGGTGACAGCATGCCAATATTGCCTCCTGATGCTGTCACTCCTAATCATTGAGACCATTGGAAGGGAGGGGGGCAAGGCTGGCTCACAGCCTAGTGCCTGAACAGGCACAGGGTGCTTGGCTTCATCTCATGTGCCTCCATAGCAAGCTGCCTGCTGTGGGGTCAAACAACAGGAGGGAGGTGCCTAGAGGTGTGTACAGGGGCCATGTAAAAAGGAGGATTGTTATTTCTCTTGTCCCCAAAAACCTAGAGAGTGTAAGTCTAACCTGATTAGTTTTCCGCAGCCCTCCCAAAATGATATGTTTCCAACACTTAGAACAGGCAGGGCTGAGGCACCAAAAACATCAGAAAAACACAATCAGCACAAAAGCAGGGAGTACGTATCCTTAACGCTACAAGCTTCACCCAGAAGAATGACGCTTGCACTGTACAAATCTGCATCACCACCATATCAATGTCTAAATAAAACTTTCAGGGAAATGTGGAGGGGTAATGAGTGGGTGTTAGAGCGTTTTCATGACTGCGTAACCTACAGTTAGCGTGAGTCCATTTGTTGATAAACTTTTTCTTCTCTCTTAACACAGCTGGGATGGCGGAAAGGAGATCAGGGGAGCAGACACATCTGCTCCGTCCAGAACTGGCCCTCAAAATTCCTAAGGGTGAGTCTCTACTATGTGTCAGGTTCAATCTATAGACAGTAAGAGTGAGAGAGAACGCTCCACAGATTCCAATGGTGATAGAGATAAATGTGTGCACATGTATCGTGTTGACCAATTGAACCCAAAACACCTTACATTCTTCAAAATGATTGCTTGTGTTTACATGCAGAAAAGCATTTTACTTAGCTTTGGTGGAACTGCTACTAACATTCCAAGCCATCTTATGTAACCTTTTGAACAATTTGCTGTGAAAGTTTGAGTTTAAGGTTTACAACAGCAATTTAGCATATTTGCTTCAGAGTGTTGATAAAAGCCAACCAATAGACTCCTAAGCATATTTGTTGAGGCACATTAATTACAATCCTTGTTTGGATCATTTTGCCTAAAACTAATTGTCATGTTTTTTTCTACCCAGGGCACACCCACCTCACCTACGAGGTCCTCCTGGATTATATGAGGTGGTGCGGAGACCGAATTCTATATTTGGAACACCTTTGTGGCGTGGATCCAGACCCTAAGGAGCCATTCGTTAGGAATGTCACACCTTTAAAAAGATCCTAGTATTTTTTTTTTGTGGTTTGTTTACTTATGTTGCACGTTGCAACACAAAGAAATGTCACATTTGTAATTGTTGCCCATTATAAACAAAAATCTAACAAAAAAATCAAAAACAGTTTAAAAAAAAACCCTTTTTTTGGGACCCAAAAAAAAAAAAAAACAAAAAAAGCCTTGTTTTTGGCAACCAAAAAAAATATAAAAATTAAAAAAAAACCCTTTTTTTGGGACCCAAAAAAAAAAAAAAAAAAAAAAAGCCTTGTTTTTGGCAACCAAAAAAAATATAAAAATTTAGAAAAAACCCTTTTTTTGGGACCCAAAAAAAAAAAAAAAACAAAAAAAGCCTTGTTTTTGGCAACCAAAAAAAATATAAAAATTAAAAAAAAACCCTTTTTTTGGGACCCAAAAAAAAAAAAAAACAAAAAAAGCCTTGTTTTTGGCAACCAAAAAAAATATAAAAATTTAGAAAAAACCCTTTTTTTGGGACCCAAAAAAAAAAAAAAAACAAAAAAAGCCTTGTTTTTGGCAACCAAAAAAAAAATAAAAATTTAGAAAAAACCCTTTTTTTGGGGACCCAAAAAAAAATAAAAAAAAAAAAAGCCTTGTTTTTGGCAACCAAAAAAAATATAAAAATTTAAAAAAAACCCTTTTTTTGGGACCCAAAAAAAAAAAAAAAACAAAAAAAGCCTTGTTTTTGGCAACCAAAAAAAATATAAAAATTTTGAAAAAACCCTTTTTTTGGGGACCCAAAAAAAAAAAAAAAAAAAAAAAAAAAAGGCCTTGTTTTTGGCAACCAAAAAAAATATAAAAATTTAGAAAAAACCCTTTTTTTGGGAACCAAAAAAACCAAAAAAAAAAAAAAAAAGCCTTGTTTTTGGCAACCAAAAAAAAAATGTTTACAAAAAAGCCTTGTTGTTTTTATGGCAACGGACAAAACCAAAAATGTTTACAAATAAGCCTTGTTGTTTTTATGGCAACGGACAAAACCACAAATGTTTACAAAAAAGCCTTGTTGTTTTTATGGCAACGGACAAAACCACAAATGTTTACAAAAAAGCCTTGTTGTTTTTATGGCAACGGACAAAACCAAAAATGTTTACAAATAAGCCTTGTTGTTTTTATGGCAACGGACAAAACCACAAATGTTTACAAAAAAGCCTTGTTGTTTTTATGGCAACGGACAAAACCACAAATGTTTACAAAAAAGCCTTGTTGTTTTTATGGCAACGGACAAAACCACAAATGTTTACAAAAAAGCCTTGTTGTTTTTGGTAACAAACTAAACCACAAATGTTTACAAATAAGCCTTGTTGTTTTTATGGCAACGGACAAAACCAAAAATGTTTACAAATAAGCCTTGTTGTTTTTATGGCAACGGACAAAACCACAAATGTTTACAAAAAAGCCTTGTTGTTTTTATGGCAACGGACAAAACCACAAATGTTTACAAAAAAGCCTTGTTGTTTTTATGGCAACGGACAAAACCACAAATGTTTACAAAAAAGCCTTGTTGTTTTTATGGCAACGGACAAAACCAAAAATGTTTACAAATAAGCCTTGTTGTTTTTATGGCAACGGAAAAAACCAAAAATGTTTACAAATAAGCCTTGTTGTTTTTATGGCAACGGAAAAAACCACAAATGTTTACAAAAAAGAATTGTTTTTGTGAAAACCTTCCAAAAAATGATGTCAAAACATAAAAAATGTTTAAAATGTTTATCTAAATTAAATTTAAGTATGTTGCTCTTTGCAACACAAATGTTACATTGGCAATTTAGTTCATTCTATTATATATTGTAATATATTTTTTGTACGCTACAGTTGGTAGACACCCACATGTGTTATTAAAACATTTATTTTATTACCCAAGTTTTCTTTTTGGTGTACACATCGAATGTCTTTTGTGTTGTATTTGTTTACTTGAGTGGTGTGGTCTGTAATTGTTAGTATGTTGGCTTTGGTTTATGTTAGCCTTGAGACTTGTTTTGAAGCTACATTTGAAGGGAGACCTTTTCTTGGGTCGTTATGTGAACATTGAGTTATCTAAATTTACATGAAATCATATGTTTGGAGATCGAGAAGCACGTGTGTATAAATGCCTACATTAACCAGGGCCATTACTTGGCCACCAACACTCCTAAAAAACCAAAGAGCAAACACAAACTAATCATTTTGCATAAAATTTTATTTCATCCCCAAAAAAAGCACTATAATAAATCATATTGTGCCACCCTCAAATTTAAAAAAAAAATGGCCCCACAAATTGGCCAATGTAACAATCATTAACAAAACCAAAAAAAAAAAAAAAAAAGAAATTAAGTTGGTGGTGGTGGTGGTGACTGAAGCAGTGTGGTGAGCAATGGAAAGGTTCCTGCCATCAAATGGTGGGCCAATAGTCCCATCTGCTCTGGGGTTAGCCTTAGAGTTCTGGTAAAGTGGCCCATTAGGATCAGATCCCGTGTCTGAGGCTGCTGCTGATGCAGGGTGTTGAACCCTGGAAATGTCCCAGACTGAAGATCTTGTGCCAATAGTCCCATCTGCTCTGTGCTCAGCCTAAGAATTTGGGTAACGTGTGCCATTACCATGAGATGGGATCGTTGCTGCTCCAAGGCTATTTGATGCTGCTGGTGGTGCAAGGGTTGTGAAGATGTGTGGGGAGTGGTGGTTGATTGGTTGTTGTGGTCCACGGTGCGGGGGCAAACGACATGTCGCATTGGTGACAAAAAAGAAGAACGGCCTGGGGAGGAGTGAAGTGATAAAGGTGTGGAGGGAATGTAGTCAGGTGGAAGGGGTACTGTGGAACCAGTGCGCATTGAGGTTGTGCAGGAGGATTGCTCATTGAGGGGTGTGGGAGTCCGAACGGAGTGTGAAGTGCTAGGAGTGGCTACAGGAGGAATTGTCCCATCCCCAGCTGCCTGACAAGTGGCCAACACTGGCATTACCCTCCCACTACCACAACCTGCAGTGGCAGGTGAGTGAGATGTTTGGGAGGGCTCTGCCAATGGGGCATCTTCAGATCCAAACAGGCATTGGCGTGTGGCCAGCACCTGAGTGTCAACACTTTGCCGATCCCGTTGATGCTGGTCTGCTAAACTTACCAAGCTGTTACGCATATCCTGTTGAACCTGTAACATATCCTGGTGAACCTGTACCATTGTTGCTACAGATTCCTGTATGAGCCCGAGCAGACGTACTGCCTCAGTAGATTGCTGAGTACGCCTCCTTAACTCATTTTGGACCTGATACTCATCAAGCAGCCTCTCGGCTACATCCAGCATAGATGGACGAAGTTGGGTAGGTGACAATCCCTCTGCATCTAAGGCTACCTGAAAGCAGAAGAAATAGACCAAATCATTATCAAACATCATGACTAAATATTTCAGATTAGTTTGACAACTTAACACCCCAAGCAGAACGTTGAAAAGTTTGATGTGCTTCTAATGAGTACTTGTTCATTGTAAGATTATCCAAGCTAGCAACACTTCTGATAATGGGTACATATTATATTGGTAGGACTAATATGACAAAGGCAAAAAAGATTCAACATGAAGGTGTTCCCAATTAACCCTGGTGTGGTAGGTTGTTTATGCTTTTGGTAAATCTGTTACTACACCAATGACTTTATACATCTACGTATGTTGTCTAAAATCTTGCCATCAATCGGCTAGAGGACAACCCAACCAAACGATACCCATGAATTTGGACCTGGAAAATCAAAGACGGGCCGGACTTTAAAGATCCTGGATGTTTTTGGAACATTAGTGGCACACCAAATTATAACATAATTCCCTGATGTTCAAGATAGAACTCTTGTTGTGCTGGTGCATCGTCAGAATGTCATAGCACTAATTTAACACACACAATGTAAGCCACATCTAGTCCAAAATCAATGCTACCATTGAAATGTTACATGTGCACCTTGTTCCCTTATATCACATACCACAGCACTGGATGCAGAATCGTCGCCAGCTCCTGATCCAACTCCAGCTGCAACGTCAAGAGGGGCCTGATGTTCTTTTAAAAACAAAAAAAAAAAACATGTTTAGTACATAACCTTAGTCAGTAATGATTATGGCCAGATTGCCCTCCTAGCTTCATGAATGAAGCATTGAGGCCAAACATTCAAAAGTGCTTTCCTGGGCTCATAGGACACTTGCTAAACCCTCCCAAAGGTTAAGAAGGCTTGGTCTGCCTACTAATGACGGCACCCATTAATGCTGTCAACTGTGTTTTGCAGGGTAAACATCTAAAAGGCAACACTCTTTCCTAAGAAAAAACATGTGTGTTAATGGGGTTAATAAGATTCAAAAAAACATTATTTGACTAGACATACCAACACCTTCCTCCAGGCCTAGCTGCACTGGGTGTGTTCCCTGCTGCGGATCTTCTGTAAAGGACATAGCAATATGAGCTATCTTGGCCAAAAAAAAACATCTACATTGTTTGGCACAGTATGATATTGGACCTACCAGGAGGAGGGTCAGCACTGATGTCAACACCTGTGAGTCCGTCTGGTTCGCCAAGCTGCATGGGCTGTGGAGGGGCTGAGATCCGTGCTACAGATGAACAAATTGCAGGTTGGGGAAAACAAAAAAAGGACAATTGGAAGGGCAAGTATCACATTCTCTTAATGTCACACATAGGATAGTAGTTAATCTTTTCCAAACAACTCACACAATTGACATCCAAGATAATATCCTACCTCGGTGCAAAGCATCCGAATCTAAGTCCTCTCTGGGAAAGATGGTATCGGGTCCTATGATGTTCAAGAAAGGTAATTGATAATCCCAGAGAGAACTTCGTGCACGTTCATCCAGCCGACCTTGACGGTCATAAAGACCCTCCGCAGCCCATGCAATTAGCTTCTTCCGAACGGACCCACAGATGTCGTTGACCTTCTTCCGCACACTGTCACGGTGGCGAGGTGCTTCACCCAGTGCATTTACAGCATCCCGGATTTCATCCCACAATCTGTTCTTCTCTGTTACTGAGTAAGACGCGGCCCTGGTCCCATGTATCGCCTGATATCTGGCCATATAGGCGTGGACCAGGGCACAGCACTGATTGTGGGTGAAACGGGGAAGCCGGGGTAATGTGGACAAGCTGACTCTGGTGGACGGACCCGCTCCAGGACTACTGTCAGAAGAGCCAGCTTGTCCACTTGGTGTGTTAACACCTCCCCCGGCTTCCTCCTCCGGGATGGGGATGGTGGACTCCCTCATGGATACAGCTGGAGCCTCCCTCACACCAGAGCCAGACGATCTGCCCACCCTGCCCCCCCTGGCCCCCCTGGCCCCCCTGGCCCCCCTGGCCCTTCTCATCCTTCCAGTGGGTGGGGCCATGGGAGCACGAGGTGGGCAGAGAATCTGGCTGTCCAGCAGCAGCAAAGAGCCCCAAACTCCTAAATCTGAAATGACAAAAGAGAAAACAGAAAAAACAGGATTTGCAGATTGCTCTTCATATACAGTATAATTAGTGAACAGTTACAGAACACACTTACCTAATGGCACAAACAGACTTGGTCGTGGTGGTGGTGGTAGTAGTGGGCAAAGAGCAGAAGAGGCTGCAAAGAAAAGGAAAAAAAAAAAACACATAAGAAAACGCATATGGGTACAAATCACACGAGGCCCTCCAAACACTTACCTAATGGCACAAACACGGTGGTGGTGGTGGTGGTGGCAAAAAAAGCAGAAGAGGTTGCAAAGAAATGTACAAAAAAAACACATAAGAAAACGCATAGGGGTACAAATCACACGAGGCCCTCCAAACACTTACCTAATGGCACAAACACAGTGGTGGTGGTGGTGGTGGTGGTGGTGGTGGTGGCAAAGAGCAGAAGAGGCTGCAAAGAAATGTACAAAAAATACACATAAGAAAACGCATAGGGGTACAAATCACACGAGGCCCTCCAAACACTTACCTAATGGCACAAACACAGTAGTGGTGGTGGTGGTGGTGGTGGTGGTGGTGTTAAAGAGCAGAAGAGGCTGCAAAGAAATGTAAAAAAAAAACACATAAGAAAACGCATAGGGGTACAAATCACACGAGGCCCTCCAAACACTTACCTAATGGCACAAACACAGTAGTGGTGGTGGTGGTGGTGGTGGTGGTGGTGTTAAAGAGCAGAAGAGGCTGCAAAGAAATGTAAAAAAAAAACACATAAGAAAACGCATAGGGGTACAAATCACACGAGGCCCTCCAAACACTTACCTAATGGCACAAACACAGTAGTGGTGGTGGTGGTGGTGGTGGTGGTGGCAAAGAGCAGAAGAGGCTGCAAAGAAATGTACAAAAAATACACATAAGAAAACGCATAGGGGTACAAATCACACGAGGCCCTCCAAACACTTACCTAATGGCACAAACACAGTAGTGGTGGTGGTGGTGGTGGTGGTGGCAAAGAGCAGAAGAGGCTGCAAAGAAATGTAAAAAAAAAACACATAAGAAAACGCATAGGGGTACAAATCACACGAGGCCCTCCAAACACTTACCTAATGGCACAAACACAGTGGTGGTGGTGGTGGTGGTGGCAAAGAGCAGAAGAGGCTGCAAAGAAATGTAAAAAAAAAACACATAAGAAAACTCATAGGGGTACAAATCACACGAGGCCCTCCAAACACTTACCTAATGGCACAAACACAGTGGTGGTGGTGGTGGTGGTGGTGGCAAAGAGCAGAAGAGGCTGCAAAGAAATGTAAAAAAAAAAACACATAAGAAAACTCATAGGGGTACAAATCACACGAGGCCCTCCAAACACTTACCTAATGGCACAAACACAGTAGTGGTGGTGGTGGTGGTGGTGGTGGCAAAGAGCAGAAGAGGCTGCAAAGAAATGTAAAAAAAAAACACATAAGAAAACTCATAGGGGTACAAATCACACGAGGCCCTCCAAACACTTACCTAATGGCACAAACACAGTGGTGGTGGTGGTGGTGGTGGTGGTGGCAAAGAGCAGAAGAGGCTGCAAAGAAATGTACAAAAAATACACATAAGAAAACTCATAGGGGTACAAATCACACGAGGCCCTCCAAACACTTACCTAATGGCACAAACACAGTGGTGGTGGTGGTGGTGGTGGTGGTGGTGGTGGTGTTAAAGAGCAGAAGAGGCTGCAAAGAAATGTAAAAAAAAAACACATAAGAAAACGCATAGGGGTACAAATCACACGAGGCCCTCCAAACACTTACCTAATGTCACAAACACAGTGGTGGTGGTGGTGGTGGTGTAATCCTTTATAGGCAAAAGGAGGCTGCAAACATTAAACATACATGAGAAATCGCATGACCTACATACGTGCACATAATAAATTACAGTTATCAGGAAAGCAAAAATGGTGTCTTTGGAAGCTGGGAAGGTAAGGGGGCAGGTTTAGATGCCAAATCTAGACTGCACACCTTTAACAAACATGAGAAAACACATGTCCAAACCACATGCACATGGGGCCAACTGCCAATGATTAAAAGACACTTGAGGGGTTCCCAAGCTATTGTGGGTTGGAGGGGATTCACCATAGACAACTTAAGCACACCCAAGATAAGTACAAATTGTCTCCTTCCTTTTTTTTGGGAGAGAGAGATACAATTGTCTTACCTCCAGATAATGTAGGTTGTGGGTCACAGGGTCTTGCTAGCACATAAGAAACATCGATCTATAACATCCAGCAGCCATATTGGCCATGTGCTCCTTTTATAGCTGGCTCACAGGTGTGATAATTAGCGGCCGTTTCTATATATATCTGCGCATTCGCGAATTTGCGCGTTCAAAATGGAGGACGATATCCCAGACGCATTAGATGGTGCAATGCTGGCATTTATTGGTGCCTTGTTTGAGGAGGCCCTGGCACAGGAGGCAGCAGAAGGTGGGGAAGCTGCAGCAGCAGCAGCAGCAGCACCTCCAGCAGCAGCACCTCCAGTCCGTGTGCCCTTACCTCGCCAGCCACGCATTTTTGCTCCAAGGATCTATTTGGACAAGCTGCGGGATTCTGATGTCAGGAGGAAGTTCCGGCTCGAGCGAGGAACTATTCTACACCTCTACCAGCTCATAGCAGAGAAAATTGACCCGGACACACAGCGCGGCCATGCGGTGCCCGGCATGGCCAGATTGCTGGCCACTTTGTATATTTTAGGGCGTGGCAGCTTCCAAGCCACTTCGGGAAGTATCATGGGCATTAGCCAGCCCACAGTTTCAAGGGTGTTCATGTTGGTCATTAATGCCATAGTGGATATAGTGCCCAATTTTATCCACTGGCCACAGAATGAAAATGAGTGGAATGAAGTCAAGTTGGGTTTCTACCGGCGGGCACACATGCCGCAAATCCTAGGGGCAATCGATGGCACCCACATAGCCATTAGGCCCCCAAGGAGCCACGAAAGTGAATACCGGAACCGCAAGCAGTACCACTCTGTGAACGTCCAATTAGTGTGTGACGCCAAACAGCGCATCATGAGTGTCAACACTGGTCACCCAGGGTCGTGCCATGATTCCAGTATGTTAAGAACAAGTACTCTGTACGAGGTGTTTGAAAGTGGACAAATGCCCGAAGGGTGGCTTATTGGTAAAGTATTTTGTCTTAACAACATAAACTGTAAGATTACATAGACATAGGAATAAGCTACATCGGTGTACACCCTGATTTAAGCAAAGCCTACCTAAAATGGATGTGTTATTAGTTGTCAGGCTGTTCACACACAACCAGATCAGCAGCTTAGCAGCTCACAAAAGAAAGATTTGCAAAGTTGTCTTTGAGTCCAATGAAGGTGGTTAACCAATGTGTAAATGGTGTCCTCTAGCCACCCAAAGAAAACCTACAAATGATTCCAATGGTATTGCCATATCCCCAAAGTACTTTGCATAAGTGAGTCAATATTGGTTTCCTCACTCTAGTTGCAGATATATTCCAGAAGTAAGACCTAGGCTAATGTAATAGGAACAGAATAGGGGCCAAGTTGTAACTTGCAAGAGAAACCCACCACTTTGTGTGTCCTTTTTCCCATTTGTATTAGTGATTTAGGCAGTTAGACAGAGTTGAGATGTTTCATATGATTTTTTGCAAACAGACGAGCAGGTTGTTTAGTAAAATGCCTAATTGTCTCCCATTTTGAGGAGTCATCTAAAGTCACATGATAGGAAGAACTAATGTATATTTTTCTTATTTTTCAGGGGATGCTGGTTACCCGCAGCTGACGTGGCTGATGGCTCCAATCAGGTACCCCCAGGGCCCAGCAGAGAGGAATTACAACAGGGCCTTGCGGAGAAGCCGGAGTATCATTGAGTTGACCATAGGTCTTCTCAAGTCCCGGTTTCTCTGCTTGGCCCGGCCTGGGGGTGAACTCCTGTACTCTCCTACAAAGGCTTCCAAGATCATCCTGGCGTGCTGCGTGTTGCACAACATGTGCGTTGCCCGGGATGATTCTTGGGAGCTGACGGAGGAGAGGGAGCCAGAGGTCCGTCAGCCGGCGGCCCCCAGGCGGCGGAGCACCGCTGCCGGTATGGCCACCCGGAATACCCTGGTTGCTAGCCACTTTACATGTAAGTACTGTAACCGGTCAAGATAGGGCATGTGTATTAATTAGCTAGTTAGCAGAGGTGCCACTCACAGGGAGACAGAGGGTGATTATCATCTGCCAATGACACTTGCCATTGTAGATAAAGTGTAGTCAACATTGGTAAAATTGTGTTACTTGAGCAAAAACATGCACCTCTAACCATAAACATGTTGGTATTGTGAATAGTGTAAAGGGCTGAGAAGAGCTGGCAGGTGTTTATTTGTGTCTATGCCACCTGTGTAGTTATTGATAACATGAACGGCTGCTTGGTATCTTATGGTGTTGTAATTTTCCAGAACATCAACATCTTGGAATCATGGCACGTACCATGGGAAGCCTGTGGTGATGGGCTGTCTGGCGTCACAGGTGTGTATTCAAATGTTTACATTAATGATTTCTGGTTTGTGTAAGTTGGCATAAAATGTGTTATTTCACTCGTGATGTCGAAATTAAATGAAGTTCAGAATGAAGCAAACAGGCATTAAGATGTGATTTTCATAATGAAATGTCTTATCCTTTGTTTTATTTTTCCAGGAGTGGTACTGCTTGCGGGTGTAGGTGGTAGAAACCCACCTTGATGGACTCCACTCATTTTCTTTTGTGGTCAGTGGATATTTGGTAAGGCACATGGCCAATGACCAACATGAACACCCTGGAACTTCGAAAGTGGCTTGGAAGCTGCCCAGCAACCTTGCCATGCCTGTCCCCTATGAGCTGGTAGAGGTGCAGAATGGATTCTGAACTCTGCCGGAAGTTGTGGAAGACATCAGAATCCCGTAGCCATGGAGCAAAGATCGTGGTCTGGCGCTGTAAAGGCACACGGACTGGAGAGTGACAATATTCTTTTGCTGCATCCCTCCTTCTGCTGTCATTCTCAAATAAATAAATACATTAGAATTGAACATGTGTTTTTTTGTTTTGTGTGGGTGCCTACAGACAAAAGGGCCATCCACACTGTAAGATTTAGAGAAGACTTTATCCTTCCGATTGACATTTTCTATGTAGTGCAAGGGCCTGCCTGATTGCATCCAAATTGAAAGTGTTGAGGTTTGAGCTTCTATTATATGGTTTGGTTAAGTCTACAGGAAAAAGTCTAGACAAATTGTTAGTGTATGGCCCATTAAGCTGCCAAGGCCGGAGTTTTGCACTTTGCATGCTGCTTGTACTGGTGATGTGAGGGGTTGTAATGTAGAGTAGGGATGTATCAGTGTTGTGTTGAGGTGTGAGGCAAATGTAGTGTTGGACTATGAGGGCCTGTGTTGTTGAAATATGGAGAGAGTCCAATATCAGACACCTATGTTTATTGGTCAAGAAATTGTAAGAACCATGGTAAATATGTAAAGAATTGCATCTCGATAAAACTAGGACCACACTCATAAAATCAAAATTGTGTTGTTTCCATTGATGTGCTTGAAATTTGGGTAGGACACCCCCCTCCCCCCCCAAATTCAAGATAGTTTAAAAAAACTGTTTAAAAAAATGAGAGTGAAAAGAGATCCCAAGTGTAGTGATGTGATTTGAACCCATGACGTTGTGAACTGCAGTGAAGTTGCAAAGCACTTAGCTATTGTGCAGAATAAAGCTGTATGGTGGAAAAAATGGAGTGTGTTAAGGCTAAAAAGCACATATAGCTAAAGAACTAAACATTGTATGGAATGTGGGAAGAAGACCATGGTAAAATTGTGAGGTTTCATCTTGCCCTGAAGTAGGGTAGGGGTTTGGTCACTTGCCTTTGGTACTTTCCTTCATAAGATCGATTCGACACACAGACAAGATCAAAAAAAAACTTAAAATGGTGTAAGCTTGCAAGCGCTTCTGAGTGTAACATTATTTAGCAATATATATGATGTAATCCGTTCCATTTTAGCAATATAAACAAAAAAAGAAAATAAAAAAAGTAGGTGGAGATGGTAAGCCTCGAACCTACAGCAGAGGGAGATGAATTACAGACATGTGATGTGTGCACTAATCCACTAGCCCACATCGCTATGTGAAACTGCTATAAGCAGGAAGACATAAGTTTGCGAATTGGCGAAGCCGCGATCGTAAGTGAATCCCGCTGACGGCGGAATTCATTATTGCTGTTTTACTCGCCAATTCGCCGCAGCGCCAGTTAATTGATTTGAACGCGGCGAAACTGAAACACGTCATAGATGTTTGAAGCTGCAGTTTCTTTAAATCCGGCCCTATGTGACAGATACCTAATGGACACTGAGAATAGGGTTTGGATAACTTCAAATGGGAGATTAATATTGATCAACAATATCTCTCTCAAGAAATATGAAGATTTAATTCAACTTAATTTAACTTTACACTGTGAGACCTATAGCTTGTTGCCATGAAGTATGTGACTCCTAAATAATCAAAGCAATGCTTAGATGTGTATTGAGATGTGTATTGTATTTCAGGAGCTCAAGGACGGCCGTCTCCTAGTTAATTGGCTCAGGTTGATTGAATCATTATCATCTGTTAGTTGCTGAGTGGAAATAGTATACTGTTTGTGTTGGTTGTTCTTTAGAGATGTTAATTATATTTCTGTATACAATTTCATCTGCATATGATAATGTAATCATGCAACCCCTGACCTGATGGGGTAATTTGATCAGAATGGGGAGGTGCTCATGTGTGTATAAATTGAGTCTGAAACTATTCAATAAAGGAGAAGATTCCAGTACAAGCTAAGTTGTCGGCTAGCTTTGTATGAGGGCGGCTGGAAAATCTGCTATCTATGTTCACGACTGGGAGGAAGCCGTATACTGATGGAAGTCCACAAGTACAGTGTGGGTTGCGGTTCCGTTACATAAACCTTAAAGCTGGGTTCACACTTAAACCGGATGCGGTGTGGTGGAAATTAATGGGGTCTGGCGCATAGAAACTCGCACTTGCAGATATGCATACGCGCCAAGCGCCATTATTCCCTTGTACTGAAAAGTGCAACGTACAGCTCTCTTGTATAAAGTTATCCTAGTGTGCTCAGTGACAAAGAGAGAGACAGGCACACGCAGTATCACGGTCGATGTCCATAGAAGCAGTCCTGTCTAAGGCAGCACTCTTGTTTATTTTATAGTCAGAGAACAAAAGGGGTTTACAAGGAGAGGTGGCATCAACACAACCAATCACAGACATGTAAATAGCAGCAGTATTTCAATAATGCGGATCAAGCATAATAGAAAGCTACCAGCCATTATTCCAGCAAAAGGGCAGATATTTATGAAAATGATAATAATTCCACATCACAAACATATCTCCGCCAGTAAATACCGGGGCCCTGGCTGGCTTATATACATTTGCGCAGTGAAGTTTGCATCGCACTGCCATAGATCCAGACCAGCGTTTGCTCCAGCGGGAGCCACTCAGAGCACCCGCCATTCGAGAGATCAGATGAGTGGTATGCAATCTCCATTTAATGGAAGGTTTCCACAACTAACAGTCTTTCCTCAATGCCAGTTAAAGCCATATTCGCTGTGCATAGCGGATACCGGTAAACCAAAATTGGGAGACATAATGGCAATTTAAATAAAACACTTCCTGAAAAATGTCCACAAAAATATTAATAAAATTTCCACAACAGCCTCTCACAGCAGGGGTCCGGTGCATCTCCGTTCTCTGTTTCAGGGACGAATCGGGCCCGAATTTTTGCCTGAATTCGGACTTGAAATGGAGGCAAAGATGCACAGGACCCTTGTGTAATTCTTTCTGCAGCAGCCATGGAGCTTTGTCAATGGCTCCATTGAGAGCCGGTCACAGTCTCCTGTCATGAAATCCACATCCAATTCACACTAGTGTGAACCCAGCCTGACTGAGCATTAGATAAAAAAAAGGATTATACTGTTTGCGTTGTCTCCTTTTTGTTTGTTTGTAAGGCCCTATTTGCACCTGTGCATTTTGCAAAGGCCCTATTTGCACCTGTGTTTTTTGTAAAGGCCCTATTTGCACCTGTGCATTTTGTAAAGGCTCTATTTGCCCCTATGCATTTTGTAAAGGCCCTATTTGCACCTGTAGAGAACATTGTACCAAAAAATGTGAGACAAGTGGTGTGACTGGGACAGTCTATAGTACAAAGTTCAATGATTGTTCATAAATGGAGGAAGAGAATCTACATGGGCTGCCGGTTAAAGCAAAGAAGCAAGCTCTTAGCCACTAGAAACAAAAAAAGAAGGGACTTAGAGGCGCCTGTCCCTTCTTTTTGTGTTACCTGTGCATTTTGTAACTGGAAGCCCCAAGCTGCTAAACAAGCAAAATTCCATTCATTTCAATGGGCCCCTGTTCACATCCGAGTGTTTTTTCACCTGTAGCAAAACGCCTGTCATTAATAAAAGTACATGAGCTTCTTTGAGGCAGAGTGGAGTGTTTTTGGCCCCATAGATTTCAATAGGACTGCCTGAAAAATGCACAACATGAGCATTTTATGAGCATTTTGTTTCTCGTTTTCTGGACAAACAGCAGTTCTCCACCCCTAATTTTCTCCCCCTAGTGCTTTCTGTTGACTAAAAAAATACACCTGAAGCTTGAATACACATGTTTAATGCTTATAAAACACTTCTAAAATGCTCATATATGCTTGCAAAACTCTCAAATAAAAATGCTTTAAAATCGCTCTGCTCAGGCGTGAATGCTGCCTCAAGAAAAGACAAAGTTTCTCCGTATAACACTTGTAGACCAGAGTAAAATGCAATTTTGAGCAATGAAAAAATCAGCCAATGAGCTTTGCACAAAACCATTGCTTTTTGCACTGTCTGTATGAAAAGAGACACAAGAGGTATAATAGTACTCCTAGTATAACACTACAGTAAGTTTGTTTTATTTCTGAAGATAGAGAAGAGTTCTTTCCCTAGAAGCACTAGGCGTGAAGATCAGACACCACTGTGTTCTTTAGTGCCATATGAGAGCTCTTTACCTGGCCTCTTTAACAAGAGAAAGGATTCAGGATTTAGTGGCCAAATTATCTTCAGACCAGTAACACTGTTTATATCATGGCTCCACAGACAGCACTAAAGCCATGGTTCAGGTACAAAGGCTCGGCAAGTACAAGATGAATGGAGAAATTATTTCCAGTATATGTCTTTTTTATTTTTATTTTATTTTTTAATATATAATCATTTTCCTGATTCACACACAAATTTCTTTAGAACGGCTTTGCCAAGGGAGACAACAACTCGAACTGACTAGAAGAATGTCGGTTGCTGTTTTTTTAGCAGAGTGAAAATCCAGAGAGTGTCAAATAAAACATTGCTTTTTGTCACCGCAGAACTTTGTAAATCTTGAGTTTCTCGTACGCCCACCTTCCTGTCATGTTTCCATCACTTGCTCTGCTCCCTCATATGCATCTTGCATTACCTTGCTTAGCTTTCTAAAACATTACTGCAAGGTTCTTTAACCCTTTGCATTACATTTTGCTTGTTTTTCTACTCTGTATATCATACTGTTTGGATTTTGTGCACACTGTGCGTTTAGCCCCGATGCAAGAGGCTCCGGCATTCAGGTGCAGGTGGAAGGTAAAGGCACACTGTCCAGCCTTGCTGCCAATGGCTTGTCAAACTATATGAGAGTCTGACAGCTGCTGGGGTTGGATGGGGCTGGATGGTCTACCGAGGAGTACCCACACTTAGTTCATTATGCCCCCAGGAACGAATGCCTGGAACACAAGCAGTTTGAATATTACAGTCCATATACATGGCACGTGAATCTCCTCTGTTACTAATAAACCTGGAATCAACAAGCATTTCACCAACTCCATATTCAGGACTGTGATTTCCCTGTCTTAATAAAAAATAATTGGTAATAAAATAAAAATAATTTAAAAAAAGATTAGAGACAACTCCCATCTCCCCCCCGTATACACCCCAATACAAACCCAAGCATAGGATGCATATTTAAACATAATGGGGTTGATTTATCAAAAAACTGGAGTGTGTAAAATCTGGTGCACAAAAACCAATCCGCTTCCAGTTTTGTGTTTTTTTTTTTTTTTGTGTTAAAGCTTAATTTAACAAGCTGAAGTTTAAAAATTGTTGGCTACCATGTACAGCTGCATCAAATTTTGCACTCCCCAATTTTAGTAAATTAACCCTAATGTGATGTATCACATGTGATAAATTGCCAGAAACGTTGAAGGGAGACCAATAATTCTAGCACTATAATTCATTTTTTTTTCCATAAAGTTGCACCATAATTCATGATAACCTCAATAAACTGATATTATATAAAGCAGGGATTCCCAAACTTCGGCCCTACAGCTGTTGCAGAACCACACTTCCCATGAGGCATTATAAAACTCTGACATTCACATACATGACTAGACATGATGGGAATTGTAGTTCCTGAACAACTGGAGGGCCGTAGTTTGGGAATCCCTGATGTAAAGGCTTTAAAAGTGTTACCTATAGACTATTTTGGATAACATATTTTTTATTATCATTTCATGGGTGCATGTAATTTTAAGACTTGACGTGCATCCTTTTACGCAACATCCTCATCTTTTTATATTTTACAAAAAATGTAATATTATATTGTTTGTCCTAACATTCATTATAGTGTATTTTTTTTTTTTTTAATTTGCGTTTGATAAACTGTTGTTCAAATATTGTGCAACACAGCAGATCAACCATAGACTATACAGTGCACAGACTTGCTTGATGAGCTGCTAGTTAATTGGATAGTATAGGTTAGTCCTCATAGTGGGTGGTTTGGCAGAATCTGTAGGGGGATTGTGCTGAGATTATGCAGGCTGATTGTATAGTGTATGGCCAGTTACAGAGAGAGGTTCAAAAGGCTAGAGGGTCCTAAGAAAGGTGGGTTCCGCACCTTCAAAATATTGGGTTCTTCTTCCTCACCAGAGTCTGGCTCTGCTCTCTTTCTCATCATTCTATTCTTGGTACTGACTTCCTGTATATATTTATGAACATCAGCTGCTATATGACTAAATGACTAAATAGTGTTCAATTTACATATGTGCATGTATCTTGTGATATGACATATGATGTACTTGGATATTTGTACAATAGCGCCTTAATGCTAAATTTAACTTTATTGTAAAATCATTCTTGATATGGTGTGTGCTTACTCTATATATTTAAAATTATAAGTGGCTTTTCTGACCAATAAGAGGTTGCTGGAGTTGGGAGGGATGGGGCCAAGCTCGACTTTTATGGTAACTCCAGGCTAACCCCCCAAATCCTCAATCACCCCCTCCCCTTTTTTCAGGTGCCTAAAGAAGGATTATTGTTTTTTTTTCTACACTGACTCGTGTTCTGCAGTTATCTGGGTCAAGTTTGCTGCCTTTCCTATGAAACTGCTACAATGTTGAATTGTGGCGCATTTGGGTAATTGATTGGCTAGTTTTTCCTGCCAACTTTCTAGAGATCTACATAAAAAGAGGCTCTTCAGAGTCCCAAGAGAGAGGTGCTGGAAATACTGACAAAAATGTAGGTTGTCATGCTGCCAGACGGTGCCCCAGCTGGGGGCGCCACTCAGGGCTCCCTGAGGGACTGGGAACCTGAGCACTCTTACCTAGAACTACTAAGGATGGACTGATAGCCTTTTAGGGATCTTTGCCAAATATGAACTTTGTGAACTCTGTGCTATCACTTGTGGATTACTTGCCAATCATGGACTCTGCCTCTAATAGACACTAAGGACTCTCTGCTGTTATTTAGATATGATTACCCTATGGGCACTAGACCACCTTGTACAGGAATTAATGTGAGAAGCTGCCTGATTAGAACTATTTCTGTATGCTGAAAAAGGAATAGTCACCCACGCCAGGCAACACCTATGTATGTTAGATATTGGGTGCTGTTAAATGATTCTCAAGGTAATGATGATAATAAGTACTATCAAATAGTAATACTCATCTACGATATCCAAGGGAAATTATATTCCATAAGAATAAATGCAATTTTCAATGTGATTTAAATTGTAAAGTGATTAAATGTATATGGGCAGCTGCTAGGCCCCCACCTGCTACGGTAAAAAAGTTGATAGAATAATGGGAGAAATGTGGAAACGTCTACCCCCACAGGCCAGCACTTGCTAAAAAATAAACCAAACCAAGCAAAAACTTATATCCAATAATGGGTGTGGGAATTGTCCTCAAGTAACTCCCACATAGAAAAATAAATATTAAATAATCTTAAAAAGTGGATTGTGAATTTTTTGCAACAATAAATATATAAAATATAAATAATAATTTAAATATATATAAACAGTGTGAAAAAAACTAGTGCTGTGAATATCCCACACTACATGAAAAAATGTGTGCGCAATAGTAAAATATACAGTATAATAGACAATTGAAAATTATATATATATATATATATATATATATATATATATATATATATATATATATATATATATATTATACTAAACCGCTTTGTGCATATGAACAGATGTGTGTGCACCTTTAAAAAATTATAACAACCACTAACACAAAATGTGCAATATGCCACCAATACTGTGAGGGGTTCTGACGAATAAAACCAAAATTTGCAGGGAGTGAAGGCCAAGGTCACCACTGGTGCTCAGGTAATGTAGGAAAACTCACCAGATACAGTGGATCCTCTCTTGTCTTACGACAAAAGGGATCAGCCAGACTTGGGTGGCCGCCTCGACCAAAAACATATCGGTGTCACCAGGGACCGCTCCTCACTTTGCTCCTTCTTCCTATGCCCCAGAAGGCTCAGCGGATATAAGTATGCATGGGAAAGGAATACAAAATCCTCATAGTGAATTCCATTGGAGTTTCTTAAAAAAGTTCCTCTGAAAAGACTTCCATACAAGCAGTAAAATTCCCATTAAAAAAGAATACAGAGGAAATGGCACGATGTAACAGGCCGCAAATAAATACACTGGAAGGGGTGTATGAAGTGTAAACAAGGGAACGCCATGCAGGCAACAAGCGTGCGTTCCACTTACTACTTCCGCCTAGTGGCCACGTGATCTACGTGTGTTCCAAAATGACGCTTTTCGTCATCAAATGTGAAGTCTTCAGATATTGATACATATCTGAAGATGTCACATTTGATGAAGAAATGCGTAATTTTGGAACGCACGTAGATCACTTGGCCGCAAGGCGGAAGTAGTAGGTGTAACGCACGCTGGTTGCCTGCACAGCATTCCTTTGTTTACACTTCATGCACCCCTTTTAGTGTATTTATCCTCGGCCCGTTACACCACGCCATTTCCTCTGTATTTTTTTTTATGGGAATTTTACTGCTTGTATGGGAGTCTTTTTAGAGGAACTTTTTAAATAAACTCTAATGCAATTCACTATGAGGATTTCATATTTCTTTCCCATGCCTACTTATATCCACTGAGCCTTCTGGGGCATAGGAAGAAGGAGCAAAGTGAGGAACAGACCCGGGTGTCACTGATATGTTTTTGGTCAAGGAGACCACCCAAGTCTGGCTGATCCCCTTTGTCGTAAGACAAGAGAGGATCCACTTTATCTGGTGAGTTTTCCTACATTACCTGAGCACCCGTGGTGACCTTGGCCTTCACTCCCTGCATGATATAGTTCATCCAGCATTTCCTCCTGGGACCCACACCACCTGATCATCCTTGTTGAAGTATACATCTTTGCACTTTAATTATGTCATTGGACTACCTCATCTAATATAGAAAATGTTGGTTTTATTCATCAGAACCCCTCACAGTATTGGTGGCATATTGCACATTTTGTTTTAGTGGTTATTATAATTTTTTAAAGGTGCTCACACATCTGTTCATATGCACAAAGCGGTTTTGTGTGTATATATATATATATATATATATATATATATATATATATATATAAATTATTATTTATATTTTATATATTTATTGTTGAAAAAAATTCACTATCCACTTTTTAGGATTATTTAATATTTATTTTTCTATTTGGTAGTTACTTGAGGACAATTCCCACACCCATTATTGGATATACCGGTACGTTTTTTCTTGGTTTGGTTTATTTTTTAGCAAGCACTGGCCTGTGAGAGTAGGTGTTTTCACTTTTCTCCCATTATTCTATCAACTGTTTTTCTATGCTGCCTTTCTTCAGTAAAGTTATCATTAACTGTTTATTTTCCTGGTCTGAAGTTTCCCCCTAAGTGTTATATTGCATGGTGTCTCCAAAGAACAGGGCTTGTAACAAGTGGACTGTAGGTTGGAGTAGATACTGTGCACTTTAGTCCAGCATGTAGATTGCTGTCTAGTGTAAACCACATAGCTAATGCTAAGGACAACTGTATGTGTATCATAGCTTAATAATGCAGCCAACCAGCTAGGGAATGGGTGACTTGGCATAGGGTGACAGTTACTCTGGTTGTAAAGGGGTGTTGTGCTTCTCCCCTTTAACTAGAGCTGGCTCCCTGTATTTTGGGACTAGAAATGAAGCATAGAGTGCCTGGAAACCTAGCCTGGGAGTCATGGAAGACAAAGAGGGGCCCCTAATAGAGCACACAGTTACAGAGTAAGGTTCATGCCCTGTATCCATTTGTAACTGTGGACATATCGCTGGGAGTGAGGTGACAGGTATTTCTGGGTTGGTGGATGCTGGTGCAGGCTCTGCAGCACCGCTTTCTAAATGCTGTGCACCTGGAGATGGTGTTCTCTAACTGTAGTGGTGTCTAGTGTGCTTAGCATTAGCACAGTGCAGTCAGTTAGTGATAGGTTAATGGGGGCTAACTGTGTTCATTGTTGCTCACTTCTAAAACTGGAGTGATTTTAGCATTTAAGTAAACTCCTGCCTAGAACATAGGCAATTAGTGAGTAGTTCTAGTGCTCCCCCCACCAGAGCACCTACAGTAAGCCCTGCCCAAATGCTTATCCATGCAAATCACTGCAACAGCACAGGAGACCCCCACTGATAAAACGTTGCTAGACTACTGGCTTTATCAGTGTTCAGCGAGGTGCTTAGTAGAGTGAATTTATGCGTATGTTTTGGTATAGAATTTTGATGGAGCTAAAAGAAAGCAGGTCATTAGGGACAGGAAAATCAGTAAACATTTGCGTTATAGCTACCACTTCCATCCAGTAGACTGTAAGTAGCAGGCATGTCCAAAACACATGTAGCATGGTCCCTTCAGCTTTCTCACAATGCCAGCATGTTGAGGGTATGGATGGAGAGAAAATTTGCAAGTGCTTATGTACTCTGTATCATCTAATTTATAATTGGTTTCTTTATTTGCATTGAGGGATGTAGAGCGTGTGAAATGAATGATCCTGTCTTCTGTTCTGGGGTGAAAATGAGTTGCAGGTCTTCTGCCCATTGCTGTAAGGAGGACATTCCGGTTGAATCGTTTTCTCGTAAAAGCAGGGTGTATATTCCAGATAGTGTATGTCTGACTAGGCGACTGTAGACCCTTTTAAGCACAGTGAGGAGTACAGAATGCAGTGTCCCCGGTGGTAAGCAAGTGCAAAAAATGTATCTGCAAGAGATTCAGAAAAAAATGTGGTGTGTTATGTGGATTACCTACCGCTCGTCTTAAAGGGATTAGGAACAAAAAGCCATACACATGTGGGTTTGGCCAAGATTAGTAAAGCAGGTGCTTCATGGTGTATAACCTGTAGTTTGCCACGTTTTATGGCTTGTAGTTTGGTAGTAAAGTAAGGTCCATTGTTGGTGTCAGTTGCAGCAATAATAACCCCTAGTATTGGTGGCGGTGCCACCAATAATACCCCCCAGAATGTGTGAGGAACAGCAATGTCAACCTACAGCATGTGTCAGGAACAACAATAACCCCCAGCAAGTGTCGGGTCTAGCATTGACCATTTCCAGCAAGTATCAGTGTCAGCAATAAACCCCAGCAATTGTCAGAGCCAGCAATGACCACAACAGCAAGTGTCAATGTCAGCAATTTCTTCCAACAAGTGTCAATGACAGCAATAACCTGCAAGCTTGTTTCAGGGACAGCAGTGATAATCCCCAGAAAAAAAAAATGCAAATGCCAGAGCCAGCAATGATAAACTCCACAAGCCAAGGCAAAAAAAACAACAGCAAGTGCCGGGGTTAGCAATAACCCCCAGCAAGTGCCAGGACCCGCAATAACACCCAACAAGTGTCAAAGCAAGCAACAACTCCCAGCAATAACCCTCTGAAAATGTTAGGGCGAGTAAGAACCCTAGTAGATGTCAGGGCAAGCAATAACCCCCAGCAATAATTATTAGCAAGTGCCACGGCAAGCAATAAACACATACAATAAAAGCCCACTGCAATAATAACCCTTTTACCAATAACCTCCTCCCCTTCCCAGCCATAACCCCCATCATTGGTGTTTAATAGTTTCATTTTCTTGAGCACCTGCACCAGCAAATCTGCCTCTCTGCGGCTCTGCTGTTGGAGATATAATTTATCTGTCCAGCAGGAGATCCCTCTGCCTGGCAATGCAAAGTAAAATTGCAGCTGTCAGTGTGTTGGAATGCATAGCACTCCTAGCCCTTTTTTTGTTTGTAAAGGAAGCTGCTAATAAAAATGCACACAAAAGCACCCCCTGGAGCCACCATAGCTATTCGATACATTCCTGAGTATAATATACACACTAGACCTAAAACAGGGCAATTTTGGGTGTAAAACTGATATGAGGACAAAATAAAGGTAGTACGTCTGTAAATGTGTTTTTCTTCCCCTCTGTTTCAGTCCTATTGATTTTCAATTCCTTCATACTATATATGTGTGTGCTTTTATACAGTTCGCTGAATGTCTTGTTCTAGATTTTATTACCCGGGTCTCTTCCTTTCCTCTGACTCCTCTCAGATGCTTCAGTCTTCCCTTCATCTCAGTCATCATCCTCCTCTTATTGAATTGAGTGCCTGGACTCTAACACTGCATACTAATAAACCCAACAACATAAATGAATAAAAGAAAATAAGTGGACACTGGGGACAGCGGCACAAATACTGGAAGAACAAGCACAAAGAACTGTGTGTGCTCTATTTTAGGCAATTCCGACACAGGGTGTTGGGGAATAGCCTTACAAAGTGATATATAAGGAATCAGACAAGATATTACTTCAATTCTGTGCTTCTGTTGCCATTCTTATTTTTAAAATAAACCTGTGGTTAGATTACACTATATCAACTAGCATGACTCGACAATAGTAGACCTAGATATCATTAAGGGGCGATACATACCCTTCACTTGTCTCAAAAACCACTATGCAAAGTCTCATAGAAGGTCTCTGAGGTACGTCCAATGAATTGTGGGATGCCCAAGATGTTTTAAAGCTCTAAAATGCTTTAACAAATGTAGTATATGCATGTTGTGGTCATTTTAGCCTTTTCTGGTCATATTTAAAAATAACTCATCCCTTAGGGCTACATAGGCCTTTCAGTGGCTTTTTTGCATGCATCAATTATTTGATCTTTTACCAGACTATGAGAAGGTGCAGCGTGGTCCGGTTGCTGATAACTCAAAACCTATGTTGCAGAGTATGCTCAATATCAAACAACCCCAGCAGGAGAGTGCAGCTTCAGGTAAGACTCACAGTTCTGTTCAATGCAGAGATACATCAGATAAAGATGCACCGATGGCATCTGTCTTCTGAGGGTGGAATGTGGCCTGTTCTGTCTGGTGAGGGGAGGCTCCTGTAGCAGGATTGCGTGTCCCTAGCCTGTCCATACTCATCAGGAACCTTTCCCTGCCCCTAATACTTTTTCTCACAGACAGGTGCTCTTTCCCTACTCTAACCACTACCGGAAAGTGCAGCAAAACCTCTGCTGACCCAGGCTGGCCGCCAGAATTCACCTGGTTGCAACATAGCTAATAGGAATGCTGCCTTCAGGAACCAGGAAACCATAAAGAAACCAGGTTTCTCCTGACTTCTTTTCCAGGCTGTGGTACCACTCAGGTAATGCCCCACCTACAGTGGAGAAAGCTGATTGCATCTGCCTACAAGATGATTAAAAAGGTCAAGAGGCATTTTAGTCCGGGCAGTGCCAAGGCAAGGATCTCTACCAATCAAGGCAATAATGGCAAAGTGCATACCATTCCCACCCACAAACATTTTCCTGTTCTCCAACAGATGCTTGTCTGCCAGTCCATTGGACCATCTCTTACTGGGCCTGCAAATCTCAGAAAGATAGTTGCAGTTATATCATTCTAAAGTGCAGGTGTCTCAAAAGCAGTAATAGACACATTCCTACACTCTAAAGCCTGGTACACACAGTCTGAATATTGGCCGATGGCGGCAAGTGCTGACTGGTGCGTTCTGGCAGGAGAAATCCCCCTGTCAAAACACAAGAGCTCAGCAGGAAGATCGCTGCACTAACATTGCATAGTTAGTACAGCAATCTCCTCAAGGGCTCCTGTTTTTTTTTCTTTCAGCCGGCTGTAATGTAACTGTGTCTGAGTATGCTCTCTGCTGTTTGTACCTGCTTATCTTGATTTACATACAAATGATGCAGATGTCACCAGCACTCCCAATAATGTATTTCACTTTTTATTGTGAAAACATACAGCATAGTCACATAATAGTTGCCCGCGTTTTGGCCACATAAGGTGCATTTTTTCAAAGCAACACTTCAATAGATATTGATAGGAGCAATCTGTTTCATTGTTACAGGCACCTATATATATATATATATATATATATATATATATATATATATTCATTTTGGTTGAACCCTGTATGAAGTGCAGCATCCCAGATAGCAAGGATAACTTGCCACAAATTTTAATGTCTGTTAACTTGGTGTACATTTTCACTGGCAAGATGTACACTTTTTTCAATTTGTAGCAAACTTGCATGGCAAGTCTCTAGCATGAGCAAAGTTGCAGTGGTGAGTCTACAGCAAGGGATGGGATGTCTATTGGACAACATACCTGAACTAGAACTTGCAGCAGACTTGCTGAATGTTTGCAAATAAAGTTAAATTGAAATCACGCAATTGTGTAACAAACTTTCGAAGCCTGGCAAGTCTAGCAATAGCTTAGCAAGTCATTTTCAAACTTGCAGCACAATTGCTTACTATCTGGGATTTATGACAATTGCAGGGTATGTTGGTTTGCAGATGAGTATTGCCAGGTCCTGATTTAGATAATGAGAAATCACACCTTTCAAATGATTAATTTCGGTGGAGATTTAGGTAAATATTGGTTCTTCAACTGTGAAGTTTATAACATGTAGGACATTAACAGGTTCCAAAACATGACAGAAAATGACAACCACAAATAGCGTCTCAAGGTTGGAAATCCAGATGGAGAGACAGGTGACAAAATCAAGGCCTGGTGGTTTCCTTTCCCTGCTTATATTCCCAAACAGGTGTAGTCTTTACCTACCCAACCCATCCAATAGGTTTTAAGCCTTGAAATTAACAGCACCAAGAGTACACATCCATCTACTGAGTGAGACCAACTTTGTTGTCTCTGGATGAAACCCAACTCTAAGCCCCCTTTTCACACAAATGGACATCAATTCATTCCTATGGAAAAATGAATGACAACGGATCTGTTTTCATCCGCTTCCGCCAATATCCGTTTTTTGAACGGATGAAAGCCCTATTTTTCTTCCGTTAAAAAAAAAAAAAGGATCGGACGCAAAACGGATGTAAACGGACAAATGGTTTTTGCAATGGTAGTGGATCTATAAAAAATGGATGAAAAATGAATGCAAAATGGATGAAAAATGGATGAAAAATGGATGCAAAATGGATGCAAAATGGATGAAAAATGGATGAAAAATGGATGAAAAATGGATGAAAAATAGATGAAAAATGAATGCAAAATGGATGAAAAATAGATGAAAAATGGATGAAAAACGGATGAATACTTAATCCATTTTGACGTGACTGAACTGATGAAATGAATAGTCCATATGTGTGAAAGGGGCCTAAAGGTGTCTACTGACATAGGATCAACTTTGCCTGATTTTGCCATTCATAAATAAAATGAGCAGTCATTATATGTCGTAACTTTGACATTATTGTCAGGCATCTCCTGGCTGAACTCTATTTTGTAAAGAATTGACAATTGGTGATGAACGTTCTGCTGTTTCCCTTCAAAATACATTGATGTCAAGGGTAACTGAAAAATGTTTCCCCGCCCTCCTTCGTTGACCGACCTAAACATGAACGTTTGGCTGATCTGCTGCAAATGTAAATGTCTGTGAAAGTATAATACATACAAAAGACCTCTTGGTGGTCAGACGAGCCTGAAAGTCCAGCCACCTTCTGGCTGCTGTGGGTCTAAATCAGCAAAAAAAGAAATGAATAGTTGATGAGAGGTAATATGTAATAAATTGATATGTATGTTCCTCCTATTTCCTTCATTTTTTAAAAATGATTTTATATGTTTGACTCCAGTTTTTCTCCTATATGTTCCTCCTCCTAGAATGTAGCAGAGTAAGAAATAAAAGCAGCAGACGCTCCAGAAAGTCTACTTTTTTAAAACGTAATTGCTTTTGAGTGGCAGCCATGGTACAGGAACTTCTCTTGCATGCTTGCAGTGACAGCAGTTGACAGAAGGAGTTACATGATATAATATGATATAATGACCTGAAGAAAACTCCACAGCTAACATAGGCAGTAATTCTCGCAGAAGATTGAGTTACTAACCACATTACTCCAGAGATTGTCTGTAATTGCAGGATTCATTAACAATGCATGTTTCAAGACGCAATATTAACCAAATACTATGTTTCAAGTTCTGTAATGTAGTTTGTCAATCTCCAAGTCACAAGACCAGTGCTTTTTAGGTGGAAGGAACAGAGCGTCTGATGGGACTAATTTATAAAATTGTAGCGTTTAAGGAACTGTACTATTTTCCTAGTATGTAAAGTGCTACCAGCTTGCTTACACTGACTTTTAACTACTTCCCTATTGGACCCATTCTGACATTCCTCTCCTATACGTAAAAATCATCATTTTTTTCCCTAGAAAATTACTTATCAAGCAGAGACCTTAGCGAATAAAATGGCGGGTGTTGCAATTTTTTAGGTATTTGCACAGCAGTTTTTTAACATAAATGTTTTGGAAAAAATACACTTTAGTGAATTTTAGTGCAAACAAACACAATATAATATCCATGGTATTGGTAAAATATAATAAATTATGTAAGTAAATAGATACCTAACATGTCCCACTTTAAAATTATGTACGCCCCTGGAATGGTGCCAAACTACAGTACCTAAAAATCTTCATAGGTGACATTTTAAAAGCCTTTAGAGGTTATCAGTTTAGAGTTTTACAAGGAGGTCTGGTGCTAGAATTATTGCTCTCAATCTAACATTTTATAGCGATACATCAAATTCTAGTTCATATACCAGAAGTAACAGAACATCTCAGCTAGTTTTCAGATCTCTTCTCCTTATGGATTCCAAAACATGGGGCACTTCTAATATGCAAATGCCAAATTCCTCGGTTATTTGCCTCAACCGCTCTCCTATCTCTAATGAATGGCCCATCAATGTGATGAGTGGCCTTAATTGCCAGTTGTAAAGGGGAGGTAGGTGGTAAATCCAAGTACCAACATACTGGTGACATTTTAAATCCCAGATGGTCAATGCGCAGTCTAGTCTCTTTATGGAGGTTTCAAATTGTATTCCTTTATTTTAGGTAGAACACATAAACGTAGCACAGGCAATAGTAATAACTATGTTTAATTGATTTTTCATTGGGAAAAAAGAAAATTTATCTATTATGGTTTTTTATTCTTTAGCAGAAAGCTTGTCTGTGACAGTGTGATATTTCTTTACCAAACTACCCTTTTGACAACATGTAAGGGTTCTTTCACACGGGTGGCCTGTATGTCCGTTTTTCTTCCCATCCGTTTGCGGGTGAAAAACTGACATATTGTATGTCTATGGGATTGCGGATGTCAGCGGATGACCATCCGCTGACATCCGTTTTTCATCCATTCCGTTCAGTTTTTTGAAACGGAAGAGAACCCTATTTTTATTCCTTTTTAAAAAATGGAATGGATGCAAAAACGGATGTCAGCGGTGTCATCCGCTGACATCCGCAATCTCATAGACAAACGGATGGATGAAAAACGGATATACGGAACAGACCCTCCAAAAGTGCATCCGTGTCCGTTTAAAAAAAAAAAAAAGTCACTGAGAGGATGAAAAAACTGAACGGACCGTGTGAAAGGACCCTAACTTGATCCAAAAATTAACCTTACCACAACCATGTGTTGTAGATTTGCAACTGCTAACGATTCCATATTAACTTATAATATAGGGAAATTAGGATATACAATTTCATAACTGTTACCACCTTCTTCCCTTGAAGTCTTCCACAATTTGCTTGGAATTAAAATGTATTTTTTTGGGATTTTAGATTTTTAAGATTTAAGGGCCATACACACTATAAGATTTTCTGAAGACTTTTTCCTTCAGATTTACCTTTTCTATGTAGTGCAAGGGCCTGCCAGATTGCATACAAATTGAAAGTGTTTAGGTTTGACCTCATATTATATGGTTTTGGTAAGTCTAAAGGAAAAAGTCTTCAGAAAATCTTATAGTGTGTATGGCCCATTAGTTGATAATTTTATAGCAGACCAATCTACATAGCATTCTAAATCAATTACCAATAAAACACTGAAAAATCTTCATTATATAAGCATTTACCTGTTGCTATGAAGCCCTAAATAAACCCTGATGCAAGCAGCTACTTTCAGAAGGCATATAATTAGTTGAATGGAGTCCACCTGTGTGCAATTAAAGTGTCATGGAATGTCATAATAACATAAATAACAAATGCTGAGGCCTTCCAGAAAAAGGCACAGAGAACATGAAAAAAAAAATCAGGGTTAAATTAAAACAAAAATCCAAAGTTCAATACATGATATTTATATTTGTACCAACGGTTCTATTTTTAGGACAAGATTCTCTCCTTTCCTCAGGTACAAGAATTACCTTGTGCTAAAAAAAATAACGTTGTTAAATCTGCTAAAAAAATTGAAGAAATAGAAACAATTTGGAACTACTGCAATCAGCCATCGAAAGCATGAATTGGGTGTGTAAGGAGGACTTTAGCCACAGTAGCAATCAAGTAGCTGTAGAAAGACGCAGCCAAGATATGAGGCAACTGTAATTTAAATGACACCCAAAGCTGAGCTTTATGAAAGAGTGATGAATAGGAAACCATTACTGAAAGATAAACATATCCAAATCTGATTTGGAGATGGTGAAAAGGCATCTGGGAAACACGAAAAACGCATAGGAAAGGTTTTCTTTTTTTGTTGGGATGAAAATTGATGTATTTAGCCTTAGTGCATAATGCTATGTGTGGTAGAAATAACATGGGAAGACCATCCCCATGTAGCAAGGTGATGGTAGGATCGTAGTAACAAAAACCAATAGCTTAGTGTCAAAGCTTAAACCTGAATTTAATAAAATGTGAGTATTGCTGTTCACTATCATCCAGGATGGTTTACATCCAACCTGAGCTAAAGCAATTTTATAAGGAAGAATGGGCAAAAATTGCAAGATACAAATGCCAAAACACTAGTATAGACATACCCAAAAGGACTTGTTATAATTGCAAGGTTGGTCCTACCAAGTATTGATTCACAGGGGAGTGGGGTGAAAAAAACAAATGTCTTTGGCTTTTGGGTCAAAATAAAATATATATTTTGCACTTTGAAAGTTGTAAAAATCATTTGGTGAAATGTTACGGTAAAATATATGGTTAAATGTTAAGTTAAACAACTTAATTCCAGGTTGCAACGCTACAAAATAAGCCATAAATCAAATTTTACTTTTAATTCTATTAGTCAGTGGGGCTTTAGGTAGCCATATTTTTAGATGTTGGGAACATAATTTGTATTATTCACATAAACCTGTGCCATCATAAATCTCCCTCTTACAAAATATCCGCTGGTGTAGACATATCTCCGCAGCGTGTACAGATTGGCAATAATTTCTCAGTGAGCTCCATTTCCATTTTGTAAACATCTTCATTTTCTGGATTTTTTACAAGCAACAGTTTTGCAGCCTGTGTGATAAGTGGACCTGCTCATTGCGTAACTGTTCAGCACAAACTACAATTTACACCTAAAATAAAAACTCTTCAGCTGAAGGTGTTTTTAATTTTTCTTATATTTTTAATATTTTATATTTTTTTAATGCAAATCCCTCTGGGACGCCTATTTTTCCTAACAAATGTATTTAAATTTCTGAAGGTCGATGACACCCACGAGGTCAAACCTAAACACTTTCAATTTGTATGCAATCAGGCAGGCCCTTGCACTACATAGAAAAGGTAAATCTGAAGGAAATCTAACCACAAAAGTTGGATAGTGTGTATCCAACTTTAGTCCGTAGGATTCAATATTGAGTTGACCCACCCTTTGCAGCTATACCAGCTTCAACTCTTCTGGGAAGGCTGTCCACAAGGTTTAGGAGTGTGTCTATGGGATTTTGAGGTCAGGCACTGATGTGTTCGTCGAGAAAGCCTGGCTCGCAGTCTCCGCTCTAATTCATCCCAAAGGTGTTCAATCGGGTTGAAGTCAGAACTCAGTGCAGGCAAGTCAAGTTCCTCCACCCTAAACTCACTCATCCATGTCTTTGTGGATGCCAGGGATACAGCACTGTGAAGGAAACTGTCACATTGATAACCGTTTCCCAGCACAAGCATGCCCCACTCTGAGCACTGGTGTACCTCTGTACTCAAGCTCATACTTGGTCTTAATTACCATCAGTTCTAATCTACAGGTTCTTTTGTGGTGATAGTAAAAACGACTTGTATTTATTGACCGTCTTAGTAATGTAAAGGCCAGGGGTGTCCAACTTTTTCACCTTCCAGGGCCACATTGGAAAAAGAGGATTTGTCTTGGGCACACATACAGTGCCTTAAAAAGTATTCATACCCCTTGAAATTTTCCACATTTTGTCATGTTACAACCAAAAACGTAAATGTATTTTATTGGGATTTTATGTGATAGACCAACACACAGTGGCACATAATTGTGAAGTGGAAGGAAAATGATAAATGGTTTTCAACATTTTGTACAATTAAATATCTGAAAAGTGTGGCTTGCATTTGTATTCAGCCCCCCAGTCAATACTTTGTAGAACCATCTTCAGACAGCTGCAAGTATTTTTGGGGATGTTTCTACCAGCTTTGTACATGTAGAGAGTGAAATGTTTGCCCATTCTTCTTTGCAAAATAGCTCAAGCTCTCTCTGTCAGATTGGATCGAGAGTGTCTATGAACAGCAATTTTAAAGTCGTAGCACAGATTCTCAATTGGATTTAGGTCTGGACTTTGACTGGGCCATTCTAACACATGAATATGCTTTGATCCAAACCATTTCATTGTAGCTCTGGCTGTATGTTTAGGGTCGTTGTCCTGTTGGAAGGTGAACTTTCCGCCCCAGTCTCAAGTCTTTTGCAGACTAACAGGTTTTCTTCTAAGATTGTCCTGTATTTGGCTCAATCTATCTTCCCATCATTTCTAACAAGCTTCCCTGTCCCTGCAGAAGAAAATCAGCCCCACAACATGTTGCTGCCACCACCATGTTTCATGGTGGGGATCGTGTGTTCAGGTTGATGTGCAGTGTTAGTTTTCTACCACGAATAGCGTTTTACTTTTAGGCCAAAAAATTAAATTTTAGCCACATCTGACCAGAGCACCTTCTTCCACATGTTTGTTGTGTCCCCCCCCCCCCCCCCCCCACATGGCTTCTCGCAAACTGCAAATGGGGCTTCTTATGGCTTTCTTTCAATAATGACTTTCTTCTTGTCACTCTTCCATAAAGGACAGATTTGTGGAATGCACGACTAATAGTTGTCCTGTGGACAAATTCTCCCACCTGAGCTGTGGATCTCTGCAGGTCCTCCAGAGTTACCATGGGCCTCTTGGGTGCTTCTCTGATTAATGCTCTCCTTGCCCGGCCTGTCAGTTTAGGTGGACGACCATGTCTTGGTAGGTTTGCAGTTGTGCCATACTCTTTCCATTTTCAGTTCAAATCTTGGGATATTTTTTTTATAACCTAACCCTGCTTTAAACTAATACTGAGATTAAGTTACACAGGTGGAGCCTATTTACTAATTAGGTGACTTCTGAAGGCAATTGGTTGCGCTAAATTTTAGTTAGGTATATCAGAGTAAAGGGAGCTGAATACAAATGCATGCCACACTTTTCAGATATTTATTTGTAAAAAAAATGTGAAAACCATTTATCATTTCCCTTCCACTTCACAGGTATGTGCCACTTTTTGTTGGTCTATCACATAAAATCCCCCCAAAAAAACAAACATTTACATTTTTGGTTGTAACATGACAAAATTTGGAAAATTTCAAGGGGTATGAATTATTTTTAAGGCAATGTATAATATACTAACAATAAGGATAGCTGATGAGCTGAAAAAGCCAGGCAGATCACAAGTTAATGATCACTGATATAGATAATGCACCTATCTGAGTAATTAAACTTAATTTTTTTGTAGTTTTTAATTTTTTTTTCATCATAAAAGTAAGAGGGAAACATAAAGCGAGTGTGATATTTGACAGTGTTTTTTTTTTTAATAAACCGTTGTCAATTCCCAATTCTCAATAAATTCTCAAGGTGCTCAGCAGATATTTTAGTTCCAATTTAGCCCTTCGTGTGCTTCATACTTGAAAATGGTTTCTCACGCTTATAGGTGCTGCCAAAAACGAATGACCTGAATGCGGTATGATTGTAAAGAGTGGGTTGTTTTTCCCTGGCAAGATAAAACTTATAAAAGTACAGTAAAGAACAACTGCAAAATGTTTCTTTGGCCACACATATTCGCTAAGTTTAAACACATCTTTACCAAAAAATTTCCCCCCAAAAAATTCCCATTTTTAAGTAGGTTTAAGCTTTTGTTTTGGGCCGCATTCATAGCTGTTTAGGGCTGAATACAACCTGTGGACTGTAGGTTGGACACCTCTGATTTAGGCACATGTAGTTCTAAGGCCCCTTTAACACTTGTGTGACTTGTCCTGCGACTTGGGACTACAAAGTTGCATGGCAAGTCATACCCCATGATTTCCAATGAGTACCATTCATATCTGTGCAACGTCAGGTTGCAGCAACTTCAAAGTAGTCTCTGTACTACTTTGGTCTGGCTTTGATGTGACTTGAGATCCATAGACTTCAAGATTCCACAGGCATTGCTTCAAGTCGAGTCGAAGTTGTGTTAAAGTCGCGCTACTTTCAAGTGGTACAAGTATGAAAGGGGCCTTAATGAAACTACAACCAGAAATATGTTTTATAGGCTTTATTGAGTTCCCCAGAATGTGCATTAAAACCCAATGACCAGTTAGAATTCATGTTACACTCACTGGGGTTCAGTCCTCTGATCTGGGGTTCAGTCCTTTGATCTGATTAGTTGCTGTGGGTTACTTTCTGGACGAACTTTATGAAATGATGATCTTACCTTATGTTCTCATTGTGGGCACTTGACTGCAAAAGACAAACCTCCCTAATGAATGCTGAGAGGGACACGGCCCAAAGAGTGATATGACCATTTTTGAGAAGCACTAACAACAATTATGCCATAAAGGCTAATGAGCACTTCTAAACGCTGAAAGTGATTGCTATCACATAATGAGATTTTTCAACATACTTGAAAAGGTATTTGCTTCCAGTAGCAAATTATTTTTTTATGAAGAAAAAGGAATAAAAGTTTCACTGCATGTTCTTAAACAAGGGGTTAGTCTTATGCTATTAGGTAAAACATCATATGCGGACCTGAGCGCATAAGGGGCCTCTGTCAGGTTAAAAATCGGGGACCTTCTATTGCTGACTTCTTTTTCCAAGTGTAGGCTCCTGTGTTATCATCCTCACTTCAATAATTATTCGATCCATGAGCTAGAAAAAATATCCAGGGTGGGATTTCTGACTTTGCTGGCTGTAAGTTTCAGGTCAATGGTCCACAACTAGTAAAACAAGGATAAGAAGGGCACACCAAGAGCTTCTACCTTTAAAAAACGGAAACACTGATAACCGCTTCCATATTTTGCCTATTATTTTTGAATATTTAGTGGGAATTTTCACTTGGGTTAGTGAATGTGTTGTAAGTACTCTTGCAAATATCAAATCCTATGCAAGGAAGATCAAAACAAATAGGATTTTCACTTGCACATGATTGGATGTCAGCACAGCTTTGCCTCCCTAAACTAACTGGAAATTCACTCTGCAAAGCAAAAATGCTTCACTCCTGTAGTAAATCAGCCCCAATAAATAAGAGTGCATTTTCCCTAGAGCTTAGTGAATGTGGTAAAGTACTGCCCCCCCCCCCACACACAAACACTTTATCACTTATGAAACTATTACCCAGATTAGCCTTCTTCGCCCCAAGACCTCCTGCTTTCTAGCTCCCTTGTCACCTCTTACAATGCTCATGTCCATGACTTTTCCCATCCCCTAGAACTCCCTACTCTTAAACTACAGCTATCTCCAACTCTATATGAAAAACTCATCCCTTCAGGCAAGCCTATCCCACCTCTAGCTAACAACGGAATTTTACTTTCTTAAACAGCTCATCTCCACACAATTACTACCTTTTATTTCACTTGCCCTCCTCTTTTAGATTATAAGCTCTCATGATCAGAGCCCCCCCTAATGCTTTTGTCTTCAATTGTATTGTACATGTACTGTCCCCTCTTTGCAAAATGTTGCCACAAATAATAATGAGCACGGCAAAACATTTGTTTATACATATGTAGCACCCCCTTGTGTACATAGTGTAAGTAGTGAAAAAAACTATTATTTAATAAACGCACTCCCTCTTACATAAATTACCCATAAATAATTCTATAACAATTTGTGAAAGCATAAAAAAGTGTCCATACACAACCACCATGTGCTTCAAACAGTGGAAAATGGTGATGTAATAAATCTTCTTAAGTGGTTCCATACATAAGAGTGAGCTGTGCTTTCTTCCACCACCTTCAGATACCCTACTCATCAGACACATGTATTTGAGATGCATAGTAATATCTGGGAATGGATCCTCTCATATGGGAAACCGCCCAACAATAACACGCCAATCCAGCCAGGAGGTATCTCCAAGTATGTATGCCACATGCAATCAGGAAGAAGACAGAATGCCTCTCATAGTGTAGTATAAAACAATTTATTGATCACGCACTTTAAAATAACACTTACAGGATTGTAGATCAAAGAGAGCCTGGTAAAAATAGCAGGGATGCCAGTTTGCAATCCACCTGCGTTACAAAATGGTGGAAGTGACAAGACACTTAGAATCCTACCCAACGCGTTTCATCAGCAACGTCTGACATCATCAGGAATCATGTGTGTGTGCTCCTCTTGGGGCACCCAAGCAGGCATGCTCCCAATGGCTCCTGCTGCTGCCAAAAGCCAATCAGGAGCAGAGATGAAATCGGGCATGTTCGAGTTCGTACGTGCCTGATCCCGCCAGGAAGCCGACACTGCACTCTGCTAATCACAGGCAGTGAGACATTTCCCGATCCGCAGCTGCACAGATAGAATGCATGAAGGTAAGAAACCTTGTGCCTTCTTTAGAACCACTTTAAACTCAGTTCTGGGCATCCCATGCTACCCTAACCCCATCCACGTTATTTTCCCTAATAAATTAACCAAAAAAAAGCCCTTGGACTGGTTTTCTGACTGCCACGTGTCTGCTGAAAATTCTTGTTGCCTGGCTGTGCAGACAAAGAGGGGCCCAAAAATCCAGTGGCCCTTAAGGAGGTAGCACTACATATATAAAAAAAAGATTATAAATATCTTTTTTCTCCTTTAGTGATCACATACCCTTTCTTCTTAAATTGGAGTTCCAGCCCCCCAAGTCAAATTTTTTTTTTTAATACTCCGCTGTAATTTATTCTACTTTATCTGCAATATTTAGCTAGTGTCTATTTTTTTTTTTAATTTATGTTTAAATAAAGAAAAACTACCTTGATCTCGGAAGCTGGCAGGGTCCATGTCCACTGTGAGCATCTGAAGCCGTCTGGAATCTATTTCCAGGATTAAGTGCAGCTGGCTACCCAGCATGCATCTCCCGATCTCGCGTCTGCGCAGTGAAGCCACTGAGCAGCTCTCTCTCCTTCTGACAGGTTGCTATAGCAATGGCAGTGTCGGCGGAAGTTCCTGCCCCGTTGCTATAGCAACCTGTCAACCATGACATCCCGGTCCTCCCGTGTGCCTCACTTCCCGTCTGGAAATAACGCGAGATTTGGTCACTTTGGCAATTTGCAAGGACTCCTAGGATGAATGACGCCACTATCCCAGAAGCCCTTTCAAATCGCCTAGTGACGTAATTGCCTAGCCGGCCACAGCCAGGAGTACTGTTGACAAATGAAGAAAAAAATGTATTTAATGACAAAAAAAAAAACATTGGTAAAAGTGCTTGCAATGCTTTTAACAGCCATTACAAGAATACAACATGGGTGAAACTTTGCTTTAACTGCATAAGGAGCTCAGAGAGCTGGGGGAGGAGAAACAGCAGCACACTGATCTTCCCAGGCAATGGCTGTGCAGGGGGAGCGTGCCAGCGCAAGTCTGAGGAGAGCAGGCTGGGTTCTCAGCAGAGCTAAAAATCTGACACACTGTGCTCTCCTGCCTAGTGTGGTAAGTTTTTTAATAGGAAAGCACAGGGACTGGCAGATACAACAGGGATTTCACACAGAGAGCAATGCATAGAGAACGGGAGACTTTCTCATACAAGTAGATGGTACAGCAGGCACTTATCAGGAATATGTAATTTTGGGTTGACATATTCTTCAAGGCAGTCCATTATTTTTCAATATGCTGCCAACATACTACATACTATACTGATTACTGAAACTCCCTTCTCATTGGCTTACCTTTAAAAAGGCTATCCCCCCTCAGTCCATCATGAACACTACTGCCAGGCTCATCCACCTTGCAAACAGCTCTGTGTCTGCTACCCCTCTTTGCCAATCCCTCCATTGGCTGCCACTCAACCAACAAATTAAATTCAAGTTACTAATCATAAATTGCAAAGCCATCAATATCTTGGCGCCCAGCTACATCCCTAATCTGGTCTCAAAATACCAACCAACTCATTCTCTTCATTCCTCCCAGGACCTTCTGCTCTCTAGCTCCCTTGTAACCTCTTCCCATGCTCGCCTCCAGGACTTCTCCAAAGCCTCTCCCATTATCTGGAATGCTCTACCCCAATCTATCCGACTATCTCCTACTTTGTCTACTTTCAGACGATCCCTGAAAACACATCTCTTCAGAGAAACCTATCTGGCATCCACCTAACAACTGTACTTTTATTTTCTCCATCAGCCCATCCCCACAGTTATTACCTCTTTCTTGATCCTCCCTCTTAGATTGTAAGCTCTAATGAGCAGGGCCCTCTGATTCCTACTGTATTAAAGTGTATTGTATTTGTACTGTCTACCCTCAAGTTGTAAAGCGCTGCGTAAACTGTCAACGCTATATAAATTATATATAATAATACTAAAACAAATATTTTAGGGTATTGCTGTGTGTTGCACTGTGCTGAAATGCATTTGTGTTTGGTAAATGCGAGGCACAATGGTAAGGTGCGCTGGGATGCATGACTGTGCATTGTGGTAACAAGCTTTACACAATGCACAGATAGAAATCTAGCCAGAGTGGATCCTCTTGCTAAACACAGTTACTGACACTGTAGAGGTTAAAGCTGTACCCACTGAATAGGATGAGGCAGCAGTGCTCTTCATCAAGGTTATTTTGAAATAGATGTGGTATCATCTGAACACAAATTGAGGCTGAGCGTGAAGTAATTCACAAGATTTTCATTTCATGAGTCTTGACAGAAGCCTTTGGAAAAGTTGAAAGATTACTGTGAAAAGACAAGGATAAGGACAAACGATGCTTTTACTGGTGGTGTGATCTTAGTAAATCCTTTTCACTACAGTCAGTATTTTACTCTGGTGCTAACATTAGATAAATCCTCCATAATTGGACACATGCAATATGCATGCTGGTCCATAGGACCCTTTTACCGGTTTATGTTGAAATCATTGCACCTAGCAGAGCAAATCAGAAGCCTGCAGTGAACATCCTGCTGCCAAGGATTGCTTCAATTTACTGCAAATCTGTTTGATTGTCTTTCTTCTCCGGTATTTTTGTTTTGACAAAATATACGGGTTGCAGTATAGTTATCATCTTTTAAGTCTACAATGAGTGCATTAAATAAATAAAAAAATAAAAAATCTCAAATAAAAAGGGGTTAAAGACGTATTAAACCCAAAAGAAAAAATGTATTATATTGCAGCTGACCAATTCTTAGATGTGATGGCTTTGTTAGTATCCTTTTTTAGGCTTTCTTTATTCTATTTACATCTGGTGATCCAGCCAGCAAATCTATTGCTTTTCAAATGCACAAGCTCTCCAGCAGAGTTTATCAGTTTACATGGATGAGACAAACTCTTTAACAATGCCAGGGATGCTTTTTTTTTTGTTTTGTTTATCCACCTCAATACTGGACTCTTTCACCCCCTTCCTTCCCAGACCAATTTTCAGCTTTCAGTGCTCTCGCAATTTGAATGATGATTACTCAGTCATGCTACTGAGTAATTGTCATTCAAAGTGCCATTCAAATAGAGCTTTCTTTTGGTGGTATTTATTCACCACTGTTTTTTTATTTTTTTGGGATATAAGCAAAACAATAGAAAAAAGTTTGAAAAAAAACAATATTTCTACTTTTCCTTTTCAAAAGAAATCCAATAAAATCAAATGTTGTCATAAATTTTGGCCAGAATGTCTTCTGCTACATGTCTTTGGTAAAAAAAAATAAAAAATTGTGATAAGTGTATGATAATAGGTTTGTGTGAAAGTTAGAGTCTACAAGCTAGGCTACTTATCATTGAAAAGTGATCAATCCTGGTGTACTGACTACCTGACTACCTATTTCATTTCTTGAGGCCCTAAAATGTCAGGACAGTAAAAATACCCCCCAAATGAACCCTTTTGGTAAATATGACAGTCCAAGGTATTTAGTAAGAGGCATAGTGAGTTTTTTGAAGTTGCAGTTTTTAGCCCACAATAGTTGGGGTAATGAATTTTTTTCCCCACAAAAGTGTCATATTAACAAGTTATTTCTTACACATGGCATAGATAAACTTGCAATTACACCCCAAAATGTATTCTGCTACTCCTTCTG
This sequence comes from Pelophylax lessonae, assembly GCF_965119305.1. Classification (NCBI taxonomy): domain Eukaryota; kingdom Metazoa; phylum Chordata; class Amphibia; order Anura; family Ranidae; genus Pelophylax; species Pelophylax lessonae. The sequence continues at coordinate 233,569,335 of NC_138775.1, read as the reverse complement.
AGTATGGCGATACCACATGTGTGAGACTTTTCCAGAGCCTGGCCCCATACAGAGACCCAACATCCAAGTAGCACCATCAGGCGTTCTAAAGGCATAAATTACACATTTCATTTCCTGAGTACCTATCACATTTTTGAAGGCCCTGGAGCACCAGGACAATGGAATTACCAACCAAATGACCCTATTTTGGAAAGAAAATGCCCCAATGTAAATTCTGAAAAGCATAATCAGTTTTTTGAACATGTTATTTTTTTCCACAACTTTTGAAAATGTGGAAAGAATATGAAAACGTATTTTTTTTTTACACAAAGTTGTCAATTTATAACATATTTCTAACACATAGCATGTGCATGGCAAAAATGATACCCCAAAATACATTCTGCTACTCCTCCTGAGTATGGCAATACCCCATGTGTGAGATTTTTCCACAGCCTGGCCACATACAAAGGCCCAACATCCAAGTAGCACCGGCAGGCATTCTAAAGACATAAATTACCCATTTCATTTCCTGAGCACCTATCACATTTTTGAAGGCCCTGTGACAGATGGTGATCACTAGGATGTGGCAGATGTTCACTGGGACAGATGTGGCAGATCACGGATAGATGTGGTAGATGTTGACTGGGACAAATGTGGCAGATCACGGACAGATGTGGCAGATGATCATAGACAGATGATGTGCGCCAGATGATCACAGACAGATGTGGCAGATGATGTGCACCAGATGATCACGAACAGATGTGGCAGATGATCATGGACAGATGTGGCAGATGTTCATTGGCAAATGTGGCAGATGTGTGCCAGATGTTCACGGACAAATGTGGCAGATTATTATAGACAGGTGTGGCAGATGATCACAGGCAGATGTGGCAGATGATGTGTGCCAGATGTGCACCAGATTATCAGGGACAGATGATCATGGACAGATGATGCAGATGATCATGGACAGATGTGCAGATGATCATGGACAGTTGTGCAGATGATCACGGACAGATGCGCCAGATGATCACAGACAGAATTTCACTGTAACAGACTATTTTATTGGGACAGATGTGTGACAGGTGTTTTCACTGTGTTGGGGACACTACCTGGGTGATCAGTGAGTAAAAAGCAGTAAAACAGCTCAATACTCACTGATCCCCAGCTGGCAGCACAGATCCACTCTCCTTCTCCTCACTGTGTAAAGAGAAACAGAGCCCAACGCTGTTACAATGGCTGTGTTGACATTACATGACGGCTGAAATTGGACACAGCCGTTATGTGATCAGAAGGGCCAATCACAGAGCCATCCTGTTGAGCGGTGTTGCGCTGTGTCTGGGGGACACAGGCACACCAAGATCGAGCAGCAGCACGTACACGTGGCCGCGCGGTTTCCCTCCTTCTGAAGGACGTTCAGGAATGTCCACTCAGAAGGAGGAAGCTCCCAACCGGACATTTATATGCCATGACCGGGTGGGTGGAGGTTAAAAAATCCAAACATGTTATACTTACCCGCTCTGTGCAGTGGTTTTGCACAGAGCAGCCCAGATCCTCCTCTTATCGGGTCCCTCACTGGTGCTCCTGGTCCCTCCCTCCTGTCAAGTGCCCCCACAGGAAGCAACTTGCTATGGGGGCACCTGAGCTGAGCTGCTGTTCTGTGTGTCCATTCAAACACAGAGCCATTGCTCGGCCCCGCCTTCTCTGTCTCCTCCTTTGCTCACTGACTTTGACAGCAGTGGGGGCCAATAGTACCCTGCTGCTGTCTCAGCCAATAAGGAGGGAGACTCCCGCACAGCCGAGGCTCTCATGCAGCATTGCTAGATCGAGATGGGGCTCAGGTAATAGGGGCTGAGGGAGGCTACTGTGCACAGGTTTTTTTTATCTTAATGCATAGAATGCATTTAAAAAAATGTCAGCCTTTACAAACACTTTAAAATGATTAGCTTTTATGTGTTTGCGTTAGTGTATCTAAATCTGCTAATACATGCTACATTCTGCTAATACATGTACCACTACCAGTGATGAGGTCACTAAGCTACCTGGATGTTTGATGGTGGGAGCATCAGCCATCCTTGGGAGATGAATCGAATAGGATCTCTATAGTTTGCGATCACTCCTGTCTGGTAAGAAGCCTTATTGTCTGAAGAGCACAGGTATCCCCTCGCACTAACACATACAGGTGCATCTCAAAAAATGAGAATACCATCAAAAAGGTAACCTATTTCAGTAATTCAATTCAAAAAGTTTGAAGTAAAAATAAAAAAGTAAAAAAAAGTAAAAATATTACATAAGACCAATAAAAAAAAATAAAAAAATAAAAAAAATGGGTTTTAATACAGTAATGTTGGCTTACTGAAAAGTATGTCCATGTACAGTAAAGTATGCACTCAATACTTGGCCGGGGCTCCTTTTGCATATATTTCTGCATCAATGTGGTGTGTCATGGAGGAGATCAGCCTGTGGCACTGCTGAGGTGTTATGGAAGCCCAGGTTGCTTTGATAGCAGCCTTCAGCTCATCTACATTGTTGGTTCTGGTGTCTCTCATCTTCCTCTTGACAATACCCCACAGATTCTGTATGGGGTTTAGGTCAGATGAGTTTTTAGGCTAATCAAGCACAGTGATAACATGGTCATTAAACCAAGTATTGGTACTTTTGGCAGTGTGGGCAGGTGCCAAGTTCTGCTGGAAAATGAAATCAGCATCTCCATAAAGCAGAGGGAAGCGTGACATGCTCTAGAATTTCCTGGTAGAGGGCTGCGCTGACTTTGAACCTGATGAAGACCAACACCAGCAGACAACATGGCTCCGCAAATCATCTCATCACTGGCTGTGGAAACTTCACACTGGACCTCATGCAACGTGGATTCTGTGCCTCTCCACTCTTCCTCCAGACTTTGGGACCTTGATTTCCAAAATTAAATGCAAAACACTTTCATCCGAAAAGAGGGCTTTGGACCACTGAGCGACAGTCCAGCCCTTTTTCTCCTTAACCCAGGTAAGACATTTCTGACGGCTCTGGTTCAGGAGTGACTTGACACAAGGAATGTGACAGTTGTAGCCCATGTCCTGTATATGTCTGTGTGTGGTGGCTCTTGAAGCACTGACACCAGCCATAAACCACTCCTTGTGAATCTACCCCAAATTCTTGAATGGCCTTTGCTTCACAATCCTCTCAAGGCTGCGGTTATCCCTGTTGTTTGTGCACCTTTTTCTACCATACTTTTCCCTTTCACTCATCTTTTCATTAATATATGATTGGATACAGCCCTCTTTGAAGGGCCAGATTCTTTAGCATTGACCTTTTGTGACTTACCCTCCTTGTGGAAGGTGTCAATGAATGTCTTCTGGACATCTGTCAAGTTAGCAGTCTCCCCCATGATTGTATAACTTTCTAAACCAGATTGAGAGACCATTTAAAGGCTCAGAAAACCTTTACAGGTGTTTTGAGGTTATAAAAAAAAAAAAATAATAAACACTAAATGGCAATCTACATACATTTAGAAAAGGGAAAGAGGGGAAAAAAAACCCTAAAGAAAACATTTGGAATGTATAGGCCAGTGAGAGAAGCATACACAGTTGTATAATACAATTAGACAAAATGTATTTGGACATATGAACACAACAAAATTGTGCCATAAATAGCCAAGTAAAATCCCCATTAAAATAGCATGTAGGTATATAACCAGGTAGTAAGCACTATGATATTGGGTCCTCCAGTGTCGACGCGTTTCACATGTTGCTTCCTCGGGGCTATGGAGACCACATAGTACTTATCTATGTAAATGACCCACATGCATAAAGGTCTCCCTGGGTGGGCCCTGGGACTACAATAGGAGAGGCTCCAAACGCAGGGGCAACCAATTATCCCTAGATTATAATATTCCTCAAAGGGAAAGCATTTAGGGATGCATATATATATATATATATATACAGTGGGTACGGAAAGTATTCAGACCCCCTTAAATTTTTCACTCTTTGTTATATTGCAGCCATTTGCTAAAATCATTTAAGTTCATTCTTCTTCCTCATGAATGTACACATAGCACCCCATACTGACAGAAAAACACAGAATTGTTGACATTGTTGCAGATTTATTAAAAAAGAAAAACTGAAATATCACATGGTCCTAAGTATTCAGACCCTTTGCTCAGTATTTAGTAGAAGCCCCCTTTTGATCTAATACAGCCAGGAGTCTTTTTGGGAAAGATGCAACAAGTCTTTCACACCTGGATTTGGGGATCCTCTGCCATTCCTCCTTGCAGATCCTCTCCAGTTCTGTCATGTTGGATGGTAAACGTTGGTGGACAGCCATTTTTAGGTCTCTCCAGAGATGCTCAATTGGGTTTAAGTCAGGGCTCTGGCTGGGCCATTCAAGAACAGTCACGGAGTTGTTGTGAAGCCACTCCTTCGTTATTTTAGCTGTGTGCTTAGGGTCATTGTCTTGTTGGAAGGTAAACCTTCGGCCCAGTCTGAGGTCCAGAGCACTCTGGAGAAGGTTTTTGTCCAGGATATCCCTGTACTTGGCTGCATTAATCTTTCCCTCGATTGCAACCAGTCGTCCTGTCCCTGCAGCTGAAAAACACCCCCACAGCATGATGCTGCCAACACCATGCTTCACTGTTGGGACTGTATTGGACAGGTGATGAGCAGTGCCTGGTTTTCTCCACACATACCGCTTAGAATTAAGACCTTCTATTTTGGTCTCATCAGACCAGAGAATCTTATTTCTCACCATCTTGGAGTCCTTCAGGTGTTTTTTAGCAAACTCCATGCGGGCTTTCATGTGTCTTACACTGAGGAGAGGCTTCCGTCGGGCCACTCTAACATAAAGCCCCGACTGGTGGAGGGCTGCAGTGATGGTTGACTTTCTACAACTTTCTCCCATCTCCTGACTGCATCTCTGGAGCTCAGCCACAGTGATCATTGGGTTCTTCTTTACCTCTCTCACCAAGGCTCTTCTCCTCCGATAGCTCAGTTTGGCCGGACGGCCAGCTCTAGGAAGGGTTCTGGTCGTCCCAAACGTCTTCCATTTGAGGATTATGGAGGCCACTGTACTCTTAGGAACCTTAAGTGCAGCAGAAATCTTTTTGTAACCTTGGCCAGATCTGTGCCTTGCCACAATTCTGTCTCTGAGCTCTTCAGGCATTTCCTTTGACCTCATGATTCTCATTTGCTCTGACATGCATTGTGATCTGGAAGGTCTTATATAGACAGGTATGTGGCTTTCCTAATCAAGTCCAATCAGTATAATCAAACACAGCTGGACTCAAATGAAGGTGTAGAACCATCTCAAGGATGATCAGAAGAAATGGAAAGCACCTGAGTTAAATATATGAGTGTCACAGCAAAGGGTCTGAATACTTAGGACCATGTGATATTTCAGTTTTTCTTTTTTAATAAATCTGCAACAATGTCAACAATTCTGTGTTTTTCTGTCAGTATGGGGTGCTATGTGTACATTCATGAGGAAGAAGAATGAACCTAAATGATTTTAGCAAATGGCTGCAATATAACAAAGAGTGAAAAATTTAAGGGGGTCTCAATACTTTCCGTACCCACTGTATATATATATATATATATATATATATATATATTTAGTATATATTTGAGTGTATCTCTGCCATCGTATGTTCCAGTTCTTACGATGGATATATTAGGAGACGTGGCACTCCATTCTTTGTCCTATCGCCTAACACAGTGCTCAGTGCATCCACAAGTAGCTTTAAAGCTTCTCATGTATCTTATATAGGCTGATTAGAGTGCAACACCATAAGTCTACAATATTGATTTTTTTTCTCGATATTCGAATTTTCTGAGATATTGAATGTTGGGTTTTCATTAGATGTAAGCCATAATGAAATGAAAGAAATGCTTGAAATATATCACTCTGTGTGTAATGAATATATATAATATGAGTTCCAATTTTTGAATTACTGAAATAAATACATTTTTTGATGCTATTCCAATTTATTAGATACACCTGTATTTGTTGGCAAAACTAAAAGAAAATTGTACAAATTTTAATTTGCATGGCCAGCTATACAGTTTTAATAAATTGGGAATTCTGTACTAATTATCACTTTGTAAATATATTTATTCCATGTGTACCTTACTGTCATAAAAATAATTTTAACAATTAGGTTTAGGGCTCAGATGATCAGCAGTCTCAGGAAGAAGAATAGAGAGGAAAAATGAGCCTCTCCAATACAGACACTGCGAGGACAAGTGTCCCTGGCAAGTGCTAAGATAGTGAGATATTGTCTATAGTCTGCTTTAAAACTCCAGCTGTATTTCTGAGTGCAGCTAGTGAAGCTGGGCTATAAATACAACTGCATATGTGTAGAAGCTATTTTTAGATTTGAATTCTTCAATTCACAACAATGGAGGTATTTTGCATCCATGGTTTAGCAGGCAGCACCATGGAGAATTAAGCATGCACTGCTGGAGCATTTATAGCAAAATGTCTTCAAAAATAGATTGGTAAAAGCACTAATTAGTTTCATGTGACCTTGTTGCATGCATTTTTAACATGAATTAGCTGTATAGGTTTGATTTCTTTATTTCTCGTAATTATATAGCACTTTACAGAGTACACAGAACGGGTCATATTAGCTGAATATCTCTGCCACAGTCAAATGTAATCTGTGGCCAATAACGAGGCACCAACTTACCTACCAATATGATTTGGGAGGAACATGCAAACATGGGGAGAGCATGCAAGTGCCATGAAGATGGTGTTCCTGGTGGAATTCAAATCCAGGACCCAAAGCTGCAAGGCAAGAGAGCTAACCACATTGTATTATAACAGTCAACACTTTTTTAAATGGTAACTCCACTTTCGTTGCGAAATAATTTGCAGAAAAAAAAATTATATTGCATTTACAATTGCGACACAAGTCAGATTGTAATTGAATGTTATTCAATATGATCTTTCTTTTTCAATCTGCAGCGCTGTCATTTTCTGTGAAATGGCTACCTGGAGGTGATCTGTACAGAATGGCCCCTGAAAATGTCATTTCCTGCTTGTGTGATTGGCTCACTGGTTTTTCCAGAAGTCTGCACTAAGATACAAGTCAGATTTTAGGCATCCGCTGCAACAAAAATTACATTTTTGGTGATATACCTGAAGCCAAATTGCGTGTAAAGGGATGCAGATCTTGCAACTTTCCTCATTAGAGCAGCTGACTGATAGTTATGAAATCCCTACCATACAGATTCACTCCTCACATGGACACAGACAAACAAACAGCTATTCCTTCAAAATAACAAAAAGTAGGAATCTGGAGCAAAGTTTGTTGAAATCCCTGCAATGTACACAGATCAACCAGAATAAGAATGTTTTTTTTTTTTTTTGTTTTGTTTTTTTAACAAAAGTAGAGTTACTCTTTAAGCTTTAAAGACTGAAGTTGCCCAATGATATGAAATGATTCTTGATTTTGGACCGCCTGTTGTGCCCACCAATACTAACTCAAACCCCAAGCAAATTGTTCTGTAAGCCTACAACAATGCAAGTATGCTACTACATTTGTCCAGGAGACTGGAGTTGTTGCTGTTATGCTTATATTGTTGTGGGCTTTTTATTTATTTTTTTTAATGGTGGTGCTCCTCTATAGCTGCTCTCATCCACAACCGTAATCTGCTAGCTCCTACCGTAGTAATCTCTTCAAAACTAGCTGGCAGCTACAAGAGATTTGTTATCAGTAAAAAGTAGGATATAGAGGAAGCACAGGGCTGCATGGCAAGTAGGGATGCAGAATGGAGAGGAGGCTGTGGCTTTAGTGCTGCCTGTACCTCCTCCCAAAGGAATGCCCATAATTTGGGCTTCTGTCACTGACAGAAATAAAAACATTTTATTTCCAAACCACAACACAGATGTTTATAAGGAAAAGTGATGTGTGCACTGGGTCCCTTGTCTTTAAAGGGTAACTACACTTTAGTGGGGAAAAAATAGCAAATAAAAAAAACATAATAGAGTGTATACAACAGCGACACAAGTCATATTGCAATTGAATGTTATAAAAATTTGCTTTCCTTTTCAATCTGCAGCTGCTGTAATTTTCTGAAAACTCAATTAAATATGGCTACCTGGAGTTGTTCTGTACACAGAATGTGTACTGAACACCAGGACTGCCGTTAGAAATCGCGGGGCCCCGTACAGACTACCTGGCAGGGCCCCCCATGAAAATATTAAAGATATATTTAGCTAAAATTACAACAAAATCACTATTATCAGACACAAATATAACATAACTCGCATAATACCTGCTAAATCTAAAAAAAAAACTATGTTAAATAAAAAAGAAGATGAGATGAGAAAAATATACAGGCTGTGCAGTTGGAGCTCAGTGATCAGAGAGACAGAGAGAGAGAAACAAAGTTACAATTTACAAATAAACTCCTGAGCAGAGATAAGTGCTGGGAGGGGGGCCCACACAAGGGAGGGGGATTAGTGAGGGACAACTTTCTCTTTCTCAACAGATAAAAGCTGATAGCAGGGAGAGGGACAGATCAGATTCAGGTGCTGGGGGAAGATTTCTGTATTTGTTGTCCATCACTAATCCCCCTTTCTGTGTGGCCCCCCCTGTGTGCTTGGGCCCCCTACAAGAGGGCTGGTCCCCCCCCCCCCTATCAGCGACCCTGCTGAACACACCCCAGAAACATCAATTCCTGCTTGTGTGATTGGCTCACCAATTTTCCTAGAAGTCTGCTTAAGATAGAAATCAGATTTCTGGCATCCCCTGCAACAAAAATGTTATTTTTGTTGAGATTCTCCCAATAGGAACACGTCTAAGGGGATGCAGGCCCAGCAGATTTCCTCATTAGTGCTCTGCAACTGCGCAGCTCATTGATAATTATGAAACCACTCCCATCAGACCCACTCAGCACAGAGGAACAAACAGTGATTTCTTCAGAATAACAAAAGGTAGGAATCTGCAACAAAGGTTGTTAAAATCCCTGCAATGTACAGAGATCACCCAGAGGGGAATGTTTTTTTTCTCAAAAAAAGTGGAGTTACGCTTTAAGCATTAGATAATGGTACAGTAAATGAGTGTGATCTGTGGACTCCTTCATTCCTTGGACTTATCCATTTTTGTTTCCCAAGTTGATTAGAAGATAAAGTATAGATCCTATTATGTTTAGAGGCGTTAATTATAAATATTGCCATGTGCTGGATTTTGAGCCTAAAGAAGTCAATTTAGGAATCTTGCATAGGGGAGTAAAAGACGCCATTTTTTTTTTTACTATTTTGAATTTAGATGCATTGTTGTCTATGGAACTTTGCACACAGCTGAGTAAAGATCAGTAATACAGCGATGAGTACAGACACGTAAAACAAAAATATACCATTTTACATTGGAGTGGAGTAATTTACACGCATACACATGTTTATGCATCTATAAGCATGTTTACGCAGGTATAAGTGACTATATTGCAACACTGGTAATGAAGAAGAATCCTATATGCTTTAGCACCTTTAAGCGCTAATATGTGTTTATGCAAAGGTCTTTACAGGACATTTTACTCAGTATCTTTCTGTCAACATAATAAACATGATCCTGAGTATAATCATCAGTGAATTATGATGTCCATGTGTAACTGGCCTTAAACAATAACTGCAGTAAAACACATTTGTTCTTGTATGTACCCAGGGATCATGTTCTTCTAGCAGCATGGGATTGCCAGTGATTAAATGTGAGCAGTGCAGCATAGAAAACATCCTGTATGATTCCTGGAACTAAATATATTGAATTAAAAAAAGGTTTGCAGATGCCTATATTGTTCTCAATCATGGTCTGCAGTTGGAGTTCAGAGACATGAATGTAGAGAGCCGGAATCAGTGTAATGTTAGGGCCTTGTGTTTTTATGTTTCTGTAAAATACTGTACATTCACCAGCCACTTTATTAGGTACAAAAGACAAAAAAGAAAAAAGAGGGGCGCACCGACCTAGTGCATTACCATAAAACCATTTATTTAAAATATTAAAAGATGTACAAAGTACTCACAAAGCTGGTGTGATACAACACACATCAACATAGCATATACAATCTCCAAGGTAGCCAAGGTCCCAAATGTAACGAATGGACATGCAGATGGTCGAAAGGGGCTGCTGTGGCTAGGCTGATGCTTTTCAGGGGCGAACCCCCTTCCTCAGAGCCAGAAAGAATGCAGCCAAGAAGGCAGCATTCTTTCTGGCTCTGAGGAAGGGGGTTCGCCCCTGAAACGCATCAGCCTAGCCACAGCAGCCCCATGCGACCATCTGCATGTCCATTCGTTACATTTGGGACCTTGGCTACTTTGGAGATTGTATATGCTATGTTGATGTGTGTTGTATCACACCAGCTTTGTGAGTACTTTGTACATCTTTTAATATTTTAAATAAATGGTTTTATGGTAATGCACTAGGTCGGTGCGCCCCTCTTTTTTCTTTTTTGTCTTTTCTACCAGTTGGTTCTGTATACCCTTGATCCTGAAGGGGGCAGCAAGACCGATAGCTCTTTCAACATCTGAGTTTGTAGTGCACCTCTTTTTACTCCATCAAGATTCTACTCGAGCGCAGGAGATTTGGTCTTACTACTTTATTAGGTACACCTGTTCAATTGCTTGGTTGCTAATCAGCCAATCACATGGCTGCAACTCAATGCATTTAGGCATCTAGATGCGTTGAAGACTACTTGCTGAAGTTCAAAACAAGCATCAGAATGGGGAAGAAAGGGGAATTAAATGACTTTGAATGGGGCATGGTTGTTGGTGCCAGATGGGCTGATCTGAATATTTAAAAAAACTGCCAATCTACTGGGATTTTTACACACAACTATCTCTCAGGTTTACAGAGAATGGTCCGAATAGGAGAAAATATCCAGTGAGCGGCAGTTGTGTGGAGGAATATGCCTTGTTGATGTTAGAGGTCAGAGGAGAATGGGCAGACTGGTTCCAGATGATAGAAAGGCAACAGTAACTTAAATAACCACTCATTACAACCAAGGTATGCAGAACACCATCTCTGAACGCACAACACATCAAACCTTAAAGCAGATATCTACAGCAGGTGCCACTCCTGTCAGCAAAGAACAGGAAATTGAGGATACAGTTGGCACAGGCCCATCAAAATTGGACAATAGAAGATTGGAAAAATGTTGCCTATCTGATGAGTCTGGATTTCAGCTGCGACATTGAGATGGTAGGGCCAGAATTTGGCGTAAACACCATAAAAGCAAGGATGCATCCTGCTTTGTATAAACAGTTCAGGCTGGTGGTGGTGGTGTAATGTTGTGGGGAATATTTTCTTAGCACACTTTGAGCCCCTTCGTACCAATTGTTGCTGACCATGTCCATCCCTTTATGACTACAGTGTACCTAGCTTCTTATGGCTCCTTCCAGCAGGATAATGCACCATGTCACAAAGCTCAAATCCTCTCACCACTGGTTTCTTGAACATGACAATGAGGTCACTCTACTCCAATGGCCTCCACAGTCACAAAATCTCAATCCAATAGAGCACTTTGGGATGTGGTGGAGATTCGCATCATGGGTGTGCAGCCAACAAATCTTCACCAACTGTGTGATGCTATCATGTCAATATGGACCAAAATCTCTGAGGAATGTTTCCAACACCTTGATGAATCTATGCCATGAAGAATTAAGGTAGTTCTGAAGGCAAAAGAGGGTTCAACCCGATACTAGCAAGGTGCACATAATAAAGTGGCCAGTGAGGGTATATGCTAATGTTTCTAAACAGTTTTGTTACATAAAACTGCTATGTGTTATATCCATAGGGCTACATGAGCTTTATTTGACTGTAGGTATAGTAAAACAATATGGAGACCAGACATAAAAATACATTGAAGGTGTACGTAACTGAACATTGATATCGATAATATTAAATCCAAGCTTGTGCTGACATTTTCCTAAACATCCACCAACTATCAAATCTCAGTATTTATTTATGTTCATTGAGAGGGGGTGCTGCAAAAAGCATGGGGGAACCTAAATCAAAAGGAACTGATGGGGAAACCTCAACCGATGGGAAATACCTGATATAGTTTAAGGGTAATCTATCACAATGGACTTAAATTATGTGAGAAGGCTCTGATAGAAGAAGCTATTCCCTTATGCATGGACTGCATACCGGCTATGGGGCAGTGAATCAGCTTTTCAACCCTAGAACTAGAATATTGGGAATGAGCTGAGCAATGTCTGCTTCTATTAAAGTCTTTTCACTTTATGACAGGTGCCCTTTTATATGTTATGTTGGATTTACTGTACATTGGAGGACATTTTATGAAAGAATAGACTACCCCAAAAATGTATATTCCTTATATGTGCCTGCTGTACCATGTACTTGCATAGGAAAGTATCCTGATCTATTTGTATTATTTCCTTTGTATGAAATCCCTGGTCAGTTTTCTGGCTGTGCTGGAAGCTCAGTCTGCTCTCCCGAACCATCACCACCACCACCTGTACAGCGATTCACTGTGCTGCTGTTTCATCTCCCCTAGCTTTCTGAGCTCCTTGGACAGAGCCAGATTTATATATAAATATATATATATATATATATATATATATAATAAAACAATACTAATATACATATATATATATATATATATATATATATATATATATATATATATATGGTGCATTGCGAAAGTATTCGGCCCCCTTGAACGACACAATCATGAAGTGGAACGAAATTTATTGGATATTTCAAACTTTTTTAACAAATAAAAAACTGAAAAATTGGGCGTGCAAAAATTATTCAGCCCCCTTAAGTTAATACTTTGTAGGGCCACCTTTTGCTGCAATTACAGCTGCAAGTCGCTTGGGGTATGTCTCTATCAGTTTTGCACATGGAGAGACTGAAACTTTTGCCCATTCCTCCTTGAAAAACAGCTCAAACTCAGTGAGGTTAGATGGAGAGCGATGGTGAACAGCAGTTTCAGTTCTTTCCACAGATTCTCGATTGGATTCAGGTCTGGACTTTGACTTGGCCATTCTAACACCTGGATATGTTTATTTGTGAACCATTCCATTGTAGATTTTGCTTTATGTTTTGGATCATTGTCTTGTTGGAAGACAAATCTCTGTCCCAGTCTCAGGTCTTTTGCAGACTCCATCAGGTTTTCTTCCAGAATGGTCCTGTATTTGGCTCCATCCATCTTCCCATCAATTTGAATCATCTTCCCTGTCCCTGCTGAAGAAAAGCAGGCCCAAACCATGATGCTGCCACTACCATGTTTGACAGTGGGGATGGTGTGTTCAGGGTGATGAGCTGTGTTGCTTTTACGCCAAACATAACGTTTTGCATTGTTGCCAAAAAGTTTGATTTTGGTTTCATCTGACCAGAGCACCTTCTTCCACATGTTTGGTGTGTCTCCCAGGTGGCTTGTGGCAAATTTTAAACAACACTTTTTATGGATATCTTTAAGAAATGGCTTTCTTCTTGCCACTCTTCCATAAAGGCCAGATTTGTGCAGTATACGACTGATTGTTGTCCTATGGACAGAGTCTCCCACCTCAGCTGTAGATCTCTGCAGTTCATCCAGAGTGATCATGGGCCTCTTGGCTGCATCTCTGATCAGTCTTCTCCTTGTATGAGCTGAAAGTTTAGAGGGACGGCCAGGTCTTCGTAGATTTGCAGTGGTCTGATACTCCTTCCATCTCAATATTATCGCTTGCACAGTGCTCCTTGGGATGTTTAAAGCTTGGGAAATCTTTTTGTATCCAAATCCGGCTTTAACTTCTCCACAGCAGTATTTGGGACCTGCCTGGGAGTGTTTCTTGTTCTTCATGATGCTCTCTGCGCTTTAAACGGACCTCTGAGACTATCACAGTGCAGTTGCATTTATACGGAGACTTGATTACACACAGGTGGATTCTGTTTATCATCATTAGTCATTTAGGTCAACATTGGATCATTCAGAGATCCTCACTGAACTTCTGGAGAGAGTTTGCTGCACTGAAAGTAAAGGGGCTGAATAATTTTGCACGCCCAAATTTTCAGTTTTTTATTTGTTAAAAAAGTTTGAAATATCCAATAAATTTCGTTCCACTTCATGATTGTGTCCAACTTGTTGTTGATTCTTCACCAAAAATTACAGTTTTATATCTTTATGTTTGAAGCCTGAAATGTGGCAAAAGGTTGAAAAGTTCAAGGGGGCCGAATACTTTCGCAATGCCCTGTATATATAAATATATATATATATATATATATATATATATATATATATATATATATATATATATATTAGTATTGTTTTATTATATATATATATATATATATATATATATATATATTTTTTTTTTTTTTTTTTTTTTTTTTAATGTATTTACAAATGTTTTGCCTTTCATTTCTATTTTAAACTGAATGGGTTGTTTTGCAAGGTGAGGGTTCCTATATACTTTAATTCTGTAGAGGCAATGTCAAACAGGAGCAGTGAGAGAAATGAGACAGATTTACTATAAGATAGCAAACTTGATTCATAAATTCCTCCCTCTGCTGCTCTGAAGTGGAACTGCAAGAGAAGACAACGTGCCCTCTGACACTTTATATTGTTCATCCAGTTTAAATGCAAATCCATCTCATCTTTATTGCTACATGTGTGTCAGAACTTTGCAAGTCTGTTCTAGTCAGCTATCCAGGATTGCAGGCACATGGGTCACATACACACAAAAAAAAAAAAAAAAGCCACAAATGATTTGCTAAATAAAAGTTGGACTGATTTGCATTTAACCTTAACATTAAATTGCTGTATGTAACTAAGCATATTTTTCTATATTTGATTTGATACAATTGTGATTAAGTAACGTCACTTTAGTAATTGGCTGTGTTGTAGCGCGAGAGCGTATTTTCTTATCCCCGATGAAGTATGCCCAGCCACACATAACCGTTCTGGCTCTTTTGAGCTTTAAATTCATCTCCAATTCTATTTTATTGCAGTGAATAAAAGTTTGATTTTATTTACACTACAGATGTCCTACTGCAGCCATGGATTGGATATGCCAGAACTTCAGACTCCTCACATTCTAAATATCAGCGTTTTGCTTGGTGGAATTTCAAATGACATTTTGACACAACTGCTATTGAAAAACACTATAAGAAGTATTCAATAGCAATAAACTAGACTAAACTGACCACATTCTCAGATGCAGCATTAAAAGTGCTTGTCTGACCTTGCCCATAGGCAAATCTTGCTGCATATATTGCTCTGCAGTGATTTGACTTTATACCCTTCCCATCAACTGCACGTGTGCTATGTTTTATTGGAGTGTAAAAGCATAGGAGCTTCTACTGAAAGGGCAAAAAGCTTGTGGATTCAATGCAGCCTGTTTTTGTTTACCAGAAATTCCCTAATATACTTCATAGGGCTCGTTCACACTAGCGTATCTGTCTAAAGAGCAATCCGCTTTTGGATTACTTTTCAGAGAGTATTTGACAGACCTTAGGGAAGCATTGTATCCCCTCCTAACTGCCTTGAACCCTGCACTGGCGCTTCTCAACTGCGTACATTACACATAGCTGTGGGGTGCTTGCAGAGTGACTCCATTAACAGGTCACAGGCAGGCGATAGAAGCCATGGCATGTGTACACCCGGCTGCTGCCACTGCAGCTAAAGCAGGTAGCAGTTGAGGGCAGTAAAAGTGCAACTCAACCATGGGGTTTTACCCCCCCCCCCCAACTGGACTAGTAACCTGCATTGCCTAAAGTCAGCCTGCAGCTGATCTTTCCCCATTACTGAGTTACTTCACCTTCTTCTGCACTGTATCTCTGTGCTGAGGCGGCCATCTTGGTAAAAGCAGGGTTTTGATTCCTCATGTCAAGGCCTCCAGCAAAGAGAACAGTGAGCAGCATTGCAGTGACATCACCAAATCGCATTCTCAAAAGACTAGCAGCAGATACAGGTAGCAATTCCATATAACACACTTAACCAAAAGGGGAAGATCCACTTGCTTACTGTTTACAACGGCAGACCGCCGTTCTGTCTCACCGAAAAGTGATCGTGGGTGCCCAGCGGCAATCGCGGCTCTAGGCCCCACACATCAGCTTCCCCTCTCACTGCGCGCCACCGGAGGCCCCCCAAGGAGCGGCGTATGGGTACGGTGATTCGTTCAGCCTAGCCAGCTTCTGCAATATATCTGCGGCGGGTGGTCGGCAAGTGGTTAATGAAGGCCCCTTGAACCTCCTTTAGGGAAAGGGAACCTTGACTGCTGGAAGCATGGCGTCACTGTGAGTGTGAACCTAAAAGAGAAGTTAAGTAGCTCCCTTGGGATTGGCTACAAAGACCTGAGGTGACTGGGTGGAGCCTAAACTCTAGGAAAAGGCTACGCTGGGGCACATCCAACCGCTCTGAGGAGATTCAGCTGTTAGAGGAGTTGACCACCCCCCCCCCCCATCGTGATGTTTTGTCACAGCTTTATTGCCAGTTTTGATCTTGCCAGCAATTGATGTTGCTTTATGGGCTATGCCCTCAAGTTAAATTCTGGGGTCAGTGTAATGTCTGTCTAGCACTGATGGTAAGGACAGGTCTATTAGACTTTATAAGTTTATGTTTTATGGGTTCTCACGGTAGAACTGTGACTGGCATTGTCGGGTGCTCACAGTATAAACATGACTGGCACTGTTGTTTGGTACATTTGGAAAGTTGTTACTTTTGCAAAGTTCAATAAAGCTGTGGCCTTGCCCTATTTCCAACCTAAAGCGGATTTCCGGCCTATTTTGCAACTTTAGTGATTCCTGGAGTGCTCGCTATGCTGATCAACAATTGGGCATTTTCAATTTTTTTTTGGGGGTCCCTTACCTTATTTTCAGGGCATTTTTGATTGTACTTCCTCCTCCTAGCCCCTCTGCGGCCAAGGCCACCGACATCACTTCCTCCTTTGCATTGCATCCTGGGAGCTGTTTGTCATCACTCCCAGGAGGCTGGAATCAGGAAGAACTCCCAGAACACTGCCTGGAATCAGGAAGAAGGACACAGCAGATTACACTGCAGCTTCAGATGCCCACATCTAAGATGGCCACGCCCAGACAGCATTTTTAACCACTTGCCGACCGGTCACGTTGACCGTACCGTGGCAAAGTGGCCCGATATCGTCCAGCGACGTAGACCTACGTCGCTGGACTCCTCCCCTTGTGGGTGGCACGCGTGCACCTGCCGGAGGCTCGCACCCGCTGTATTCAGTCACAGCGGGAGTCGGGCCAGGGGAGGAGTGGCAGTGATCGTCGGGGATCGAGTGTGGAGATCCGCCCGCTTGTGTAAACAAAGCGGGCAGATCTCCTAAGTGACAGGCAGGGTCAGATTGCAGGGTTCAGCATAGCTGAACCTGCGATCTGTGCCTGTGTCACACAGTCCCCTCCCCCCACACACGTTAGTAAGCACCAGGCATACATTAACCCCTTGATCACCAATAAAAGTTAACCCCTTCCCTGCCAGTGTTATTTTTACATAACAGTGCATATTTATAGCACTGATTACTGTAGTAATGTCACTGGTACCCCCAAAGGTGTCAAAAACATCAGTCAAGGGTCCGATCTGTCCGCCGCAATGTCGCAGTCCCGCAAAAAAAAATCGCAGATTGCCGCCATTACTAGTCTAAAAAAAACAAATAAAAATTACATAAATTTCCCGTAGTTAGTAGCTGCGATAACTTTTGCGCAAACCAATCAAAATACGCTTATTGCGATTTTTTTTTTTTTTACCAAAAATATGTAGCAGAAAACAAATTGGCCTAAAATGTTAAAAAATTTTGATTTTTACATTTTTTTGGGGGGAATTTCATATAAAAAAATGTGAAAAATATTGTTATTTTTTCAAAATTGTCGCTCTTTTTTTGTTTATAGCGCAAAAAGTAAAAATCGCACAGGTGATCAAATACCACCAAAAGAAAGCTCTGTTTGTGGGGAAAATAAGGACATAAGTTTAATTTGGGTACAGCATTGCACAACCGCGCAATTGTCTGTTAAATTAACGCAGTTCTGCATCGCAAAATATGGCCTGGTCAGGAATTGGGTAAAATCTTCCGGTCTTATAGCGTTTAAAAAAACGCTCATTAAGAATTTTTTTGTCAAAGACATGTAGCTAAATACATTTTGGCCTAAATATATGACAAAAATTGAATATATTGGATATTTTTTAACTGTCAAAGTAGAAAAATATTGTTATTTTTTCAAAATTTTCGAATTTTTTTATTAATATCGCAAAAAAATAGAAAAGCGCAGAGGTGATCAAATACCACCAAAAGAAAGCTCTGTTTGTGGGAAAAAAATGACATAAATTTCGTTTGGGTACAGCGTTGCATGACCGTGCAATTGTCAGTTAAAGTCGCACAGTGCCGAATCTCAAAAAGTGGCCTGGACGTAGGACAGTAAAATCCTCCGGTGGTAAAGTGGTTAAAAGTAAGATTTTGACTAAAATCGAATACTGTACACCTTGTAAGTATGAGAATAGCGGTTCTGTAAAGGGCGATGGATTAGTATTATAGGGGTATTTTTCGTTAAAAAAGGTATTTGAGGCCGCAACTCTGCTTGAATCAGCTTCTGTGTCTTTTTAGGGGGCAAGGTATTGGTTTATTAGCTGCTCATAAATGAGCCTATGCTTCTCAGCATTCATGTGGATCCTAACAATAAAGAGACCTTTTCAATGTTATGTGTCATTGGTTGAAGTACGGTATACCACCTTTATCTGTAGGCCCTATTTGAATCAAGATCCAATGTTTGCTTGTTCAAACTTGTTGAAAATTTCCATTGGGTGTACTTACTTTTTCACTTGACTGTATGTGCTAACATTAGTAGGTACAAACTGCAAGGAGTTGGGTCCCTGTGCCCAATCTTTCCAGAGTTTTCATTGTAAAATATTAGTTTATGGTGACAAGTGTAATTTAGAACTTGGAAGATACATGGAGACTGTACATAAGATACTAGATAAATTGCTCTCATAACACTTGACACAACGATCAAAATTCACACATCTAAAGAAAAGAGCAGTCTTCGAGTAAGGAACAACATTTTCCTTTGCATAAAGATCTCATTCCTTTACCTCCGGTGCCAGAAATCTAAACAGGGGGATTATTTATATGTCTTCAGAGCACCTAATAAAGATGTAAATCATGTGTGAAAAACACCGTGAGCAAAATAGAGAGAAGGAGAAAAGCCAGGCGCTGAACAGACAGCGCAAGTATATGTTAACACTATGTGTGCTGCATATAATGTCTATTAGATAACGGCTAAAAATATATTTCCAAACGACTGTAAATGTATTCCTAATTTAGATTTCTGTAATGTAATCTCTTAATATTTCATATTAGTGACATTTAAGAGTGACTAATTTAACAATTTATTTCACAGCTGATTACACAGCGCAATTAGCAGAACGTACAGCTTCCACACTTCATTTTCACCACTGTAACTGTCAATAAGCGTAGATCCAGATTATTACTGCCGATCAATATTAATCCTGTATTTATATTTTAGATAAATATGTGCTAAATATTTGCTTCTTAGCAGGGGCGTAACTACAGGGGTTGCAGGGGTTGCAATTGCAACCGGGCCCCATGCTCCAAGGGACCTGTACACCTGTATAGGAGGGGCGGCGGGGGCAGCATGTAGAGAAATCCCTGTCCTCATTTTTTCCTCCTGTAGCTGCAGTAGGAAAATGAAGGAGATTGGTTCCTCTGTATGCTGCCCCCGCCACTCCTTCTATCCAGTTCACTTGTGTTCTGCTGTCTCTGGGCCCCTGTGTGCTCCCCTGGTCCCCTCCACCCACTGTGCTCCCTCCCCTCCCCCCCCCCACTGTGCATTCTCCCCTCTTCTGACAGCTGCTGCAGGGGATGTGTCACAATAAAGAACCAGGAAGGGGTTGGTAAATATGTCATTTACCAGCTTCTTCCTTTTCTGAATGGACAGAGTTATAGTCAGTGACATTGTAAAAAAATAAAATAAAATTATAAAAATAATACAATTAAAATACCAAAAAATAAAAACTACTGACACCATTGGGTGAACTTCCAGGATCGCAAAGGTCACACTTGCGACCGGGCCCTGGCATTCCACCACCGTGGGGAGGCCCTAAGATGGCAGGAAGGGGGGCCCACTGCAGAACTTGTAAAAGGTTCCCGCTGAGGGACCATAACAAAGAGCCCCGCAACGAGAGTAAAGGGCCCCAGGATCAGTAGGAAGAACCCCAGGCTTGAAGGGAAGGGCCCCGATCAAGGGTCCGGGGGGCCCTTCATGGTTTCTTGCACCGGGGCCCTGAAGGTTCTAGTTACGCCTCTGCTTCTTAGCCAGGTTCAGGCAGGGTAGGCCTGATGCAAGTGTACAACGGAAGTCGAGTTCTGCTTGCCTGTGGCAACCAATCAGATTCTTGTTTTTTTTTTCCAGTCTGAGACATATTTCAGTCATACAGTGCATCTGGAAAGTATTGACAGCTCTTCACTTTTTTAACATTTTGTTATGTTACAGCCTTATTCCAAAATTAATAAAATGTAATATTTTCCACAAAATTCTATACCCCATAATGACAATGTGAAGGAAGGTTGTTTGAAATCTTTGCAAATTTATTCTTTAAAAAATTCCATATACATAAGAATTCACAGCCTTTGCTCAATAGTTTGTTGAAGCATCTTTGGCACCAATTGCAACTTCAAGTAATTTGAGTATGATGCTACAAGCTTGGGACACCTATTTTTGGAGGGTTTCTCCCATTCTTTGCAGGACCTCTCAAGCTGCATCAGGTTGAATGGGGACCAACTGTGCACAGCCATTTCCAGATCTCTCCAGAGATGTTCAATTGGGATCAAGTCTGGGCTCTGGCTGGGCCACTCAAGGACATCCACAGGGTTGTCCCATAGCCACTTCTTTGTTATCTGGGCTGTGTGCTTAAAGGCGTTGTCCTGTTGGAAGATGAACCTTCACCCCAGTCTGAGGTCCAGAGCGCTCTGGAGCAGGTTTTGCTGCATTCATCTTTCCCTCGATCCTGACTAGTCTTCCAGTTCCTGCTGCTGAAAAACTGCTGCCACCACCATGCTTCAATGTAGGGATGGTATTGGTCAGGTAATGAGTAGTACCTGGTTACCTACAGACATCACACTTGCCATTTAGGCCAAAGAGTTCAATCTTTGTTTCATCAGACCAGAGAAATTAGTTTTTCATGGTCTGAGAGTTCTCCAGGTTCCTTTTGGCCAACTCCTTGTGGCTATCATGTGCCTTTTACTGAGGAGTGGATTCCGTCTGGCCATTCTACCATACAGGCCTAATTGGTGGAGTGCTGCAGAGATGGTTGTTCTTCTGGAAGGTTCTCCTCTCTCCACAAAAAAACTCTGAAGCCCGAAGCTCTATAAGAGTGACCATCGGGTTCTTGGTCACCTTCCAAACTAAGGCCCTTCTCCCCAGTTTGGCTGGGTGGCTCCCGCTAGGAATGGTCCTGGTGGTTCCAAACTTGTTCCATTTATGGATGTTGTAGGCCACTGTGCTCATTGGGACCTTCAATGCTGCAGACATTTTTCTCTACCCTTCCCTAGATCTGTGCCTCCATACAATCTTGTTTCGAAGCACTACAGACAATTCCTTGGACTTCATGGCTTGGTTTGTGCTATGACATGCACTATTAACTGTGGAACCTTATATAAACAGGTGTGTGCCTTTCCAAATCATGTCCAATCAATTGAAGTTACCACAGGTGCACTCCAATCAAGTTGTAGAAACATTTCAAAGACGATCAGTGGAAACAGGATGCACTTGAGCTCAATTTTGAGTGTCATGGCAAAGGCTTTGAATACTTTATGTACATGTGATTTTTTTTCTTTTTTTTTTTTTTTAATACATTTGCAAAGATTTCAAACAAACTTCTTTCACATTGTCATAATGAGGAAAATGGTTGCAGAATTTTGAGGAAAATAATGAATTTAATTCATTTTGAAATAAGGCTGTAACATAACAAATTGTGGAAAAAGTGAGGTGTTGTGAATACTTTCCGGATGCACTGTACCTACCCTCTGGGCCTCTTAAATTATTCTGACCTCTATGACCACAAACTTTTGTGGCTATGCAAAGCCTTAACTGCATATATTATAGATGGGTTTTCTGTTCAAGTTTATTTCTTAATGTTTTCCTTGGTTTGCTTAGATAGGCAAAGCCCTTTAGTGCTGGCACAGGCACAGATTTATATACAGAAGATACCCGTCTCTTACTGAAGTATGGTCTGATATGCCGGTAACAGAACATGGCTTTGTACCAGTCTGTTTAAATACTTCCTAAATGCTTTACTAAGGACCCTCAACAACAGGAAGAATGGGATAGTGATGTCAACGTGCCTCATTAGAGGGCTTACTCACACTTATGTTGGCGCCCTCTTGTGTGATTGGCTTGTGATTATTAAAAAAAAAAAAAATAATAATAATACTAGAAAGGGCTTTTGCAGGCAATATATATATATATATATATATATATATATATATATATTCAAATCTGGCTTTTTAACTGTACAGCCCAAAAAACAAGTTAAGGAGTGATGATTTTGTGTTTCCTGAATTCTAAAGTCTTCTGACACCTCTTAACATCCCTTGAACCCCATATTTCTCTTGCTAAATTTAGCTAAATGGGTCTAGAAGATAGAAATAAAAATAAATAAATAGAAATATTAAGGCCCCGTTCACAATGGGGCGACGCTACTTCACCGGGCGACCTCACTTCGGAGCCGCCGGCACGGACTTCATAACATTGAAGTCTATGCAGGTCGCTCTGGGTCGCCCCAAAGAAGCTCCGGACCCTTTTTCTAAGTCGGAGCGACTTGTGTCGCTCCTATTAGAACGGGTCCATAGCTTCTGTATGGCAGGCGACCTACGGCGACCTGTGAGGCGACCAGGTCGTCTCACAGGTCGCCCTAGTGTGAACGGGGGCTTAATGTTTCCTAAAAAAAAAATAATATAAATAGAAATATTAAATGTTGGGGCTTGGTTCAATCCTGCGACCCTTGGCCCACAACTTCCATTATGGTAAATACAGTCCTGGGCCTACTCTCCAACTGTAATCCAGTTTAAAACAGTCCTAAAGTAATTCCAGAAAGAGAGATAATACTGCGTATGTTTACACTGTGTGTAAGCAAGTGATGCTGCTGCCACTACTTTCAATCAACTTAATGGAGGGCTGGAAATTAGAGCAACTGACCTGGAGCCCCAGTAATTACTTTGATTAGCCAGAGTCTCAGGCCAAAAACCAAAAGGTTCCCAGGTATGCCTATAGACAGTAGAGGGGAATGGTTCTAAATGAGAGAGAAGACCGCAATTAAAAGTTGATAGAGGTTCTAATCCTACTTAATTTAAAAATAAAAAAAGACTTCAGGAAATTGTAGAGTTGCAGTGTCAGCAAATATTTATAAGCAATTGTTGAGCGGCCACAAATAGAAGCCTTTAAAGTAGATTAAAGGCACATTTTACTTCTGGGCCACTGGCTGGGTAATTTCCGTCTATACCAGGGGTCTCCAACCCATGCCAAATCCAGCCTGCTCCAAGATTCTATCAGGCCCATGACGTAAAAGTGAACTCTGATAGGGACCTTGATATAGGGGGGGGGGGGCCTAATGTAAGGGGGAGAATGATGTAGGGGGATTGTGATGATCGTATAGTGAGGAAGTTCTGATAGGGACTCTGATGTAAAGACTCTAATAGGCTCAAGTTTATTTGTTTTTTTTTATAAATACCTACAAAGTTTTCGGCGCTTAGTGCATAAACAGATAAAACAGCAGCACACTAATTATCCGAATACTGGACCACAAATATTTAAACAAAAAAGTAGGTGTACCCGTCTCTAAAAAAAAAAAAAAAAAAAAACAAATCTTAACAGTTACCTATATTACATGAAACCTAGGAATACATGAGTAAGTTATGACATATATCATATTCATGTGATCATATGATGCAAACAATTATTGGTGCAAGTCCCACATAAAAAGTGAAATAAATCTTGAAATTAGCAGGATGTCAAATTTTGTGGAAGGGCCAATGTGCCCATGGCAACACCGCAAACTAGTGTGTGCTTCACAGTGTTCCACCCATGATCAAAAGCTCATTACCAGATCATTTGAATCTCATAAGAAAGAGATCAATTGCACCTGGCTGCCACATAGCTATAATATCCTCAGACATCCCTGGTGATCCAGCACTCCACATAAAGGTCACACAGAGCATAAAGAGAACAAAAGGGCAAACCCCATAGTGGATTAGTATCACATTTATTTAAAATACTGCTCACATTTGGGAGATGAAAGACCGATGGATAAAAAAATAAATAAACAGTCCAACAGTGGGCATAATGACATTGCAAAGCAATCCCAACGCGTTTCATTTCTTTGCAGACATCAGAAAAAATACGGATTTGGAATTCTTTGCTTAGTTTACTGATGTTTAAATAACTAAAACTTATTTATTCATACAAATTTGATTTGTTCTTTTTTAAATCCTATTTTTGTTTATTTTTTGTCATATGAATATCTGTAAAATATACAATGTGGCCCTTGTGCTAAAAAGTTTGAAGACCCCTGGCCTATAATGTGCTGTGTATACTATACATTATGCTATTTTACTAATATAGACAATAGCGTGGCAATGGAACAGCACCAAAGGGTTGATAACTTTATGGGGCCAATCTGTGATCCTAATTCTGTAGTGTCCAAACTATGGCCCTCCAGCTGTTCAGAAACCACAATTCCCATTGTGGCTAGTTATGTCTGTGACTGTCAGAGATTTACAATGCCTCATGAGAATTGTAGTTCCTGAACAGCTGGAGGGCAATAGTTTGGACACCCCTGTAAATGCAATGCTTGTTTGAATGCTTCTGAGCAGGGGATACTTTAGAGTCATGTTGGTAATATTGTTTTAGCTACCAAATGGTTTAACTAAGACATGTTTAGTTAAATGATGCTAGCTAGCACCAACTCTGGATTTCCTCACATAGCATATGCCATCCTTGGTTGTCTAGCAAGGCAGCAGTATAGTGGCATTGTGGGGTAGGGATCAATGCTACTTATCCTTTAAAAGAGGCAGTGCTGATCCCACTATCAGGCTTTTGCAGCATGCACTTGTTGTTGCAACAGTGACTCCTATCTAAGGCTCGGAATATTTGGTGAACGAATCAGACATTGTACTGAGACACCATTTACATACCCTTCTGAGGATCTCCCAGTTATTTAGCCAGGTAGGAACATGTGTTGGAGGTACTCCAAAGATCAGTAGTGGCAGTGTGAGGATGGGCAGTACAAGGATCGGCAAGCTGTATCGGCCAAATAAATGTTCTACCTTTGAAGTATTTGGCAGCTCTACGAAACAATATTCCTCAGGGTGCTGATGCAACATCAGGTATATACTGCTGAACAAGGATTTTGTGGGTTTGCAAATATTTGCTTATTGTTACATGCCATACTATTACACCTTTTAGTTATGCACCTCTAGTTAATTTAGTAAAGGAATTTACAGAATCTTGCTTTGCTATTCCTGTTCCCATATAACACAGGTACAACCCTGTTTGCACAGCTCTCTGTAAATGAACAATGGAGATAAAGGTTGACAGGCTGTGTCCTTTTCAGTCATTTTCCAAACTTCACTGACTTTTTCTTGAATTCCCATCACCACAGTAACCTGTATACTGCAGTGTCTGCCAATCCATATTTTGCTTGTCTGCATTCCCAGGCTTCAACTGCTTTGTGATTAAAAGTGTGTAGAGGAGGGTTTGCTGAAAATATCTCCAGAGTTCAAACTAGTGAGTAGAACAATGATTAGCTAAACGCAACTCCCGGTACCTTGGATTGCTATATCGAAAAATGCATCCGTAGGCTATAAAACCTTAAGATACTGGTAGGTAGAGTAAGATATAAACTCATGCAAAAGCTTAAGTCCACAAGAAATAATGTATCTTAACGCTCCTGTGCACTGGTACCTTTGACATAATGACATCATGTTTGATGTGATGACTCTATCACCGTGAAATTCGTTTTTGTAATGAAGTTTTGCATAGACAGTGAATTTTACAGTCAACAGTGGACTTATTGCCATTGCAGTTGACTTATTTGCTATGCAGCTTGGTGCCCAAGGGAGCCTACTTAGAGATTCTTCCCCCAGCCTGCCCTTTAGAATTGTCCCCCTGTTGCCCGACAGTCATATACTGCAATATGAAAAAACATATAAATACTCGCGCTATGTGTATGTGATTCCAAAACATCTGCAGCTGCTGTCCACTTGGTGCTAAATACACCTCAAAAATACAAATATAATAATATATTTATTGGTTGGATTTCCTTTCAGCTGCTCATATGTCTCAGTGTTTAATTCATTCAGATAGTCCTTTTTTATTTAAAATTACTAGCTCTCCCCCTTTGTCAGCTGATCTAATGAGAATTTGCTTCCTTTTCTCCAGTTCATCTAAACCCTTCTCTATATCCTTTTTTTTGCCTGGTTGGGTTAATCCTCAATTTTTCCAAATCATGTTCCACCATAGCTTTATAAATGAGCTATTAGCTACCTTGGGGTTAAAATCAGAATTATTTCTTAGTTGGGTGTGTTAATAATAGCCTGCTTCCCGATACACTGGTTTTTAACCTTTTGCATAATATTTCTTAATATTATTTTTTTCTTGGAAATTTGTGAAAATCAATAAAAACATCAAATGTCTTCAAATTCCTATCAGGGGCGTATTTTAAACCAAGTTCATTATTTTAATTTTAATTTTTATTTTTATTTTATTTTAATTTATTATTTGTTCACCTGTTTTTGTATTAATATATGTTTTAATTATAGGTGTTTGCAGATTGAAAAGTGGATTTGTTGTATAGATACTTTTGCATAATTAAGTGTTTTAAAATAATAGCACAGTTCATGAGAGAAATTACAATGTAATTTATTCAGGAAGTGATATCATTTGGGTATAGGAAGTAGAGTAAGTACACCTATTCTAAGTGTTGTTATCCGATTGGCCAACTAGGGAGGGAGATATTATCCCCATGAATATAAATGAATGTCCTTGATGATGCCCTGGAGGAGGGGTGAAATGAGTTGACGTATTTCCGGCTCCGCTAACCAAAGCTGTCACTTCCGTCCTCCATGGAACGCACGCCGAGCAGCGGCGAACCCGGAAGAGCCTCATGGTTGTTTTATGCCTGGTCTTATCTACAATTTGTTTTGCATTTTTGCAAATAAATACAATTTTACAGTACTTCACTATGAGTACCATTTTGTTTTATTGAGCCTGGAGGACACTTAAGCCGCCCCAAGAGTAATATTGGTGAGACCCAATTTAGACGCACAGAGGC
This sequence comes from Pelophylax lessonae, assembly GCF_965119305.1. Classification (NCBI taxonomy): domain Eukaryota; kingdom Metazoa; phylum Chordata; class Amphibia; order Anura; family Ranidae; genus Pelophylax; species Pelophylax lessonae. Next base: position 233,542,069 of record NC_138775.1, on the reverse strand, counting down.
CTGGTACCCACAACACCAGATACAAGCTTGGTTGACCCCCAGACTGAAAAACTGTGAGTCCATTCTCTCTGGTGAGTGGGGATAGGAGAGGGAATGTGGCACACTTCAAGGCATGTTTACATGAAGCACCGAGCACTTTATATGAGAACTTTTGAAAGACTGTATATGTTTTTTATATTTATATTTATTTTTTGAGCACATTATGTTGTATGATTATTTGTTTTGATTTGCAAGTGCTGTATTTTAATTTTATGTACTGCAATATGTGTATACTGTTTTTTCAACCTATAAACTCACAGACTGCTGCAGATGATGTATATTAAAACAACTGAGCAGCCATGTCAAATGCAAGTACAAAAATGGGCCCTAAAGGCATTCACACACAACTGGAAATATTTTAAATGTAAACTTTTACTAACCATTATTTAAATTTTTAAAATATTTCATCATGAAAATACTTTAATTTTAAATGTTCGCCATTGTCTTCAGCCCAAAATTATTGCCCACCACTGTCTTCAGGTCAAATTCGCTGCCTACCAGTGTCTCCAGCTCAAATTCACAACCCACCACCATCTTCAGCTCAAATTTACAGTCTGCCATCATCTTAAGCCCAAAATGATTGCCCACCACTGTCTTTAGCTCAAATTCACTGCCCACCAGTGTCTCCAGTTAAAATTCACTGCCAACCACATGTCAACAACCTTAACTGTACTTCCTGCCAACACATAGTCTTCTGTCTAAGGCCTACTCTAGCCAATGTTAGTCTAGAGCCACAGTCACAATAACTATTGTGCCTGCCCACTACCTGTCTGTGCCTGGAGTCATGGCCATGCTACCAACCATTGCTGCATCTTTGCTGCCCACCACTACTTTACTGGTAGAAAATCTTTACTGGCCCTCCCACCTTCAGCAGGCCACAACTTTTTTATATACCTAATGTAAAAGATGGCAGTTTTTACATGTGACCATCCATCCCCACTCTAGGCCTTGTGTATCACCAAGACAGTCCAGGCAGTGCCAGCCAAGAATACAGGATTTTATTTAATTTGCAGAATCCTCTTAAGGCATGGGTGTTCAACCTGTGGCCCTCCAGTTGTTGCTAAACTACAAGTCCCATGAGGCATTGCAAGGTTGTCAGTTGCCAAGCATGACTCCCAAAGGCAGCAGCATGATGGGTCTTGTAGTTTCACAACAGCTGGAGGGCCAGAGGTTTGGCACATGTGTCTTAAGATCTCTGTTCTCAGAAATCCCCAAATAAGACACTCTTTCCCTTGTTAATAGCATACCTCCCAACTTTTTGAGATGGGAACAAGGGACACCTATTAGCAAAAGCATGTAGGCATATAACACACCCCCTGCCATGCTCTCTTAAGGGAGAATTATACAAAAAATGATTAGCTATACCCACAAGTGCTTTTTATTACCACTGCTATGCCATTATAATGCCTTTTGAAATTTACAAATGCAGCAATTTATAAATTGGACGAAAGGTTCAGCACTGGGAAAATAATTTTGGAAAATTAAAGTGCATTGTATATACAATTATATACAGGCCTGCTGTTAATCACTGGGCCCCGCTCCCCCCCCCCCCCGAAATGTCAAATTATATTTTTGCCAAAAATACACTAAAATCATTATTATATGACATATTTGCCTGCCCCTTCCCCCCCCCCCCTCTCTATCCAGAAACATCCCCTTATGTGCCCACAGCAACTGCTTGTGGGAGAGGAGAGGGGGGAAGCTGGCAATGCTGCAGTAAGAAAGAGGCACACAGGGAGGCTCGGACAACAGGGGACGGGGGTGCAGATGCTAGAACTGGTCCCCCTGCACAGCTGGAGAGAGGGAGCAGAGGAGAAGCAAGCAGAGCTGCAGGAGGAGGCAGAAGAGGATCAGTGTCTACAATAAGGCAGTATAGCTGGCCCTGCTGCGCAGCAGGTGCCCAGGCCCCAGGCCCCCCTTTTGAACTGATGAGCCCAGTACAGTAGGGCTGGCTGTAATGCCTTATCCGCGGCCCTGAATATATAGATCAGAGCAAAATGAAGGGCAAATAAGGAGGAAAGAGGGACTCAAATCAGGGACAGTTGTAAGCTATGTAATAGTAAAACAGTCAGCACTCTTGATAGGCAGAAAGCTAAACTTAGCATTTATTGTATTGCATGTATAGCTCAATAAACATAAATGGTGTTGAATTTAGTGCGGTTATGGGCTGTGTCAAAATACTCACAACTAAAAAACTGTGTCTGTTAGATTTGGTTTAAAGCCCTGCTTTCTGTTACTGAACCCCTAGGAATGTGTTCCCTATCAATATAAACTGGTAATGCACGTATGCAGTGTAAGAAATAGAGACATTCATACAGAGCGGTAGTAAGAAGAGTAAAGGAATAGTGTAATAGATTGTGCCATATTGTGAATGTCAGACACATTACGATGTATAACCTTTACTGTGATACAGAGAAGCAATAAGGAACCAAGGCAAGCCGGTGGATAGAAGCCCAGGCATAAATTGAGGCTGAGCCTCAGAAAATCATTGGAAAGCAAGTCTTGCAGAAGAAATAGAGAGGGAAGGAGATAAAGGATCTATGATTAAAAGGACAAGAGCCTATAAAGTGTGATAAATAATTTTAACAATGCTCAGTGCCCAGCACCCAGCCTGCCTGAGCTCACAGTTCGTTTTCACCTATACAGTGTCTTTCTCACTCTCTCTGCTAAAATGGTGAAGATATCAACCTCCCGCTGCTGCGGACAGAGAAATTCACACGGATTCGTCTGCTGCCTGATTACTGCGCCAGATCCCCCCAGGTGCAGTCTCATTGACTGTCCTAATGACGAGCAGAATAGCGGAGTGTTTCTCTATGCCTTGATTCCTCTCTGAGCCTTCTTGCCACTTGTTTCCCTTGTCCCACTCCCCCTCTCCTTCTCTCTCTCTCTGCGTTTTCTCTTTTCATTTCCATCATCTTTTATAGGAAGGTGCAAGATATTTCTAACCAGCTCTGTGTGAACGCGCAGCAGGGGCGCCATAGCCTGGGTCTACGCAGAGGAAATTACTGCTGTGATTATGGCACTATTAGAGGGACTTCTTTAGTCGGAGACAGATGTTGCAGAACCTCTTGCACAATGCAGCTGCCAGTCAAAATGTCTGTGGGCCAGGGAGCGGTCTCCCCCTCTCTCTCTCTCTCTCTTTCTGCAGTTACTCGAGCGGGGACTGGCTCAGAATCCTTGGGATTTCACATTACGAGAGGTGCATGAGTTCCCAGTCAAGGTCATGGACTATCAATCTGATGGATTTATAAATCTGTCAATATATGCAAAGAGCCTGGATGCCTTGAGATTGTGTGATCGAGTTTTTAACTGTTTGCTATGGAGACCTGAATAGTAATAGCCAAAAAAAAGAGAGAGAGAGAGAAAGTGATGGACAAAGATGCTGGCGTTAAGATTTTTTTTTAATTGGTATGGAAAAAAAAAAAAGTAGGGAGGCTGAAGTTAAATCACTGAAACAAAGCTTACCCACCATGGGTTGCCCCCTGCCTAGTAATGTATCTGCGCTGCTGGTAAAAAAAAAAAAAGGGACATGTTGCCTATGTTATTAATAGGAAAGAGATCATGAGGCCAATCATTTTTCCAAGAAATCTACAATCTCAGTCACCATAGGGGGGCTTAAAGAAATATTGCCATAAGTGCAAACCAATAAACTGTTGGAAATGCTTAACAGTTTGGTTCCCCGGTTAGCTGGATTGAGTGTTGGTAATTTTTCTGGATTGTTCATTTCTGATACATTTAGATTTCAATATTTCTATTAATTTTACGTGCAAAGAAAAAATCCACAAGAATGCGTACAGTTAACATCTGCAATGAAAAATAACACAGAACAACATTGAACAGTTGACATGGCAATGGCATACATGGCTAGAGAACTCCCTTCCGGTAGTCCCCAGGACCGGGGCGACGCCAACCAGGCCCGGGCCCGCCCGCCCCTCCGGCACCCCCAGGGGAACACACTGCGCTCAAAGGAGGGAAGCGGTCACCCAAACCCCAGTCCACCGCAGCACCTCCAGCTCCGGGGAGCCAAACTTTCTGCATTGGTATACCAAAGTAACTGACATGGCAAATTATGGCCGCTTTAGGCGGAACTGAAAGGTCTATAATGATCCTATGAGGACCACATCTACATAAATCTCGTTGCAGTAAAGAGAAAGAGAGTGTGTGTAGGAAGGAGAGGAGAGAAAAGAAAAGAGGCAAGAAAGAATGGATGTGGAACGGAAAGGAGAGAGTAAGGGACAGAAGCGGTAAGAGGTTGGTGTCCAGGTCCCCGAGAGAGGGGTCCAGATAGCTCCAGAAAGCCGTCCGCTCTCTGGATATGGAGGGAATTTCCTCCCATTTATCATTTCTGATACATTTATTATAGGTGTAATCTAAGCACCACAAGGTGGTTGATCCTACTTCTTAAAGCGGAGCTCCAGTCACCATAATTAGTTTTTATCTAAAAGCACCCCATGATTGGCACAGATTGTACATTACTATCTGGCTACTGTTGCAATTGTAACTATGTGTGTTTTTTTTTTTTAATCTGTAAAAAATGATCTGATCTTGTAAGCAGGCAGGGGCCATCGCAGTTCTGGGCATCTGAAGCCCGCTCGTGTCTATTTCCGGGATTATGTGCAGCTGGCTACACAGGATGCACCTCCCAATCTCACGCCTGCGCAGTTTTCTGATTTCCGTTTGCCATAGCAATGGCAGCAGAAGTTCCCGCCCCTTTGTTATGGCAACCTGTCAATCAAAAGAGAATCAGGCGATTCCTTTGGACTTTTGGGATCGATGACGCCGATATCCCAGGAGTCCAAGGGAATCGCCTGATGACGACATCACCTAGGCGACCGGGACCGGAAGTGCCACTGACACATTTAAAATAAAGGTATTTAGACTTTATTTAGACTATTTCTATATAGACCCTATTTAGAATTCAAAAAAATTTGGACAAGGCCAAATCGCAGTTACCTACTTTTTTGAGCCCATATGTGAAGTGATCTTTGTATACCAATATGTAATTGTATTTGTGATTATAATCATTATTTAATTTTTAATAATGTATTGTATTTGGTAAGTATTAAAGAATTTATTAACAAAATATTCTTACCTAAATTCGTATGGCACCATTAAAATCCCTCGGCCCCCTTTTCTTCTCCCCTTTGTTCCCTTCCTTTTTGGCAATTGTTGCCCTGTTTTTTGCCATAATTAAAAAAAAAAAAAAAAAGGAATATCCATTTAGGGCTGCACTGCGGGTGGGCATGTGAGTAAAAGCAACTTTCAAATATGGGTGGAACTCCGCTTTAATATGTTGCTGCAAGGTACCAGGTTTTTTTAATTTTTTTTATTGCTGCCACACACATGCATCCGACAATGGCATCTATTAGTAGGATGCTGAGGTCATGCATTGCATTGCATTATGGGATGCACTATAAACTATCCTCAGCATTGACTTTTCAGTAAAGTTAAAATTTAATTACTAGATTTACATCTGAGTAAATGTAAAGCAAATGTTCCTTCCCTGTATCTTTAACCACCTCAGCTATGTAAGGTTTTACCTCCTTCATGATCAGGCCATTTTTTGCTATTCAGAACTGTGCTACTTTAACTGCCAATTGCCCAGTCACGCAACACTGTACCCAAACAAAATTGATATAATTTTTTCACACAAATAGAGATTTCTTTTGGTGGTATTTGATCACCACTGGGTTTTTTTTCCTTTTTTAAATGGGCATAGACCAAAAATATATAAAACATATCCAATAAAAAATCGAATTTCTTCATAAATTTAGGCCTAAAATGTATTCTACTACAGGTTAAAAAAAATTTCAATAAATGTATATTGATTGGTTTGCGTGAAAGTTCTAGCATCTACAAACTATTGGTATGCAAAAAGGAACAATGGCCGTGGGACCTTGAATGAGGTAGGTCACTTACTCAATAACATGATTGTAGAGTAACAAAATGATGGTTTATTGCATATTTCACAGTAGACACATATGTATATAAAATAGAAAATCTGTAATCCAGATAAAATACAGATAAATATAGAAAACTGACATATAAAAGGTATATTCCACGTATAGGTACAATTCATATTACAGTAAATAAACATATCATAAATAAATGAAATACAAATATTATATCATGAACAATACATGGTCAATCTCCAGATAATATGTCTTCACATCTATTTGCTCTACACGTTTCTTGGATCTTCGTCTATTGGTTGAACTAGATGGACTTTTGTCTTTTGTGCAATATGTAACCATGTATGGTATATACTGTATACTGGAATTTTTAATTTTTTTTTCATACTACTAATGGCAGTGATTAGCAACTTAAAATGGGACTGCCATAGGTGTGCGCAAAGGGTGTCCCTAATCCCTACATGTGGTGCTGATTCCCCCTACTGCCCAGGCTTTCCCCTGTGTTACCCCCCCCCCCCCCACCCTTCAGTAGTACTGGCTTCCCACTTCTCCTCTCCCCTGCTGTGGGGGATGTTTCAGGATAGGATAGGAAATTTGTAATTTACCAGCCCCTTCCTTTTCTAAATTAACACACTCACTCACTGTGTTCATTCATAACTGAAGCATAGTAAACTGTGTTTTCTATGCTTCAGTTTGTGAATGAACAGGAAGCTGCTCAGCTCCCATTCATTCACCGCTCTGTGCAGCTGAGGCTGCAGAGAAAGGCATGTTTGAGCTTTGGGGTGCACACCCTAATATAATAGGATGCGCATACCTATGGGGACTGCAATAATGCGGTGTGCAATTTAACACTAATTGACACTGAATGGGAAACGACAAACTGCCACTGACTTCACCAGATCTAATACAGTGATCAGTGCTAAAACTATACACTGCCACTGTACTAATGACACTGGCTGGGTTAACATTTCATAATCAAGGGGGTAAATGTGTGCCCCAGCTAACGTGATACCACTCTACTTGTACCCTCTTCTTGGGTGTCCTTTAATGCTAGTTACAATGTCAAACAGGAATCTCCCCTCGGTGCATGGTTGTCTGACACCACAGCTAGCAAGGAGATGGCAGCTTTGATAGCGAGCTCCTGTCTCTGGCTCCCAGGACTTGTCTGAGCACAGTCTAGGCACAAGGAATGCAGAGGGACTTGGGGCTGATACACCTCCTCTCCCTTTGTGTTCCTCTTGCCGATGCTTGCCTTGGGCAAGTACTGGGAAACAGAGATAGGAACTTGCTAGCAAAGCAGCCATCTTTTTGCTAGCTACAGGACAGCTGTGTGCCAAGGGGGTGGTACGGGACCCCTAGGAGGATAGGACACAGTACTCTGTGTACTTTGTCCCATTGGGAACTGAATACTGTGTAGCAGCATTCCCAGCGTGGGTCCCTCTGGGTCACCGGGTGCAACAAAAGTACCTTTGAACATGTTTCTCCAAGTGTGAGCACTAAGACAAGAACCAGTCCAGTATCTTTTGGGTTTTTTAGGATTATTTAGGAACTTGGATGGGAGAAGGGATGAGTGGGATACTCCAGCATTTGAACTATACACAACTTGACGGGGACTCAAAATAAATGCTGCTTGACGCTGATTAGCGTTGGCTTGATGCTGGTTAACGCTGGCCGAATGCCGGTTAACGCTGACTTGATGCTGTAACTTTTACTCCCTTCTAGTCCCTTTTAGCTCCCTGAGGTACTCTCGCCTGAGGTAGCTACTTGTACACCTTTGCTGCACTGCTGAACGCTTCAGGGCCCACATTGTCACCCCCTTTCCCTTCCCTACCTTCAGGGCTTTGAACACTTGGCACCCCCTTTCACTGCCAATACTACTGGTTAGCTGGCTCCTGGATCCCTGTGACCTTCTGGAGTGGTCCCCTTTCCTAGGCAGAACCCTGGGCAGATCTTGAGTTCTCACGATACTGTTTTTCCTGAAGACTTCTGCCCAGCAGCTCCACTCGGTCAGCAACACTCTGTATCCCTCTCTGCAGCACAGCTCAACCTCTGGTCCCCTTAGGCCGACTGCCTGGACCACCTTCACTCTCTGACAGGAGGAGAGACAGCCGTCACCTCCTCCTGGGACTGATGCTCCCACCAAAAGTCGCTCTGTCCCATGCTCCCCACAGATTTATATCCAATCCCAGGGTGCGTTGTGGTAAACCCCGCCCACTGACTCTGTCATAAACCCTGATGTGCCATTGGCTAGGTTTCCTCCACTGACCAAAAGATCCCTCATTGGACAGTTGACAGCTAGCTAACAATTCAGGCCCCCTGATAAGCAGACAGGGCCACATATGCATTTTCCTAGCACCTACCTAGGAGGGTGCTACAACTGTTAAAAAAAATAAAATAAAAAATCCTTGCAGCTGTACAGTTCTCTACCCTTGATATTCTAGTTGTATACCAAAGGTTTCTCTCTAAATACTGTGTCCATCCTTGGCCTTAGCCTTTGTTACCTTTCCTTGTATTCAGGAAAATATGACCATGCTACATCTTCCAGCCTACTCTTATATTTAACAAAAAGAGTCTCAAGTATTAAAGTAAATACATATCTAAGAAAACATAGTACACTTATCTTAAGTGATGTTAGCATATCCTGTGCTTGAGGACCATTGTCACTACTTTGAGTGCTTCCTCTATACCTTGGGTGCCCCCAATTGTTTCAAAGGTCCTTCTATGTTCTCCATGGCAACCACATTCCACAATACAGTACGGGGGTCTATGCAATCAATTAAAAGGCAAAGGCGGCTGTATTGCACTGTGGGATGTGAAGCAGGCTGGTCTACCGTATGTTTGAAAATTTGTCTAGGACTACTTGGGCCTCCTGAAGCAGAACAGAAGCACTTTCAAGGAAGTGACAACCGTTTTGTAGGTGTTTGTTATCAAAACATAAGGTAAGTACGACACTTTCATCTGTATATGTACATTTTTCACATTTGTGTTCTGAAAATTGTGTCCTTGGATATGTCCCTGGAGTTCATAAATGACAAACTGCACCACATTTTCTTCTTTAATAGAATAAATTGATCTCATCTTTTAAAGCACATCTAAACCAAAAACAAAAAGAATTGATATTTCAGCTTACAGTCCTTAGATGTGGGGACTGCATTGGTTTTATTTTTTATTTTTTACTTTATTTTCACCTGGTGATCCTACCAGTAACATACTTCCTATCCCAGCATAAAATGCTGACTTGCCCTTCAGCATGAGGATATTGGAAACAAGATAGGTCCCTAACCCCGGGGACTCGGCTTTGCTCAGAGGGGGTCGCTCCGCTGATCGCTGCTTAGAAGGCAGATGACAGGTTTGTCTCCACTCACTGTGCAGAGACGGATCTGTCAGAGTCCCAGCTCTCCTCTATACAGAGATCAGATGAAAACGGACCGCCTGTCCGTTTTCATCTGATCCCATCCCATCCCATCCGCCAGACAGATGGAATATAGGGTTACCATCCACCTGGATTTCACTGACAGGATCGGATCAGATAGCAGCAGGTGTCAGCGGACATGTCACCACTGACATCCGCTGCCCTACAGGGGTGAATGGATCGTCCGATCAGGTCTGCCTGAAAAACTGACAGGCATACTTAATCAGAAAGCCCATGTGAAGGGGGCCTAAAGCCTCGTACACACGCAGCAAATTTCCGCCGACCGGTCGTCCGTCTTTTGTCCAGAGTGGTGTCTGTTGGTTGGAATGTGCTCTAGACTGCACGACAGAATTCTACTTCAGAAGTGATGTCATGTGTTGGATTGCTTTCTTTGTGTTCTTTCATCTCTTAGCATGCCTAGTCTTTCTCATGAGGTTTTTCCCCATCGAAATCTGTACTAATGAGACAAAAATCGGACGTGTTTGAAGGTCGACAAAAATTTTATAGCCTGCACACCAGGATTTTTTCGGCTGAAATTCGGAGTTGGTTGTCGGAAGCATCATACTAACAAGCCGAAAATCGGCAGATCGGTCGTCGGACGAAAAATCCCGGCCGAATTTCCACTCGTGTGTACGGGCCTTTAGAGTCCTTTCACGCAAGCTTTCTGATTAGGTTCGCCTGTCAGTTTTTTCAGGGTCCGCTGACACCCACCACCATTCGATCTGATCCTGTCTGCAAAATCTAGATGGATGGGGCCGGGGTCCTATGTTACATCCATCTGGCGGATGGGATCAGATGAAAACTGACAGGTGGTCTGTTTCCACCCAATTTCCTCATAGAGGAGAGTGGGCCTGTGTCCGTGTCCGCTGTGCACAATGGAGCAGACAGGGCCTGCCATCCGCCTGCTCAGCAGTGATCAGCAAAGCGATCCCCCACTGAGCAAGCAGAATCCATTGCACGGAGGCGCCCATGTGAAAGGGGCCTAACTGATAACATTTAGCACATGCAGAGAGCACATAGCTCCCAACGGTCCCTGATTTCGAGGGACTGTCCCTGATTTTGAACAAAGTCCCTCTGTCCCTCTTTCCTCCTCATTTGTCCCTCATTTTGATCTGATCTCTAAAGTTGTATACAAAATGCACTTTTCATCTTTCAAAAAGTGTTTCCCAGTGCTAAACCTTTCATCCAATTTCTAAATTGCCACATTTGTAAATTTTAAAAGCCAATATAAAGGAATAATAGTGATAAAAAAAAGTATTTATGGGTTTAACTAATCCTTTTTTTTGTATCTGTCTCCTTTTAGAGGGCGTGGCGGGGGGATGTGTCCTATGCCTACATACTTTTGCTAGTAGTTGTCCCTCGTCCCCATCTCAAAAAGTTGGGAGGTATGAGAGAGCACAGTAAGTTTAGCTCAGGAGATTTCTAGCAGGATCAACAGATATCAACCTAACCAATATAAAGAAAAGCTTTCTAATATTTTTGAACCAAACAAAAGGGATGAAATAAGGGCCAGTTCACATCAGGAACTGTACATTCCTGTGCGACTCACGCAGTTTTTTGCAGTGTGACCACATTGCAATGAAAGTAGTGCATGCACTACTTTTGGAAACTCACTGCAACGGCATAGTATGGTACTTCTGCACCATGTGATCCAATGCAAGCAAACGCATTTTCGTTTGCGACCTACATTTGGTGTGTCATTAACTTAACATTAACACCTGCTGCAGATCACAACCACAGTGCGTTTTGAATGCGGCACGGGAAACGCACACGGAACGCGGTTTCCTGTACAACGTTCTGGTGAGAATTTGCCCTTAAAGATGTTCATTGTTAGGGTTTAGGTATGCATTATTTGTATATGTTCATTTTAATATTGTATTTAGGAGTTTTAGAATTTTAAAAGTGTTGAATGCAGATGCATTTCATTTCAGAAACCAGATTTGGCCTCATTCACTATGCTTGATCCAGCAGAAGTTATAGAATTTTGTGCCTGGTAAAAGGTGCAAAGGTTGGTTTACTTAAAGGAGGATGTTCTGCTATCATCTTAGTTTGTAGTGATTTGAATGTGTGATTTAGGGTTAAAATAAGGGATAAAATGCGGTTTTAATGACCAAGCACGAACCCCCACCCACCTGACTGTCCTTCCTAAGCTGCAAAGGCAGCCAGATGGAATTACTACTCAAATAAAATCACCGCGCTACTCTACACATAATGAAATAGTGTAAATATATGATATTGAAAACGACATAAACAACAAACAGTGCTTGGTTGCCTCTATTTACTGACATGTGTTCTCCAACACCCAACAAATACACAAAAACAAAAAGTAACGTGCAACACCACTGAAGGAATTAATTGTGTAGAATACATGGGTATCAAACATAATACCAAAAACCATTGGAAATACTTCATAGTCACATGATCATAATCCTCAAATATATGCATGAATAATTAATTGTGAATCATAATACACATAAAAAATACATATGTAGTGTGAACTACATACAAGGGCAAATCAAATTAAAACAAAATAAAAGTTGACAAAGCAATAAAAATGATTTCCTGCGCTAATATTGCATTGAATTGTACACGTGCCACAACACAAATTATACTCCCTGTTGCACACTACGGGCAGTACCATTGTGACCCATTTAAAGCGGTAGTAAACCCCACTTTGTGATTTTTACCTACAGGTAAGCCTATATTAAAGCTTACCTGTAGGTAAAATGAATATCTCCTAAATATGCAAAATTTAGAAGATGCAGCCGGTGACGTCACCGCCTCATGCACTCTGAAGGTCCAGCATACCTTGCCGAAACGTCTGAGCTTTGTGCTGGAACCGAGGGCTCCCGCGTGCATGCATGGGAGTGACGTCATTGCGGCTCTGGCCAATCACATAGCCAGAGCGTGCGAACCTGGAACAAAGACCAGGGGAAGATGTGAGCCCTCTTAGCGATGACAGCGTGCTCCTGGAAGGCTTTGTTCCAAGGTAAGTATTTGATAATGCGATGCATACTACCACCATATGCAATTGCCTTTCAGGTGTTTAGCCGCCGTTTACTACTGTTTTAGGTGAATAGGGCCGCATTACATTTTTCTGAGGGATGGCAAGGGCTGCTGCCCATGTCAAAGAGCCTTAATGGGTATGACTTGAGCAACAGCAGACCTTCCAATGTGACCTACTCCAAAACATACAAAATAAGTCTCTCGCTGAACTCTCGTAAAGAATCCTTTTTACTATAAAGTTATTTAAATCAAGAAGGTAAAGGAGCCAGGTACTCTGTAGCTTAAACAGTGGGTGATGTTTAAAGCCCTGCAAGAAGGACAGAGTGTGGCGAGTCTTCTATTGGAATCAATGGTGAATAATTTATTAAAATTATTATTTTGCGGATGTTGCCCTTAAATGTTTCTATGGCCAAGAAATGTAGATGTTAAGTATATGTCGGCAAAAAGGAATTAGTCAGGCAAACACACGGACCATTGGGGATAGGGAATATCTCTTATAAATCTAGCATACCCTGTGACAGGTATTTTATACTGAAAGCGGCAAATAATTGGAGAATAAATCCACTGTCATTGTATAAGTTTGCACCTTAAAGGAGTTGTAAATGCAGAAGGTTTTTTTTATCTTAATGCATTCTTTACATTAACCGCTTGCTGACCGCCGCAAGTACGTATCGGTACGTCACTAGCCTGTGAAGCTCTGGGGAGCGAGCGCATGTGACCGGCGGACCCGATGTCACTCAGCGATCGTCGGGGAGAGGGAGAAAGGCAGGCGGCTAGTGTAAACAAGCCGCCTGTCATTCTCCCCTGTGTAGAAACAGTGATCACACGGTTCTACTATGTAGGACCGTTGATCACTGTTTCTACAGCTCAAGCCACAGCCAATCACAGTTAGAATCACGCCCCTAGGGACACACACAGCCCCTCCCTCTCAAATAAAGTTAACCCCTTCACTGCCAGTGTAATTTTACAGTAACAGTGCATATATATAGCACTGATTACTGTATAAATGTCCCTGGTAACCCCAAAAGTGTCAAAAATGTCAGTCAAGGGTCCGATCTGTCCGCCCCAATGTCGCAGTACCGCAAAAAAATCGCAGATCGCCGCCATTACGCGTTAAAAAAAAACAACAAAAATGACAAAAATCTTTCCCTTTGTTAGTAAACGCGATAACTTTTGCGCAAACCAATCAAAATACGCTTTTTGCAAATTTTTTCAAATTGGCCGAAAATGTTAAAAAATTTTGATTTTTACTTTTTTTTTGGGGGGAATTTCATATAAAAAAATGTGAAAAATATTGTTATTTTTGCAAAATTGACGCTCTTTTTTTGTTTATAGCGCATGATCAAAAAATCGCACAGGTGATCAAATACCACCAAAAGAAAGCTCTGTTTGTGGGGAAAAAAAGGACATCAAATTTGTTTAGGTACAGCGTCGCACGGCCGCGCAAATGTCCGTTAAAGTCACGCAGTGCCGAATCGCAAAATACCCCCTGGTCTTTTAGCAGCCAAATCCTCCGGGGCTTAAGTGGTTAAGATATAAAGTCTTCTGTGTGTAGCAGCCACCCCAGCACCCCCTAATACTTAACTGAGCCCCATGTCTATCCAGCGATATCCTCAAGTCCCTTGGCCACCAGGGACTCTCCCTCCTGATTGGCTGAGACACAAAGTCAGTTAGCCAATCAGGAGAGAGGGGGCGGACGGGGCCCAATGTCAGCTCCATGTCTGAATGGACACACAGAGCTGCAGCTCGGCTCGGGTGCCCCCATAGCAAGCTGCTTGCTAAGGGGACACTCAACAGGAGGGAGGGGCTAGGAGCAGCGGAGAGGAACCCGAGAAGAGGATCTGGGCTGCCCTGTGCAAAACCAACTGCACAGAGGAGGTAAGTATAACATGTTTGTTTGTCAATTAAAAAAAAAAAAAAAAAACATGAGACTTCAGTATTACTTTAAATTGCAGAAAACTATGGAATACAATCTATGAATGAACACTGCTCTCCCCTTTCTAATTTACAGTCCATCAATAAATCAGAAGCAGCTTTGAGTGATGAACAAAGCCTCAGCACATATACAAATGATTTCAGTATTTCAATTGAATATATGTACAATACAGTATATCATCAATAAATCTATCATGTTTTCTGGTCCTCATGGACATTATTCACAGTGTCAAAGTGTATTTCCACTGATGCAGTCAAATTGGAGAAAACCTCACTGTATTGTTATGTGTTCCCATTCACACAGCATGCAATTTTTTTGATGTTTTACCTTTTTAGATGTTTCTCAGGACAAGGTGTAATGGCCGTCTGCAAAGTTTTTTAAACAATTTAGAGTGAGCCTGTCCTCATTTACATACAATTCATACATACACATACAAGAAGCATTGCATCTAAACCTTAAGGGAAAAAAAATTAGCAAAAAAAAAAAAAAAAAAAATATATATATATATATATATATATATATATATATATATATATATATATATATATATATATATATATCTATATATATATATATAGTGGATACAGTTGTGACACAAGTCATATTGTAATTGAATGTTATTAAAAATCACCTTTTCTTTTTAATCTGCAGTCATTTTCTGTAAAATGCAATGCAATATTACTACCTGAAGGTGTTCTGTACGAAACGCCCCCCAGAAACATAAGTTCCTGCTTGTGTGATTGGCTCACTGATTTTCCAAGAAGTCTGCACTAAGATACAAATCAGATTTTGGGCATCCCCTGCAACAAAAATTTGATTTTTTTGATGAGATACTCTCAAAGGGAAATCCCATCTAAAGGCAGGCAGACCTTGCCAATTTCCTCATTAGAACCCTGCAGGTGCAGCAGCATACAGAGTCACTCGGTACATGGACACAGACAAACAAACTACTGTTTCTTCAGAATAACAAAAGGTAGGAAATTTTCAACAACATTTGGTAATTCCCTGCAATGTACATAGATCACCCAGAGGGGAATATTTTTTTCATAGCAAAAGTGATATTTATATTTTTAAAAGACTCTTGGATGTGCATATTAAATAACGCAACATACAGGGATATGGGAAATGATTATCGACACTGACGCACGTACACCTACACAGGTTGAACTGGATGGACTATGGTCTTTATTTAACCTTACCAATTATGTAACTATGTAAGTGAAGTTACTCTTTTACCGTTTGTTAGTACAGTGTTCAAATCTAGTTAAAGTTGATAATGAAGATCTGCCTGCATAGTACAGATAGGGTTAGATATAGCAAACAGCTTCCCAGCCTCCTCATAAGCAAACAGAAGTACCAAGGACTTTTCCTTGCTGGATCCAGAATAGAGCACCTAAAAAAGTAAGCTGCAATTTTTAACATATGTTAATCTATGCTATGGGAATGGGGACATGTAACAAATATAGCCTACAGTAGGTGTTAGGCCCTGTTCACACCTGAGCATTTTTCAGCTTGTAAAACACTCATCTCTGAAGTCTCAAAACGCCCAACAAGCATAATCCAATTCATTTCAATGGCCCCTGTTCCCATCTGAGGGTTTTGTCACCTGAGGCAAAACGCCTGAAGCTCAAAAAAGTATGTAGCACCCTCCTAGGTAGGTGCTAGGTAAAAGCATGGTTTGTTAAAGCATGGTTTGTTCTGCCTGCTTTTCAGGGGAGCCTGCGTGTTAGTTTTGCCTGTTGCATGTGTCAATGTGTGATTTATCTGGTCTGAGGGAGTGTCCCCACTGTATCCAACAGGGGAGCCTATTTGGACAGTGGAGAAAACCCAGGCAGTGACACACAGGCTTTTGTAGCTGTCCCAGTGGGTTGGCACAGAGAGTGGTGCATCCTGGGATTGGCAAGCCAAGGGCACATGTGACAGGGCATCTTTGGGTGGGAAGCCAGGTCCCAGGAGGAGGATTATGGCTGTCTTTCCTCCTGTCAGCAAGGAAGGTGGACACAGGCAGTCGGCCTAGTGGATCCAGTGTGTGATGCTGAGACAGGAGGTCCAGGATACTGACGAGTGGAGCTGAAGGCAGAGCAACCCAGGGAAAAACAGTGTCCGTGAGTACCGGGAAGCTTTCCAGGGGTCTGCCTAGGAAGGGGACCACTCCAGTGGCAAGTCAGTGGACAAGGGCTAGCATGCACGGGAAGTGAGAAAGGGGGTGCCAGGTTAGGACCCTGAAGAGGAATTCATTCAGGAACATATCTTCTAATTCAGGAACATATCTTCTACTTCACTTCAGTGGCAAGGTGAAGCAGCGGCCTTGCCGCACCCACTACAGTCAGTTGTCCTCAGAAATTGTGCATAGTTCAAGTTGGAGTATCCCACTCATCCCTTCTCCCATCCAAGTTCTAAAATAAAACACAAAAACCAAATCCCTGGACTGTTCATTGTCTGAGCCAAGTCTTAAAGTGATAGGTTTTACAGACTGTTGCTATGGGTAATCTAGGGGAATCCACACTCAGCAGCTCCCTAGGAGGCAGTACTACATGTACATGAGCTTCTTTTTGGCAGATTACAAGCAATTTTGTTAGATGTCAATGCCTGCTTCCAAACACCTGCAAAAAAACACCTGAAAAAAGCCCCAAAAAACACCTGAAAACTATACGCTCAGGTGTGAATGGAGTCTTATCCAAATTTGGCTGCAAAAGGGGAAATATTCTTTAAAGAATTCCTGTTGACAAAGCTAAATTGCACTGGTTTAGAGAGAAAAGTGTCCTTAGAAAGTATTTTAAAATAGTGGCATCTATTGCTAATATTGAATATTGAATATATTGCTTCTATTGAATGGGCAGCCACCATCAGCCAATAAATCTGTTGGCTGATGGTGGCTGCCCATTCATCTAGGTGCTGAATGCTCTGAACCCATTGACAGGCTTATATGTTCTTGTGGGCAAAAGGAGCAACTTTTTCTTTAGACATTTTGATAAGATCCAATTGTAAGTAACCACGGATACTTTCCAGTTGAGGCTGTTCCTTCTATGGGACAAGGTGAGATCCACTCACTTCACTAGAGATGCCAAAGACACAGTGCTAAATTAAACAATGCGTGCTCCTGTGAAAAAACTATCATACATGAGAATTGTTATCCTGTCTCACTACTTAAGCTGCTTTGAAGGAGCCGTTCCTTGTCTGCTTGCTGCTCTCAGACTGGCACAAGATCCTGCCTGGATATCATTTACTGAAATCACTCAGTCCTTGCAAACCTTCCACTTATAAGCAATTGCACAGTAATTGTGTGCATGGAGACAGTGGAGTAAATAAAAGGGTCACAGTGAAGAGATTTTTAAAAATATGCATATTTCACAGCAGTATATGTAAATGTTTCATTATGTTTTGAGATCCCAGCTTTGGTGGCTTTTAGAACAGAATCCCCACCAATCCTTTCTTAAAATGTCATTAAACCCAGACTATGAAAAATTATCATTACATGCTATATAACAGAGAGTGCAAACTCACAAAGCAACTAAAGCATTAGTTTTGTGAGTTTAGAGTGAAATATACCTGGTTGATCCTGCCTTCAGCTGTCCCTCCCATCTTCTCTGTGTCCCCACTGCAGCCTGAGATTCTGTAGAGCAGCCGGTGTCCTCTACTAAGCATGCTCAGTTTCCTTCTAAGCTCCTCAGTTCCTTCTTTTTCCTATCTGTGCAGTTTATGTGACTATACAGTCACACATGTGGGCATATACACAGGGGTAAATTACTCTCCCCTCCCTCCCGCCTCCTTCATTTTCTGATGGCGGACTTAGTATGCTACATAGTTACATAGTTAAGTTGAAATAAGACACAGGTCCATCTAGTTCAACCAATAATGCTGATTGATTACATTCACTAAGAAACTCACAAAAACGCTTTGTTTTAATATAAATCAGTATTGAATATATCTAATGTAATTGCTAATACCTGTAAAGTAAAAAAATAGCTTTGGATGCAGATATCATATGAGCAAAATGAAAGCTAGTGTCAATCATCTCTCACTCAGCTTACACCATGTTAATGCACAAATAATACACATCTGATGTTTAATAAAGATTTATAGGGAGCTATAAAATAGTTTTTGATATTTATAAATTCATTTGAATTGCTCTTCTGAAACAGTTTTTTTTTTTTTAGTCATGTGACTGGCACAGCACCAATCCAGACTGGCCAAATACAAACTTATAGGGGTTGGTTTACTAAAAGTGGAGAGTACAAAATCTGGTGCAGCGCTGCATGGAAACCAATCAGCTTCTATGCTTTTTTGTCAAAGTCTAATTGAACAAGCTGAAGTTAGAAGCTGATTGGCTACCATGCACCAGATTTTGCACTCTCCAGTTTTAGTAAATCAATCTCATACTGTAGAGAGCATACGACAGCAGAATAATAGAAGCCCCTCCCAAGGATCTTTCCCTATAGATGCCAAAGAATAGGAAAAGATCATGTGACCACAAAACCACTGCAGGAATAAGGTACTTAGAGGATTTTTAAAACAAAAGACAGTGGCAGAAACCACAGCAGACATTTGGATTATATCCAATAGGTAGTAGTAGAGAAGGCACGGGTTTTCCTAGCTTATCAAAATGTGAACAAAAGCCATTACTTGAGCCCAACTGGACTGCATTCAACAGCTCACCGCAAAGACGGGGATCCCCCAGAAGAGGACATAAACCCGAGTTAAGAAATCTAAATGCATAAGGTTCAAGAGCGCCAAATGAAAATTCTTTAGGAGTCCAAAGTCTTTATTATTCAACACCTTACAACAAGAAGGGCTCGTTTTTAGTAGCAATTGTACTTAGTCCAAATTTTTATGTGTTTTTTGAACTTTTACTCCAGCCCTGATGACGAGGAATGTGTGACCCTGAAATGTGTTGGCTATCCCTTGCCCTGCTTGTTGTTGCCAGTTGAACAATGAAGACTTTGGACTCCTATGTAAGGAGTCCCTAGGAGTCCAAAAGTTGTTTTTTTTTTTTTCATTTCCAAAAGGTTTTTTTTTTTTCATTTCCAAAAGTTTTTTTTAATTTGAAGCGCTCTTTGACCTCTTATATTTGAATTATACTGTATTAACCACTTAAGCCCGGAGGATTTGACTGCTCAAAGACCAGGGCCTATTTTGCGATTCGGCACTGCGTGATTTTAACGGACAATTGCGCGGTCGTGCGACGCTGTACCTAAACAAATTTGACGTCCTTTTTTCCCCACAAACAGAGCTTTCTTTTAGTGGTATTTGATCACCTGTGCAATTCTTATTTTTTGCGCTATAAACCAAAAAGAGCGACAATTTTGAAAAAATAACAATATTTTTCACATTTTTTTTAAATGAAATTCCCCCAAAAAAATTAAAAAATCTAAATTTTTTAACATTTTAGGTCAATTTGTTTTTTGCTACATATTTTTGGTAAAAAAAATCGCAATAAGCGTATTTTGATTGGTTTGCGCAAAAGTTATTGCGTTTACTAACTACGGGAAAGATTTATGTAATTTTTATTGTTTTTTTTAACTAGTAATGGCGGCAATCTGCGATTTTTTTGCGGGATTGCAACATTGCGGTGGACAGATCAGACCCTTGACTGACATTTTTGACACTTTTGGGGGTACCAATGACATTACTACAGTAATCAGTGCTATAAATATGCACTGTTACTGTCAAAATGACACTGGCAGGGAAGGAGTTAACTTTATTGGTGATCAGTGGGTTAAATGTATCCCTAGGGGCGTGATTCTAACTGTGGGGGGGCGTGGCTAGTGATGTAACCACAGAGACATACGATCCTACATAGCAGAATCGTATAGTCTCTGCCTTTACATCAGGGAGAATGACAGACGGCTGTGTTTACATCAGCCGTCTGCCTTTCTCCCCTCTCCTGAGCGGGATCGCGAGTGGCCGGCGGACATCGGAGCTGCCGGTCACACGCGTGGGGATGCCCGTGAACGAGCGGGGGCGGGAGCGCGCCTCAGGTGGCACATGCTCGCCCCCTACAGGCTCCTGGGCGAGCGACGTAGTACTACGTCAGTTTACCCAGGAGCAGCTGACTGCCGCATTAAATATACTGACGGCAGTCGGCAAGTGGTTAAAGAAGCACCAAAATTTTGGCGACTGAAAATTGTGTTTTTCGTAATTTTGCCAATAGAGAAAAATGTGCCGATGATGTTGCTGGAAACGCATGCGATTTTGCTGCAAATTTTCTGTACTTATGGTGTTATTCATAGGTTATGTGACTCAAAAACTGCATCAAAAAACACAGGTGCATTATTGATGCATTCTTACTGTGTTTTCAATGCATTTCAACGTGGAGGTGCGATTTTGGTGCTTTTTTTTTAGCTAACCAAAAATGAAGCAAGCAAGATTTTTAACACCACAAGGGAAGCGCAATGGAAGCGTAACGGACCAGTGTGAAGACAGACATTGAATTTAAAAGGGATACATTTTTCTTGAGCTCTTCTTGCGCTAAAGATGCTGATAATGGCTGGCAATAAAATCATATTAATTCAAATTCATGATATCAATTAAAAGTAGAAAATAATACAATTATATTAAAAAAAAACTGTCATTTTCATTTTCGGCCAAATGTGTCCTGAATTTTCCATTTCAGTTTCGATGCATTTGATGCACCTCTACACTGTATGTCATGGTCCTGGAGGGCATTAGGACATCTTAGAAATATATTCTTTTTCTTTAGTCCAAGGTTCAAACAAGAATCATATTATATGGGAATTTTAGCTGCAAATCGTGCAGAGCTCTTCTTTCAGCATCCAACTTAAAGCGGAGTTCCACCCGAAATTTATACTTACCTCCATCTTCTCGCTCCCGGTCACCTGAAAAACAAATGGATAATCGCAATTTTTTTTTTTTTTTTCACTTACCTTTTAGAGAAAATATACTCACCTTACTTCCTTCTTCCTCCCCTCGGCGGCCACGGCGATTCGTCACTTCCTGGCTTTTGCAATGATTCCTGGGAGCTGAACGTCATCGCTCCCAGGAATCATTGCGCCTGCACCGGCCCCGACGTCAGTTCCGGGGCGCGCGCGTCATTCTCTTCTAAACAGCTTCTGGGCATGCGCGACCCGGAAGTGACGTCGGGGCCGGTGCAGTGCATCGTGGGACCGAAGAAGGAGGAAGAGGACCGAAGAGGACGCGGAAGAGGATCGCGCTGGCTTCAAGCTGCCCACACCCGAGATGGCAGCGCTGGAGAAGACAATTTCAAGGTAAGTATTTCTCCTGAAAGGTAAGTGCAACCCGGGACAGATCAGAGGCTAGCCATTGTGGAATGTGCTAGCCCTGACTGTCCCGGGGGTATTTTTATAAAAAAATGTATAACTAGGGTGGAACTCCGCTTTAACCGAGCGTCAAACACTGCACAACAGATCTAATATTCATTATATTGTAATACTCATATCTCTGTGCCACAGGTACTCAATGTGCTTTCACTGCTCCCCTTATACACATCACATTAGACCTATTTTAATCAATCTTCCAGCACTTGTCGCTTCTATTCTTAACCCTCCCACCTACCACCTCTCTTTATTCTTACCACTAAAGTATTTATGTTAGCTCCTCTTCCCACGTCTATTTATCTCCTGCTCTCCTTGCTCGTGTGACACTGTGTGCTGGTTACCCTCACCACTTGTGATGGAATTACGGATTAGAAGGCTTTGAATGTGAAATTATCTTTCAACGCTACTTTATAAACCACATTATTACACACATGAACAACTTTTCTGCTGGACCGTTAAAAGGTTTTAAAGAAAAAAAGACAGGCGCAATGCATCTTCTCAAGAGTTCCAGTGGGGAAATGAGGTTCTGTGGACCCACTTTGCCATTTTCACTGAATGAATGGAATATTTACAAAGTAAATAGCTATTCAGAGCTTGTTACTGCATTTAGCAAGTGTGCCGCTTTCTGCCTTCAGATTTGTATACTGCTCTGCTGCAAATTGTTCCCATCACAATGAAACATAGTCAAGGCTGGGTAGCTGGGATTTTGAAGAAAAATTGTAGCTGAATTGCATAATGTTCCTTTATACAAAAGCACTCATTCAACGCACACAGCGACATACACACACATGTATATACACAGATTGACACTAACACTTACAGGCTTACATATTTTTTTTTCTCTATTCATTTTCCTTCTATTGCTCTCCCTCCCTCTCTCTCTCTCTCCCTCCATAGTGTCTATTGAACATTAGCAAAATCTCCTGAATTCTACCAGATTTTATATTCGATGTAAAGCAGAAAATATAAAGGTTGGTAATGGGGATGGGCGAATGGTTTGGCCCGAGCATGAGTGACGTCAGAAGGGGGTGGTGCCACTGGGAGACGTAGCCAGGTGACCCCACCCCTTGCCTATATAAGAAATGACAAAGCAAAGTGTAGGCATACGGCGGGGGGCCTCCCAGGAGGTGAGAGCGTTTTTTTTTATTTTTGGAGTCGGCGGGCGGCATGATTGTCGATAAATTTACCAAAGGATTTGTCAAAAACTCATGTGTCTTATACTTTTTTTGGTGAATGGGTAGGGGTACGATGTACCCAATACCCATTTACATGGGGGGGGGGCAGGATCTGGGGGCTTCCAGATTTCGACAAGCCCATGCCCACAGACCCTGACAATCACAGCCCAGGGTTGTCAGGAAGAGGCTCTTGTGCCCATCAACATAATACAGAGCCCCCCCCCCCATATTAAGGCCATGTGGCCTGGTATGGTTCAGGAGGGGGGGCGTTCACAACCCTCCCCTTTCTTGACCTGCCAGGCTGCATGCCCAGATAAGGGTCTGGTATAGATTTTGGGGGGAAAACCTACACCGTTTTTTTTAATTATTTTGGTGTGGAGTTCCCCTCCAAATCTATACCAGACCCGAAGGGGCCTGGTATAACCTGAAGGGGACGCCATGCCGTTTTTCTCTTTATTTTTTCAATAGCCGGGTGCCAGCAATTGTAACCAAGAGTCATTTTAAATGGGATTTGACTCGTTTTTTTTTTTTCTTTAGAAATTTAATTTTTGTTGTAGCATGTTTTATGCATGCTACAGAGGCGCCACTTTACAGGCACATTAGGGTTTTTTTTTTTTTTCATTTTTATTGTTGCATTTTAGACATAATCAAAATCACTGCTCCTTAAAAAGCAATCATTTTTTTTTTATTCAAACATGTCCCCCAGGGCAGTTCCCAGACCCCCAGACCCTTTTTTTAGGCCAATTACTTGCATATAAGCATTCAAAATGGGCACTTTTGATTTTTCCTGTTCGGCTCCCATAGACTTCAATGGGGTTTGCCGTTCGGGTTAGAACATTTCCCCTGTTTGGGAGTTCTCCTGCAAACCCAACAGGGGGGGTGTTCGGCCCATCCCTAGTTGGGTAACCATTTATGTACCCTTTTGCAGTCTTTTGAAGTATATATTGGGATTTATTTACTAAAACTTGGTGTAGCTGTGCATGTTAGCCAATCAGCTTCTATCTTCAGCTTGTTCAATTAAGCTTTGACAAAAGACCTGGAAGCTGATTGGTTTCAATGCAAAGCTGCACCAGATTTTGCGCTATCCAGTTTTAATAAATCAGCCTCATTGTGTTTACAATGTTTTGCTGCCATTGGGGAACCACAGACACAAATGCTTACGGTTGCCTGGGACTGTCTACGCTTCATCCATGGGTAAAACCAAAACTGAGCACCTGCCCCTGTGTACAGCCAGGTGCGTCAATATCCTTTAGTAGGTTAAGGAATGAAGATAGCAAACCATATTATTTGTAGAGTTTCTTGTTTTGCTGCAATGGTTTGACCCTTTAAAGTGGTATTAAAGCCAAAAACAAAAATGTAATATATTGCAGCTTACCATTTTTTAAACATGGTGGTTGCATTCATTTTTTTAAAGGTTTTTTTCCTTTATTTTCACCTGGTGATCCAGCCAGTAACCTTTCTTGTACTAGGGTGTCTTCACTTTGGATGGAGGAGCAACAAAGGCACCTTTGGACAGCAGCATTGACAATCTGGGGAGAGGCTAGTGTTAAGCCCCGTACACACGTACCGATGGTCGGCATACAAATGTTCCTCTTTTCTCCCCGGGATGTCGGTGTCTGCTGAAAAGTGCAAAGACAGCACAAGGACAGCACAAGAATTTTGTCCGCCGACTGCAGAAGTGATGTCATGTAATGGTTAACTTTCCCTGTGTTTTCTATTTTCTGAGCATGCCCAGTCTTGCAAATCTGCGGTCTGTCGGCCGAATTGTGTACTGACAGGCGAACAATCGTCCGTTCTGGTGTCGGCATACAAATATTTTCATGTTTGCAAGAAAGACTTTTGTCCGCGGATTGTGCGCAGACATCTGTCGGAGGCACCATACTAACACGCGTACAATCGGCAGATCCTTCGTCCACCGACGTTTGTATGCCGACGATCGGTACGTGTGTACGGGCCTTTAGATGCAGATTTTCTCATCAACGGTTTATAGCAGTCTTGTGTCTTCTATCAGTGTGCTGCCAAGCACTGTTCACAGTTTGTAGGAACAGTTTTAATTCTCCTCTGACTATCCTGTGAGGCTGCATGAACCCTGACCCTCTGTCACGACAGTGCTGTTTGGCCTTGTGCTGGTCATGTGCTGATCACATGCACCCTCCAAAAAAAAAAACTCTTGCAATACACACCAAACTGAGCATGTGCAGAGTGCCTCTTAGGGCTCTGTACTATCAGCAGATGGATTGGGGACAGTAAAAAAAAGTGAAGGGTCAGAGAAGACAGGATCGAACAGCCTTTTTACACAATGTGCTGGATTAACCCCTTAGGTTCTACAATGAGATTTTACTGTTGCAGGTTTAGTAACACTTTAACCACTTAAGGACCGCCCGCTGCAGATTTACTGCAGCAGGCTGGCCCTTCTGCACGAACCGATGTAGCTCTACCTTGGTAGAACGTTCTTCTCTCTGAAATGATCACAGAGCGCCTGTGATCCGTCTATATAGGATCCACAGGTCTCTGTGATAATTTCAAAAGCCCAAACCCCATACAGTTAGAAATCACTACCCTAGGCTCACATTTAACCCCTTGATCACCCACAGTGTTAACTCCCTCCCTGCCAGTGTCATTATTACAGTAACAGTGCATATTTTTAACACTGATTTCTGTAGTAATGTCACTGGTCCCCCCAAAAGTGTCAAAAATGTCAGTTAGGGGTCCAATCTGTCCGCCGCAATGTCGCAGTCCTGCTAAAAATCGCAGATCGCCGCCATTACTAGTAAAAAAAAAAAAAAAAAACAATAAAAATGACAAATCTTTCCAGTAGTAGTAGACTCCAGTAGTAGATAACTTTTGCACAAACCAATTAAAATACGTTTATTGCGATTTTTTTTTTTTTACCAAAAATATGTAGCAGAAAACAAATTGGTCTAAAATGTTAAAAAAATTGTAATTAAATTTTTTTTTAATTTTTAAAAAATTTTTTGGGGAATGTTATATAGCAGAATGTGAAAAATATTGTTTTTTTTTTTCAGAATTGTCGCATTTTTTTGTTTATAGTGCAAAAAATAAAAATCGCACAGGTGATCAAATACCACCAAAAGAAATCTCTATTTGTGGGAAAAAAAGGACATCCATTTTATTTGGGTACAGCGTCGCACAACCGCGCAATTGTCCGTTAAAGTAATGCAGTGCCGAATCACAAAAAATGGCCTGGTCATTAAGGGGGCAAATCCTTCCGGTCCAGAACTGGTTAATGGAATAAAAATAAAAATTAGCAGACAAACCTTAGTAAATTAGGAGATGAACTGGTAGATACCGGAGTCCAGTTAAGAAGATTCCAGAGACAATCTGGAAAACTGCCAAAGGAGCCAATTTTAAAATTTCCTCTCGCCTCTTGTTCGTACTATAATACTAAAATAGTAGGATTGCCCCAGTAATATGCAGATAAAGCATGCACTATGCCAAGATGTTTAATTTGGGGCATATATCTCGCTATCCCATCAACTCTTTAAAGAAGTGTTTGTAATAGAATTGCTAATAAGGGTCAATTGCATCCTTATCTTTGTATGCATGGTGATTCTGACATACCGTTGCCCTTACAAAGCAAAACGCTAAAAGGGAGAACAATCACTGACAGCTTTAGGTTCTTTACAAACTGGTACATTTTTCTGCAGTGAAATTTATTTGAAATTAAAGGCCACTTAATACTCAGTGACTACTTAACATCCTTGTACAGCAGCTGAGAACAGTTTAAAAAAAAATTAAAAAATAGGACATGCAGCATTTTTGTTAATTTTTAACCACTTCAGCTCCGGAAGATTTAACCCCCTTCATGACCAGGCTAATTTTTGTGATACGGCACTGTGCTAATTCAACTGACAATTGCGCGGTCGTGCGACACTGCACTCAAACAAAGAGTACTTTTTTTCCCCACAAATAGAGCTTTTTTTTTAGTTGTATTTGATCACCTCTGCGGTTTTTATTTTTTGCACTATAAACAAAAAAAGGCCGACAATTTTGAATAAGAAAAACAAAAATGTTTTACTTTCTGCATTAAAATTTTTTTTTAAAATCTAATTTTGTCATTAATTTAGGCCAATATGTATTCTGCTACATGTTTCTGGTAAAAAAAAAAAATCCCAATAAGTGCATATTCATTGGTTTTCACAAAAATTGTAGCGTATATAAACTTTGGGATAGATTTATGGAATTTTTCTTATTTTTTTTTTTTTACTAGTAATGGCGGCGATCAGCCATTTTTAGCAGGACTGCGACACTGCGGTGGGGAAATCTGACACCAAGTGACACTTTTTGGGGACCAGTGACACTAAAACAGTGATTAGTGCTAAAAAAAAATGTAATGTCATTGTAATAATGACACTGGCAGGGATGGGGTTAACATCAGGGGCGATCAAAGGGTTAAATAGTACTTGCTAACTGTGTGGAGGGGTGCATTGACTGGGGGAAGACAGAGATCCGTGTTCCTGCTTAGCGGAAACACAAGATCTCCATCTTCCGCTCTGACAGAACGATGATCTGCCTTGTTTATATAGGCAGACCGCCATTCTGCCTCTCTCGGAAAGGATCGCCGGGTGCCGGAGAACATCGGGTCCACTAGACCCACTGATTGGCTCCTGCTGTGTCCAAGTCTCTTGTTCCACTTCAATGACAGTTGATTAAACTATATCCAGAACCCCAAAAAATCTTTGTTTAGTTTTTAATAGAGAAAAGAGCCCATTGATACAAAGCATGCATTATTGTTCACATGCATAACATGTGTGCATTGGTGTGTGTGTTATGAACTTGCTCTACTGTATTCAATTGAATTGCAGTGCTTGCATTTTTTTACCTGTTATTGATTATTATGCACTGCAGTGCATTGTGATGCATTCCAGCACAGGAAGAATGCAACATGTCTTCAATTTTTTCAGTGCACACCAACATACTGTAGGTGTGAGCTGAAGCCATAGGACATAATATAAATTGCCTTGTTCTTGGATTGGGACTGCTATTGGGGAGGTTTGTCCCAGAAACACAGCAGAAAGTAAAAGGGAATCTCTCCAAAGTGAAGGGAAGACCTCTTTTAAAAAACAAGACTGTTGGAAAACTTTTGTCAATTGTCAAATCATCTGCAGCCACTGATCAGTGTGTATTCTGACAGCAGATGAGTCCCTGCTGTCAGAATACAGTCAAGGAAAACTCCTCCATCCCCCTCACATGTGTGGATGGGGGAATCCATTTCCAAACAGGGCATCTATGACCAGCCTTAGATAGTTGTTATTGAAATATATATCATGATTACGCCTGACCTTTCTGCCAACATTGTACTTTCTTTAAAAAAAAAAAAACAATCTCTTCTATGAATGAAAAGCAATTCATAAAATAGAGAAGGGCGGAAGATTAAAAGGTCAGTAATAAATGGATGCCCAGCAGAATTATCAAGAGTATTAGATCTATGCCTAAAAATATATATTCTATATTGGTAGTTACACTCACTGGCCACTTTATTAGGTACACCTGTTCAATTGCTTGGTAATACAATTTGCTAACTAGCCAATCACATAGCAGCAACCCAATGTATTAAGGCAACTAGACGTGGTGAAGATGACTTGATCAAACCCAGCATCAGAATGGGGAAAAAAATGGATTTAGGTGACTTTGAATGTGGCATGGTTATTGGTGCCAGATGGGCTGATCTGAGTATTTTAAAAACTGCGTTACTTTAACGGACAATTGCGTGGTCGTGCGATGCTGTACACAAATTAAATTTATGTCTTATTTTCCCCCACAAATAGAGCTTTCTTTTGGTGGTATTTGATCACCTGTGCGATTTTTAATTTTTGAAAAAAAGAGCGACAATTTTGAAAAAAAAAAAAAACAATATTTTTTACATTGTGATATATAACATTCCCAAAAAAAATTAAAAATCAAAATGTTTTAACATTTTAGGCCAATTTGTTTTCTGATACATATTTTTGGTAAAAAAAAATCACAATAAGCGTATTTTGATTGGTTTGCGCAAAAGTTATCTCGTTTACTAACTACGGGAAAGATTTGTCATTTTTATTGTTTATTTTTTTTTTTACTAGTAATGACGGTGATCTGCGATTTTTTTTGCGGGACTGCGACATTGCGGCGGACAGATCGGACCCCCAACTGACATTTTTGACACTTTTGGGGGTACCAGTGACATTACTACAGTAATCAGTGCTATAAATATGCACTGTTACTGTAATAATGACACTGGCAGGGAAGGGGTTAACTTTATAGGTGCTCAAGGGGTTAAATGTATGCCTCATGCTTACTGACGTGTGTGGGGGGAGGGGATTGTGTGACACAGACACAGATCGCAGGTTCAGCTATGCTGAATCCTGTAATCTTTCACTGTCTGTCACATAGGAGATCCGCCTGCTTTGTTTACACAAGTGGGCGGATTTCCTCACTCGATCCCCGACGATCGGGGAAGAGCGGCGGTGATCACCGCCTCGCCTCCCCTGGCCCGACGCCCGCTGTGTCTGAGCCTCCGGCGGCACGTGCGCGCCACCGAGAGGGGGCGGGATTCAGCGACGTAGGTTTACGTCGCTGGACGATAACGAGCCACTTTGCCGCAGTACCAGCTCAGTGAGCGGTCGGCAAGTGGTTAATACGGCCATAGCAGCCAATTTATTAATCAAAGAATAAATAACATCACATTTACCATATTAATAGGTACAAAATTCAACAATGAACTTCTAACAATGCCCAACAACAAGGGGTCTTTGGGTGTCCTTAAGGCACAATTTTAACTGTAATATTCCATGTCCTCAGCCATGCCCCAACCGGCTCGAAGACGTTACGACCTCACACATACTTCCCATTTTTCCCCCCAGGGGACCTAGCTCCTGGGAGAACGACCACAAACCAAATGAGGAGCGCCATACCCTGGATGGCCCCCACCATTAGGTAAAATGTTAGTAATCGCTGCCCCCCCCCCCCCCCAAAGACCCCCTGACCCGCCAACTGCTGTGACAAAACATGCAACAGACCTAATCATGTACTCTTTTTTTAATTTATTTTTTAATTCTGAAAATCTTCTTTTCCTTTTTTTATTTTTTATTTTTTTATAAACTCAATTAGAGTAGAACACACAAAATTACTCCCAAACCTGTACTCCTCAGCAATCCTTAACATACAGGGCGGGTGAGAGGGAAGTTACCTCGTCTTCTGAATTCTTTGGACTGAACCCAATACCACCTATCTGCATTGCCCCTAACATTTGCTCCCAGCCAATCCAGCCTTTTATCCTCCAATCCGGTAAGGACTACTCCCCTTGCCACCCCTCTGTCCTAGCTGACCGTTCCCTGACCCTGTTCCTCCTTAAGTCATGCCGCCCCTTCGCCCAATTTCGCCTATGGGCATCACTTTAAGTAAACATGTAAATAGGAATGAGGGGATTATATTTGCATATTTACTTATTTACTGTAATTGGAGATACTGCAGGATTTCATTAACTGCATTGTTTTCCAAAATTGTAATTCTCTAAATCCCTGCCATACTAGACTAAATGTAAGACTCCCAATTTTAGGCCTGTGCTGAGGGATTATATAAATGAGACAATTATGAGGTGTCCTCTAATATCGGGATGGGGCAATCCATACTGTTTAATAAGACTGAAACATTGCCAATATTGTGTTTTAATTGTCTCGCATGTAGCGGTTATTAGCAGAACATTAGGCAGCGAACCGACACCGCACAAATAAGATATTACGCTTTCAGATTGAACTAAGAACAAACAAACCGAAAAAGAAAACATGCAAACGCATGTAGACATTAGACTAGGCTATTATATGAATGAATGCAATTCTTAGTGGAAATATATTTTTCTGTTTGTCAATACAAGTTAATGTTTGCTTTGAGGCGCTGCTTTGCTATGCACAGAATTACCTTGTTAGAAGAATACTTTGCTATGGTAATATGTTATAAACAGGGTACTGT
The DNA here is from genome assembly GCF_965119305.1 of Pelophylax lessonae. NCBI lineage: Eukaryota > Metazoa > Chordata > Amphibia > Anura > Ranidae > Pelophylax > Pelophylax lessonae. Next base: position 233,511,326 of record NC_138775.1, on the reverse strand, counting down.
GTCGTTTCTTCTGCTGCAAAATTGGGAATATTTCTGAATGTCGGGCCTAGATGCTTTCACTAATTTGTCTCTGGGAGATGTTAGAGATTTCAGTGACAAGTTAAATGATGCAAATTGTAATACAAACCCAGCAATCCAACTTATAGAGCGCATTGGTTAACCTTCTGTATGGATGTATATATTTGTTCAGTCATATACAACTCCTTGCAAATTTTATAGGTCAGCTCTTTTGACACCATGACTGACACACAGCCTTTTCCATAGAAGTTTCTTGGTGAATGTTTTACAGAGTAGGTCACCAGGCCTTTCCTCAACCCTCACCCAATGACTTGGGTTTGGGACTGGCATACAGAATGTGCAGTTGCATAGCCAATACACACACACATACTAGGGTCAATTCAGACAGGAGCTAATTAACCTACAAGCATGTCTTTGAAGTGTGGGAAGAAACCCAAATAAACACATGAAGGACATTCAACCTCCATGCAGATATTTTTCTGGCTGAGATTCAAACCAAAGTTCCAGGGTGTTGCTTCAGTTTTAGTTCAATTCCTTCTACTACCATGCCATTGCTGTATATTGCATGTAAAATAAATTCTAGGTTCTTTGATCCAGAAATCTCACCATCAGGGTTCCAGAGAGTTATATCTATTTATTTAAATATCTGCCTTTCACCTAAAATACATTACATAAGACATATCTGTTTTGGGTATACTGGGTCTTTAAAATTACCCCTTAGATTGTAACTTTCACAGTTAGGTAAGCATTCTGTGCAGGGCTTTTTTTCAGCTGGAACTTGGTGGAACTCAGTTCCACCACCTCTGGCTCAGGCCCCTCTGCTCCCCGCTCACCACTATCACTTGTAAACCCAGAGGTCCAGCTTCTGTGTTTACATGTTCCAGCTTGTCTCCCAATGGCTCCCACAGATCTGATCTCCCGAGCTGCTCCCACAGGATGTGCAGGATGGGGACAAGGTAGATTCAGGTGCATGAGGTGCAGTGCAGATGCCAACATCCCCACTGGATGATCTCCCTGCAAGTGAGAGAGTCGGAGCCACCTAAAGTGTGGTGGTGGTTGAGTTCCTGCACCTATTTTCTGAGAAAAAAGCCCTGATTCTGTGTAAGCAGAACTAAAATCCAGTTTCATTCCTACTGGCTAAGTTTAGTGTAATGGTTGTCTTCATTCGGAACTTTAATATTGACATGCAATTTTTTCTACAGCTTACCTTTATAGAAATAATGAGATCTCAAGGTGAGAAGCCCAAGGGGGGCCAAACACAAACAATTTTAAAGAAGGAGAAAACTGCAGCCCCATAGCATACCAGAACCCCCCCCCCCCCCAACACTTTTCAAGAACCCTGGACTATGAAAACATATGTGATCATCTGTTGTCCTTTGCATGTAAATTGTTTGGCATTGCATTTCCATTCACTGTGCATCACGCTGTGCAATGTTATCAACCATATTTGTATAAAGGAGGCTAGCAGAGGCAATGTGCGCTGTCTGTCAGCAGGACTGCCAGAGTAAATTTACACCAAGGCTGCATGCAGAAAGAAAGTGTGATTCACATTTTGCATCATTTTAAATACTTGATTTTCATTGAGAATAGATGTAATTGCTACAATTTTATTCCAAGTGCATAATCTAAACCCTGCTTACACCTACAGATGCGAATAATGGAATCTGTCATGCACTAAATACAATCAATACATCAATTTGAAATCTAAATTACAATTAAAGTACAAAAAAAAATGCTGTCAGCATAGACAGGTCAAACTTTAAGTATTGGGTGATATTGTAATGTATCCTGTACTTTTGCCAGGATTGGAGACAGAATTCAGTTTGTTCCTGCGGAATGTATAAGGGTTTTGTAAATACAATTTTTATCAGATCAAGATTAAAAACAGAAGAAGCTTTTTTTTCATATTTATTCACATCTTTTCCATTTATGTAGTCACTGAAAACTATTGTTTACAGAGATCAATAGCTCAATGTGAAATGCACAGAACCAGTCCCAGGTTACAATGAGAGACAGCCTGCATGAAATAAAATGATTACTGCTGTGCTGTCTCTTTAGCTTTCACATCATTTTCCTTTACTAAAATGGAGATAAAGTCTCTTCTGCTAGAAAACTCTTTCCTATTTTATCCCAGCAATGTTTTTTGTATGTAGTGCAGTGTACACAGTAAGTCAATTCCTGTCAACCTATGAATTAATACATTTATCTGTAAGGTGATAAGATTGGAGCTAGGTAATTTCAGAATGCGTACACAGAAATTACATTAACAGTGGATGCCCACTGCCCTAGAGTGCATCAATTCTGGTCTGCAATCATGGTTTTTTAAATATTAAGCTAGCCTTCCCTAATATCTGGGCTCCTAATAGGTACAGTGCCTTGCGAAAGTATTCGGCCCCCTTGAACTTTTCAACCTTTTGCCACATTTCAGGCTTCAAACATAAAGATATAAAACTGTAATTGTTTGTGAAGAATCAACAAGTGGGACACAATCATGAAGTGGAACGAAATTTATTGGATATTTCAAACTTTGTTAACAAATAAAAAACTGAAAAATTGGGCGTGCAAAATTATTCAGCCCCTTTACTTTCAGTGCAGCAAACTCTCTCCAGAAGTTCAGTGAGGATCTCTGAATGATCCAATGTTGACCTAAATGACTAATGATGATAAATAGAATCCACCTGTGTGTAATCAAGTCTCCGTATAAATGCACCTGCACTGTGATAGTCTCAGAGGTCCGTTTAAAGCACAGAGAGCATCATGAAGAACAAGGAACCCACCAGGCAGGTCCAAGATACTGTTGTGGAGAAGTTTAAAGCTGGATTTGGATTCAAAAAGATTTCCTAGGCTTTAAACATCCCAAGGAGCACTGTGCAAGTGATAATATTGAAATGGAAGGAGTATCAGACCACTGCAAATCTACGAAGACCTGGCCGTCCCTCTAAACTTTCAGCTCATACAAGGAGAAGACTGATCAGAGATGCAGCCAGGAGGCCTATGATCACTCTGGATGAACTGCAGAGATCTACAGCTGAGGTGGGAGACTCTGTCCATAGGACAACAATCAGTCGTATACTGCACACATCTGGCCTTTATGGAAGAGTGGCAAGAAGAAAGCCATTTCTTAAAGATATGCATAAAAAGTGTTGTTTAAAGTTTGCCACAAGCCACCTGGGAGACACACCAAACATGTGGAAGAAGGTGCTCTGGTCAGATGAAACCAAAATCAAACTTTTTGGCAACAATGCAAAATGTTATGTTTGGCGTAAAAGCAACACAGCTCATCACCTTGAACACACCATCCCTACTGTCAAATATGGTGGTGGCAGCATCATGGTTTGGGCCTGCTTTTCTTCAGCAGGGACAGGGAAGATGGTTAAAATTGATGGGAAGATGGATGGAGCCAAATACAGGACCATTCTGGAAGAAAACCTGATGGAGTCTGCAAAAGACCTGAGACTGGGACGGAGATTTGTCTTCCAACAAGACAATGATCCAAAACATAAAGCAAAATCTACAATGGAATGGTTCACAAATAAACATATCCAGGTGTTAGAATGGCCAAGTCAAAGTCCAGACCTTAATCCAATCGAGAATCTGTGGAAAGAACTGAAAACTGCTGTTCACAAACGCTCTCCATCCAACCTCACTGAGCTCGAGCTGCTTTGCAAGGAGGAATGGGCAAAATTTCAGTCTCTCGATGTGCAAAACTGATAGAGACATACCCCAAGCTACTTACAGCTGTAATCGCAGCAAAAGGTGGCACTACAAAATATTAACTTAAGGGGGCTGAATAATTTTGCATGCCCAATTTTTCAGTTTTTTATTTGTTAAAAAGGTTTAAAATATCCAATAAATTTCGTTCCACTTCATGATTGTGTCCCACTTGTTGTTGATTCTTCACAAAAAATTACATTTTAATATCTTTATGTTTGAAGACTGAAATGTGGCAAAAGGTTGAAAAGTTCAAGGGGGCCAAATACTTTCGCAAGGCACTGTATCTCCTGGGGGACTTTGGTGATGAAACACTTAGAGAATCCCAGAAAGTTTTACTGAGGTTTGATTTCTTCTACGCAAACAAAGCCATAGTGTTACAATGGAAGCAACCAGACCCCCCTATTATTTGCATGTGGATCTACTTAGTTAACAAGGCCTTACCTATGTACAAGTTAACCTATGCTGCTAGGGGTTGTCCAAAGAAATTTGAGAAAATCTGGTCCTGTTGGACTTCTGCAGTATCAGGGGATGTGCAGATTTGAGTATGTACCTGTTACACTTTGATCTTCCCTTTTGATTCTATACCCTTCTGATTTCTTCCATGATGGGTTTTATGATGCATGGTTATATAGGTTTTCTTCTATATGTACTTATGATTGATTCAATATTTGGTATTTTGGCATTTGTACTTCTGATGGGATTTTTTTACTACTTTTGCATAGTTACATAGTAGTTGAGGTTGAATAAAGACATCAGTTCATCCAGTTCAACCTGTATAGGTGTGTGTGTGTCAGTGGCCTGCTAATTTCCCATAACCCTGAATGTTATGATCTGTGAGATGCACATCCAAAAGTCTTTTAAAAGTAGCCATACTCCCTGCAGCTACCACCATTTGTGGAAGAGAGTGCCACATTCTCACAGTGAAGAACACCTTACGCAGCACAAGGTTAAACCACCTCTTCTCTAATCTCATTGTGTGGCCACATGTCCTCTTGCACTCCTTGAGACTAAATAGTTTTCTACCTATGCTAGGATCGCCATTGATGTATTTGTATATCGCAATCATGTCCCCTCTCAGGTGTCTCCTCTCCAAGGAGAATAAATTAAGCGCTTGTAATCGCTCCTCATAATTAAAGTCCTCCAATCCCCTTATTAGTTTAGTTGCACTTCTTTGGACTCTCTCCAGTTCCAGCACATTCTTTCTCAGGATTGGCAACCAGAACTGGACAGAATACTCCAGGTGTGGCCTAACCAAGGTCCTAAAGCATGCTAATATTCTGCCGGCTTTGACCGCCGCAGCCTGACATTACATGCTACTACTTAGTCTATCCTCCACTAGAACCCCCAAATCCTTCTCCATTCTGGATTCCCCCAGAGGTTCCCCCCCAGAGCATAATTCACATTTATGTTTTTTGCCCCCAAGTGTAATACTTTTCACTTCTCTATGTTAACTCTCATTTGCCACATAGTTGCCCACTCTGTTAATTAGTTCAGTTCTTTCTGTAAGATTTCTATATCTTGATGAGAAGTTATTGCCCTACATATCTCTTTGTGTCATCCGGGAAAACTGAGATTGAGCTACTGATTCCGTCCTCTATGTTATTGATGAATAAATTAAACAAAATTGGTCCCAGGACTGAGCCCTGGGGAACCCCACTTACCACTCTAGACCAGTCTGAATACGTGTTATTTATCACCACCCTTTGGACACGCCCATGTAACCAGTTTTCTATCCACCCTGAGGTCGATGCCTGCAGACCTTTGCTTCTATAGTAAGCATTTGTGGGGAACAGTGTCGAATGCCTTAGTGAAATCCAGATATACCACATCCACAGGTCTCCCCCTATCTAGCTCACAGCTCACCTCCTCGTAAAATGTTAGCAGATTTTGATGTATGATTATTGAATACAGATTGTTTTGTACTGCATTGCTGACCCATCAGTCTGTACCTTGTTCTATGCCATGTTGTACTTTGTAAAACTAACACACATAGTTAAAAAAAAAAAAAAACAGTGGCTGTCCGTTGGCTGAAGTAATAAGATGCTGGACCTGGAAGAAGTGCCAATAAAGATAGATGGTATCGAACATTGTACTGTCATCTCTTTAGGAGAGAAGACTGGAAGTCTGCCTAATACACCTTCACATTTTGGAAAGGGTCTTTTTTAGAGCTGGCAAGTTTAAAGGTAACCAAATACACCAAAAAAAAAAAGTAATATATATTGCAGCCTACCAGTCCTTCGATGCGGCTGCATTAGGTTTCATTTTTATGGCTAGGAACATTTTCAGCAAGTACAGAAAATACCTCTTGGCCTTGCCAGAAATGCATGGTACCTGTCACTTCCTGTAAACTAAGGTAATGCAGATGAACAAAGGCAGGCAAATTTGAAGTATGGCATGGGTGGCAACCATGGTTACATAGGTTCATAGGTACAGTGGAGAAGGGAGTGTAACCAACCAGGGACAGGATGCATGTTTTATTATTGGTTTGCCAGGTTAAAATAAAGGAGGGGGGATCCTGAAAAAAAGAAAAACATAACAACCCCCCCCCCCCACCACTCCCCGTATGCTGTAAACAAATGTATCCACATGTAGTGGCCACTGTGCCGCAACTGAGTGCCATGCACATGGTTGCAGCATGACGCTATTGTCTTTTAGGGGTTAAAGGCGAGGAGGCTACATAATGTATACACTGTATGATTGCAGTGTGCTGTCTGTGATTTCCTTTGCGGGAGAAAATACTTTGTAATAGGAGGAGAAATGGTCACATTACCTGTCAGTTATGTGACTGTTTTGTTTCCGGAACATTTTTTTCCCTTCATTCATTAAAATAAATGGGGCACTACTTGCTTCGAGTCTAAAGCAAGCAAAGCAGAAAGCACATTTGAAAAGTAATTAATATAATTGTCAGGTATTTTGGGGCATTTTTTTTTTTTTTTAATTTTATTGAAAAGCAGCGGTATGGCCACAGTCAGGAAATTCTGTGCTTTATACATCAGCTCCTATATTAATACACGGAACAACAGCAGAAGAATTTTGATGTTCCTTGCAAGGAATGTTTAGGAAGAAGGATCCTTTCATGTTATTGTACAGAAGGGTTTTTGGCCTAGCTTTCAGTTTAAAGCGGAGTTCCCTCCGTTTTGTGTTTATTAAAAGTCAGCAGCTACTTAAAGTGTAACTACTGACTTCTAATAAACACACACTCACCTGTCCCACAATCCAGCGTTGCGGCTGGCGGGTGCCTCGCTTTCCTCCCTCTTGTCCCCACGGCGCTGGCATCACAAGTGTGAGCTTCACAGCCAGGTGCACACTGCGCATACGCGAGTCGCGCTGCGCTTCCTTAGTGGCCAGGCAATCTTCTGGGACCTATGACATGTCCCAGAACATTGCAGGGAGGGAGGGGGAAGAGGAGAACTTCCACTCCAGCTGCCTAGGTGGCCCGAGCGAAAGTGGAAGCGGATACATGTCAAAACTAGGTACCCGCTCCCCCCTAAAAAAATGGCATGTCAGGGGGTCAGGAGCACTTAAAGTGGAAGGTCCACTTTTGGGTGGAACCCACTTTAAGAAATGTCAGATCTACCTTCAATAGAAATACTCATAGGTCTTAGGAACTCCAAAACGATTTATATACATATTTGTAACTAGGGATGGGAGAACAGTTCGGCCCCAAACATGAGTTTGAGCATGAGTAGAGGCGCCACTAAGTGTAGGAGTAAAATGTGGTTTAATAAGAATGGTAAAATGGCAACTCACAAGGATAGATGTAAATCTGACACATCTATGTGGAGTGGTATTATCCCGATAGGTTCTCATCAGTGACCGTTTCACTGTCCGCTGGCTCCCGCCAGGTGTGTCATTCCTTGCTTGTAGGAAGTCAGCCGTAAGGTGGAATCAGTTCCAAAATGAGGCTTGGAGGGCAGCGTGCAGTGATGACATCACTGGGATGCGACGCGTTTCCGAGTTGGCGAACTGTGAATGATCCGGCAGTTGCGCTGCTTTTTCAAAGCTATATTTGATAGCAGAAATTAATTCAGAACGAATCTGTAATGCATTTTTTGTGGCGTGAACTAGCCCTTTATAAGGCTGGGTTCACACTTATGCGAATTGGATGTGGGTTTTTACCGCATCCAACTCGCATGACCAGAGAGTGTGACCAGCTCTCAATGGAGATGGTTCACACACCTCCGGGGTGGCCGCGGCCAATTGCAGAAGGGTCCTGTGCATCTTTGGCTCCATTTCAGGTGCAAATTCAGGCAGAAATTTGGACCTGATTCGCACCTGAAACGGTGAACAGACACGAACTGGATCCCCTGCTGTCAGCCGTGGCCGCAGCCAGTGTGAACCCAGCCTGACAAAAAAAAAAAATGTTTCCACCTGCAAGGCAGGTGCATACTAGCACATTATGAACGACTTGCCTTAGAACGAAGCCCTCCAGCGGTGTGATGTCACCGCAGCAGAGACTTCCATCCTCACCCGGTCTTCCTTCTGGGTTTGGGGGATTCTTTCCACCTGACTGGACAAGCCATGATGACATCACTCCTGCGCATGCATGCTGGAGTTTTGGCCGCGGCACACAGCTCTGAAGGAACGGGTATACCTTTCCTTCAGATCGCATGTGCTGGTGACGTCATTGGCTGCTGCTCGCTAGAATATTTACTAAAGAGTACATGTTTAGCAGATATTCATTTTACCTACAGGTAAGCTTTATTATAAGAGTTTACTACCACTTTTACCACTTGCCGACTGCCCGCCGCAAATATACTGCGGCAGGCTGGCTCGGCTACGTGAATTGTCGTACATGTACAGCGATCCGCAGGAGCGATCCCATTAGCCAGCAGGGAAGCTGACTCACAAGGCTGGTGGCCGCTATGGCCGCTGGGCACCCGCGATCACTCACCATGGAGAGAGAACAGCGGTCTGCTGTTGTAAACACAGCAGATCGTTGTTCTCTCAGGAATCAGCACAGAGTGCCTGTGATCCTCCTATTTAGAATCATAGATCTCTGTGTTGATTCCACAAGCCCATCCCCCTCACAGTTAGAAAACACCCCCTAGGCATACACTTAATCCTTTGATCGCCCCTGAGTTAACCCCTTCCCTGCCAGTATCATTATTAGAGTAACAGTGCATATTTTTAGCACAGATTACTGTAGTAATGTCACTGGTCCCCCCAAAAGTGTCAAAAATGGCCTAGTCCGATCTGTCTGCCGCAATGTCGCAGTCCCGCTAAAAAAAAAAAAAAAAAAATCGCTGATCGCCGCCATTACTAGTAAAAAAATAAAATAAAAATAACCTAAATCTTTCCCCTAGTTTGTAGACGCGATAACTTTTGCCCAAACCAATCAAAATACGCTTATTGGGATTTTTTTTAACCAAAAATATGTAGCAGAATACAAATTGGCCTAAAATTATGAAAAAATTTGATTTTTACATTTTTTCGTTGGGAATGTTATATGGCAGAATGTTAAAAATATTGTTTTTTTTTCTTCTGTTCAGAATTGTCGCTCTTTTTTTTTGTTTATAGCGCAAAAAATGAAAATCGCACAGGTGATCAAATACCACCAAAAGAAAGCTCTATTTGTGCGGGAAAAAAAAGGACAACATCGCACATCCACGCACTTGATGGTTAAAATAAAGTAGTGCCGAATCGCGAAAAAAATGGCCTGGTCATTAAGGGGGTAAAATCTTCTGGTCCAGAAGTGGTTAAATCATAATGCATGATAACTGACAATTTATGGACGCTCACATAAACACACAATGTTGTGTCATGGGGTGTACAAAGCTTCTCCGTGAGCTGTCTGCTTATTAATGCACACATACCCTCAGGCTTATGTCAGTTTTTTTTTCCCCTTCAAGTACTTGAATGCATTGTGCTCCACACTTCTGTAGCCATAGTGAACTGGCTAAGGAGGTTGGCATATGTCCTGACACATTCTGCTTGGCAACACATCAGAGCTTTGCTTGTGTTTTGTAAGGGCTATGCAGACGTTCCAGCATTCACACAATTACTGCACCAGTGCTAATTGATTGCTGATTAAATTAAATGAGCACAGGGACTCATTGATCAGCTGATCAATCAGTGGTGCACATGCTTGCCAGGCCTTCGTTAACTTCAAACTGAATGCCGCAGGGTTAATGGGCGGGAGGGGCATCAGCTGCCGGAGTGTGGCATTGAAAATTCAGACCACACAGCTGAGGTCATTAAAATGTGTTAACCTCTGTTTTCATTACAGGCTCCTGCCCATAGGGAACCTGTGTGCCATTAAAACTGCTCATGACTGAATTATGCCAATCACTTACCATTAATATCACAGACACTGAGCACAGCATATACTATATTTAGCCAATATGGATCAAAAGTATTGTATACAAACTAACAGGACTCCTAATATCATCTGCTTTATTTACTAAGAGCGATTTCATGAAAAGTGGAGGTGTGAGCTATAATAGACAATCGGATACCTTAAGCCCCGTACACACGTACCGATGGTCGGCTTACAAATGTTCCTCTTTTCTCCCCGGGATGTCGGTGTCTGCTGAAAAGTGCAAAGACAGCACAAGGACAGCACAAGAATTTTGTCCGCCGACTGCAGAAGTGATGTCATGTAATGGTTAACTTTCCCTGTGTTTTCTATTTTCTGAGCATGCCCAGTCTTGCAAATCTGCGGTCTGTCGGCCGAATTGTGTACTGACAGGCGAACAATCGTCCGTTCTGGTGTCGGCATACAAATATTTTCATGTTTGCACGAAAGACTTTTGTCCGCGGATTGTGCGCAGACATCTGTCGGAGGCACCATACTAACACGCGTACAATCGGCAGATCCTTCGTCCACCGACGTTTGTATGCCGTCGATCGGTACGTGTGTACGGGCCTTAAGACAGCGAATCTTAGAAAATAAAAGCAAGAATCTAGTTGCTAGGAAAAAGGCTCTTTTCTTTCAGGAATTTTTGGAAGAGGAAAACTGGTGTGACTTTTAATATTAGTCTTCTCAGAAATAAATGCACTAACAATAACAAATTGGGGGATAATTTTGGTTCTAGTAATGACAGTTCATTTTTAGTACTTCTGGAGACAGAGGTAGCAAAGGAACTGGCCCAGTTAAAGCTTAACAAAGCCAGGGGAGGAGGACTGGGAAGGGGGGCAGGGTGGCAATTGCCCCCCGGGCCAATCTGATTCCAGGTAAAAAGGCTGCACTAAGGGCTGGATTAATGTAGGGGCCAGACACTGAGTACTGCTGCCGGTCGCCGCTACACAATGTTATATTTGCAGAGCTGTAGCGGAACAGAATGAATGTGCAGAGTACGCTCCTGCACCCGGTCGGCACAATATTAACACAGTCACTTCCCTGTCAGGCATAGTGATCTCTGCCTGACAGGAGCTTCCGAGGCCCCACCTGGCGTAATGTCATGTATTTTTTGGTAAACCTCTTTTGTTGCTATTAACATTAAATTATGTTACCACATTGCATCATATTTGTCTTGCTTCATAACATCAATATCCATTAGAAAAACCAGGTGGGCATGGATGGTGAGCTGATTCGATGGTTCAATGGGCCACTTGACTGGACTTGCCCCCTAGGCCTAAGGCTCTCAGCCCTCCCCTGAACAAAGCTATGGGCCCTGATGGTATTCATCTTAGAGAACTTCAAGATATAGTTGTTGGACCATTAAAGGATCTAATTGGAACCAATCTCTTCTAACAGGGGATGTTCCCCATGACTGGTGGACAGCTAATATAGGTTTATGAAACTGAGAAGTTTTCTTTCAGTTCACTTCTCGGCAGTTCTCAGAGAAAGATTATCTCCTCTGGCACCCAGTTTATGAATTGGAGGACTTCAGTTCTCGGAGGGAGACCAGAGAAGTAATTCCTCTGAAAAAGGCCAAGATCAGTATAAAAGTGGGTGGGCTGCCTTAAATCTCGTGAGACATAGCGAGATTACAGTACTAGAAAATCACTGAAACACTCTGGTGCCCATTTATTAAGCAGCTGTAAATTACCAATACTGAGTACACAGGCATTCTGAGGAGGAGACCCCCACATCATGTTAATAAAAAAATGAGTCCCCCTACACAATATATATATGTATATATATACGCACACACATTATATATATATACTCTACTTTTGAGTGGAACTCCGCTTTAACCCTTGGGTGGTTCAGTAGATATGCAGTTGGATAAAGGATAGATACCAGAATGTGGTTGTATATGGGGGTCCATTCAGAAGAGAAAGCAGTCACTAGCGGTGTACCACAATGCTCTGTAATAGGTCCTGTTCTATTTAATCTATATGTAAGTGATAAAACTAAAGGTTTGTTGGACAAGGTATGTCTTTTTGCCAATGACACAAAGGTGTGTAATAGGGTTGATGTCCCTGGAGGTGTCTGTAACATGGAGCATGAATTGGCATTGCTGGAAGATTGGTAAAAGCAGTGGAGACTGCAGTTTAATGTTTCTAATTGTAAAATAATGTTTCTAAATGTAAAATATTTCACATGGGGGAAAAAGAATCCCCTGAGAGAATACAACATTGGGGGTGCAGTGTTAGCCAGCACTACAGAATAGACAGATTTGGGGGTACTTATTTCAGGTTATTTCAAAATGAGCAAACCGTGAGACCAGGCTGTGGGAAAAGTATAGTATCTAGGATGCATCACTAGAGGGATAATCAGCAGGAGGAAGGCAATCCTAATTCCCCATGATAGATCTTTAGTGAGATCTCATTTAGAAAACTGTGTCCAGTTCTGGAGACCTCACTTACAAAAAGAAATTGATAAGAGTCCATAGATGGGTAACAAAAAAAGTGAAAGATTTGGGGGATAAAAAATATTGAGAGTGACTTCAGGAGCTTCATATGTACAGTCTGGAGGAAAGAAGGGAAAGGAGAGACAAGGTTGAAACCTTTAAATACATCAAGGGGGTGAATAAGGTTCAGGGGAGCAGTTTTTACAATATGAAACCAAGATCACGAACAATAGGACATGACCTCAAACTAACTGAAGGAAAGTTCAAATCCTAATCTTAGAAAGTATTATTTTAGTGAAAGAGTAGTTGATACTTAAAATAAACTTCCAGCAGAGGTAGTGAGCCAGTCAACCTTAAATGGCTTCAAACATGCTTGGGGCAAACGTAGATCCATACTTAGACTAAAAAGTTAATGGAAAAAAAAGAAATTTCAAAACATGTTAAAAAAAAAAATAGAAGGCGCAGACTCGATGGACCACTTGGTCTTTTTTCTGCCATCATTTTCCTATGTTTCTAGAACTAATTCTAAGCAAACCAATAAGATTTACAAAAATGACCACAAGTTAAAGTCAACCATCTTACAAGGATTTTGAAATGTCTTTACAGTTTTGTTGAGGAATTACAACACCCAGCCAAAGCTGTACACAGAAGGGAACTGTTCAAAAGGGATCGCTGTGATATCTTTCCTGCATCTAACGTGGGCTGGAAGAAATGTACAGATCCTGTCAATCATGCCGCATTTGATTAAAGATCCTCCAACATAGCTCACTCAATATACTTTTGCATTCATAATATCTGGCACCATACAGATTTGTGTACTTGTGAATAATGCTGCTTTTTTATATCACCTATATCCCTTTAATCCACACTTATACTGGATGATAATGAACAGAACACCTGAATAAGCTAATGGAGGCAGCACGCCATGTGTTTTACCTGCCAAGTTTCCATTGGACTGAGAAGTCTATCTATTAGAAGCTTGTAGACCCTTGTAATTGTTTTCTGCACTCTCACACCCTGGATTCATTTCTGGACCTGCCCAGGAAGGTTTAGTAGTAATTACAGACAAAAAAAGTGATGACAGAACGCACATTTGGAGCTTTTGTACCACCCCTCTTCCTAATAAACTTATATGGTAAAAAATAGAAAAAAATAGCAAATTAAAAAAAATAACATTCAGTTTTTACAAAAGCCATATTGTAATTGAATATTATTAAAAACGACCTTTCCTTTTCAATCTGCAGCGCTATAGTTTTCTCCAAAATTCAATGCAGTTGACAATCTGGAGGACTTCTGTATACAGTTGGTGTACAGAACCTCCTCAGAAATGTCCTTTTTTGCTTGTGTGATTGGCTAACTGATTTTTCCAGAAGTCCGCATTAAGATACAATTCTAGATTTTAGGTATCCTCTGCAATAAAAATGTCATGTTTGGTAAGATGCTCCCAAGTGGTTAATTATTTCTAAAGGCATGCTGACACTGCAACTTTCCTCTATAGAACACTGCAAGTGTATCAGATAATTAATGATGAAAAAGTCACTCCCATTCAGATTCACTTTGCTCATTGACATAATCAAACGACCACCTTTTCTTTCAGAGGAGATATGGATCGGACACTTCAACAAAGTTTATTAAAATCCTTGCAATCCTCTAGAGAGGATTTTTTTTTTCTCTCAACAAACCTGGAGTTATTCTTTAACACATAGGACACTGGTACCACATAGCACATATAGCCCTGGGAGCTTTTCCAACTAACACAAGAGGGTGTATGGGTATGTATTTTCAGTGTCTTATCTTTACTGTAATCAAATAGTCTAACTGAAAGTGATAAAAAAAAATACCTATACCTGGGCTTACAAGATTGAATTACGACTTCTTCCTATCACCAAGTAAGTCTACTGCCAACCAGTTATTGACCCCACTAATATGCCAGAGACCTCCTTGCAATCTCTTAATCAATTGTGTTCAAGTAGGAAAAAAATCATCAATCTTGGTTGTGTTGTCATTGCTTCATTACCCCATCTATGGCACAAAATTGCTTTATAAATGCCTTTGCAGCATGACAGATCTGCAGACCATTGCTCCATCACAAAGGTACAATTTCCAGTTTTTCTATATAGTCTGTGAATTCAGCTAAGAAGCTGGAGCATCTAAACCTACATTTTCCCTGCCAGAGACATGCGGAAAATTGCTGCACATGTGTTATTATAGTGAACAATCACACACACAAACACGCACAGATCTATTTTAGTTTAGGGCTTTTGAAGCCAAGAAAAAAAAAATAACCAACATTTATAGGCAATGGGAAATTCCTGCCTCTGACTGATGCTCCATCAAACAGAAATGGCATAAGAAACACCAAGACTACAAGACCTGGTTTATAAATTTCCAGTAATATTTATTTGAAACTTAAGAGCCTGTAGTTAATGCAAAATATAAATCTGCAAAGGCAAGAAAAGGAAGCTTGTAACTATATTATTTTATGCTCCTAATCTAATCGGGAATTAATGAACTGTGGACAAAAGGAAAGAAGAAAAACACAACAGTATGGGAATTATTAATGAATCATTTCTGAAAAAAAAAAAAGTCGTAACGTGGTATCAGGTCTGAGGCTTGGGTTAGACATAGAAAAGTGATGGCAGAAAAAAGACCAAGGGTCCATCGAGTTTGCCCCCTTTTTTTTTTTTTTTCGTTTTATAGTTATGATTTTGTTTGTTTTATTTTTAACTTTTTTTGTCTGAGTATAGATTTTTGTTAAAATAAAACTTTCTAAGATTAGTTTTGAACTTTCCTCCCTCTAGTTTGAGGTCATGTTCTCATGTTCCTGATCGTGGTTTCATATTGAAAATACTGGCCTTAGCCCTCCTGAACCTTTATTTACCCACTTGTTGTATACAGGCATACCCCACTTTTAAGTACACAATGGGACCAGAGCATGTATGTAAAACGAAAATGTACTTGTGAAGCAATACCTTTTTTCATTTCTCAATGCATGTAAATACACTAGCTCCATAGGAAATCTTGGTCAGCTTGACATGGCATTGCTCCCAAACCATCTGACAAGGACACCAAGCTTGGGGAGCATGTTAAGGGGATCCAGGACTATGACATAGTAGATTACCTAGGCAAGCTGGCCAGCCACAAACAGGATATGTTGTAGTCCTGGGTCCCCTCTCCTTGCTCCCTAAGTTTGGTATCCTTGTCACTTATGGTTTGGGGGCAGTGCCATGTCAAGCTGACCAAGATTTCCTATAGACTCCAATGTTAAAAACCGGGAGTAGTGTCATGCCAAGCTGAACAAGCTGTGTCCTTACTCGCGAGTGTACTTAAAGTGAGTGTACTTAAAGCGGGGTATGCCTGTATATATGTTTCAATTATGTCTCCCCTTTCCCTTCTTTCCTCCATACTGTACATATTAAGTTCCTGAAGTTGCTCCTGATATGTTTTATCCCTCAGACCTTTCACCGTTTTTGTTGCCCGTCACTGGACTTGTTCTAGCTTATACAGGGAGTGCAGAATTATTAGGCAAATTAGTATTTTGACCACATCATCCTCTTTATGCATGTTGTCTTACTCCAAGCTGTATAGGCTCGAAAGCCTACTACCAATTAAGCATATTAGGTGATGTGCATCTTTGTAATGAGAAGGGGTGTGGTCTAATGACATCAACACCCTATATCAGGTGTGCATAATTATTAGGCAACTTCCTTTCCTTGGGCAAAATGGGTCAAAAGAAGGACTTGACAGGCTCAGAAAAGTCAAAAATAGTGAGATATCTTGCAGAGGGATGCAGCGCTCTTAAAATTGCAAAGCTTCTGAAGCGTGATCATCGAACAATCAAGCATTTCATTCAAAATAGTCAACAGGGTCGCAAGAAGCGTGTGGAAAAACCAAGGCGCAAAATAACAGCCCATGAACTGAGAAAAGTCAAGCGTGCATCTGCCAAGATGCCACTTGCCACCAGTTTGGCCATATTTCAGAGCTGCAACATCACTGGAGTGCCCAAAAGCACAAGGTGTGCAATACTCAGAGACATGGCCAAGGTAAGAAAGGCTGAAAGACGACCACCACTGAACAAGACACACAAGCTGAAACGTCAAGACTGGGCCAAGAAATATCTCAAGACTGATTTTTCAAAGGTTTTATGGACTGATGAAATGAGAGTGAGTCTTGATGGGCCAGATGGATGGGCCCGTAGCTGGATTGGTAAAGGGCAGAGAGCTCCAGTCCGACTCAGACACCAGCAAGGTGGAGGTGGAGTACTGGTTTGGGCTGGTATCATCAAAGATGAGCTTGTGGGGCCTTTTCGGGTTGAGGATGGAGTCAAGCTCAACTCCCAGTCCTACTGCCAGTTTCTGGAAGACACCTTCTTCAAGCAGTGGTACAGGAAGAAGTCTGCATCCTTCAAGAAAAACATGATTTTCATGCAGGACAATGCTCCATCACACGCGTCCAAGTACTCCACAGCGTGGCTGGCAAGAAAGGGTATAAAAGAAGAAAAGCTAATGTCATGGCCTCCTTGTTCACCTGATCTGAACCCCATTGAGAACCTGTGGTCCATCATCAAATGTGAGATTTACAAGTAGGGAAAACAGTACACCTCTCTGAATAGTGTCTGGGAGGCTGTGGTTGCTGCTGCACGCAATGTTGATGGTGAACAGATCAAAACACTGACAGAATCCATGGATGGCAGGCTTTTGAGTGTCCTTGCAAAGAAAGGTGGCTATATTGGTCACTGATTTGTTTTTCTTTTTTTTTTGAATGTCAGAAATGTATATTTGTGAATGTTGAGATGTTATATTGGTTTCACTGGTAAAAATAAATAATTGAAATGGGTATACTGTATATTTGATTTTTGTTAAGTTGCCTAATAATTATGCACAGTAATAGTCACCTGCACACACAGATATCCCCCTAAAATAGCTAAAACTAAAAACAAACTAAAAACGACTTCCAAAAATAGTCAGCTTTGATATTAATGAGTTTTTTGGGTTCATTGAGAACATGGTTGTTGTTCAATAATAAAATTAATCCTCAAAAATACTAATTTGCCTAATAATTCTGCACTCCCTGTATATTTATGTAATTGAGGCCTCCAGAACTGGATACAGTATTCTAAGTGAGGTCTAACTAAAGACCTATATAGGGCTGTCACAGTGTTAACAGTCAGTTGTGGACGATTCCACCAATAATGTAAGCAGTCCTCCAGTCTGCTGTGTAACATGGCCCTAGAGAGCCCAACTTTAACACCTTCCTTCCTGGCCTATAGCAAAATGACCGCCGG
Source organism: Pelophylax lessonae (assembly GCF_965119305.1). Taxonomy (NCBI): domain Eukaryota; kingdom Metazoa; phylum Chordata; class Amphibia; order Anura; family Ranidae; genus Pelophylax; species Pelophylax lessonae. The sequence continues at coordinate 233,493,569 of NC_138775.1, read as the reverse complement.
GCAGGAGCACTGTTGTTTTGGGAGGATGTCATATGACATCCTCCCACAATGCGCCTCTTACGCTGCTGCACAATCTGTTACCAGTTGTGTCCACCGGACACAGTCAATGACTGATCACTGTACTGGCCTGCTGCCAGAACCATGTGATCGCTGTGACCAATGGCAGCAGATCACATGACCATTGTAAATAATGAATGGCTTCCTTTCATGCCATCCATTATATACAATTGTGTTGCTAGCTGTGATTGGTCACAGTGATCACATGGTACAGACAGGGCTAATCACAGCCCATCTGTACTATGTGATTAGCTTTGGCCAATCCTAGCTAATCCCAACAAAAGACACAGAATGAGCCAGTTTTATTCAGTAAAAATGATTGCTTGCACCAATGAAATTCACTATGGTAACACTGTATTCCTCTGGTCACAGTGTGTTAGACAAAAGAAAAATGTAATACAAAAGGGAAAAAAAATGAAAAAAAATATTTTAAAATGGTTTTTTTTTTTTTTTTTTTTAAACATACTGTCACCAGCCAGCGTACCTGACCACTGCAACACCAGTTATATAATAACGCTGTACTGCACGGGTGACAATAAGTAAAAATTAAAGAAAATTGAAAAACTGTTTTTTTTTTATTTCTTAATTTTCCAAACAAATGTGACAAAAAATTACAAGTTCAAAAAACTCGCCATGCCTCCTACTAAATACCGTGTGTGATGGGAGTCACTTTGGTTGGGGGGCCCGTGGAACCCAGCTTACCTTAGAGAGGTTGTGAAATCCCTGTCTCAGCTCCCCAAGTCCCTCTTGGGGCACAGGGTGACCGAAACAGTGGTACAGTGTTGCATGACTGCGCAATTGTCATTCAAAATGTGACATCGCTGAAAGCTGAAAATTGGCCTGGGCAGGAAGGGGGTAAAAGTGCCTGGTATTGAAGTGGTTAAGAAAAGTATTTCATCTAACACTATCACTTGAGAATCTCATTAGTGAAGGTCTTAAAGTGTTACTAAACCCAGGAGCCTGCATTCACTATATCTGGTCTTCCACAGTATACAGAACATAGAAATGCAATACTTTTAGTAAATGTAAACTGCTAAATACCTTTTCTCATCAGCAGTATATAGCAGATTTGTGACTTCTATCAGTGTCTGGTTAAAACTTGTAGAAGGAGTTTTCATTATTCCACGATTTCCCTATGAGAATGTAGATCCCCAACCCTCTGTCTGGACAGTGCTGATTGGCCCTGTGCTGATCATATGCACTCTCCCAAGAAAAAAAAAAAAAAACTTCTCTAGCAAAAATCGAGTCAAATTCTATTTAAATGACTCAGGGTTACAATTGCCAGCACCGGCTATTGAAAAAACAAAGATAAAAACAGCAAAATTTGAAAAAAAACGGTGTGGGGTCCACCCCCCCCCCCCAAAATCTATACCTGACCCTTATCCGAGCATGGAGCCCAGAAAGTCAGGAAAGGGGAGGGGACAAGCAAGCGCCCCCCCCCCCCCTGCTGAACCATACCAGGTCACATGCCCTCAACATGAAGGGGTGGGTGCTTTGGGGTGGGGAGGTCTGCAGTTGGGGGGCTTATCGGAATCTGGAGGCCCCCTTTAACAAGCCCCCCCCATGTGAATGGGTATCAGATACACCGTACCCCTACCCATTCACTACAAAAGTGTCAAAAAGTAATAACCACAAGAAACCGTTTTGACAAGTTCTTTATTAAAAAAATAAAAAAATAGTCCCTTGATGTAAATCCTTCGTAAATCACGCTGCCCACCGGACCCAAAAAATAGAAAAAAATTAAAATGCTCTTGCCTCTTGAGAGGCCTCCTGCTGTATGCCCGCTCTGCGCTTTGGCATTTCTTACATAGGCAAGGGGCAGGGCTACCGTGACATCAGAAGGGGGCGGTGCCACCAGCTAAGTAGCCGAGCGTACCCCACACCATTTTTTTTTCTTTTTATTACTAACACTCAGTTCTCAGAGCGTTAAAGAGTGTTCCTCGGGGCAAAAAACTGGTGAACACCCTTCAAATTCGGGTGTTCAGCAAATTGCCGAACACGCAAATGTTCTGCTCGAACTCATACTCGGGCCAAACTGTTTGCCCAACTTTACCTGTGAACAAGCTGCCATTTCACACACATTCACTGAGGATATTTATACTATATTATTGATAATAATATAATACTGTGCATTATTATTCTATTGCCCGCTGAGGATACAGATTACCAATTACTGGGCGCTTTTTCCTACCTTTTATCAATTTGTTTGTGTTATATTCACTATTATACATAAGAAGTCCACAAAAGATACAAAAGGAACACAAACCCAATAAAGATACAACTCAAGACACAATTGAGTTTCATGTAGAATTTTGTAGCCAACCTGTCCATTCTATGAGACAAGTAATTTTATGGAGCCTAAAGTCATGCATCCTTCAGCAACTATGGAGCAGACACAGAGAAGTTAGGTATGAACAAAAACAACTCAAGTTCAAGTCACAGTACTGGTGTCTGAGACTCTAAACACTATACTAGTACATCAGTACTGTGGATATGAAAATTGAAGAATTTCCATATGTCTGTTGAGCCACTAAAGCATGGGTGTCCAACCTTTTGGCTTTTCTGGGCCACATTGAGTGTAGAGAAATTTTCTCAGGCCGCATATAAAATATATACTATAGTTAAGGTATATAAGTAATAAAATGCCGCCGCGCACTTCCCGCGCGGCCGCACCCCCCGCACTAGTTTAACACAACTAGATGATGATCAAATGAAATGGAATCAGTATACGGAGGTTTACTTCTTCTGAGAGATATTAAAGGAAAACTCTACCACCAGGACCACTTCAGTGATTTGAAGTGGTCATGGTGGTAGGAGTCAGAAACACTGCACATGCTCACATCCCCCCCCCCACCCTCCGAGGCAGCCTCTGCCTACCGTTAGTTGGAACCCGCTGTGGCCATGCCCCCGACCCGACTTCCTTCCTCCCCAGCAAAATAAAAATTGTCAGGGGGCAGTGGGCCGCATTGCCTGGGGTTTCGGGCCGCATGTGGCCCCCGGGCCGCAGGTTGGACATGCCTGCACTAAAGTATGGAGGTCACTCTCTGTTACTCAATTTCAGGGCAGATATGGATATAAACGTATAAGCATACTTGAAAACTGCCATAGAATGTGTTGCTACTGTATAGATAAAGTGTAATAGTAATAAAAGCAAGAAAAAACATTAATCATGATGCAAATAATTTCTTTGCTTCCAACACTTAACAGAAATAAGGTCCACAGTCCGGAAGAGCAAATCAATGTAAAGGCTGATCATAATGAAGTACAGATTTTAGTGCTTTTCTGAAAGAGTAAAGCATGTTTTCCTTAATTAGTTGTGGTTGTTACAGCCTCCCTGGATATAGACAGGGACAATAAAAGAATTATGGCTGCAATCAAAAGTAAAACGGCTTAAGGAAGGCAGAATGATAAATGTAGCCCAGTCAGTGCCCAGTGGATTTTTCAGTGGCACCTTTTTGTATGTACAATAACAAAATGAAACAAATAATTACATCTTGCATAGCTCTATACCATTTGTGTGCTTTTTGCTGCATGTACCACTTATACCGCAAAAAGCTCTTTCTTCCTTATACAGTAAGGTTATGAAATGATGTTCAAAAGGCAGCAACCCATTCCAAAAACCCCTATTTCACTGATTTAAGTACAGTAAAATTGAATTTGGCTTGCTACAGGTTAATATGCTTTGTACATCCTCATTAGTTTGTGTGCTGCCCTACTGATTACACGTGTATGGGTAGCAGTACAGGAAAACCGATTCTACCATCTAGCTTCCCAGATGGCAAAAATTAAAAACAGATTATCTTTACTTTGATATTATTAAATATATAAATAGCGGGAGATTATTTTCTTAGCTGAAGTCCTCCACAAAGGATATTCATACAACAGCCAAAGAGCCACTAAATGTAAACTACATGTTAGTTCAAACAAAAGCCTTATTACCAAGGTGCAGGTACTCCCCCCTTCTGGGTCACCCTTCCCAACCCCCCTCCCCCTCCTACTCACCTCTGAGCACCATTCCTTGGTTCCACCCCCTAACCCACCCCCCAGTACCATATTTTTTAGAGAATAAAGATCCAAGTATCATTCTGTGGTGCTAGGAAATTTGTATGGAATTTGTTAATGATAACAGGAAAAGCAGTGAAATAGATCCCACAACCCCCCACTCTGCAATAATAGATTCTGCCCTACCCACCCAGCAACATGAGATTCCAACCAACAAAAGACTACTTGCAACAAATACCTCCCCCCAAGCAACAATAGATCCACCACACCAAACATACTCCACAGGAGGATTTGTCCATCAGAAACAACAGATCTCCCAGCAGCCAGCAACAATAGACCCCTCTCTCAACAGTAGATAACTCCCAGAAAACATTGACCCCCAGCAATGATAGATCCCTCACCAGCAACAATAGACTCCCCCAGCAGAAATAGACTCTCTCAGCAACAATATATCCCTCATCAGCAACAATAGACTACCAGCAACAAAAGATCACCCACCAGTAACCATAGACTCCCCCAACAACCTGAAATCCCTCACCAGCAACAGTAAATCCCCCACCAGCAACAATAGACTCCCCCAGCAGAAATAGACTCTCTCAGCAACAATATATCCCTCATCAGCAACAATAGACTACCAGCAACAAAAGATCACCCACCAGTAACCATAGACTCCCCCAACAACCTGAAATCCCTCACCAGCAACAGTAAATCCCTCACCAGCAACAATAGACTCCCCCAGCAGCAATAGACTCTCTCAGCAACAATATATCCCTCATCAGCAACAATAGACTACCAGCAACAAAAGATCCCCCACCAGTAACCATAGACTATCCCAACAACATGAAATCCCTCACCAGCAACAGTAAATCCCTCACCAGCAACAATAGACTCGCCCAGCAGCAATAGACTCTCTCAGCAACAATATATCCCTCATCAGCAACAATAGACTACCAGCAACAAACGATCCCCCACCAGTAACCATAGACTCCCCCAACAACATGAAATCCCTCACCAGCAACAGTAAATCCCTCACCAGCAAAAATAGACCCCCCCAGCAACAATACACTTGCCCAGCAGCAATAGACTCCCCCAGAAACAATAAATTCCCCACCAGCAACAACAGATTCCCCTGCAGCCAGCATCAATAGACCTTCCAGCACATTTCAGAACCTCTTGCCATTTCATACATTCAGCGCGTTCCCCCCACGTTCCTGCTGATAAAAGCTGTGCTTATTACTAAAAGAAAAATGCAATAAGTCATTTTTATCTTAGTTGCGTTCACTTCAAATACTCAACCAGATTTTGGAGAATTTAAAAACAAAATAGACTCTGGTTTGGAATGCAAACAGAATATGACAAAAAATAACCCTAACTTTGCAGATTAATTGAAAACCAACAGCAAGAATGGTCACATGTACATATTTACAGTATAATCTTGTGACACTGGTATGTGAAATGAACCACACAGATAGAATGCAATACAGTAAATGTATTGATTAGAATTCCATATTTAAATGAAAGTACAAGTAAAGGTTGTTGGATGATTTCCAAATAAGTACCAAATCCAGTTACTTTGTAATGCACAAGCCTCATGAAGTAAACAAAAAACTTCCTTTACTTCCCAGACCAAAAATCCTTCTTTATTTGTGTCTCACACTCTCTCCCTCCCAGACACTGCAGCTCACAGTGGGAAGGTTTCAGCAACAGAGGCAGTGCTGTCAATCCAGAAAGCAGTGGGCAGGGCTAGGTGTGACCAGGTACCAATTGACAAGCTACAGGCTTGTGAGTCAGCAGTGACAATACCGATAGCCACACCCCCTGCAACATCTCCTTCCCCCTCTGTAGTGCAAACAAGAAAAGGCTACATTTGAGTGGCAACTTCACTCTGAATTAAGAAGCAGTGTAGCATTGTTGCCCCCCAAATCACAGTAAGGTGCATTAGGTGGACTTCACTAGTAGACTCCACAGGTGTTTGTTGTACTTTGCACTAAGGACCAGGGCTTTTTTTCAGCGGGATCATGGGGGAACGCAGTTCCGGCACCTCCAACACTGAATGTATGCAATGGGAAGGGGTTCAGGGTCTATTGATGCTAGCTGCTAGGGGATCTATTGTTGCTTGAGGGGATTTAATTTTACGGGGTGGGTTATTGTTGCTAAGGAGGTCCATTGTTGTTGGTGGGGGATCTACTGTTCCTGGGGGTCAGTTGGTGCTGGGAGGGATCTAGTGATGCTGGCTGCAGGGAAATCTGTTGTTGCTGCTGGGGGTCTATTTTTGCTGGCGGGGAGGGGTATTTTATTGGGGGTGGTCCGTTGTTGCTGGGGGGATCTATTGTTGCTGGCTGCAGAGGATCTATTTTACTGTTTTTTTTGTCATTAACAAATTCCATGCAAATTACTTAGTATCACAAATGTTACTTGGTTCTGTATTCTCTAAAAGGGCCAGTACTTGGAGGGGGGTAGGGTGTGGAACCAAAGAATGGTGCAGAGGGGTGGGTAGGGGGCGGAGACGAGGGTTGACTCGGAAAGGGGGAGTTCCTGCACCTATTGTCTGAGAAAAAAAGCCCTGCTAAGGACTAAGGTTATACTACAAGTGCATATGCTCTTACAGACTACATCTATCAGTGTATATATATATATATACATATATATATATATATATATATATATATATATATATATATATACATATACATATACATATATATATATTTTTTTTTAATGGGATGCCATGGTTCTACTTTAATTTGGTCTTTGCTTAGGGATTAAGATATATGGATACTTCTATTGGTGGCATCTGTTTTGCAAAAAAAGCACCATAATTGCCCACTAATGGTCCGTACACACGATCCAAAAATGGTAAGAAAAATATCACTTTCTAAGTGATTGTACGATAATCTGACCAATCACGAAAGTTAATCCAATATTATCCGATGGGACAAGCATTTTCCTTGTACGATACCAGATTGTACGATTTCCATTTAATCAGTACAGTTGTCGTTTGAAAATACAATACAAATACACTACAACACATTACATCACTTCACAATTTATATTCTGTTGTGTGAGAATTTTTGTCGCTTTTGTAAACTCATCATTTTCGATATGAGACTAGCAATCAAATCTTTTGTATGATTTTTGGATTGTGTGTACGGTTATAAGGCTTTATGTACACATGCCTATTATGGGTAAACGGAAAATGCGATTTTTCCACGTTTTGCCACCAGATTCCGTGTTCAGGAGAGGGAGGTTGAACCTCCCCTAACCACAGCAGCTCTTAAATGATTCTAAAAGCATATGTGTACATTGACACATAGGCTTTTATGAAGTTGAGTATAGGAGCTTTGGCAAAAAAAACGCCAAAAGCTCCTAAACTCAAGTTTAGGAGCTGTAGTGTACATGGAGCCTTAGATGAAATGGGCATGTGTAAAACAATGTAACAAGTCTAAAAGACCAGAGCACCATGTTACTGGAGCACATAAGGTAGCCTTTGTATGGGTATTTGTAATTAGAACCTCCAATGACAAGCAGCAGCACATCAAATTATATACCTTGGTGAAATCCTGTACTTCTGAATGTATACTATTTTTCCCTATGGACTATACCATTTTTACTTCTAGTAGTGTGAATGCAAAACAGCTAACAGATGGCAAATACGTAACCACTAAAATATTACCGAAAATTCAATCTTTAATATAGGAATGCCACCACTTAGCTGGCATATGTTTGAATAGTAGTATGCACCCCACAGCAAACTCTATTGTTAGTGACTTTGGCATAAGTATGCTTAACAGATGGGTTGTTCAAACTACTCCACTGACACATTGACGTGACAGCATACACACATATGGTTTAGTAATTCAGGCCGTATGTGTCATTGACCTGGAACAAGTGCGCCCAGGAGGACTTTTTTATGATTTTTCCTGATCTATATACTTGTTCTGGGTCATTGGGATTGATTTATCAAAGCCAAATAGACTGTCCACTTAGCAAGGGAAGTTGGATTTTGCAAAGGATGTTTCTTAGGAAATTAGTTGAAGCTCTTCTGACTTCAATCATCCAATCATGTGCAAGCAGAAATGCGGTTTCTCTTATTTTTGTTGCATGTGCAAAGTGAAATTTCACCACATTCCCTAAGCTCTGGGGAAAATTCCCATGCAAAGTACAACTTTCCTTGCAAAGTTAACAGTCTAATATTCCTTAGTTAATCAACCCTATTGAAAATATTGTAGCCAGATAGGCAGACCAATGCCTCGTACACACGCATCGATTATTGGCCGGGAATTTTCGGCCAACGTCCGATCGGCCGATTTTCGGCTTGTTAGTATGATGCTTTCGACAACTGACTCCGACTTTTCGGCTGAAAAAAATCTGGTGTGCAGGCTATAAAATTTTTGTTGGCCGTCAACACAACGGCCGATTTTCCGTCAGTCAGTACAGATTTCGGCAGACAAAAATCTGATGAGCAAGACTGGGCATGCTCAGAGAAGAAAAAACACGGAAAGTAAACCAGTACATGACATCACTTCTGAAGTAGATTTTTGTTGGCCGAGAAAATTCGTGTGCAGTCTAGGCAGATTCCAACCAACAAAACACCACTCTGGACAAAAGTCGGACGATCGGTCGGCCGATAATCGTTGCGTGTGTACGAGGCATAACAGACTGTCTGGAAAAGGAGCTCCAATCACGACAAAGATTGCAAAGAATTACCAATCCTGTAGGAAGCAACAAAATTCCATATATGTATTTCGATGATTAAGTTGCGTTTGTAGCTCCGTAGCAGTTTGTGATGTAACATTAATCCCACTCCCTAAAGCCTCAAAATATTTATCTGCTTTGCAGTATGTAAGTGTAAGTTGGTTTTACCAAGACAGGAGCCATACAAATGCATGCTGTGAAGACATTGTTGCTTTGTGCGGTACTAGCTGTGTTCCCATTATAGTCAAGTGCGATACTCTTCAATTAGAGGCTCAGGAGAGGTGCACAATTCACCTTTAATAAGGCACCATGCAACCCAAGCAGTCATTGCCTACTGTAAATACTTTCATTAAAGAACCACTGTTGTAAAAATATTGTATTCTGATAACTCTGTAGGATTAAAGTGTATATAAACCTTAACAACGACCTTCTCTTGTTTGCTCCCTGCTGCTTGTCTCCTAATATAAAAACCCATTAAAGCATTTTGTTTTACATGTTCGATAAGTGCAAAAATAAACCAAAGAACTTTTTATCATGTCAGAAATTCAGAGCTGTCCTGTGCATAGTTCCTGTGTTATCAGAAGGAGTCTACGGCCTCATGCATATGGACGTCTGTAGGCATAAAATATGCCTAATGTAAAATTTCAAACATTTTCCCACAGCTGTGGTGCGGCAGGTGGGGTATATAGAAAGTGAATGGCTATATGCCCCTGTACTTCTATGAATGCCAATGCTTCTGTGCATGCTTACCCACACACGCTTTTATGATGTATTTTCAGATTGTGCACATTTTGTATTCAAGAAATAGACTGTACGTGCATGTGCAGGTAAATGCTGATGCACAGAAACACTAGTGGTGTTCACACAAGTACAGGGGTATACAGCTATTCCCTTCTATGAGTGGCTGTACATCCCACCTCTGACACCTTGGTCATAGGAAAACACAGGGCGGTCTGCACTAGGCATATTTTATGCTTGCAAATGGGCAGAGCTGACACCATTCATTCCTTAAGAATACAGTGTGTTTTCAGCTCACCATAGGAAATTAGGAGCTGAGTGCATTTTTGGCAAAACAGGTATTTTTTTTTGTACTTGCAGGGCCTTTAAAGGGATAACACTCATTCCTTTAATGACTACACATCATTGTTGTAAAAGAAAATTGATTGATGAAGGGACAATCAATAAAAAGTATTGGGACTTTAAATGAAGGACTATCCAATATAGGAAAGAGTGCTTCCATCCCTATGAATAAGGAAAAAGGGGGCAGGGAGGGGAGTAAGGAAATATATGCAAATGGTATAGAACAACTGGCAGATATATAATGTGGGTACAATCATATAGATCAGAAAAATATATATATATATATATATATATATATATATATATATATATATATATATACACCATACATATATATACACACATACATTATACAAAAAATATTATATTAAATATATTATTAAGCCAGCTGTTGCATAAAAGTAGATCAGGGTATAAAGGGGGACATTTGGGACTTTAGATGAGGTGTGCAGGTATAATGATACATAAACATACAAATCGATAAAAAATAATTTGAGGCGGGTCTAACATAATAGTACAAAGGCAATTTAATTATAAGATCAAAAATACATAAAATGACATTGTGGCATAACTGTAAAAGAGACAATAGATAAGTGGTATAATGACGGACCAAATACATAAATATATAGAGGCTGACTGGTTGTAGACTGAAATGGAGCATAAGCATATAGGGTCCAGGGTATACAAGTATAGGACGCACCACAAACAAGCTCTACGCGTTACGTGGAATACGTTCCACTTCCTCAGGAGCAGGTGCATCACACTGCTGTAGAAAAGAAAGAATCCCTTTAAAGCAGCATGTGAAATAATAATAATAATAATTATAAAATCATAAGGAAGGGATATGGTTATCCCTAGCATGGAATGTCTCCGGCCAGTGTACTCACAGTCAAGCCTAATATCAGCATTACATGTTCAAGAAACCAGAGATTCCTGGGGAATATCTTGGTCGGGAACTGAAGAAACCGAGTCCATGGCCACCAGGGCATAAGAACTGGACAGGTTGTTGAAGATCTCTAGAGAGTAATAGTACACATCATTGCTGGGTGGGCTTCCAGATGGTGACAACAGTGAACCCTGCCTACGTAATCTGTGTCAGTCCTGCTGCTTGTCGTCACCACCAGGGGTGCAAATGACAGGGTGACAATGCATACACACAGTTGGGAGACAGTTGTCACCTCATTACAAGAAGTGCCTGAACAAAAACTTTCATGGTAGGACCGCCAACTATTCTTTCCATAAAAGTCATTTACATTAACATACTTAAGCTGATATGAGATTTGGGTTTAGATCTACTTTAAACCGCGTGAATAAAAATCAACAGTTGTAAATATCCCTGCCAACGTCATTGTTTTTCTCAAACCCTGACACTTTTGCTGAATATCTTATTCTGAATGTAAATGTGGACAACACTAAAAAAAGAAAAGGCATCTGAAATATAAAAAGGATTCATATACTGTTCATTGCCATTGCATGTATTCATTGATCACAATTACCAGAATACTATGATTATTTTGTGATAGTGAACCTTTCTACATATATATGATATGAAGACTGTAAAGAGAAGTTCAACACTATACTTCCAGGGTTAAATAAATGTTCACCATTTTTATGTTAAATTACGGCTCATCAGTTGACATAAGGTTAGGCATCTCTCATCTTGGGATTCATTTTTTAGATTAATTGATCCATTATATCAGTTTTTTATGGAATATAGACTAAGTGTAAGGTTTCAAGACTGACAAGTGGCATTTTCTGATTTTAAATCTTACATGGTAGCTGCAGATACCCTTAGTTGCTGGAACAGATCTATGATTCCAGAGTTTGTTAAATTGCTACTTATGTAAAGTATAAGTTCCAGGGGGACAGGGAATAATATATGCTACTGCGACATGCTTCCCATTACTGCTGCTAAATATTTATATCAGAAATGAGCATCCAGCTGCTACTGACTGCACCCCCCCCCCCAAACCCTTCTTTAAACCAGTTTATACTAGAAATAATATATGTTACTTGATGATCCCATCCAGTGGTGGCATGAAGTCTAAATGATGGCTGTAAAGAACATTATCCTGGTATGCCAAGCATGAAAACAAACAAGAAATATTTGCTTAGTTCCAATAATATTTATAGGGGGGTATATTACTTCTGTTATGTTTAACTATCTGCGTAATGCCCAATATGGAGCAGAGTATATTTAATATAGTGGAATAAGGTATGAATACTGTGTGTGGTAACCCATGGCAACCAAACAGCTTTCGGTTTATTGTAGCCAGATGAGTTTAGGATTCATTCTGATTGGTTTCTGTGTGTTGCTGCATCTTTTTATAGCTGTTGTAACTTATACTTTGTTACTATTTTATATAGCCCTATCATTTCTACATTGCAGTTCCATTGAAGACCAAAAACCAGATGCTTCACTTAGATATGGTGTAAAGTGAGCAGGAGCTTGCTATGTATGTAATTCATGCCATGCATGTTAGCACAGATTGATTCTATGAAATTCCAAATTTTATATGATCTTAGTTAGTGGAAACGTGACTTTCTGCTAAGATCCTAAACAGTGTTTCCCATAGTGAAAAGACATCTTACACATTTTATATTACCTTTAAAACTAAAGTTTAGCTAAAAAAAAAAAAAAAAAATGTACCTGTATTGTCCTGTGTTGTGAAGGCAACTGGATGCTCGAGAAATCTTCACTGCAGGGATGCCCTGTCCTTCCTGTCTTTGAACTTGCAATGATTAACAGCTTCTGATCATCAGGCAGAACGACAGTACAGATAATCCGATTGGGACACACCACTTCCTGACTTCTCCTCCATTGAGAAAAGTTATTTCATTGATTTCACTGCAATCTGTGAATGGGGGTGAGTGTGATCGGTTAAAGGATTCTCTGACCCCATTCACAGATCATGTTACAAGCAGTATAATCAATTAATTAATTTTTCTCAACAGAGGAGGAGAAAAATGGAGGGGTCGATCCCTGTCGGACCACCTGTACTGCTGTTCTGCCTTAGAGGCAGAAGGTGGAGAAAAATGGAGGGGTCGATCCCCATCGGACCACCTGTACTGCTGTTCTGCCTTAGAGGCAGAAGGTGGAGAAAAATGGAGGGGTCGATCCCCATCGGACCACCTGTACTGCTGTTCTGCCTTAGAGGTAGAAGGTGGAGAAAAATGGAGGGGTCGATCCCCATCGGACCACCTGTACTGCTGTTCTGCCTTAGAGGCAGAAGGTGGAGAAAAATGGAGGGGTCGATCCTCATCGGACCACCTGTACTGCTGTTCTGCCTTAGAGGCAGAAGGTGGAGAAAAATGAAGGGGTCGATCCCCATCGGACCACCTGTACTGTACTGCTGTTCTGCCTTAGAGGCAGAAGGTGGAGAAAAATGGAGGGGTCGATCCCCATCGGACCACCTGTACTGCTGTTCTGCCTTAGAGGCAGAAGGTGGAGAAAAATGGAGGGGTCGATCCCCATCGGACCACCTGTACTGCTGTTCTGCCTTAGAGGTAGAAGGTGGAGAAAAATGGAGGGGTCGATCCCCATCGGACCACCTGTACTGCTGTTCTGCCTTAGAGGCAGAAGGTGGAGAAAAATGGAGGGGTCGATCCCCATCGGACCACCTGTACTGCTGTTCTGCCTTAGAGGCAGAAGGTGGAGAAAAATGAAGGGGTCGATCCCCATCGGACCACCTGTACTGTACTGCTGTTCTGCCTTAGAGGCAGAAGGTGGAGAAAAATGGAGGGGTCGATCCCCATCGGACCACCTGTACTGCTGTTCTGCCTTAGAGGTAGAAGGTGGAGAAAAATGGAGGGGTCAATCCCCGTCGGACCACCTGTACTGCTGTTCTGCCTTAAGGCTGCATTCACACATGGGCGTTTTGAATCGTGGGCAGAATAGATGTGATTCAGCCTGTGATTTCAAAACGCCCAGGTGTGAATGACAAATCACACAATGCACATTTCAGATGCCATTCATTTTAATGGCATCTAAAAACACTGTGTGGTTCTGCAGCGAAAGTCACACAATAAATCGTGCTGCAGCCACAGCAAACTGCATCTTTTGAGGCATGCCACCCAAAAGTAGCTCTGGAACTTTTTTGGGAGACAAGCTTCACGCGATGTGGTTTGCCACGATTGCAGCGCGATTTATCTCGCCAGAACCGCAACGCGTTTTTAGGTGCCATTCAAATAAATGGCATCTAAAATGTGCGATTTGTCATTCCCCCACATTTGTCTATTCTGCCTGTGATTCAAAATGCCCATGTGTGAATACAGCTTAAGACCTATTAACCAAAGCAGCACCAGAAGTTCTGAGACAGGAAGAGGACAGACCATCCCTGCAGTGATGATTTCACCAGGATTCTGCTGCCTGAACAATGTGGGACACACTGCATTACAGGTGAGTGATGTGATTAAAACTGTAGGGAATTTCTTTTTTTTTTTTTTTTTAGCTAAGTTACAGCTTTAAAGAGTAACTCCACTTTCGTTGGGAAAAAAAAAATAGCAAATAAAGAAAAAACAATATAGCGCATACAATTGTGACACAAATCATATTGTAATTGAATGTTATTAAAAATTTCCTTTCCTTTTCAATCTGCAGCTGTTGTATTTTCTGAAAATACAATACAATATGACTACCTGGAGTTGTTCTGTACACACAATGTGTACTGACCACACCCCAGAAACATAATTTCCTGCTTGTGTGATTGGCTCACCAATTTTCCCAGAAGTCTGCTTAAGATACAAGTCAGATTTCAGGCATCCCCTGCAATAAAAATTTAATTTTTGGTGAGATACTCCCAATAGGAACAGGTCTAAAGGGATGCAGATTTCCTCACTAGAGCCCTGCAGCTTCCACAGCTATTTGATAATTATGAAACCACTCCCATTAGACGCACTCAGCACAGAGGAACAAACAATGATTTCTACAGAATAACAAAAGGTATGAATCTGCAACAACATTTGTTAAAATCCTTGCAATGTACAGAGATCACCCATAGGGGGATGTTTTTTTCTCAACAAAAGTGGAGTTACGCTTTAAGATTTACATTGTGCTATGCCTGGAAGCTTAGGTGTAATAACACCTGATGCAATGTATTGGGGATATGTGTAAAGTGCTAATTCTATTACAATAACTTACAGTATACGCAATGTGCATGCAGGTGTTTATAGTGCATCTACTGTGCAGTCATAAGTGTCATAAAACATATTGGGTATAAGAAAAAGGACCTAAAGTTTGCCTGTAAATCTCAATTACAACTTGGTTTGCAAAATAAGCAATAACTACCAACTATTGATACTTAATATAAAGATTTAGGAACATATAGGAACTGATGACAATTAAGATAAGTCTATTGTGGGAAGAAACATCTTCTTACACAGCTGTCTCCTGCACAGTAATTCCATTGGAAAATGTGGACAGCCTCTGGTGAGCCTACATCAGCCTGAAATGGCTGAAAACAATAAATTAGCCTTTCTCAACCTTTTTAACATACAGGGACATTTGAAATACCTTCCCATGCCCAGGGAACCTTTGAAAATAACTGCTATATCTACAGCTCATGGGACATAAGTGTGATGGTCAGTGGGAAGAATGCTCCATACATTTGCAGTCATTGGGAAGAATCCCCCTTACATAGGTAGTATACTCATTCATAGTACTTTACATATTTAAAACCGTATTTATGCATATAATATTTTTACCTTTCTCCTTTGCCACTCACTTTCTCCGTTGCTTAGATATTTTGTTTGTAATTTCTAATTACGTCACCCGCGCATGCTCCATTCAGCCTGATTTTCCGGCAAGTTATTGTTGCTGCCGGAATAATGCAGGGTCTCTGCCGGGGCTGCGTCATTTCCTTTGCTGGACGTCAGTCCCGTGCTCACGCGAGACTCTGTCCGTTCCCATTCAACAATTCCTCCACTACCCCATGTGACTTGCAACGTCACAGGGGAGTGATAGTGGACAGCCTCCTATTGGCTGTCAAACTGGTTTATGGACCAAAACGTGGCTTGGTTTCAGTGGCTAGTGCGCATGCGCAGGATTTCGGAACAGAACGAACACTGAGGGCAGGAATACAGTAAGGATGGCGTTGCTAAACATGAGGAAAATCGCAGCAGAATGGGACCAATAAGAGATGTAAGGATGATTTTTATCATTTGCTTTACGGGCTATGCGATTAAGAATGACTTATTACAGGCAGGGCCGCTGATAGGGGGGGACCACCAGCCCTCTTGTAGGGGGCCCGAGCACACAGGGGGGCCCACACAGACAGGGGGATTAGTGATGGACAACAAATACAGAAATCTTCCTCCAGCACCTGAATCTGATCTGTCCCTCTCCCTGCTATCAGCTTTTATCTGTTGAGAAAGAGACAGTTGTCCCTCACTAATCCCCCTCCCTTGTGTGGGCCCCCCTCCCAGCACTTATCTCTGCTCAGGAGTTTATTTGTAAATTGTAACTTTGTTTCTCTCTCTCTGTCTCTATGATCCCGGAGCTCCAACTGCCCAGCCTGTATATTTTTCTCATCTCTTCTTCTTTTTTATTTATGTTATATTTGAGTTATGTTATATTTGTGTCTGATAATAGTGATTTTGTTGTAATTTTAGCTAAATATATCTTTAATATTTTCTTGGGGGCCCTGCCAGGTAGTCTGTATGGGGCCCCGCGATTTCTAACAGCAGCCCTGATTACAGACTTTAAATTGAAATTGAGAAAAAAAAGGTCTGAGTATACTATCGCTTTAATAGGTTATTGTTCTCAGTGGTTACTTATTTGTTCAAGTTGCCCATTGTTCAAAGAACCCCTAGCAACTTCTGGAGGAACCTTTGAGTTCTATGGAACACTGGCTAAGAATGGAAGAACTTTAGGGTTCTATGGAACCATGGCTGAGAGAGGCTGCATTAAACAATCTTCTGTACATAGCTCAGTCTTTTTGGTCATTAGCAATTTTTAGTTGTGTCTTAGGCTCCGTTCACATAGGGGCGATCCGACTTAGAGGGGCGACCTCAGAGGTCGCGGTGCGAGCAGCGCGCCGTGACCTCGGAGCGGCCGCCACGGACTTCATAACATTGAAGTCTATGGCGGTCGCCTCCGGGTCGCCCCAAAGAAGCTCCGGACCCTTTTTCTAAGTCGGAGCGACTTGTGTCGCTCCTATTAGAACGGGTCCGCAGCTTCCCTATGGAAGGCGACCTACGGCGACCTGTGAGGCGACCAGGTCGCCTCACAGGTCGCCTTAGTGTGAACGGGGTCTTATGGAAAGTTTTCCAGATAACAGCAAAACAAAGTAAAAATACACCAATTAATTTAAATCATAAGTCAACAAAATAGCCTACAGAAAAAGGTATAAGACCCAATTTTTTTTAGATTAATCCAAAATGGCCATGGCCCTATTTATTAGTCCCCAAGCTTATCTTCTCCTAATGTTACAGAAGAGAGTCTAGCACCTGACCTGATGATCTATGCTCATGGCGCGTGTGTGTGTTTATTAATGCCAGACCTGAAAGGCTGAACTGTGCCGTGATTAAGTTATTCTGCGTTGGTACAAGAAGCTGGAGAGGGACTTTGGAGTGATTTGCTGAAGCAACTCAATGGTGCTCCAGAAATCATTTCATCCACTGAGTAAGGGACTAAGGCAACTCACTATGAAAATATATAAATATGAAAAAGGCGCACTGTGAAGAGCAGGCTTTTCATCCTCTCTATCAGAATAGCATTTTGTAGAAGCCTGGATCAATATTAAACACTGCTTCAACTGCTGCTGCAAGCTATCTCTGTATTAAATTGCTTTCTATTTTTCCTCCCCTCACATAGCTGGAAAGCAGAGAGAAACTTAAGCACACAGCATTTGCTTGTATTAATGTTTGGAGTTACAGAGGCAAAAAAAAGAGGTTGGTGGATAATTACAAACTACCAGAAATCTGTCATTGGTTAAAAGAAATATACAACCCTTCCCCTGATACCATAGGGGACAGACTCAGAAGCCCAATCAATCAAAGGAATAACAGCCAGCTAGAGTTAGCACAAATCCATTTTTCTTCCAACTATTATAGGTGTAATAGCCAGGTATACAGATTAAAGTGGTATTAAACCCAAAAGCAAATATGTATCTTATTTCATCCTACCAATTCCTAAATGTGGTGACTTCAGTAGTTTCCTTTTTAAAGTATTTATTCCTTTAGTTTTTCCTAGTGATCCGGCCAGTAAAACACTTCCTGTCTTATGCCTCGTACACACGCAACGATTATCGGCCGACCGATTGGCCGTCTTTTGTCCAGTGTTGTTGTGTTGGTTGAAATGTGCTCTAGACTGAACACAAATTTTCTCGGCCAACAAAAATCTACTTCAGAAGTGATGTCATGTGCTGGTTTACTTTCCTTGTGTTTTTTCTTCTCTGAGCATGCCCAGTTTTGCTCATCAGATTTTTGTCTGCCAAAATCTGTACTGACTGACGGAAAATCGGCCGTTCTGTTGACGGCCAACAAAAATTTTATAGCCTGCACATTTCGGACGTTGGCCGAAAATTCACGGCCAACTATCAATGGGTGTGTACGAGGCATTAGGGTGCTTTAACTATGGATGGAGGAGCTATGGAGACACCTTTGGACAGCAGCATTGTCAATCTAGGGAGAGGGTAGTGTTGTAAGCACTAGCACAGCCTTTCTCAATATTTTCAACACAGAGGAACCCTTCCAATAACTTTCCAGTCTCAGGGAACCCTTGCTAAAAATGATTATATCTACAACTCATGATACGTTGTGATGGTCAATGGGAAGAACGTTCCTTACACTTGTGGTCAGTGCAAAGAATTGCCCTCTTACAGATAACTAAGAAGATCAATGGTGTCAGTGGGAACTTATCTGAGAGGCAGAAATTGATAATTGCTCAAGGAACCCCTAGGTTCCTCCTAAGGTTGCTAGAGGTTCCTTGAGCAATTATCAATTTCTGCTTCTCAGATAAGTTCCCACTGACACCATTGATCTTCCTAGCTATCTGTAAGGGGGTTATTCTTTCCAATGACCACAAGTGTAAGGAACGTTCTTCCCACTGACTATCACACTAACGTATCATGAGTTGTAGATATAGTGATTTTTAGCAGGGGTTCCCTGAGACCAGAAAGTTATTTCAAGAGTTCATCTGTGTTGAAAAGATTGAAAAAGGCTGTGCTAGTGCTTTCAACACTACCCTCTCCCTAGATTGACAATGCTGCTGTCCAGGGTTGAGAAACCCTGCACTAGCAGTTTACTGCTAGGTTCAAACTTGTGTTTGTTGGGAATGCTACCAAAGTTGAATAAGTATCTGACCCACAGGAAAAATGTGCTGCTGTTATTACTTAATAGCACCCCCATACATCAACAATCATAGATCATTTTTGCATTCCATGTTAAATGTGCTGCTTAAGGAACCCCAATTGAGAAACCCTGCACTAGCAGCTTTAGTCTAGGTTAAAACTTGTGCCGGTTGGGAATGCCAACAAGCAAAACGTTCTGCTGTTTGGTAGACATGCAGGGTGCCATTATTCACTAATGGCACCCCCTTACATCAACAAACGTCGTTTATTTTTGCATGCCATGTTGCATGGTGCTGCAGCAGTGCGGTACAATTCTTTTTTTAAATTTTATTTTAATACATGTTGACATTTATACAGACAAAGGAAGAAAAAAACAACCAAAACACCAGCGTGCGGCACGATTTGAAAAAACAGTCATTGACTTCTTTCTCTGCGTTTCTGCGTAAAGGGCAGCTCATTGAAATGAATGGGCTTCTTACCCGCAGGTCGCACAAGTGTGAATCTAACATTGGATGGACTTGACTAACAAATAAAGTCGTACTTCAGTCTAACACTCTATAAGCAGTTACAGAGACTGATGTTTTTGTTTTGTTTTTTTCTTTTTAATAAAAGTTTTACATACATTTTAAAAAATAAGCTGACCATTATAAGCACCCTTGTCAGTGGTAAATGGTTTCTCTCAAACCTTTAACTGCCATTTTTGGTCTGTTAAAGGAAGTTGAAAAATGATTGACTTACTGGTTTTAGGCTAGGTTAAAGCTTGTGAGGGTTGGAAATGCTACCAAAGTCGCATGCGTTCCCAACCCACAAGCAAAATGTGCTGCAGTTTGGTAGACACGCAGGGTGCCATTATTTCTTCATGACATCCATATACATTAGCAAACAAGGATATTTTTTTTTTATGCCAAGTCGCATGGTGCTGCGGCACTATGCAATTCAGTGCGAGCAATTAAAAAAAACATTTCTTTTCCTGCGTTTCTGCATATAGGGCAGTCAATAGAAATGAATGGGCTTCTTACCCGCAGGTCGCACATATGCGAACCTAGCCTTGGATAGACTTGACTAACAAATTAAATTCATACTCCAGCCTAACACTCTACAAGCAGTTAGATACAGTTTTGTTCCTTTTTTTGATAAAAGTTTCACATAAATGAATAATAGCTGACCATTATAAGCACCCATCTTGGTGGTAAATGGTTTGTCTCAGCCCTTTAACTGCCACTTTTGGTCTGTTAAAGGAAGTTGAAGAATAACTGACTTACTGGTTGAGTCACCAGATGCAAATAAAGAGTAGAAAATAATGAAACGAATGCAGCCATCTCATCTAAGAACTGGTAAACTGCAATTGATTACATTTTTGATTTTGCATTTATTATTGCTTTAAATTCTCTCTGAATCAGCCACCTTGCAGCAACGCCAGCACAACACAGTTCCCCTCCTATAAGTTTAAAATGCATTTTATTAAGTGCAAGGCATTTCTTTACAAGACGGCTAGCCTTAGAAGAGCCCTGGACCGCACGTTCCCTTGTATGTACATGCGGTAATTGGGGACTGTGCCGGTAATAGGAGCGAGCACTGTCCAGGGTGCTGATCGCGCTGTGCGCTGTCCAAGGTGCTGAAAGACAAGCAGACGGAGAAGTAGTAGAGAACTCACCCGGTTGGAAGGGTCTTGGCTCTGGGATGGGGAACGCGCGTATTCGGATAGAAGAATATTCAGCTTGTTCAGCAGCAGCTTCAGCACAATCCTGCAGAATAAGGAGGCTCCAGTCCCCTGTCCTCTGCTGGGGACAGGCCAGCTCCTCTGACAGCCTTGGCTGTGCCTGTATTGCCGGCTTGGTGGGCTCACACTGCCTCTAGAACCCAATGCACCCGGAGCTCTGCCTGCTGCTGGGGTCTATTGGAGTGCACAGAGCCAGCGCTGTCATATTCCTTCTCCTTCTCCAGCCGTCAGCTGTGCTCAGTCTAGCATGGCCCCCTAGTGGACAGAAAGATACAATTTGGGGGGTGTAGTTGGCAGGAGGATTAGAGCACTGACCCCCAGAAAACAAATCTACACTGCATAGCAGGGGGCTGCAGAACCCTGGGCTATGGAAATCCTCCACCTATAGCTCCAAGTATTAAAGGACGTTATAATGAGGATTTTCTAGTTTTTAGCTTGACTTGACTTGAATTTAGGTGTTTTATGATGTCTAGCACTCCACTTTGTAATGCTCTTGTCACTTGTTGCCATGTTATTACCCTTCGTGTATACCCATACGGTTTATTTTTCAATGTTACATGTAATGTAACTATTTAACTACTTCCAGACCAGTCCTTTTCTGGCATTTTGTTAACATGTAAAACATTTAACCACTTTACCACTAGAGCATTTTGCTGTCTTACGTCTGGGCCACTTTTTGCGATTCGGCGCTGTGCAACTTTAACTGACAATTGCGTGGTCGTGCGATGCCGTACCCAAACAAAATTTACGTCCTTTTTTTCCCACAAACAGAGCTTTCTTTTGGTGGTATTTGATCACCTGTGCGATTTTTACTTTTTGCGCTATAAACAAAAAAACAAGCGTACATTTTGAAATAATAACAATATTTTTCACATTTTTTTATATGAAATTCCCCCCAAAAAAATGTAAAAATCAAAATTTTTTTAAATTTTTGGCCAATTTGTTTTCTGCTACCTATGTTTGGTAAAAAAAAATCACAATAAGCGTATTTTGATTGGTTTGCGCAAAAGTTATTGCGTTTACTAACAAAGGGAAAGAATTCTGTCATTTTTGGTGTTTTTTTTTTAACGCGTAATGGCGGCGATCTGCGATTTTTTTGCGGGACTGCGACATTGCGGCGGACAGATCGGACCCTTGACTGACATTTTTGACACTTTTGGGGGTACCAGTGACATTTCTGCAGTAATCAGTGCTATATATATGCACTGTTACTGTAAAAATGACACTGGCAGGGAAGGGGTTAATTTTATTGGAGAGGGAGGGGTTAATGTGTGCCTGGTGCTTACTAACGTGTGTGGGGGGAGGTGACTGTGTGAGCCAGGGACAGATCGGAGTGTTCAGCTATGCTGAACACTCCGATCTGTCTCTCCCTGTCACTTGGGAGATCCGCCCGCTTGTGTTTACTCAGGCGGGCGGATCTCCACACTAGATCCCCGACGATTGGGGCAGAGCAGCGGCCCGACTCCCGCTGTGACTGAATACAGCGGGAGCGAGCCTCCGGCCGCCCACAAGGGGGAGTGTCTGACGTAGGTCTACATCGTCAGATGATAACGAGCCACTTTGCCGCAGTAGTACTACGGTACTCAGTGGCAAAGTGGTTAAAGTGATTGTAAACTCTCTTCTTTTTTTTTTTTTAAATATCAAACATGTTAAAGAGGAAGTAAACTCTTAACTTTTTTCCCCCCCTGCAAAGTAAATACATAATGTGCTAGTATGCATCTCATACTAGCACATTATATGACACTTGCCTGCAACGAAGCCCGCGTTGTCCCTGCTGCCGGCCGCATCCATGTTCATCCGTGTTCCTTCCAGATCTGCAGTCTCCGGCCGTATCACTGGCCGGAGCCGCGTGACATCACTCCCGCTCATGCACGC
Organism: Pelophylax lessonae; assembly: GCF_965119305.1. NCBI lineage: Eukaryota > Metazoa > Chordata > Amphibia > Anura > Ranidae > Pelophylax > Pelophylax lessonae. The sequence goes on along the minus strand of NC_138775.1, from coordinate 233,470,850 downwards.
GGGAGCCGCAAGTCATGGCACAGGACTCTGAAGAAACGGCACGGGAGGCTGTTTCTTCAGAGCGCATGCATCGAGGACGTCATCGGCTGCATGGAATGTAAATATCTCCTAAATGGTGCAAGTTTAGGAGATATTTAAAGCACCTATAGGTAAGCCTTCATTTAGGCTTACCTATAGGTAAAAGTCATTAAAGTGGGTTTACAACTACTTTAAAGCTCGTACACACTATAAGAAAATCAGGCGAACATTTTTGTCCAAAGAATTTTCGTACGATTTTTGTATAGTGTGTACACAACTTTTGGCAGCCGATTCTGAATTTTTGTACGAAAAATTTGGAAGGGACAAACTTCAAAGTTTTCCTTGTACGGAAAAAAATGAACGATTTGCATTTAATGTGTGCACACTATAAGAAAATCGGGCAAACATTTTGGTCCAAAGAATTTTCGTACGATTTTCTTATAGTGTGTACACAACTTTCGGCAGCTGATTCTGAAGTTTTGTATGAAAATTCTCGAAGGGAAAAACTTCAAAATTTTTCTTGTACAGAAAAAAACGAACGATTTTCGTTTAATGTGTACCATTTTCGTACAATTGTTGTACAAGAAAAATCAGAAAAGAACAGTGGGCTATGGAAATCCTACACCTATGGCTCGAAGTATTAAAGGATGTTGGAATGCTGATTTTCCTGCCAGTTATTAGCAGGAGCAGACTGGCATCATTCGGCCCAAGTACAAACCAGAGGCCCATGGTGCAGAAACTCGATCCTCCCACTGTCCTTCTTCCCGTCCTCCTCCTGACCCCCATTCCAAGCTGAAGCCCTGCTCCAAATACTCTCTACTTATGGGCTGAATCCGGGTTCCCGATCTGGCAAGCGGGGCTGGTTGGGGGGAGCTGGGACAGCTCTGTCGGGATTGGCCGGGGGAGAGTCTCCAGTGGGGCATGGAATCAGCTTCTGCTCAGACACAGTTTACACCATCCATGCTGGAGTGGGGGGGGGGGGGCTGCGCTCTGTCCTTGTCTTCAACCCGCACTCACCAGGAATCCTTTAGACATGTCTGTGGTAGTAGCAGTGCAGCCTTTTTACGGGGCATCAGAGTGGCCCAGGGGGCAATTGCCCCCCCGGCCCAGTCCTCTCCTGGTTATTCGCTTGACTTGACTTGAATTTAAGTGAGTTTTATGGTATCTAGCACTCCACTTTGTAATTCTCCTGTCACTTGTTGCCATGTTATTACCCTCCCCGTATACCCATACGGTTTATTTATCATTGTTACATGTAAAGTAACTTTTTAACTACTTCCAGACCAGGCCTTTTCTGCCACTTTTTGTTCACATGTAACAAATTTAAAGTGATTGTAAACTCTCTCAGTTTTTTTTTTTAATAACAAACATGTTAAGGCTCGTACACACTATAAGAAAATCGGGAGAACATTTTCGACCAAAGAATTTTCGGACGATTTTCTTATAGTGTGTACACAACTTTCGGCAGCCGATTCTGAATTTCCATACGAAAATTCTCGAAGGGACAAACTTCAAAATTTTTCTCGTACAGAAAAAACGAACAATTTTCATTTAATGTGTACCGTTTTCGTACGATTTTTTTACAAGAAAAATCAGAAAAGAAAGACTGCGCATGATTCAGAAGTAATGAACAACAATAAAAAAAGCCTTTGTCGTACGAAAATTTTCGTACGAATTTTCGTTCATCAGTTCCGATTTGCTATGAAATAACGATGAAAATCGAACGATGGTTTGTAATGTAACTATTTAACTACTTCCAGACCAGGCCTTTTCTGGCACTTTTTGTTCACATATAACAAATTTAAAGTGATTGTAAACTCTCCATCTGTTTTCCTTTTTTATTTTTTTAAATAACAAACACATTAAGGCTAGTACACACTATAAGAAAATCAGGCAAACATTTTCCTTCAAAGAATTTTCATACAATTTTCCTAGTGAGTACCCCACTTTAAACTTACCTTCTCTGTACAGTTGGCTTTGCATAAAGCAGCCTGGATCCTCCTCTTCTCAGGTCTCTCTTCTGTGCTTCTGGCCCCTCCCTCCTGTTTAGTCCCCCACAGTAAGCAGCTTGCTATGGGGGCACCCGAGCCGTGCTGCAGCTCCTTGTGTCCATTCAGACAGTGAGCTGCCATTTGTCCCGCCTTCGCTCTCTCCTGACTGGCTAACTGACTTTGATTGACAGCATCGGGAGCCATTGATGCCACTGCTGTGTTTCAGCCAATCAGGAGGGAGAGTCCAGGTCTGCCGAGAGGCTCGTGGACATCACTGGATAGAGATGGGGCTCGGGTAAGTACTAGGTGGTGCTGGGGCGGCTGCTACACACAGAAAGCTTTTTATCTTACTGCATGGAATACATTAAGGGCCAGTTCACACCATAGAAATGAAGTCCAGATGCGTTCCAGATGCTTTTCTGCATGCGTGTTTTTGGTGGATTTTTGATGCAGTCCAGTGCATTTTTCCCCCCTCTTTTTTCTTAACCTTAAATAAGAACATGTGTTACAGTGTGTTTTTGGTATTGTTTAGGTGCGTTCCGGTGTGTTTTTGATGCGTTTTACATAGTTCCAGTACAGTCCAGTGCAGGAAAAATGCAGCAAGTTCTACTTTTTTTTTCTGGAACTGGAACGCAGTGGAACCCCAAGCACTTGTGTGAACTATGCGATTGGAAACCATATAACCTACTTTCCATGCGTTTTTGATGCAGAAAAAAAAACGCTCTCTACTGCACGTGGTGTAAACTGGCAGAATGGTCAAACATTCCCATAGACACACTCCTAAACCTTGTGGACAGCCTTCCCAGAAGAGTTGAAGCTGTTATAGCAGCAAAGGGTGGGCCAACTCAATATTGAATCCTAAGGACTAAGACTGGGATGCCATTAAAGGCCATGTGGGTGTAAAGGCAGGCGCCCCAATACTTTTATATGAGGCTCTTTAGAATAAATTGGTGGGTGTTGCCATTTCTGATGTCACATGGTATTTGCTCAGTGGTTTTTCAGATTCACCACTGGATGAACTCCTTAAATGCCAGAAAACCATGCCACAACTACGCATGTTGTACACCATTGCAGCACAGCCCCATTCACGTGAGTGGGTCATGCTAAGCAGGCAGACAGAGTTTGTAATTCCTGCCGAGGATCCAAAGCAAAGAAAATGTGGCTCCCCCCCCCAAATTGCAAGTGTAAACAAGCCCTAAAAGCTGTTTTACTAACCCAGTCCTCTGCTACCCGATGCTTCCGCAGTAGACTTTCCCTTAGCACCCTTGAACAGATTGAAGGGGACCAGAGGCGTAACTAGAACCTTCAGGGCCCCGGTGCAAGAAACCATGAAGGGCCCCCCAGACCCCTGGCCAGGGCCCTTCCCTTCAAGCCCTGGGCTCTTCCCACTAATCCTGGGGCTCTTTACTCTCATTGCATGGCCTTTTATTATGGTCCCGCATCAGGATCCTTTCACAAGTTCTGCAGTGGGCCCCCTTCCTGCAATCTTGGGGCCTCCCCACAGTGGTGAAATGCCAGGGCCCGGTCGCAAGTGTGACCTTTGAGATCCTAGAAGTTCACCCACTGGTTTGCTACCGGGCCCCCTGGAGCATGGGGCCCGGTAGCGATTGCAACCCCTGCAACCCCTGTAGTTACGCCCCTGAAGGGGACTTTTCATCGGTCTTGATGACATCAGGACCTTAGGTTGCCAGAGCATGGGGGAGAAGACTCTGCAGGTACCAGTCTAGCAGGGTGGAGGAGTAGAGAATCGAGTCAGTAAATATTTTTTTCAAGTTTCCTGGAGTTGAGCTTCAAAGCTGACCCACAGCCATGGATTTTATTGCAATGGTTACATTGGTCTAGCTTGAACCTATGTAAGTATTCATATGCCATGCCTGTGGTACCACTGTGAAAGTGGACAATCACTGTAGTAGTCACTGCTACTACAGTGATGACTGATATCTTGAGGGGTCCTCTGCCAAGCTGTTTTTCTGCATAGTAACCACAGAGGGCCGCTTTCTCGCCATAAACACCATTCACAGAATGCCTTGTATTGTTCTCAATGAATGCAAGGTGTTTTCTGGATGGACAAGGTGGAGATCATGACATCACTACCCTGCCTTTTCACCTTTTCAGAGAATGTCTTATATTACTTACTAGAAAAATGCAGCAGGACAGCTGTTCCTCACGGAGCCCAGAAGCCAGTAGTCATCACTGTAGTAGCAATGACTACCACAGTAATTCTCCACTTCCACGGTGGTCTGGCAGGTTTTTCAAATGCATACTTGCATTGATCCAAGCTGGACAATGGCAACTATTTAATAAAATCCAGAGGTCAGCTTTGAGAAAGCAGCAGCAAACAATGCTATGTATGTAAACCCATAGAAAATCTGCATTAAGCTGATTATAGGGGAAATCTGGTTTGTGTGAGATACAGAATTTGCACAAAATTTCTGCTTTTCTCTCCACTTTAAAGTCCACCTTCCACAAAAAATAATAAATGCACCCATATGGGAATTTATTTATTTATTATTATTTATTCCAGGTACTTATATAGCGCTGTCAATTTACGCAGCACTTTACATAAACATTGCACATTCACATCAGTCTCTGCCCTCAAGGAGCTTACAATCTAAGGTCCTTAACTCACATTCATACATACATAGTAAGGCCAATTTTATACAGGATCCAATTAACCTACCAGCATGTCTTTGGAGTGTGGGATTAAACTGCAGTATCCGGAGGAAACCCACGCAGGCACAGGGAGAACATGCAAACTCCAGGCAGGTAGTGTCATGGTTGGGATTCGAACCAGCGACCCTCTTGCTGCTAGGTAAAAGAGCTAACCACTACACCACTGTGCCACCTGAATGATATGAATGATATGAATGATATGAATGATATGAATATACAATATATATGTAAAGAGCTGCGTAAAGTGACGGCACTATATAAGAACCTGAAATAAATATTGATTCATGAAAAATTTGCTTTTTTTTTGCATTGAAGCCTACAAAGCATTGCATCTGTGATCAGTGGATCGCAGGTGCACTGCCCTGTCTTCTGCAGACTATTCCTTCAGCAGCAGGTCTGTCCCGATTATGGACTTTCAGTCCCGGTTCACATTAGTGCGATGACAGACATTGCATGTGATTCGGAGCACACTGCTCTATAAATCACATGTGATGTCTGTGTGATGCAAATTCAGCCATATAGATTGTATGGCTGAATTCCCATCGCATTCGGAGACACAACTCGCACAGGACCCTTTTTTGGGTCCGCAGCAGAATCGGATCGCATGGTGGTTCACACACTGACAGTTCGCACTGCGATATGCAAACTGATCTGGGGGTGTTGTTGACTTTGTATTGACACCCCCAGCAAATATGGCAGTGTGATCTGCCTGTGATTGGAATGTAATGCAGGAACCCACAGTGGATTTGCAGGGTACCCACATCGCATATATGTGAACCAACACTCAGTTACAGGGCGGGAGGAAGTATCAATGGACGACAGGTGTGGGGACGTCAACAGAAATCCGCTCCATTGTCAACTCCCTCTGCTGCAGATTTCTGTGGATAGAAGACATAGCTTTGTAGGCAGAGCCACACACAGCATCACCAAATTCAAATAAAGACAAGAGCTGGAGGGGGGGGGAAGAACCTCCAGTTTCTGTAAGACGAGGTAGGGTGGCAATTTGGGGCTAGGGGACTGCAAACTCTGCTCCAAGCTGCATGTTATGGGTTTAACATGAAATATGATCAGAAGGGTGGTCTTCTGTTTTCAAAGGAAATTTCAGTGTGTGTCTGTCCAGCTAAAGCCATGAAGTAATATGAGATAAACTGTTCACCTGTATTTTATTAAGGAGTAAAAAAAAAAAAAAAAAACATTCCCCTCTGGGTGATCTATGTATACTACAAGGATTTAATCAAACTTTGTTGCAGATTCCTACCCATTATTATTCCATAGGAATCGCTGTTTGTCTGTGTCCATGTGCAGAGTAAAGCCCCGTACACACGATCAGATTATCGAACGATCTGTCGTCCGTTTTTTGTGGCATGCTAGTCTGATGTGGAAAGTGAAGAGGTTATTTTCATACGAATTTTCCCGTAAGACAGAATTCTATTTCAGAAGTGATGTCATGTGTTGGATTGCTTTGTATGTGTTCTTTCGTCTCTGAGCATGCCTAGTCTTGCTCTTAAGATTTTTTTCCGTCGAAATCTGTACCAATGAGACAAAAATCCAACGTTGTATTACAGACGACAAAAATTTTATAGCCTGCACATCAGGATTTTGTCAGCCGAAAAGTCAGAGTTGGCTGTCAAAAGCACCATAATAACAATCCAAAAATCGGCAGATCGGTCGTCGGACGAATTTTCCCTTCAGATTTTCTTATCGTGTGTACGGGCCTTAAGGCCCCTTTCACACATTCTGGCCTGTCAGCGGACTCAGTTTTTCTTAGTGGGGGATCAATCCGCCGATCCCCTGCTGAGCAGGCGGATGGCAGCTGTGTCTCTGCGCTGTGTGCGGAAACAGAGCTGTCAGGTCCCCGCTGTTCTCTATGGGGGAATCGGATGGGAACGGACCGTCTGTCCATTCTCATCCGATCCCATCTGATCTGATCCGATCCACTGGACGGATGGAAAAAAGGGTTTCAATGCGTCCAGATTTGACGGATCAGATCGGATGTCAGCGGACATGTCTCTGCTGACATCCGATGCCCCATAGAGATACATGGGGCATCCGTTCAGATCCGCCAAAAAAAAAACGGACAGGCGGATCTGAATGGTCCGCCTGTGTGAAAGGGGCCTAAATCTGTATGGGAGTGATTTTATAATTATCACTCAGATGCTGCACCTGCAGGGCTCTAATGTGGAAAGTGATAAGATCTGCATCCCTTTAGATGTAATTTCCCTTTAGGAATATCTTAGCAAAAATTACATCTTTGTTACAGGGGATGCCAAACATCTTTGTATCTTAGTGCAGACTTCTGGGAAAATCAGTGAGCCAATCACACAAGCAGGAAATGACATATTGGGGGAGGGGGGGCCAGGTAGCCATATTGCATTGCATTTTACAGACAATTGCAGAGCTGCAGATTGAAAGTGAAAGGTAATTTTTAATAACATTCAATTACAATATGACTTGTGTCACTATTCTATACGCAATATTATTATTTTTTTTTTTTTTGCTATCTTTTTTTTCCCATGAAAGTGAAGTTACCTTTAATTTATAGCTATTTGCAGCCTTGGAACCAATCTTGCCACCTCTCTCTTATGTTACTCTTTTTCCTAGTAGCATTCTGAAACTATAAAATGTACTTTTTAGCCAGGATACTGATTGATTAGTGGTCTGTGATATCACAGCTGTGGTTAAAAACTCCTCTGTGTTTCTGCTATCTGGAAACTCTCCAAATTATTGGGAAGCAGGGAAGACAGGACTCTGAAAGCCACGAGCCATAACTTGCTCCTGCTGCCTGTCCACCACCTAGGGTTGCCACCTCATCCCTTTAAACCTGGACACACATTAATTACACAGGTTCTGAGGCTGAATAAACTCACTTAATGCCTTATGTGCATTATATCAGCCTGTGTAATTATTATGTGTCCTGGATTAAAGGGATGAGGTGGCAACCCTACCACCACCATGAAAGAGGAAGACAACCGAAGGTCCTCATTAGGTTAAGAAATGCCATAAATATGCAATATAATATGGTACCTTTTTTTACTATTAACCAGTTCCCGACCACTGACTGCCTTTTTACTGCGGCAGGGTGGCTTGGGCAGGCAAAACGACGTAGACCTACGTCGCTCGCCTGAAAGGAGCTAGGGGGTGAGCACGCACCGCCGCCGCCGGCACGCTCCTGCCCCCGATCATCAGCGGGGAAGCCGACGCGTGTGTCAGGTGGCTCCAATTGCTGTCTGACACCCGCAATCGTTCCCCGCTGAGAGAGAAGCACAGTCGGCTGTTGTAAACACAGCTGATCGTTCTTCTCCCTGTGATGATCGCAGAGCTCATGTGATCCTGCTATATAGGATCACATGTCTCTATGGTCATCTCAGAAGCCACGCCCCCCACAGTTAGAATCACTCCCCTATGGTCACATTTAACCCCTTGATCACCTATACTGTTAACTCCTTCCCTGCCAGTGTCATTATTACAGTAACAGTGCATATTTTAGCACTGATTACTGTAGTAATGTCACTGGTACCCCCAAAAGTGTCAAAAATGTCAGTTAGGTGTCCGATCTGTCCTTCGCAATCCCACAAAAAATTGCAGATCGCTGCCATTACTAGTAAAAAAAAAACAATAAAAAATTACATAAATCTTTCCCGTAGTTAGTAGATGTGATAACTTTTGTGCAAACCAATCAAAATATGTTTAATGCGATTTTGTTTTACCAAAAATATGTAGCAGAAAACAAATTGGCCTAAAATGTTAAAACATTTTGATTTTCTAAATTTTTTTTTGGGGGGGGGGGGGGAATGTTATATAGCAGAAAGTAAAAAACATTGTGTTTTTCTTTTCCAAAATTGTCGCTATTTTTTTGTTTATAAGGCAAAATATAAAAATCGCACAGGTGATCAAATACCACCAAAAGAAAGCTCTATTGGTGGGGAAAAAAAGACGTAAATTTCGTTTGGGTATAGCATTGTATGACCGCGCAATTGTCCATTAAAGTAACACAGTGCCGAATCGCAAAATAGGGCCTGGTCATTAAGGGGGCAAATACTCCAGAGGTCAAGAAGTCGCTAAAGTGTATTTGATGCTAAAAAGTTTTTTATTTGATACATTGAGGAAAGTGTCAGACACCCTAACATATTTTTATCGCTATCTGTATCCCATCATTTACCTATTCCCAACAATCTCTGTTTGTGCTGGTGACCATTGTCTTTGATACAGAAAGTTATGGGGAATCCAAAATTCTAGAGTTGTCACAGGTGCAGTAGGCTAGGTTACAATGGTACATCTTACAATGGAGACACCTGTTTCAGTGACAACTGTCTAGAAGAGATTTACCTGTGCCTCTGTGAGGAGTTTTAAAGTAGAACTCCAATACAAAAAAAAATAAAAAAATTATGCAGTATATTATGATAATAAATATAATAAAATAAAAAAAAAAAAACCTAATAAAAGATATGAAAAAAATTGTTTTTGTTGCAATACTCCTCTCCAGTGCAGGGCTGTACCCTGCAACAGAGGTACCACTAGATGTCCTCAATCTTCTGGGTTGCATGACAACAAGCATCCATCAGCACTATTCCAGTCATGTGACCACCCTTAAGGTATGATCAGATAGTGAAATCACTCTGCTTTATCCTCCTATGAACATGCTTTTGGCCAGCACATGAATAGATTGCTTCATTGTTCTGCTTCTTCCTCCCACAGTCTGAGATTTGCTGTATAGGGACTGCAAGAGGCTGTTATCCAGTCAAATACAAGTACTTACACTGCTTAAAAGATAAGTTCACCTTTTAACAAAAAAAAAAATGTAAAATGCACATTTTTGCAGGTACAAAAAAAAAAAAGGGTGAATTTATTATTATTTTTTGTTTCTGGAGCCTGTAAAGCATTATACCAGCGATCAGCAGATGTCTGGTGCCATGCAGGCCTCCTGCAGACCTGTCCGTGTATCTGGGTGCTTGTATATCCCATATGGCCCTGTTCAGATATTGCATTGTGGGAAAGAGTGTTCCTGCTTGCAATTTTAAAAGTGCGATTTACACGTGTTTCTACGTGTCCTGCATTGGGCAGCCCATTCACCTCAGTAGGCTGCCCTATGCGCGTATTTCGCCCAAAAGAAGCTTCTGCACCTTTTTGGATGACAACTTAGCGTTTTTTTTTTTTTTTTTTTTAATTCTGTTTATTAAGTATTTAGATGTATAGTACAAAGTAAATGCTATTAGGCATACCCAGGCTTAAGTAACAACATAAAGAAAAGCATATAATAAACAACCTATTACAAGGCAACCAGTACCCTCAGACATGCAATGCGTATTTAGTGGTAAAAAAAAAAAAAAAGGTCATAAGTGAAATGACAGAACTTCCAACAGAGGAGAAAAAATAGAAAAATTAAGGAAAAGAAAAGGAGGAAGCTTGGTGCCCCACTCCATATTTAAACAAAGGAGAAATAATAACCGCCATGAACTAATCTGGTGTATCATTAGATGCGACCATATTAGTAGAGTCTATCCAAAGATCCCAGGCCTTTGAGAATTTTTTGGGACAACCCCTCGCTTCATAAGTAAATCATATAATGGGACTGCTGCATTAACTAAGCACTTTCAGAGATCAATTGTAGGAGCCCTCGGTGACTTCCATTTTAAAAGGACATCCCTACGTGCGTAAAACAGAAGCAAGCCTACCAATGTTCATGGCTCTGGATATAGCCAAAAGGTGAACCAGACCCAGGATACAAACATCAACAGATATGGGTGCAGATATAGAGGTTACAGAGCTTATACACTTGGATACAGCTACCCAAAAATACTGGATGACAGGGCATTCCCAGAAGACATGTATAAACGTTAATACAAAAAATGTGTAGCGCTAACCCATAACTTCAATATTCGAAATGTAGAACAATAAAATGAATGGTGTGCACCAAAATATGTGTAGAGTGAATATGTTCACAAAAAGCCAAAGGAAAAAGATCAAATAAAATACAAATATATATATAAAAATATATATAATCCCTGCGATTATGAGTCGCTAAGATATTGACAACTAAATTAGTGATAGTAATCCAAACGATTGTATAAAGTGAATAGGTTCACAAAAGGCCAAGAGAAAAAATTGAATAGAAAAAAGTGAAAAAAGTTTGTTTTGCAACAAAAAATAAAATATAAAATAAAAAATAGTCCCTGCGATTTTTGAGTCGCAAATCGCAAAAACTAAAAAAGTCCCACTGTGTTTGAAGAGGTGAGTGTTGTCTTCCGTAGGAACATCATGAAGACTTGTGGTAACAAAAGCTGCTTACCAAATATCGTTGGTCCACCAAATTAATGGACAGACCTTAACTCGCTTTTTTTTTTTTTTTTTTTTTTCATATTCGTTTTTATTGAGAATTTCAAGTTTTACATGTACAGAACATTAGAACAAGAAACAAACAATCTGTGCATGGCAAGTGAAATACAAGCTTCAATACAACGAACAGTGACCTGCGAATAATCATTTCCAATACATATCATATACTCAAGGTAGGTACTGGGGCGTACAGCACGGTCTAGCCATCAAAGTAGAATGAGCCAGCAAGAGAGATTGCTAGTATAAGTAAAGATATTTAACTTGCTTTTTGATAAAGTGATAATTAGATCCACTTCCTGAGTATCTCTTTGGTATTAAGAGAACTCTCAGAGGTAGGTGTTCACAGGACCATATAAATTGGACAAAAGAAAAGAGCACATAGTGTAATACCGTAGATGTGTTGGTATAAAGAAAGGAAATATGAGAATAGCACTCACAAAGTATCCTATTGCTTAAGCTGTCTCACAAATATCGCCATTCAGGGGAAGGAGAGAACCACAGATCCCAAGAAGGAGGCAAATGTCTCATGCAAAGCACTTGCGAAGGGATAGTGTATAAATAAACGTTGCCAGGTCTTCCGGACAACGCCAACATTTCACAGAGTGTGATGGAAAAATCGTATGCAATTTTTGAGGAGTGAAGTATATTCTGTAAAGGATTTTCAATTGTATTAGCTGGTCCCGAGTGGAGACCAGCTGTTGCAAAGGGTACATCCAGATGTCCTCCCAGTCTTCAGTATACAACTCTGGGGCCTCACTGTGCTAGCAGGACAACAGCTTATCCAGACCATCATGAATAGTTGGTAACAGGTTCATATATATATAATATATATATATATATATATATATATTATATAAATTAGTAGTGGCTTCTCAATGGAATCATCACACAGTAAAGGCTTGATTCCCAGGAGGACCAGGGACAGCCAGTTGCAAAATTGTGCCTATAAAGCATGGCGCAGTGGGAGGTATAACAACAGATACAAATTGGGGAGATTGTATTGCTCTTTCAGTGAATCAAAGGTTTTAGGAGAACCTCCCTCACAAATTTGATTAAGGTATTTAATTCTATTAGAGGCCCAAACATTGGGATCAGGAAAGGAAGACTTTTAAACATGCAATTGGCCGCAATTGCCACACCGTGACAGTCATGGCAGAATCACACTGCAGCACCCAAACACACGTCACATGTCTTGCGATGATTTGGATTCCCTGGAAGAATCTCAGTCATTCTGCCTGTGATTCCAAATCACCTAATGTGAATGGGGCCTAAAAAGGAAAGTTTGTGCTGCTGATCTTGTATAAATTACTGTCATTTATGTCAATGCAAGCCCAGTTGGTAAAGTGAGATTACGCATAGAAATTTTGCTGCATTGCATTAAAGTCTTACATCTACAAAAACTGTGATAAACAACATATTAGTTGCAATATATTCTCTTACCCAGAGCCAGAGTCAGAAGTCAGTTTGGTCTTTAGTGCAATCATTGATGTGTGATGATTCTTAGTGTACAGCGGTTCGGCACTTTTCTTCTTAGCTAAATGTAGTGCATTACAGCAAATATGATTTTCTTTTCTTTAATGCACTTTCCCTTTTACATACCTGATTGTCCTGTTTTACCTTGGCAAAGCATTAAGTAATGGTGAGAATACAGAACAGCTGTCAGCAGGGAACTTTGTGTAAGATCCTCATTGTGTCACATATGCTGCTTGGCTATTGAAACTATTTATGGAATGAGACATTCACACCTGACACATTACTGAACGATGAGTCCTGATTTTTTTCTCCACTCTGGATCTTGTCACTTACAACCTCATGATATACCACCCCTGAGAATCCCTCCATATAATAGAACATTCATCCTGTAACTTCTAAAAGGTATTAATTAAGAATAAAGAGCAGAGTTAATGTTACAAAGTACAATATCACCAGGGATGTCACAGTTATACCAGAGTATAATATAATATATAATACTCTTATTATATAATATATAATCGAGTATATACCAGGGTATTATCAGACACAAATATATACAGTATCTCACAAAAGTGAGTACATCCCTATTTTATTAAATCTTTTCATGTGACAACACTGAAGAAATGACACTTTGCTACAATGTAAAGTAGTGAGTGTACAGCTTGTATAACAGTGTAAATTTGCTGTCCCTTCAAAATAACTCAACACACAGCTATTAATGTCTGTGGCAAAAAAATTGAGTGCACCCCTAAGTGAAAATCTCTAAATTGGTCCCAAAGTGTCAATATTTTGTGTGGCCACCATTATTTTCCAGCCATGCCTTAACCCTCTTGGGCATGGAGTTCACCAGAGCTTCACAGGTTGCCACTGGAGTCCTCTTCCACTCCTCCATGATGACATCACGGAGCTGGTGGATGTTAGAGACCTTGCGCTCCTCCATCTTTCATTTGAGGATGCCCCACAGATGATCAATAGTGTTTAGGTCTGGAGACATGCTTGGCCAGTCCTTTACTCTCAGCTTCTTTAGCAAGTCAGTGATTGTCTTTGAGGTGTATTTGGGATCGTTATCATGGAATACTGCCCTGCGACCCAGTCTCTGAAGAGAGGGGATCATGCTCTGCTTCAGTATGTCACAGTACATGTTGGCATTCATGGTTCCCTCAATGAACTGTAGCTCCCCAGTGCCGGCAACACTCAAGCTGCCCCATACCATGACACTCACATGAAGAGGCTTCCTTCTGGGATGACAGCCATGCAGACCAATTTGATGCAGTTTGCGGCATATGGTTGCACTGACAGGCTGACCCCCCACTCCTTCAACCTCTGCAGCAATGCTGGCAGCACTTATACCTCTATTTCCCAAAGACAACCTCTGGATATGACGCTGAGCACATGAACTCAACTTCTTTTGTTGACCATGGTGCAGCCTGTTCTGAGTGAAACCTGTCCTGTTGAACTGCTCTATGGTCTTGGCCACCATGCTGAAGCTTGTTGTCTTTGGGAAATAGACAAATAAGTACTGCCAGCATTGCTGCAGAGGTTGAAGGGGTGGGGGGTCAGCCTGTCAGTGCTCAGACCATACGCCGCACACTGCATCAAATTGGTCTGCATGGCTGTCATCCCAGAAGGAAGCCTCTTCTAAAGATGATATACAAGAAAGCCTGCAAACAGTTTGCTGAATACAAGCAGACTAAGGATATGGATTACTGGAACCATGATAAGATAAACGTACTTTCTTCAGATAGTGTCAAGCGTGTGTGGCGGCAACCAGGTGTGGAGTACAAAGACAAGTGTGTCTTGCCTACAGTCAAGTATGGGGGTGGGAGTGTCATGGTCTGGGGCTGCATGAGTGCTGCCAGCACTGGGGAGCTACATTTCATTGAAGGAACCATGAATGCCAACATGCACTGTGACATACTGAAGCAGAGCATGATCCCCTCCCTTCAGAGACTGGGCCGCAGGGCAGTATTCTAACATGATAACGACCTCAAACACACCTTCAATACGACCACTGCCTTGCTATAAAAGCTGAGGGTAAAGGTGATGGACTGGCCAAGCATGTCTCCAGGCCTAAACCCTATTGATCATCTGTGGAGCATCCTCAAATGGAAGGTGGAGAAGCACAAGGTCTCTAACATCCACCAGCTCTGTGATGTCGTCATGGAGGAGTGGAAGTGGGCTCCAGTGGCAACCTGTGAAGCTCTGGTGAACTCCATGCCCAAGAGGGTTAAGGCAGTGCTGGAAAATAATGGTGGCCACACAAAATATTGACACTGTGGGCCCAATTTGGACATTTTCACTTGGGGTGTACTCAATTTTGTGAGATACTGTGTGTGTATGTGTGTATATATACAGTATATATATATATATACTGTATATATATATATTTTCTGTGTGTGTATATATATTTTTTTTATTTTTGTATAGAGTGAGGCACTAAATTCAAGACATTTTTTTCATTTTGGATAGAGTGGAGAGGGATTAGAACACCCCTGTGAGGTTTTTTTCTCCGTACCCCTGTTAGGGAGATTCGCCCTCTCTATTGGTCTTGGTTGCTGTTATCACCAAGAGTGAAAGTAAAAGAAAATCCCCCATTTTGGGTTGTCACCAGTACAGAAGAGAAGAAAACTTTTAATGGGACCCTGGTGACAACCAGGGATTCCCTCACTTTGGAGGGATTTCCTCACTTCCTGTTTTTGTCATCGGACAGGAAGTAAGAGTAAATCACCCCAATGGGACACAGATGGCAAAAAAGAAAAAAAAAAAACAGTGCGGTTACAACACTACCAGACTCTACCTGAAAAATGAAAAAGTGTTGACTTTAGTTCTACTTAATTTTTCCTGTCAGTCTTTTATTGCCGTCTGTGATCCTACTTGGGAGATTTTCCTTTACTTCCTATCCTTTTGATGCTTGCTGTATAAGAAATAGGCTTCATAAAATCTCCACATAGATATTATTAAGCCTGTCCTTGGGTGAAATGCATTAGAGAGGGAGTCCCCAGGTGGAGCTTTGTTGATCAGGTGTCCGCTAAAACCTTTTTTTTTTTTCTGAACACTAGAATATATGCCACCATGCAAGTGGTCTTGCATCTTGTGAATTTGGTTTAAGTTTGTGTCAGTTAACAGGTGAATGCATTCATTTAGCCCTTGTACAGTATGTGAACTACATGAAGGGTTTGTGCCTGACTTTTTTTTTTCATATTAATAGTCCTTAAAAATATGATTATACTCATATTTTTCTCATACTGTAAAGGTATGCAATTCTATCTATATGTACAGTCCCAATTGTTCATACAGTGCATAATTTCCTACATCAAAGTAGCGGTGTTGCATCTAGACAAGCTTAGCATGCAGCTTTACTTCTTAGATACTAGGGGTTCTCCTATTATTAAAACTATTGAGAAATTTAACCACTTAAGCCCCTGAATATTTTACTCCCTTCCTGACCAGGCCCTATTTAGCGATTTGGCACTGCGTGACTTTAACGGACAATTGCGCGGTTGTGCGACACTGTACCTAAAAGGAATTTGACGTCCTTTTTTTCCCAGAAACAGAGCTTTCTTTTGGTGGTATTTTATCACCTGTGCGATTTTTGATCATGCGCTATAAACAAAAAAAGCGACAATTTTGCAAAAATAACAATATTTTTCACATTTTTTTATATTCAAAAAAAGCCTATAATTAGTCAAACCATAACAGTATCAGCTTCCAGATGCTAGACTATATCCATTGTATTAATAATTATGTTCCTTAACTTCATCATGACTCATTCCATTTTGTTCTATTTTTATAGAATCGTTTTTTAATTCATTATTGTTCCTCCTGAAGAAGCGGCTTAGTCCGCGAAACATGTAGAGAACTTACCGTGGAGACATGCCAACTATACTCCACAGTTCTAATTGTGTCAAATGCACCTCAGCCAATCTGATTGTATATTGACTTGTTTTGTATGCCTTGTGTTTTTTGTTATGTTTGTCTAATCAACTCTTTTATGAAATAAAAACTATTTTATCTATATGCGATGTTGATTTACTACCTTTAGATACTGGTATCCAAAAATCCAGAAGCAATTTCCCCCCTCCAATTCCCTTGCCCCATTGAACTGGGGAGTTTGAGGTCTCTCTTATCCCCCTTCCCCAATTTGAGACATTTTTTTATATGTAATTCCCCCCAAAAAATGTAAAAATCAAAATTTTTTAACATTTTAGACCAATTTGTTTTCTGCTACATATGTTTGGTAAAAAAATCGCAATAGGCGTATTTTGATTGGTTTGCGCAAAAATTATTACGTTTACTAACTAAGGGAAAGATTTTTGTCATTTTTATTGTTTTTTTTTTAAACGAGTAATGGCAGCGATCTGCGATTTTTTTTTTTTGCAGGACTGCGACATTGCGGCGGACAGATCTGACCCTTGACTGACATTTTTGCCACTTTTGGGGGTACCAGTGACATTACTACAGTAATCAGTGCTATACATATGCACTGTTACTGTAAAAATGACACTGGCAGGGAAGGGGTTAACTTTATTGGAGATGCAGGGGTTAAATGTGGCCCTAGGGGCAGGCTTCTAACTGTTATGGGATGTGGCTGTTTGTGTAACTACAGAGATATACCATCCTACATAGAAGGACCGTATGATCTCTGCACTTACACAGGGGAGAATGACAGGCGGTTTTGTTTACATTAGCCGCCTGCCTTTCTCCCTCTGTACCTGACGATCGCGAGTGACCGGCGGACATCGGGTCCGCCGGTCACACGCGCGGGAATCACAGTGAACGAGCTGGTGTGGGAGCGCGCCTTCGGCGGCGCGAGCTCGCCTTCGGCGGCGCGAGCTCGCCCCCTATTGGCTCGCAGGCAAATTACGTACCCATACGTCACTTTGCCTGCACGGGGCTGACCGCCGCAGTATATGTCGGCAAGTGGTTAACAGGCAAAAAAATTAAACAATTCAAATAAAAACAATAAAAGGAAATGCAAAAATAGGCTACCACTTCTTTAGAAAAGTCTACGCAAAGCCCAATGAGATCGCTTTGCACAGGTCTGCGACAGAATAACCACTGGAGATTAGATAGATTATATAAAGATGAGGCAGATTTCCACTCAAAACAGAAAACTGATCAAGTAGAAGTAATAATAGGTTTCAATTTGTTGCGGTAATGCTTTAAAACAGCAGAGAGAGGAACTTAATAATCAAGCTGCAGTATTATAATAAATCTGTCATTGCTCCTCTTTTGCACTTCCTTGCTATGTAACAGAATTGATATATATTCCCCTGTTTGCATCTGCTCATCTGTCTGTCTGTTTGTCTGTCTATGGTATATTACTGAGCAAAAAGTTTTAGGCAGGTGTGAAAAAATGCTGTAAATTAAGAATGCTTTTAGCAAAAGAACAATATGGAAAGCAAATGAATAGAAGAGAAATCCAAATCAAATCAATATTTAGAGTGACCACACTTTGTCTTCAAAACAGCACCAATACTTGCCCACCGTATTTGAAGGAACTCGGCGGGTAGGTTGTTGCAGACATCCTGGAGGACTAACCACCGATCTTTTGTGGATGTAGGCTGCCTTAAATCCTTCTGTTCCCATGTAATCCCAGGCAGACTCCATGATGTTGAGATCAGGGCTCTGTGGGAGCCAAACCATCACTTTCAGGACTCCTTGTTCTTCATTATGCTGAAGATAGTTCTTAACGACATTGGCTGCATGTGCATGTTTGGGGTCATTCTCCTGCTGAAGTATAAATTTGGGGCCAATCCCCCACCTCCCTGATGGATCAGTATCTGCCTGTATTTCTCAGCATTGAGGACACCATTGATCCTGACCAAATCTCCAACTCCATTTGTAGAACTACAGCCCCAAACTTGCAAGAAACCATGCAATGGTTGCAAGCTAACCATGAAAACTTGCAAGGAAACAGTGAACCATGGTTCACTGTTGCCTGCAATGTAAACAAAAATAGGTTTGACCACACTCCAGTGGATGAAGATAAAATGATCCTTTGATAAGATTGTAAATCCAACAAGACAAGACAATAGAGCCACAGACAGTTGACACGTTTCAAGATTCAAGATCGCTTAATCATAATTAATCATGTTTTTATTGAGCAATCTTGAATCGTGAAATGCGTCAACTGTCTGTGGCTAGATTGTCTTGTCTTGTTGGATTTACAATCTTAATAAAGGATCATTTATCTTGATCCACTCTTTTTTTTACATTGAGTGGATCCAGACCACGGACTGGACTTTCACCTAGGTGTTTGAGGGTTGGATTGTCCTCACATTTCCTTTCAGTGATTCACTGTTGCCTGCAGACACTCATTATTGTACCACTCTCCAGCCCTTTAGTAAACAATTTGCCTCCTGCTATAGCCGAATATTAAAAATGCTGAATCATCCGTCCAGTGCACCTGCTGCCATTTCTTGCCACCCAAGTTCCAATGTTTTCATGCATAGGACTTGGAAACATGGGTCTAAGCGACTCAACAAGGCATGAAACCATACGATATGAAACCATACGATAAATTACCATATCTTGGCAACAGGTTAACCTTATGAGGAGTAGGGGTTATTTGAGATCTGTTGTTTTTATCCAATTTATGTTTGTTTGAGATATAGAAAAGATGGATGTCTGCTTGCTGCCTTCTCAAGCATGTTTGGATTATGTCTGGAAAAAAGTATCCTTGGATGAATGGATCATGGCAACGTGTCCACCTCTCATCTTATGCTAGCACAGGACAAGATAAAAAAAAAAAAGGTCTCACCATCCAAAACCAATATTTCTGTTTTTGGTAGATGTTGTAGAATTAAACCGATAAGAACAGCAGGGCCCACTGTGAGTGTAGTATATTAACAGATTTATTGTTGTTAAAAAACAAATGGCAAGTTAAACTTAGGCTCATCACATAGTAAGGGCTTCCTATGGACAGTCTCAACAACCTCAGACCAGGATAGAAATACTGGGTGGATGGTTACACCTGCCGGACAAAGAGAACACACCGGGGGCACCAAACTAAGTGCAGCATTAATTGTACTGAGAAACACTAGCAAATTAGCAACTCTCATGGGAATTAACAATGGCACTTTTTGTATGCAGTCAGTGAGTTGTCAGCTCATGCATCTGGGATGGGGAGCCTCTTCCTACAAATTGCAGCCTGAAAAGTCTGGACGTCAGGCTGGATGACCTCCTGATACGTTCAGATTGTGCACTGCTGTTCTTCTTATCTGTTTGCCTAGAGATACTTCAGTCTCTCCAGAAGTGTTGCATCTGGTGCATTGTGATTAGTCGAATGTTACCCTGAATGCTCCAATATGAACTTTTTGCTGTTCTGCATAGACATTGATGTACAACACTTATTGGCTATATACCCCATTACTACTGTAGAATTACCCACTTAACCTTCAGAAGATTTATTTCATAACCAGGCCATTTTTTGAAATACGGCACTGCATGACTTTAATTGACAATTTTGCGGTCATGCAATGCTGTACCCAGAAAAATACATGTAATTTTTTTTCCCCACAAATAAAGTTTTCTTTTAGAGGTATTTGATCTTTTTTGCACTATAAACAGAAAAAAGACAGACAGTTTTGAAAAAAACCCACAATTTTTTACTTTCTGCTATAAAACATCGCATTAAAAATTGAAAAAATCAAATTTCTTCATAAATTTAGGTCAATATGTATTTTGCTAGATGTTTTTTGGCTAAAAATTTTCCAATAAGCGTATACTGATTGGTCTACGCAAACGTTACTGCAAACTAAAACTATGGGATATATACTAGAATTATTATTTATTTATTTTGTATACAAGTAATAGTGGCGATAACCGACTTATAGCAGGACTGTGATATTGCGGCGGCCAATCGGACATGAACTGACACTTTTGACACTTTCCGGGAACCAGTGACACTAATACAGTGACTGTCACTGTACTAATGACACTGGCTTTGAAGGGGTTAAACATCTAGGGCGATCAAAGGGTTAAATGTGTGCCTTGTCAGTGTTACCTTCGATAGCTCAGTTGGTAGAGCGGAGGACTGTAGGAACAAAATGTGTGCCTTGTCAGTGTGTGTGTTTCTATGTGTGCTGCTTTTCATAGGGGAAGAGATGGATTGGAGTCCCTGCTTTGCAGGAACAAAGAATCCATCCTTTCCACCCTGTCAGGACAGAACTCTGCCTTTTTTTACATAAGAAGAACTCTGTTCTGAATCTCTGCCCGACGATTGGTGGGTGCCGGCGGACATCCAGTGCCTGGCACCCGCAGATCGGCTTCTGCTGTGAATTATCACAGCAGACGTGGCGCGCCGGGGGGTGCGTGTGTTTCCCCCTGCAGGTGGAAGTGCAGGATCACATATACAGTATATACATGATTCTGCGCACAGCTGCCGCCCTATAGCAGTAAACTGCTATAGGGCAGTCAGCAAGTGGTTAAACCAACTAATTGTTTCATAAATCTGAGGGTAAAAAGTATGTGCTTCACTTCTTCCACTTCTGCACAGCTGTGGCTAATACTCCCTGTAATTTTTTTTTTATTAAGAAACCAGCATCACGAGTCATTGTAGGGATAGAGCCCTTGTTGTTAGAGTATCCAAGACATCTAAAAAGACAAGGACTTAAGTGGGGTACACTCTATAAGAAAATCGGGTGAACGATTGTCCGCTTTTCCTCGTTGTTTCACAGCAAACCAGAACCGATGAACCAAAATTCTTACGAAAATTCTCGTACAACAAAGGCTTTTTTTTTGTTGTTTATTGTTTCTGATCATGCGCAGTCTTTCTTTTCTGATTTTTCTTGTACAAAAATCGTATGAAAATGGTACACATTAAACGAAAATTGTTTTTTTTTTTTCCCGTACAAGAAACATTTTGGAGTTTCTCCGTTTGAGAATTTTCGTACGAAAATTCAGAATCTGCTATCGAAAGTGGTATACACACTACACGAAAACCGTCCGAAAATTTTTTGGACGAAAACGTTCACCTGATTTTCTTATAGCGTGTACCAGCCATAACTCAGCTCATCAGGCTCCACCTGTACCTAAAATTTCACTCATTTTAGGTGCACTGGCCCTTTAAATGCATTTAGATAACCCCAACAGTGCTTAATAATGTGCTTCCGACTCCCATCCCGTACTACCGTGTATGTATAGAAGGGAGCAAATTTAGAAAAAGAATGAAAATGTCAGTAATAATGCAGAAATAACACATCATAGAAATCTATGCAGAGCTCCTTGGAGCTCATCAGTGAAGATTATTCACCTGGATGTTAAACATTAAATTATTGCTTGTAGCTGGTTAAAATGAGACAGTAGTAATGATGGAACAAGTTTGTTTTTAGTTGAAATAAGATACTCATCTCTACTTACATCTAGCTTATCCGTTAGATCTATGCGATTGTGCATATCCAGGCAGCAAATACTGTTTTTGCAGCCTACAGTAGCTGCATTACGCACAAAGAACTCCGTGGAAGATAAGGACCTAATAGCTTGTCTAGTCTGTCATCTTCCATTTCAGCTGCAGTTGCTAATATCAATGGGCAATTTGCTCTACTCAATGTGGAATAGAAAATTTTGCAGGGCCGGTTTATTCCTGCTGGTGTAATCACTGTATAAGCATCAAGTAATTCTAGAGGATTTTTGCAGGAGCTGAATTGTAGAATATGCACTGTGTAAATAAACTGCAATAAGGCTGGTGTCAGCTTTTTATAAAGGATTATAGAGGAGAAGTGCACCGCCTGTATCTCTGAACATATGTTTGTTTGATAGCTCAGCTTCTCTATTCTAGTTCTGCATAATGAGTGACATTTTCATCTTTCTCATCAATCACTGCAGCTTCTTGCCTACAATTTTAGTTAAGAATACCAAGTTGGGAAACTTGGAGATGTTTGTAGAAGTGACAGTCCAGTAACTGATACAGGCTTATTTAACCACTTGCCGACCAGTCACTGGGACTGTACTGCGGCAAAGATGCTCGATTCCGTCCAGCGACGTAGACCTACGTCGCTGGACTCCTCCCCCTGTAGGCGCTGCTCGCGCACCGCCGGAGGCGCTACCGCTGTTTTCAGTCACAGCGGGAGTCGGGCCAGGGGAGGAGCGGCGGCGATCGCCGCCGCTCTTCCCTGATCGTCGGGGAATCGAGTTTGGAGATCCGCCCGCTTGTGTAAACAGAGCGGGCGGATCTCCTATGTGACAGGCAGGGTCAGATTGCAGGGTTCAGTATAGCTGAACATCCGATCTGTCCCTGTGTCACTCAGTCACCTCCCCCCACACACGTTAGTAAGCACCAGGCATGCATTAACCCCTCCCTCTCCAATAAAATTAACCCCTTCCCTGCCAGTGTCATTTTTACAGTAACAGTGCATATTTATAGCACTGATTACTATAGAAATGTCATTGGTACCCCCAAAAGTGTCAAAAATGTCAGTCAAGGGTCCGATCTGTCCACCACAATGTCGCAGTCCCGCAAAAAAAATTGCAGATCGCCGCCATTACTGGTTAAAAAAAAAAAAACACCAAAAATTACAGAAATCTTTCCCTTAGTTAGTAAACGCAATAACTTTTGTGCAAACCAATCAAAATACCCTTATTGTGATTTTTTTTACCAAACATATGTAGCAGAAAACAAATTGGCCAAAAATTATAAAAAAATTTGATTTTTACATTTTTTTTTTGGGGGGGGGGGGGATTTCATATAAAAAAATTTAAAAAATATTGTTATTTTTTCAAAATAAACGCTCTTTTTTTGTTTATAGCGCAAAAAGTAAAAATCGCACAGGTGATCAAATACCACCAAAAGAAAGCTCTGTTTGTGGGAAAAAAAGGACGTAAATTTTGTTTGGGTACGGCATCGCATGACCGCGCAATTGTCAGTTAAAGTCGCACAGTGCTGAATCGCAAAAAGTGGCCTGGACGTAAGACAGCAAAATCCTCCGGTGGTAAAGTGGTTAAAGTGTTTGTAGCACCCTCCTAGACAGGTGCTAGGTAAAAGCATATTTTTGGCTCCTGCTGCTTATCAGGGGAGCTTGATCTGTTAGTTTGGCCTGTCACATGTTTCCAGGTGTGATTTACTGGGTCTAAGGGAGTGTTCCCAATGAGGGAGCTTGTTGGACAGAGGAGGAAATCTAGCCAGTAGCACACCAGGGTTTATGGCTGTCTCAGTGGGTGGGCATTGCTGCAATGCATCCTGGGATTGGCAATAAATAGGGAGCATGTGACAAGGAGTCTTTGGCGGGAAGCATAGTCCCAGGAGGAAGTGACGGATGTCCCTCCTCCTGCAGGTGCGAGGAAGGTGGTTCAGGTGGTCAGACTAGTGAACCAAGTGTGTGGAGATGAGCTGCAGAGGATCCAGTGTGCTGACAAGTGGAGCTGCTGGCAGAGACTGTTAGGAAAAACAGTATCGTGAGTACCAGGAGTTCTGCCTAAGGGTCTGCCTAAGAGAGGGGACCACTCCAGGGAAGTCAGGGGATCAAGGAGCTGGCTCACACAGGAAGTTTATTAGTAAAGGGGGTGCCGTGTAGTTGACCCTGAAGATTGAGAACAAAGGGGGTGCCAGGAAGGGCCCTGAAATTGTTCAGTAATACAGCACAGATTACCTCAGGAAGTTTTACTGCTTGTGACAAAGTGAAGCAGCGGCCTAGCCATGACTAGCGTTTTCAAGTCGTCCCAGCAAATTTTGCATAATTGTATAATGTTGGAGTATCCCACTCATTCCCTTCTCCTATCCAAGTTCCAAATAAAAACACAAAAACCAAAGCTACCAGATTGTTTCCTGACTGAGCCAAAACACTTGGGAAAATGTCAATCTGTCAAGTTGTTGCTAATGGTAACCCAGGGGAACCCGTAATCAGCAACTCCCAAGGGAGTAGTGCTACATGTATGCAAACCCTAACAATGAATTTCTCTTATTTGACCCCTTTTTGCCTGTTAAAGCATAACTCCACTTTTGTTGAGAAAAAAAACATTCCCCTCTGGGTGGTCCATGTACATTTCAAGGATTATAACAACCTTTGTTGCAGATTCCTACCTTTAGTTATTCTTAACCACTTCTGGACTGGAGGATTTTTCCCCCTTAATGACCCGGCCATTTTTTTGTGATTCGGCACTGCGTTACTTTAAAGGGACATACTGTTACTCATGTATGTATATCTCTTTTAGATCCTTGAATTGTGCCTACTCCTGATGAAGTGAATGTTTTTCACGAAACGCGTTGAGTTAAATACAGGCAAATTCATCAATTACAAGTGTTTACTATGTATCTTTGTTTTATGACCTTATTACATGTTCATTATATACCAGAATGTACCAGGATAACACTGCATTATTTTGTACTAAGTGTCTTTAGATCATTTATATCCATATTTGTATCATTTATGTTTGCCCCATTACCATGGGCTACATGCTTTTAGTGAGCACGTTGGCTTTACCAATATTTGGTCTATAGACTTTTAATAAACAGTTGATTACATTATTACCTATCTGGTTTCTCTTATCATGTATTCATAATTTACTCTATAGCTGGTGTGAGGGGTTAGCTCGGTAGCGGGGTTCGATACACAGAGAGACAGCCGAGGAGTGGGTGAAAACAACAGTCTATGGTTTATTCTTCCAATTTTCTTCAAACATTTGCAAGCATCCAAAACAGCATAATTCAAAAACAAACATAAAAATAAACCCTGGCCACTTGGGGCGTCTACCTTCACACACAGGAACCTACCTATGGTGTCTGTCCCAACCTACTGCTGGGCAGACACTGCTGGTCATACAGCAGAAAACCAACAGTCTTTGTTTTCTTTTCACACAGAAAAAATCCAACACTTCACCTTCAGAAGTCTTTCAGCTCACTGCTTCTCCTTAACGCACACAGCTCCAGGAGGCATTCAACTCACTGCTCTCCTCACTGCTCTCAGCTCCAGGAGGCCTTCAACTCACGGCTCTCCTCACTGCTCTCCGCTCCAGGAGGCCTTCAACTTACAGCTCTCCTCACTGCTCTCAGCTCCAGGAGGCCTTCAACTCACAGCTCTCCTCACTTCTCTCAGCTCCAGGAGGCATTCAACTCACGGCTCTCCTCACTGCTCTCAGCTCCAGGAGGCATTCAACTCACGGCTCTCCTCACTGCTCTCAGCTCCAGGAGGCATTCTCTTTTTAATCCGTAGTCATCCTCTGGATAACTTATAGAGGCCTTAATTGCCTCATCCTGAACAGCTGAAGCTTTTTCAACGTCCTTACACCTTTCTGGCTACCTCTGCAGCCGACACCCTATAGTAATTGGTGAATTGTCTATACAAGGCTGAAATGTATCTCCTAAAAGCAAAGAAAACAAAGAAAGGGCGCACCGACCTAGCGCACTATCCTCAATAACAGGCTTTATTTGTGTAACATATAAAAATGGCTACTCACAGACATAGATGAAAATATATCATGTCGAGCTAGATTGCTCAAATGTCCGGGTTAGTCCATATAATCGTCCATAACCGATGAGATGACGGCTGACGCGTTTCGAGGCCTAGCCTCTTCCTCAGAGCCCCTGCGCCCTTTCTTTGTTTTCTTTGCTTTTAGTATCGGTGGACTACCCCAGTCCGTTATGGGCAGCAAGACCTTAGCCATCTGAGAAGCCAGGTGTGAGTCCCGTGAGGAGTGTGGTCGAGGGGCTTGGATACCAAGCGCAGGAGAAGGGTGGTCACACCTTATTGTCTTTTGGAGAAATGTATCTCCTGTCTGTGACAACACCCACAGATTTACCTGACTTCCTGTCACACTGGTCACACCTCATATAAAGTCCCACACTGTTTTTATTTCCTGCTTCATTACAACTTTCTAGACACTGGCATCCCAACAACCAATGATGTCATCAGTTGATAAGGAGGATGTTTGTTGCCTCCACAGCATCCTTGTTTGTTCCTCCTCTGCCCCTCTCCATTAGCACTGGGGTCACATTAGTTGACTGATGGATATCACCTCCAACGTTGGGTGTCCTACATGTGGATGTTGCTGCATTATGGAAAACTATTAGGATTGTTTTTTACATTTTAAAATGGGGTACTTCGAGACTGTCCATAATTTTAAAGGGTGCCTTAACTTAGAAAAAGGTTGAGACTCACTGGTCTACACTATGAGAGTGCCCTCTATGTCTTATTTTTGAGTGAATCTGGTGGCATATCTGATAATGGTTGAAGGGAGAACGTAACTCCTTAAGCATTGTTTGATCTTCTTTTGTACAGGTGTCAGGGCCTGGACTTGAACCTGTTGCCTCTGCTGTGTCCTGCAATGACTTTGGACAGTTTCCTGGACAAATCCTTGAATGATCCTGCCTTGTTTGTCTTGAACCATTAACTCTTTGCTCATCCCATGAACTTTCTGATTTAAGCCATGTCTCTGCACTTTCTGTTTGCCAGATTATTGTGCTCCTTCCAGCCAATATCTCACTTTTGTCTCTCCTGCTGCCTTCTGTATCTTTGCTACCATTCGTTACAGACCTTTTGATTGTTCTTCGACTATGCTTCTGCTTAATCCCAACCGGCAACCCTTCCTTACTGACCTTTTGGCTTGTTTTCTGACTACGTTTCTGCTTGATTCCTACCTGCTATATCTGCTACAGGACCCGGCTTGCTCAACTCCTGCTGGGGCGATCGTGGTACAAACATGCATCACAGCCTATCTCTACCATCAGAAGCTCTGGTGAATATCGATTAGTACTTAAACCCCGCAACTCAGGTAACCCGTATCATCAGCCAGGGTGACCTGCTTGTATACCTTTCCCACTTGTCATTGGATGTTGCTCCACTGCTATAGCTACCGGCCTCCGAGCCTGACTCCAGACAGTGATAGCAGGGGTTAGTTAATTCCTTCTGGTCAGGAGCTGCACTGGTTGGGGTGCACCATTCTTATAAATATGGCCAAAGATCATTCACAGGGAGTCTCCAACTACAGTTTGTAAAGATTGCTTTTTCATTTTACTTCTCGTTTCTGGTTCGCTTATATGGACTTATGATTTTGTGTACCATCTGATGTGAATTCATGCGCACACATTTTTTTTCTGTACAAATTAAATTATTTGTTTTTTATTTAAGCGATACGCTTTTATCTTTTTAAAACCAATAATTTGTGTTTTAAAAGTATTTTTGTATTTATGGACAAAACCAGAAAGTGCACTCCATACATTTTGGGTCAGTGGCTTAGCCTACAGTTTGGTCAGTAAGGTTGTTGGGAGAGCTGTAAAATTCATGGAACGCTATGAATCAATGGCATTGGGCCGGGTGACCTTTGGAGGGTTTGATTAACAATATAAGGTGTTTTTTTTTTTTTTTTTTTTAATATATTTTTTATTGAATTCTATACGAGTTATACAAACATGAAGTAGAAAAGAACAAAGGGGGAGTCTCCCCAAATTATATACAGTTAAGCAGTCCCTGCTTGTCATAACTAGAACCAATGCAAAAAAGAAAAAAAAAAAAACATACGAATATAATTTACCTACAAGAATCAATATTTCTGGGATTGTTAGATATTTTAGTCCAGTTGTTTAAGCGGGGGCTCTCCAGTGGAGAGGGGAAGAAAAGGAAGGAAGAGAGAAAGAGAAAAAAAAAAAAAAAAAAAAAAAAGGAAAGTGGGGGGGTCCCTTGGTGTTTTGGTGTTTCACCAGTCTAGGCGTTCTAGCCTAGAGAGGCCTCTGCCATATATGAGGCGTATATGTTAGTGTGGGTGAATGTTAACCAACATGACCAAATCTTACGTGCCAGGGGTGCCTGACCTCGAAGATCCAATGTCATGTCTTCCAGATAGTAGATACGGTCAACTGCCCGCAACCATTGAGGTATCGAGGGAACTGTAGACTGTTTCCAGTATTTTGGGATTAATGCTTTGGCTGCATTTAAAAGGTAAGGGGTAATAGACTTTCGATACTGGGCCGGAGGTAGTTTAGTGTCATGGAATAAGACAGACAACGGATCCCTAGCAATAGGTAAACCCTGAATTTTTTCAATTAAAGACAATACGCTAGTCCAGAAGGGTCGAATTGCTGGGCAGAACCACCATATATGTGCGTGCGTAGCTCTATGCCCACAACCTCTCCAGCAAACAGCCGAGAGAGATGGTGTCATCCTCTGTAGCTTGGCGGGGGAGTAGTGCCATCTAGTGAGAAACTTATAATTGGCTTCTGTTGTCCGCGCCGATGTTCCTGAGCTATGAGACATTTGAAGAATAACCTCCTCCTGTGTCGGCGAAAAAGTGCACTTAAAGTCTAGTTGCCACTGTTTCATAAAGTGTGGGGTGGAATTGGGGCCTAGTGCGTCCAATGACTTATAAAACTTAGATAATAAACCTTTACCTGATTCAGGGCGTACTAGAATTTGTTCAATCGGATTCAGGGAGTGTATGTTGCGTAAGGGGTGAGGCAGTTTTTTCACGAATTGCTGAAGTTGGTGGTATTTCCAGCAATCCATAAATGTCTTTGGTGATGCCTGGCATATTTTAGAGAATGGGAGTATTCCTTCCATCCCCGTTATATGATGCAACAGCGTGGCGTTGGCCTGTGGTAGCCACTGGGAGAAAGAGTGGTCTTTATGACCAGGCGGGAAGAGGCTATGGCCTAAAATCGGCATAAGCGGTGAATTATATGGAATTTTATGGAGCCTATGTAGCCGATCCCAGACGCGAAAAACCGAACTGGTTAAAGGCGAGATAGTGTCAGCAAAATTTCTAGTCTCTGGAGGTATCCAAAGTTGAGGATATAATGATGTATTTGCCAGCTTGTGCTCCAGCTGAACCCAGAGCTTTTCCTCTGTATGAAATTTCCAGTCGGCTATCCGAACCAGGGAGACGGCGTTCAGATATCTCCCAAAGTCCGGCACCGCCAACCCCCCCCGGCTTTTGTCCCGCGATAATAGCGAGAGCGCAAGCCGAGGGTGTGATCGGCGCCACACGTATGCTCTAACCAGAGAGTTCAAAGTCCTCACCAAATTGACGGGTATATTAAACGGGAGCATTTGAAACATGAAGAGCACCCTGGGCAGCACATTCATCTTGACAACATTCACCCTCCCTATCCAAGAGGTGGCTAGATGATGCCAATTCGCAAAGTTAGCTCTAATTGTGTTAAGTAAGGGAATATAATTTGCTCGTGCTAGATCCTCCACCTGGGCAGTAATGTGTACCCCTAAGTATTTAAAAGAGTAGGGTTGCCATATAAAGGGGAAAGCTGGGCTAATGTCATGTGCCATTGCCGGGGCAATTGTAACGTTTAGGATTTCCGACTTCGTTAGATTGATTTTGAAGTTAGACAGAGCACTATATCTATCAAATTCAGAAAGAAGATTAGGCAGGGATATCATAGGTTGTTGTACAAAAAAAAGAACATCGTCCGCATAAGCCGCGTATTTGTGTTGCATAGACCCGACCGTGATACCATGAATCGAGGGGTTTGCTTGAATTCTAGCCAGAAAAGGTTCCAAAGATAAAACAAAAAGTATAGGGGAGAGCGGGCAGCCCTGTCTGGTCCCATTAGAAAGCTTAATTGATTCGCTGAGGATACCATTAACCTTAATCTGAGCAGTAGGGGATTTATATAACGCATTAATCAAACGACACAGGCGGGGGCCTAGACCAAACGCCTGTAGTGTCGCCATCAGGAACTCCCAGTCCACCCTGTCGAACGCTTTTTCAGCATCCGTGGAGAGCAACAGGGTGGGCTGGGAGTGCTGGCGAACAAAAGATAAAAGTGAGATTGTGCGTGACACATTGTCCCTCACCTCACGACCAGGGATGAAACCCGTTTGACTGTTAGCGATACTAGCGGGTAAAAAGGGGAGCAATCTGTTGGCGATTACCTTGGCATATAGTTTAACATCAACATTTAACAAAGAAATGGGACGATAACTAGAACATAAAGAGGGGTCTTTACCCTCTTTCGGGATTAATGTAACATATGCATGCAAAGTCTCCGGGCGCAAAGAAGAGTCTGCCAGAATAGAATTAGCATAGGAGGCCAGGTGAGGGAGCAAGGTTTCGGTATATTGTTTATAGTAAAAGGCCGAGAGGCCATCAGGGCCCGGGGCCTTCCCCATTGGGGTAGAGATTAAAGCAATTCGAAGTTCTTCCACCGAAATTTCATCCTCCAGAGAATTAACTTTCTCTGGTGGGATAGAAGGGAGGTTGGCACTAGCAAGATATTCTGACATCAATGATCTACGCTTTTCTGGATCCGAGATGGCTTTCGGAACAGAATAGAGATTTAAATAGAATTTGTGAAATTCGGCCGCGATGGAGGTGGAGTCGTGCGCCAGGGAGTCATCATGTCGCTTGATTTTAGGAATATAAGAGGCTACTTTTTGTTGTTGCAAGGACCGTGCAAGGTGTCGGCCAGGTTTATCACCCCATTCGTATATCCTTTGGGACACCTTGCGATATGTGGCCTTGTTTTGTGAATGAAATAGGGCCTTAAGCTCCTCCCGTTTTTCAGTCAGTAACTGTAAGGTAGAAATAGCAAGGGAGGCCTTATGAGAGCGTTCGAGAACCTGTATTTCAGCAACAAGAGTTCTTTGAGATGATACGCGCTCTTTCTTCTTCCTTGCTCCTAATTCTATTAGTTTACCTCTAATATAGGCCTTATGGGCCTCCCAGCGAACAGCAGTATTGACCTCCGGCAAGGAATTATCCACAAAAAAGTTGTCTAGTTCTTTACCTATATTTTGTTTGTCCACAGGGCTCACAATTAGGGAGTCATTTAACTTCCATGTGGATTTTTTATAATGGAGAGAAGGAAGCTTCAAGGTCAAACAAATAGGGGAATGATCCGAAATAGAAGATGAAGCAATAGTGACAGAGTCAACTAGTTCGAGGTGGAAGTGGTCCACCAAGAAATAGTCAAGTCTTGAATAGAAGTTATGTGTTTTGGAGAAGTACGAGTAATCCCTATCTGAAGGATGGAAAACACGCCAAGCATCTATTAATTGAAACTCATGCAATTGTGTACGCAAATAGTTTAACCGTTTATATGAGATATAAGACTTACCCGAGGAGGTATCCAGCAAGGGGTCCATAGGGACGTTGAAATCGCCTGCCACCACTAATATTCCGTCAGCAAATTCCTGGAACCTGCGCAGGGTGGTCGTTAAATAAGACACTTGATCTTGATTAGGAGCATAAATATTTGCAAAAGAGACAACAGTGCCGCCCAGGGTACCCTTCAGAAACAAATAACGCCCGAATTTATCAGCTACCATTTGTGTGAGTTTAAAGGGTGAGCCTTTACGGAACCCTATGGCGACTCCCTTGGAGTTACGAATATCCGAAAGGCTATAGTACCAAATAGGGTACGTGGGGGTGGTCAATTTAAGATTTGAAGTGTGGGTGATATGGGTCTCCTGCAGGAACACTACTTCTCCTTTCAGCGCATTCAGTTCTCTATATAAGCAATGCCGTTTAGCTGGAGTATGAAGCCCCCTTACATTATAGGATAGATATGTCACCTTCGACATTGAGATCTAAACCGGATATATACTAATATCCACACCTAGACTGGTGTACACCAAGGGGGGGGAAAGGAACAATTGGAAAGATAAGAGAAGAAAAACGAAAAAAAAAGATCGAGGAAAAAAGGTTGTCGCCATCGCGACAATATGTTGGTGAGGAACACTCACCAAAGAGCGGAAAAACGGCGATCTCTCAGCCGCGGTCCCACCTGGAGACCCGCTACCTGGCGGGAAACACGGGTGAGGGAAAGCCGAGCTCCGCTCAAAAATTGGGGGGGGGGGGGGGTGAGCAACGAGAGGGAGATCAAGACAAAACCAATCAGAGATAAAAACCCTGAAGAAGTCCGGGGCCCCTCCGCGGGACCTCGCCAGGTGGCTGAAAAAAAAAAAAGAATTTATCAGATTATCACTTTTTCTCTCTCTGTATCTACAAGATAGCCCACAAAAAAAAAAAAAAAAAGTGCAATATTGTAATTGTTAATATTCAAGTCGTATTCAAGTGGGTTTATCAGAGGGAGATTTTCCGTGGATTCTATAGATTAGGCGTCTTCTGCCAGATGGCCTCTACAGATGGGGTTATCCAGGAAGGCTTGCCAATATTCAACTTATAATCAAGTAGGCTTATCAGAGGGAGATTTCCGTGGTTTCTGCGATTTAGACATCTTCTGCCAGGCACCATCACAATATAAGGTGTTGATGGTGTTTTGTTTGCAATGTTCTCCCTGGAAGCTCCCCACTCATATTACCTACTTCATAGTGACCAACATTTTTTTTAAGTGAATGGTCTACGTATTTTACTAGAAATTAGTTTCAGTGATTCCTGTCTGGCATTAGTGAATTCTGTGAGAGCTGCTGCTGCAAGGCTTTGTTTATGCTGGGATTCTAGGTGAGCTATTTTTGGAGATAATGAGTCTAGGAGGGATGGCTCTGTAATGCTAGAAGGATGGCTCACTATTCATGGCTTATAACACTTCCAGCATCTTTGTATTTGACATTAAATGGAGCAGCTGCTCCTAAATTGATTTCATTGAAAGAGACTCTCTTGAGTTATATCAACTATACACAACTTTCAGCTTTCTATATCACACCCCACTTCTAGACTGCTCACTGGACTGTGTGTGGCCAGTCACCAAACTTGTAACATTGTTATGTTTTCCCCTGTAAGTCATCTAGACATGTCCTTCTCCAAATACTAGTGCCTGGAACAGATTATTTACTATGGTTACAGGTTATTTACTTATTAAGATATTTACTGTGCAGTGTAAAAAACATGATGGTACTTCCACACCTTTACTGATATCTAGAAAGTCTAGCTAGAAAGTCAGTATAAAGATGGATTTTATGAACATAAGTGCACTAAAAAGTGTGTTTTTAGATTTGTCTACTTTAAAGTGAGCCTTTAAGTCTTTTGTGTGTCTCTTTTATATGCACTTTTTTTTTACTAGGGCTTTGACTTCCCTAACTTCTGCGCTAAGAGCTGACCATAGGCCAGTAGAATCTAGTTCATTCCATTTTCTAATGGTTAGTGGGGGTAAAATTAACAATCATTTTCTAGACATGTGCAATTTGTTTAAGTCTGGATGCAAATGATGTATACAGATCTCTGAATGAAATAGTAACTAATTTAGTTTTGTTAGTTTTTTAACGAATTCCACATTTTTGGAATAATTCCAATCTGGATTGGTTGAAAAATGATCGACCGATTCAAATTCTGTGTGCAGAATAGCTGGTTGTTAAGGAGTGGGCCGGGAAGCCAGCTGCCGTGTCCTTAACAACCGATGGCTTCCCTGCTGAGAGCTGAAATGTAAACAAGAGAATGCCAGCAATATAAAATTCAGAAAAAGAACAGCATGGATTCCCCCCCCCCCAATCTAACCCACGCCAAAATGTAAAAAAAAAAATGGCGTGGGATCCCCTTAAAATCCATACCAGACCCTTTTCCAGAGCATGCAGCCTGGCAGGCCAGGAAATGGGGGGCGAGCATGCCCTGGCCAGTGACGCCACAAGTGTTTTTTTTTTCTTTTTTTGGATCTGCCAGTGTGGTAGGCATTGTGATTGACAATGGATCTACATGGGGGGGGGGCATTGTTTTTGATTTTTAATAAAGGAATTGTCAAAAAGTTGTGTAGTGTCTTTATTCAATTTTTACACTTTTTTGGTAAATGGGTAGGGGTACTAGGTTCTCCATACTCATTCATATAGAGGGTCCAGGATCTAGGGATCTCCTTGTTAAAGGGGGCTTCCAGATTCCGATAACCCTCCTGCCCGCAGACTCCCACAACCACAGCCCAGGGTTGTGTGAAGACGCCCTTGTCCCCATCAACGTGGGGACAAGGTGCTTTGGGGACAAGCACCCCCTCAATGCTGAGGGCATGTGGCCTGGTATGGTTCAGGAGGGGGAGGGGGCGCTCACTCATCCCCCTTTCCTGGCCTCCCGAGCTGCATGCTCCGATAACGGTCTGGTATGGATTTTGGGGGGGACCCCACGCTATTTTATTTTTACATTTCGACGTGGAGTTCCCCTTAAAATCCATACCAGACCCAAAGGGCCTGGTATGGATGGGGGGACTCCACGCTGTTCTTTTTCTAAATTTTCTGTTACCAGTATCCTTTTGTTTGCATTTCAGCTCTCAGCAGAGAAGCTCGCTGACAGCTGATGGGTCATCAATTGTTAAGGACGTGGCGGCCAGCTTCCCGCCCTGCTCCTTAACAATCAGCTATTCTTCACACAAAATTTGAATCGGTCGATCATTCCAAATATTTGGAATTCATTAGAAAACAAATAAATAAACCAAATTTTAAAAAATTTACTAAATTATGCCATTATCATTAAGAGATTCGGATACATTTGTCCCAATTTATATTCGGACTGAAAAGAATTGCACATGTCTAGGAAATTTTCTACTGGCCTATGGCCAGTTCTTAGCACAAAGGTTAAAAAATCAAAGTCCTAGTAAAAAAAAAAAGTGCATATAAAGAGACACACAAAAGGCTTAAAGGCTCACTTTAAAGTAGACAAATCTAAAAACACACATTTCAGTGCACTCGTGTATTTTGTTCATAAATCCATCTTTATACTGACTTTCTTTAATCCCTGCCACAGAAGGAATCAGTAAGAGTGTGGAAGTACCATCATGTTTATTACACTGCACAGTAAATATCTTAACCTGTTTCAGGCAATAGTACCTTGAGCAGGAGAAATTTGGGATTCGTTCGAAAATGAATGAATTAAACAAAACTAAACTAAACTAAATGAATTTCAAGACGAACCAAAAAAAGAAAATTTAGTGACATAACGAATCTATCCGAAACAAAACAAATGTTTCCGTTCTGCACATGTCTATCATGTTCAACCATAATGGCCGCAAACTTTAAAAGTGGCAAATGAAAAATTTCTCTTGAACAAACAAAATTCTTACTGTAAATGTAGTGCAACTTTGGGGAAGTTAACTTAATGGTGTAGAGCTCTTACATAAGTCCATAATAGTCAGGAAATGCAGTTTCAGGGCTCGCTGGCCCACTTTTATTTAAAAAAGGAAAGAAAAAGTCCAAACAAGGGTTTCCATCTCAGGGGGTTCTTTTACTACTTCAAAATACAAAAGAAACCATCCTTAAAGGGGTTGTAAGTCCTATGCAGTAAGATAAAAAACCTTCTGTGTGTAGCAGCCCCCCTAAAACTTACCTGAGGTCCCTCTCTGTCTAGCGATGTCCACGAGTGTCTCAGGCGTCCGAGTTTCTCCCTTCTGATTGGCTGTCGCTGCTGTCAATCAAAGTCAGCTAGCCAATCAGGAGAGAGAGGGGGCGGGGCTCTGTGTCTAAATGGACACAGGGAGCTGTGACTCGGCTCAGGTGCCCCCATAGCAAGCTGCTTGATGTGGGGGCACTAAACAGGAGGGAGGGCCAGGATCACAGAAGAGGAACCCGAGAAGAGGGGGATCCAGGCTGCTCTGTGCAAATCCACTGCAACAGAGCAGGTAATTATAAAATGTTTGTTATTTTTATAGGGGAAAAAAAATGAGACTTTAAAAATCACTTTACAGTACTGCTGCTGAGGCCTTTGGCATAGGCCTCTGATATGGTCCCATAGAGTGCCTCTTAGCACCCCTTATGGTTATGTGCAACCTCTGCATTTTTCTGGCTAATACCAAAAGCAGATACCTTGCGTTCTCTACTGTTAAGCAGCCAGAAGGTTTGTATATGTGATAATAATAATTAGAAATTGCATCTTTTTAAATAAATTGAACTAGCTATAGCCTAAATGAATGTTTCTGGAAACGTTTTTTTGGAAATTTTTGTTTCATGAAAAATGATGCAAGTTGAATGGTAATACTTTGATTTCAGCTTGTGGCTTAGTTTAGCATGGATTGGGGTTCCACATTTTTTAACACACTGGAAATGATGTAACAGTATCTATTTTTATCAGAATTTAGCTGTAAAATGAAATTATGCAAACTGTTATCTAGGCTTGTAAACATAACATTAAGGCTATTACCATAAAAGACTAAAACTACAAGATATGGCCATACTGCAAAATGGAACCAACTGATAATGGGTGATAAAAGTTAATAGAATATTGCATTCAGCTCTTACAGAGAAAAATGGTCTATAAAAATGACTAACTCCTAAATCAACGGTAGCGTGCCAGATTTGTCATATGTGTTAACTTACAAGAGAAGGTTTCCGAATTGGCAGACTAGTTAGTAAAGGCTTTTATATTCATTTATATATTTTTCTTATATGTGCTATTAAAGTGATACTAAACCTTCATGCTTTTTAAAAAAAAGTATACTCCTTTACACTAGTGTACTATGTATTCACTAACCTTTTAATTCGTTTTACTTTGGAAATGTGTTTTTTAAGGTCAGTTTTTCCCACTTTCTGTTATTCCCCCAGATGGATTCCCCTTTGCAGTGCCATTCTCAAGGAGGCACCCGTGCGTGAGCCCTCCCACCGCTAGGACTACATCCCTGCAGGGAGACGCTGGGTGCGCTCGCAAGCACAGGAACCCCAGCCACGGAGTACGCTGTAGCTCCACCTCCCATGTCCTTTGATTGGCATGGGAATCTGGAGCTCTGGGCTGCAGCTCTGCCTCTGCTCTGCCCCTTGTCTCATATGATTGACAGCAGCTCTTTAATTGATAGTCCTTGGTTCGTCGGCTCAAAGCTAAACATACTCCTTGGACAGTGACAGCAGCACAGCTCCTGTCATGTTTCACATGCTTTGTGATATGACTTTACATTTTATATGTATTCTCCTGTCCCTGGTTTCTCCCCTCCCCTTAGCTCAGTTTATCCTGTATAGATAGCCCCACCCCTTTGTTCATTTTTCTCAGTAATGCATCACAGCCTCATGTCTCATGGAGTGGATCACATTATGATTTTTTGAACTATCCAATGTTAATAGGTATAAGATCCCCACAGTTTATGTATTAAACTTCACAAGATCTTCAAGGTGTCGTCTGGATCTCATCACGTCTGCTAATTCAGCTAAGATTGTGGGTTATCGCTATCTCATCACAACTGTAAGTTACAGAGATCACACTTTCAATGCTTAGTCTGAAGAGGCAGAACAGTCAAAAGATCATTAGAAAGATCAGTGAAATGTCTTTCATAGGAACCTTGCTAGCACTGGATACACAGGGAGATGTTATATGGACACTGGAAATAGCAGCTAACAGATAGTGCAGCCATTTCTACACAAGCCTGTATGTGCCTGCAAGCAAATCTCAGCATAGCACCCAGCAGTGTCAGGACGATATTACTGCTGTGAATGTTCATACAACTGTGCCATACAAACAGTTTATACACTGCCTTTGTATACATTAGCACATGGCTTTTCATTTGTGAAGTCGAATAAGAAAGTCAAAGTAAACCTTTCTGCAACTGCTGCCTAGGAAACCTGAGCTCAGGCACAGCAATTCATACATTTCTCTGCTGCTGGAAGAACTTTACTATTAACCCTTTCCTTATTATCCACAATGTTTCAAAGCAGTATAAAATTTGGAGAAACGAATACACAACCAGAAACAGAACTCCTTCCAGATCAGGAATTAAACCCTGAACCAAACAAAAGAGAAAAACGCTTAACAAAACCAACCTGGAAAGTGCAAGAAAATCTTAATGCTGACAAGGAAGAACTGCTGTCTAATATAAATGATTTATGGTCTAATACTGTTAAATGCATGTCTGCTCTCTCCCAACAATCTCATAAGCCATTACAACTAGAGGGCGCTATCAAGCAGTCTAATGTTGCTTTTGAGAGTTATGAAAGACTGTGGGTTAAATATACTGATCTCTTAAAGCGGTACGACACCCAAGGGTCATTGGAAAAATTAAAGGGATTTGAGGAGCCCAATCTTGAAAAAGACAATTGAGTTGTGCAAACAAAGATAAAGGCAGAAGTGAGAATAACACAGCTCCATAAATCCAGATCTTCATTTAAATCCAGATCTACATCTACCAGACGCTCGACAAGATCTTCCAAATCCCTATTTAAAAATGTAAACACACATTTTTTAAAAAGTTCTTTCAATCAATCACAGTGCCTAGTGAATTAATCTTTAACAATTAAACCTTCCACTGAGGTCGTCTTTAAATCTACGTCTAGCATAGTCGCCCACTATTTTCACTGCATCCAGCGAGGTTTTCCACATAAGTCATGGGGTCCAGCGAATTAAACTTCATCACTAACTGCATCCACATACTGTAAGTTTGCGTCAATCACACTGTCCAGCATAGTCGTAAGTGTCACTTATGGCATCCAGCAAAGTTCAGGACAACCATTGCATCCAGCGAAGTACACATTAATCACGACGTCCAGCCAAGTACACGTCAATCACGGGGCACAGCGAAGTACACATCAATCACGGAGCACAGCGAGGTACACGTCAATCATGGCTTACACTGAAATATGCGTCAATCATGGCGCACAGCAAAATACACGTCAATCATGGCGTACAG
This sequence comes from Pelophylax lessonae, assembly GCF_965119305.1. Lineage (NCBI taxonomy): Eukaryota > Metazoa > Chordata > Amphibia > Anura > Ranidae > Pelophylax > Pelophylax lessonae. The sequence continues at coordinate 233,431,943 of NC_138775.1, read as the reverse complement.
GGAAGTATAAGTCAATCACGGTGTACAGCAGTTGTCAGTTAGGGTTCCGATCTGTCCGCCGCAATGTGGCAGTCCCACTAAAAATCACAGATCGCCACTAGTAAAAAAAAAACCAAAACAATAAAAATGATATAAATCTTTCCCGTAGTTAGTAGACGTGATAACTTTTGCGCAAACCAAACAAAATACGCTTATTGCAATTTTTTAAACCAAAAATATGTAGCAGAAAACAAATTGGCTTAAAATGTAAAAAAATTTAGATTTTTACATTTTTTTTTTCTTTGTGAATGTCCTATAGTAGAATCTGAAAAATATTATTTTATTTTCACTATTGTCGCTATTTTTTTGTTTATAGCGCAAAAAATAAAAATCGCACAGGTGATCAAATACCACCAAAAGAAAGCTCTATTTGTGGGGAAAAAAAGGACATAAATTTTGTTTGGAAAGGAGTTTGCTCGTGGCAGGTGATCCAAAGAAATGTGCCACATCCCTAGATACAAGTACAAAGGAAATTCCCCTGAGTTTGGGATTTTTTAGGCACACAGATGTAAAAGATTCAAAGATCTATGCAAAAATTATATCATTTATTAAAGTGACAAACATATAAGTATAAACGATAAAAACATTACAGGCAGTATACAACCATCAAGAATACAACCATAACCATGAGATGACAGGAACCAGTGCCCAATATATTTCGGAAAGTCAATTTCCTTCTTCAGGGGCGGTTCAAATTGGGAAGTGTTCTGACAACAAAAACAACAATATAATTATGCCTTTATACATTGTGGAGGCATTCATTATACATAGTATATAACATAGATATAGACATAGCATCGTGTAAATCCATATATTGTTACATGTTTTGTTTTAAAATAGCTTGTATATCTGTCTATGTTGAAAGAAAAAACACTTACATGGTTAATCTTGCGATAGATGTAAAGCCTGTAGGATAGCTAAAAACAAGCTGGTTCACCGCAAATGTGGATCCACTGTCGTAAATATATATAACCCATAGGTCAGAAAAAAACAGTATGTTGAATTATACTGTGGGATGATTTTAATATGGGCCCCCTGTCTCCAAGTCAGTGTGGCCACCTGAAGTCCCAGAAAAAAAGGCTGCAACGCCAATAGACTGACAATGTGGACCAACTATAGAAAAAAATATAATAGATAAGGGATAAATTGATTAATTGTAGAGTTAGTTTAAAACTCCAAAATTGTTGTCAGACACCTGGATCATCAAGGATGGGGTCCAGCGTGTCCCATAAAAATATGAGGGATGATGGTTACCTGTACGGCAGTAAACGAACGGACACCACACATGGGGATCGACCAGCGCAGTCCAAGGGGTATAAGAATTGAAAGAAAGTGTATGGATTTAAATAATACCTTAAATTGGCCAGATCGTCATCAGCTGGTGTCCTGCCTATGGGGCTTCCCGGACCGTGGACGCCAGGACAGCCCCGCCATAGGAAGTGCGCATGACAAGCGTCATAGCGCTGGCGGAACCGAAAATGGCGTCCGCGCTCCACCGGCACGGGTCACGGAGCCGGAAGCAGATAACTGCATCCGGTTTCCGATTGGCCGGACCCACTCATGTCTGCAGGGAACTGCAGTGGGCAGGGCCAGCCGGAGACAGCGAGCGCCAATAGGCGATCTGTCTCCCCGTGCCGGGGTGGTCACAGAGGAGGAGAAAAAAGGGGGCATACACATTTATCATCCGATATTGGTCACTTACTGCTTTGGCGTTTAGATAAATCAAATAAATTCTAATATGGGTTACCTTGCCAAATGAATCTCTAAGGGTATTAAGAGAGTAGAGCTCACTGAGATATGGGAATTGATAGGTAGTTTGAATGAAATCTAAGCAAGAATTAATTGCAGTGGACATTCATATGCAGTGAAACACAGTTTGGGATTAAAGGATTAGTTAATCCCAAGCTGTGTTTCACTGCATATGAATGTCCACTGCAATTTTCAGTTATTCCCACAGATGCTCGATTGGATTCAGGTCTGGACTTTGACTTGGCCATTCTAACACCTGGATATGTTTATTTGTGAACCATTCCATTGTAGATTTTGCTTTATGTTTTGGATCATTGTCTTGTTGGAAGACAAATCTCTGTCCCAGTCTCAGGTCTTTTGCAGACTCCATCAGGTTTTCTTCCAGAATGGTCCTGTATTTGTCTCCATCCATCTTCCCATCAATTTTAACCATCTTCCCTGTCCCTGCTGAAGAAAAGCAGGCCCAAACCATGATGCTACCACCACCATGTTTGACAGTGAGGATGGTGTGTTCAGGGTGATGAGCTGTGTTGCTTTTACGCCAAACATAACGTTTTGCATTGTTGCCAAAAAGTTCGATTTTGGTTTCATCTGACCAGAGCATCTTCTTCCACATGTTTGGTGTGTCTACCAGGTGGCTTGTGGCAAACTTTAAACAACACTTTTTATGGATATCTTTAAGAAATAGCTTTCTTCTTGCCACTCTTCCATAAAGGCCAGATTTGTGCAGTATACGACTGATTGTTGTCCTATGGACAGAGTCTCCCACCTCAGCTGTAGATCTCTGCAGTTCATCCAGAGTGATCATGGCCTCTTGGCTGTATCTCTGATCAGTCTTCTCCTTGTATGAGCTGAGAGTTTAGAGGGACGGCCAGGTCTTCATAGATTTGCAGTGGTCTGATACTCCTTCCATTTCATTACTATCGCTTGCACAGTGCTCCTTGGGATGTTTAAAACTTGGGAAATCTTTTTTGTATCCAAATCCGGCTTTAAAATTCTCCACAACAGTATCTCGGACCTGCCTGGTGTGTTCCTTGTTCTTCATGATGCTCTCTGCACTTTAAACAGACCTCTGAGACTATCACAGTGCAGGTGCATTTATACGGAGACTTGATTACACACAGGTGGATTCTATTTATCATCATTAGTCATTTAGGTCAACATTGGTTCATTCAGAGATCCTCACGGAACTTCTGGAGAGAGTTTGCTGCACTGAAAGTAAAAGGGGCTGAATAATTTTGCACGCCCAATTTTTCAGTTTTTTATTTGTTAAAAAAGTTTGAAATATCCAATAAATTTCGTTCCACTTCATGATTGTGTCCCACTTATTGTTGATTCTTCACAAAAAATTACAGTTTTATATCTTTATGTTTGAAGCCTGAAATGTGGCAAAAGGTCGAAAAGTTCAAGGGGGCTGAATACTTTCGCAAGGCACTGTATATACAGTATCTCATAAAAGTGAGTACACCCCTCACATTTTTGTAAATATTTTATTATATCTTTTCATGTGACAACACTGAAGAAATGACACTTTGCTACAATGTAAAGTAGGGAGTGTACAGCTTGTATAACAGTGTACAGTGTAAATTTTCTATCCCCCTTTTCTATCCCCCTCAAAATAACTCAACATACATGTATTGATATCTAAACCGCTGGCAACAAAAGTGAGTACACCCCTGAGTAAAAAAGTGCAAATTGTGCCCAAAGTGTTAATATTTTGTGTGGCCACCATTATTTTCAAGCACTGCCTTAACCCTCTTGGGCATGGAGTTCACCAGAGCTTCACAGGTTACCACTGGAGTTCTCTTCCACTCCTCTATGATGACATCACGGAGCTGGTGAATGTTAGAGACCTTGCACTCCTCTGCCTTCTGTTTGAGGATGCCCCACAGATGCTCAATAGGGTTTAGGTCTGGAGACATGCTTGGCCAGTCCATCACCTTTACCCTTAGCTTCTTTAGAAAAGCAGTGGTCATCTTGGAGGTGTGTTTGGGGTCCTTAATCATGTTGGAATACTGCCCTGCGGCTCTCTCTGAAAGAAGGGGATCATGCTCTGCTTCAGTGTGTCACAGTACATGTTGTCATTCGTGGTTCCCTCCCTGTAGCTCCCTAGTGACAGCAGCATTCATGCAGCCCCAGACCATGACACTCCCATCACCATGCTTGACTGTAGGTAAGACACACTTGTCTTTGTACTCCTCACCTGGTTTCCGCCACACACGCTTGACACCATCTAAACCAAATACGTTTATCTTGGTCTCATCAGACCAAGGATATGATTCCAGTAGTCCATGTCCTTTGTCTGCTTGTCTTCAGTAAACTATTTGCGGGTTTTCTTGCACATCATCTTTAGTAGAGACTTCCTTCTGGGACGACAGCCATGCAGACCAATTTGATGCAGTGTGTGGCTTTTGGTCTGAGCACTGACAGACTGACCCCCCCACCCACCCCTTTAACCTCTGCAGCAATGCTGGCAGCACTCATACGTCTATTTCCCAAAGACAACCTCTGGATATGACGCTGAGCATGTGCACTTAACTTCTTTGGTCGACCATGGCGAGGCCTTTTCTGAGTGTACCCTGTCCTGTTAAACCGCTGTATGGTCTTGGCCACTGTGCTGCAGCTCAGTTTTAGGGTCTTGGCAATCTTCTTATAGCCTAGGCCATCTTTATGTAGAGCAACAATTCTTTTTTTTAGATCCTCAGAGAGTTCTTTGCCATGAGGTGCCATGTTGAACTTCCAGTGACCAGTATGAGAGAGTGAGAGCGATAACACCAAATTAAACACACCTGCTCCCCATTCACAACTGAGACCTTGTAACACTAACAAGTTACATGACACCGGCGAGGGAAAAATGGCTAATTGGGCTCAATTTGGACATTTGCACTTAGGGGTGTACTCATTTTTGTTGCCAGCGGTTTAGACATTAATGGCTGTGTGTTAAGTTATTTTGAGGGGACAGCAAATTGACACTGTTATAAAAGCTGTACACTCACTACTTTACATTGTAGAAAAGTGTAATTTCTTCAGTGTTGTCACATGAAAAGATATAATAAAACATTTACAAAAATGTGAGGGGTATACTCGTTTTTGTGAGATACTGTATATATTTTTCTTTATTTATGATTAATTTATCTATCTATCTATCTATCTATCTATCTATCTATCTATCTATCTATCTATCTATCTATCTATCTATCTATCTATCTATCTATCTATCTATCTATCTATCTATAAATATATATATATATATATATATATATATATATATATATATATATATATATATATATATATATATATATATATATATATATATATTATATGTTAAGAAAAAAAAAACATTAGAAATCGTTTTAATTATAAATAAATTGAAGGAAGGTGTAAAAAAAATGTAGGAAAAAAAATAACATTAGAAATATTTGTTACAAGCGTCCAGTGGAAACTGGACACAGACAGGTTCTTCCTAAATAGTTTACAGGCTACCAGTCACAAAAGCATGCCAACAATTAAAGTTCAGTCTAGGGGATGTGTTTTTAGGATTCATTGTTCAAAAACGTTATCAGGAGAGGGTTTTAGGGCCACGGTATACTCCAAAACCAGCAGCAACAACAAACAACCTAGCTTCTCTCTAATATCCACTTCCCTGGAGGAGGCTGGGGATGTCTAAAGCCCCACAGCTGTAGACCACAGGGCAATCTTTAGCAACTGGTTCTCTTGCATCTCTATGCGACTGTCAGTCCCCAGTAAGATCCTTACTCACAGTCTCCTAAGAGCTGTCTGATACCCAGTCTCCTCTGGTAGATTCTCAAAGGGAAATTACAAAGCCCTTCTCCAGACCTGGACTCTGAAATAGTGTCCTTTAGTGGGTATCCTCCTTTTAGCTGTCCTCAGGACCTTAGTGCAGCAAATGCCTTAGTGCCCAAATGAGGATGTCTTGTTTTAGTGATCCTTCTCCCAGGAGCAGCAGCCCCAGGAGTACTGAAACCATCCTTGACGAGGAAAAACAATCTGGTGAGGACTCCTACTCCCTTTCCAGAGATTGGCCAGGGTATGATAAATGTTGAGCTGATCATTTGAATCTCCCTCTCTATGCTCTGGTAACATCTTCCAGAGACAGCAGGAAACAATCAATTTCTCAGCATAGGAATCCTGAGCAGACCAAACAATCCAATACCCCTCCACTCACTACAGAGGGCCAATAACTAACTAAAATTAGTACCTAAGGGCTCTTTCACACAGAGCGGACTGCATTGCGCATCAGTTCCGTTTTTTAAAATGGAACAAAAATAGGGTTCTGTTCTGTTCCAAAAAACGGAACAGAACTGAAAGGATGAAAATCGGATGGTCACCCGCTGACATCTGCAATGCCATTGACATACATTATGTCCATAAATCATCCGCAAAAAAATAGGATGATTTACGGACATGCGGAACGCCCATGTGAAAGGGCCCTAATAGCCTAACTGGGAGTGTGCTACACCAATATAATGTAATAAATGTAATGTACCATCTGCATAACTACCACCTTCTTCTACTCACCTCTGTTCCCCAGGAACACAGTTTCACTTCAAGAACCTTTGTAAAGCAATAAAATACATTCACGCAGTTTGTGTAATTTAATTAGCACTGACTTTGAAGAGACCATGGAAACATATATATTTTTTGTTCAATACATTTTTATTGTTTTTCAATATAAAAACAATGTATTATAAGCACAGGTAGCATATACTGTAATTAAACTCATATTTAAGTTTGGTAAAGTTTTTCTCCTCACTTCCATAGATCTTAATTAGTCAGACTGGTAAATATTTCCTGGGCTTTAATTATATCTGTAATTGATCCCGAAGAGGCTGATACCAAATAACATTAAAGCAAAAAAAAAAAAAATTATATAAATATCTGTTTAACCAGTTAACCACTGGAAGGTTTTACCCCTTTCATGACCAGAGCATTTTTTGGTAATCAGTACTGTGCTACTTTATCTAGCAATTGCTCGGTCATGCAATACTGTACGCAAATTAATTTTGTATCATTTTTTCCCCATACAAATAGAGCTTCCTTTTGGTGGTATTTAATCATCACTGTTTTTTTTACTTTTTGCTATACACCGTAAAAATGGCAGGACACTACAAATATCTCCCAGATGATCCCTTTTTGGAACGCAGACAGTCTAAGGTATTTAGTAAGAGCCATTGCGAGTTTTTTGAAGTTGTAGTTTTTTGTCAAAATTTTTTGGAAAATGAAGAATATATATATATTTTTTGTTTTACATAATGTCAAAAGAGCATCATTATTATCATCATATGACTGGTGTGGTCACAATATGTGTGTGTATGTATGTATATATATTCAAGTTTTACATTTCTTTTCTTTTTTTTACAATTTTTTTTTTTTTTTTTACATTTCTATTTTTTTTTCTTTTTAACATCCTGTCAACAGAGTAGTTTAGTTTAGTGTCACCATAGAGAATCTGCACTACTCTGGGGGAGGGTGATCATGTTTTTATTTTTTAATGTATGGTATATTGCTTACAACAGCCTTTAACAGCATGTAACTGTGTTGTATAACAGCATAAGCAATACTTGTATTATACATGAAGTTCAGCTTCCACCAAACTGGTATATTTTCAGGCGTTCAAAAACGCTCATCCCTAATTATGAAACTGTAAAATGGACATGTTTTTTTACTTTTTAAATTCTGTTTTTTTAAACCAGTTTGATAAGGTAATTCCAACTTTGTTTAAATCTCCTTGAAGCTGAATTTCAGAGAAAAAAATATATTTTTGACATTTGCTATGTAAACATAAAAAACCTTTAATCATGGGTGTCTTGTGTGGATGCTGCTGTGTTAGGTAACACTTTTTTTCATTCAGCCCCTACAAGTGACAAACTTTCAGCACTAAAGCCTACAGGTCTGTCTCCAGTACAGTGATGATGATAGCAGGTGACACTCTCCATCTCATCTATTCATGAAACATCTTGTATTCCTATCACAGAATACAAGGAGTACTATGAATAAACAAGAGGTGAAAAAGGTAGGACAGATGTCATGCTCCTCCCTTGTCTATTTGTAAAATGCCTTGTATTCTGTGAACAGAATACAAAACATTTTGTGAATAGACAAGGTAGAAGGCAAGCGAGTCACTATCATCACTGTGCTTAAGTCAGATCTGGAAGTTTCGGAGTTGGAAGTTCAGTGGTTTTACTAATGTACAGATTGAATGAAAATAATAGTAGCAGCATCCACATATAGGCCATTGATCATTAGAGGTAGGAATGGACCAATACTGATACCGGTATCAGTTCCGATACTGAGCATTTTCAGAGTATTCGTACTCGTAAACATGCTCCCAATACCGAAAACGATACTTTGCGGTGCAATATGTGTCAATATAAAATTAATGTGCGCAAATTGCACTGCAAAGAATCAAATGCGGTGCAATTCCTGTCCGAATCACATGCGATGTTCCCCCACCGCTCCTGTGTGTGTGTGTGTATAGAAAGGGGAGTACCATCTAGTGGGCAGTTTATTAAAGATGCTTTCACTCACATTAAGTACATATCTGGTCAAATGCAAGATCTACATAGTGTCCCGGTCCCACCAACGATAGAAAATCACGGCTGCTGGAGGAGATCACAGGGCTGGAGGAGATGTAGCGGTGGTCTGCCCCCAAGCTGACATTACCCCCCCCCCCTCTATACCCCTCTATACCCACAGGGGTCCCAGATCTTTTCCTCCAGCCCTGTGAGCACCTCCAGTAGCCGATTTTCTATCATCAGCGGGAACGGGACACTGCAGATTTTGCATTTGACCAGATGTGTACTTAAGGTGAGTTATAACATTTTTAATAAACCACCCACTAGATGTGCTTCCCTTTTTATATACACACACAGGCACAGAGGCGTTGGAGGAAATTTCATGCGATTCTGACAGGAATCGCACCGCATTTCTGTTCAAATCGCATGCAATTCTTTGAAGAGCGATTTGCACCCATTTATTTTGTATTTTAATGGACTATTCCCAACGCACATATTCCTTTATAAATGCCTGTGCATATAAGCGGGTGCTGTAGCGAACACTGGCTGGAACCATGTCTAGTCAGGGCAAGAGAATGTCACCAGCAAACCAAAAATCTGGCACCAGTACCCGGCTGTGAAGCCGCAAGCTGTCACAGCCGGGTGCCCACACCAGTGATGCCAGAGACAAGAGACCAGAGGGAGAGGATCGAGGCTTCCGACAGCCGCATCGCTGGACCATGGGACAAGTGAGAGTGTGTTTATTAAAAGTCAGTAGCTACACTTTTTGTAGCTGCTGACTTTTAACCACTTGCTGAGCGCTGCACGACTATCTACGGAGGCGGTCAGCCCCTCACAGGCAAAATGACGTAGGGCTACGTCACTAGCTTGTGAGGGTCTAGGGAGCGAGCGCGCGCCGCCGGAGGCGCGCTCCCGCTCCCGCGTGGTCACGGACCCCCCCGCGCGTGTGACCGGTGGACCCGATGTCCGCCGGCCACTCTGCGATCGGCGGGGGAGAGGGAGAAAGTCAGGCAGCTTGTGTAAACAAGCTGCCTGTCATTCTCCCCTCTGTATGAGAGATGATCATACGGATCTACTATGTAGATCCGTTGATCACTCTGCATACAGCTGAAGCCACAGCCAATCACAGTAAGAATCACGCCCCTAGGGACACACACAGCCCCTACCTCTCAAATAAAGTTAACCCCTTCACTACCAGTGTATTTTTACAGTAACAGTGCATAAATATAGCACTGATTACTGTAGAAATGTCACTGGTAACCCCAAAAGTGTCAAAAATGTCAGTCAAGGGTCCGATCTGTCCGCCGCAATGTCGCAGTACCGCAAAAAAAAATCGCAGATCGCCGCCATTACGCGTTAAAAAAAAAACAACAAAAATCTTTCCCTTAGTTAATAAACGCAATAACTTTTGCGCAAACCAATCAAAATACGCTTTTTGCGATTTTTTTTTACCAAACATAGGTAGCATAAAACAAATTGGCCGAAAATGTTAAAAAAATTTGATTTTTACATTTTTTTGGGGGAATTTCATATAAAAAAAAGTGAAAAATATTGCTATTTTTGCAAAATTTACGCTCTTTTTTTGTTTATAGCGCGTGATCAAAAAATCACACAGGTGATCAAATACCGCCAAAAGAAAGCTCTGTTTGTGGGAAAAAAAGGACGCCAAATTCGTTTAGGTACAGCGTCGCACGACCGCGCAATTGTCTGTTAAAGTCACACAGTGCCGAATCGCAAAATACCCCCTGGTCGTTTAGCAGCCAAATCCTCCGGGGCTTAAGTGGTTAATAAACACAGAAAAGGCTGGAATTCTGCTTTAATTTAATTCAATCAATTTACGCAGCACTTTGCATATATATTATACATTCACATCAGTCCCTGCATTCAAGGAGCTTGCAATCTAAGGTCCCAAACTCATAGTTATACATATAGGAGCCAATTAACCTACCGGCATGTCTTTGGAGTGTCGGAGGGAACCGGAGAACCCAGAGGAAACCCACGCAGGCACAGGAAGAACATGCAAACCGTACCGGGACAGGGTCATCCAGAGCCCAGGGCCAGGATGCAGAATTGTGCCCCCCCTCCCCACTATTAATACATGCCATAGGAAAGGGTGTACCACCCTGTGTCCATTTTTTGCCTGTTTGCTTCACTGCCCATTCTGCCCACCCCTTGTCCCGGCCTTGCATGCAAACTCCAGGTAGGTATTGCAGTGGTTGGAATTTGAACTGACAACTCTAGAGCTGTCAGGCAGAAGTGCTAACCACTTAGCCACTTTGGTAGTAAAGCACATCATTTTATTTTAAATACCTAAATGCTGATCCAGCCTGATCTAGTCAACCAAAAAAAAAAAAAAATGGCAGGTCACCCACTTACCCTTTATTTTAGATTGTGAGTTGCCACAAAGTACCTGCACTAAATGTAGCAATATCCTTTACAGTAGCTAAGAACAATTATTTTTAATAGATATAGATTCACAGCATAACCGCATTTTAATAGATAGTCTGTTCCACACACTTTATAAAATTTCCCAACATGAAGTCTTGCTAGTTAGCAAAGAGACCTTTTAAATATGTTTATAAAAAAAAAACCAAAAAAACTGAAGTTTCATATATATATATATACATCAGAAATCATATACAAAGCCAAAACAGATGGACTGTCCAGCAGTAACTCAAAGCAGTCATTAGTCATAAAGTGCTGACACTGTGATACAAGGCCCAGAGATTTTAATGCAATTAGCATTACCACTAAGTGAAATCCTTCACCTTGAATCAACTTTGTAAATTGTTTCATTACGCAATTGAGCATAATGTTAATATATCTGTACAGATATTCACAATTAGGCACCTCATTTGCTGTGACAGCATGCAGTGGGAAGGATATAGAAGAGAACCAATTGAAGTTGCATATTGAATAGATTTTTGAACTTATGACTAACCAGATCTGAAATATACTGAATTAAAGTATAACTAAAGGCAATTTGTTTTCTTTCTTTTTTTTTTAGTTTTGGGCAAAGTGAAGAGGGATTAGAACACTTGTCAGTTTTTATTGCTTTCAAGTATTCAAGTTATGGAAATTCACCCTTTCTATTTGTCCTGTTTACTATCATCTTAGAAAGTGGAAGTAAAAGAAAATTCCAAAATTTGGGCTATCCCCAGAAAAGTAATAGAAGGTAAATCTTCCAATGGGAACACTAGTTCTGATGACCTGGGGTTCCCCAAAGAATTCCCTTGATTTGCAGGGAGTTCCTCTCACTTCCTGTTTGTCTATGGGACAGGAAGTGAAGGGAAATCTTAGCACTGGCTCACAGATGGTGAAACAAAATCAGACCGGAAATATAAATACCCCTTGCTCTATCCAAAATGAAACAAAAAGTTTTGCCTTTTTGTTCTTCTTTAAGTCGTATGCTATATAAACCATTTTTGTATTGCTATGTTTTAAAATGACTTTATAAAGCAGAACTGACATGTTATAGATTGACTCAGTCATGAGCAATTTACCTCTACAAGGATAACAGAGGATGGGGATTTCATCCAGGGAACACAATTTTGTATGCATTTTACAGGTTTAGGTGGGTGCATTCAGAAAAAAAGTGCAGATTTTGGTGAGCATGAACTCTCCATTGGGGGTTCAGTATGCATGTGAAGAAATACATGCATAGCACTTAACCACTTTACAACCGGAGGATTTTGCTGTCTTCCGTCCAGGCCACTTTTTGCGATTCGGCGCTGTGCGACTTCAACTGACAATTGCGCGGTCGTGCGACGCCGTACCCAAACGAAATTTACGTCCTTTTTCTCCCACAAACAGAGCTTTCTTTTGGTGGTATTTGATCACCTGTGCGATTTTTACTTTTTGCGCTATAAACAAAAAAAGAGCGTTTATTTTGAAAAAATAACAATATTTTTCACATTTTTTTATATGAAATTCCCCCCAAAAAAGATGTAAAAACCAATTTTTTTAAAAGTTTTTGGCCAATTTGTTTTATGCTACATATGTTTGGTAAAAAAAATCGCAATAAGCGTATTTTGATTGGTTTGCGCAAAAGTTATTGCGTTTACTAACAAAGGGAAAGATTTCTGTCATTTTTGGTGTTTTTTTTTTAACGCGTAATGGCGGCGATCTGCGATTTTTTTTGCGGGACTGCGACATTGCGGCGGACAGACCGGACCCCTGACTGACATTTTTGACACTTTTGGGGGTACCAGTGACATTACTGCAGTAATCAGTGCTATATATATGCACTGTTACTGTAAAAATGACACTGGCAGGGAAGGGGTTAATTTTATTGGAGAGGGAGGGGTTAATGTATGCCTGGTGCTTACTGACGTGTAGGGGGGGAGGTGACTATGTGATTCATGGACAGATCGGATGTCCAGCTATGCTGAACAGTCCGATCTGTCACTCCCTGTCACTATGGAGATCCGCCCGCTGTGTTTACACACAGCGGGCGGATCTCCAGACTCGATCCCCGACGATCGGGTAAGAGCAGCGGCGATCGCCGCTGCTCCTCCCCTGGCCCGACTCCCGCTGTGAATGAAAACAGCGGGAGCGAGCCTCCGGCGGCGCGCAAGCGCCGCCCAGAAGGGGAGGAGTCCAGTCACGTTAATACTACGTGACTGGACGGGAACGAGCCACTCTGCCGCAGTACTATTACCGTGAGCGGTAGTAGAGTGGTTAAAGAAACAGTCCCTCTTTTTCAATAAACTCCCATGTCCCTCTGCTCCCCTTTTATAAGTCTTTTGCATTTATGATTTAAAAAACTAAGGATTATGATTTACTAAAGGCAAATAGACTGTTCACTTTGGAGGGGAAGTAGCCTTTGTAAAGCAATTTTCTCCAAAGCTTAGTGAATGTTTTGAAGCTCTGCTGGCTTCCATCATCCAATCTTGTACAAGCTAAAAGGCTGTTTTTTTTTGTTTTTTTTTTCTGGCATAAGATTGGGTATTTTTCTTTTTTGTAAACAAAAAGGGGGTGAATATTGCGCTCAGCAATCAAAACTCACAATAAAGTGCTTATTTGCATAATCAAGCCGATATTGTAACCATAATTAGCAACAACTGCAATATTAGGTAGGAAACACAAATCAGCTAGTATTAAATAAATAGATAAATACATATAATAAATAAATAAATAAATAAAGTCCTTCTAAGGCCCCGTTCACATAGGGGCGACGCTACTTCGCGCCGCGACCTCGGAGCGGCCGCCACGGACTTCATAACATTGAAGTCTATGGCGGTCGCCTCCTGGTCGCCCCAAAGAAGCTCCGGACCCTTTTTCTAAGTCGGAGCGACTTGTGTCGCTCCTATTAGAACAGGTCCGCAGCTTCCCTATGGGAGGCGACCTGTGAGGCGACCAGGTCGCCTCACAAGTCGCCTTAGTGTGAACCGGGACTTAAGGTGATTATCGTGAGTGAATAAATAAATAAATAAACAGTCCTTAAAGTGCTCAATGCAGAGTGATGTCTCAGCAATTAAGTAGACTTGGACTTGATGGAAAAGCCTTCACCACTAAACCTCCACCCAGTGCTCTGATTAGATACTTCTTACCAGAGAAATATGACCCCTTAATTATAGGGGGTCGTAATCAGCATTGATCTCCAAAGGGGCTCCAGGACTGTCCTTAACGCTGTCTCCTCATCAGCACGATATCAAAACCAATTGCTATGGGACACTCCGGGGTATTGGACATCCGAATGCGGAAATAGAAAGGAGACTCCAATAGTGTAATATGTCAATATATTACGGGTTTATTGTTAAAATTGCACTTACTCCATTGTAGTGTTCAAAAAGCCTTCAATCCATAAACAAACAATCGATGGGTCTGGTGGATGAGACGCCGCTCCGCGCCTGCGTTCCACCAAACCGGAACTCTATGGTCTCACGCTCCCGACGCACGTTTCGTCAGGCGTGCTGACGTCATCAGGGCTGAGGACTGTATTTATCTATTTATTTAATACTAGCTGATTTGTGTTTTCTACCTAATATTGCAGTTGTTGCTAATTATGGTTACAATATCGGCTTGATTATGCACATAAGCACTTTATTGTGAGTTTTGATTGCTGAGCACAATATTCACCCCCTTTTTGTTTACAGTTATCACGTATTTACGTTTTTTATTGCAGCTCACAGTGTGGAAGAAATTCCCACAATTGTATTATTCACAAATTTTGTTGGTTTGGCACCTATTAGCGATTAATTTGTTAAATATCACTCCTTTGCGCAGTCCCCTATTTTTGGTTTGCACCAAATTTTTTTTCCATATTTTTCTTTTTTGCCTAGTGAAATTTCACCACATTTCCTAAGCTGTGGGGGAACTTCCCTTGCAAAGTGTGTAGGCAGGAGCAGTTTGTCCATTCTCCTGTAGGTGGCGTGTTACTGCGCAGATGGAGCGGAGGCTGGGAGGAACATTGGGGTTGATTTACTAAAGGCTAATAGACTGTGCACTCTGCATGTGCAGTTGCTCCAGAGCTAAGTAAATGAACAAAAGCTCTGCTGACTTTCATCATCCAATTATGTGCAAGCAATAATGCTGTTTTTTTTTTTTTTTTCTGGCACGTGATTGGGTATTCTTTGCAAATTGAAGGTTTGCCTCATTTACTAAGCTCTGGAGAAACTGCATTCTCAGAGTCCAACTGCACTTTGCAAAGTACTGTACACAGTCTATTTGCCTTTAGTAAATAAACCCCATTGCTCCTTTGCAGACTCAGTAGGTGTCACCAGGAGAGCAGTTGTCCAATTTAGGATTGAAACAATAAGTGACCTTTGGCGGCTATCTTTACCATTCGCCGACCAGCCACTGTACTTTTGTCCCACGAAATGACGTACCTGTACGTCGCTTTGTGGGACAACTAGTGGAGGTGTGCTCATGCGCCGATTGGCCACAGGGGAAGCCAATCAGAGGGTCCGGCAGACGCAATTTCCACCGGGCACTTATGATCACTCCCCATGTAAACAGAACGGCGGTCTGCCAATGTAAACACGGCAGACTGCTGTTCTGTCAGTGATGATCCTATTTAGGAACACAGTTAGAAAGCACCCCCTAGGGACACACTTAACCCTTTGATTGCCCCTGGTGTTAACCCCTGCGTATTTTTTAGCACTGATTACCTTAGCAATGTTACTGCCCCCCCCAAAAGTGTCAGTTAAGTGTCCTATCTGTTCGTCGCAATGTCGCAGTCCCGCTAAAAAAAAATCACTGATTGCCGCCATTACTAGTAAAAAAAAATAAAATAAATAAAAATGACATAAATCTTTCCTCTAGTTAAAATACACTTATTTGGATTTTGTTTTACCAAAAATATGTGGCAGAATACATATTGGCCTAGATTTTTACATTTTTTTATTGGGAATGTCTTACAGCAGATAGTTAAAAATAGTTTTTTTTTTTTTTTTTTTAAGAATTGTCGCTCTTTTTTTGTTTATAGCGCAAACAACAAACATCGCAGATGTGATCAAATACCACCAAAAGAAAGCACTTGTGGGAAAAAAAGGACATCACTTTTGAGTATATCATCGCACGACCGCGCAATTTTCAGTTACAATAACACAGTGACGTATCGCAAAACATGGTCTGGTCGTTAAGGGGGTAAAACCTTCTGGTTCTTAAGTGGTTAATATGGGCAGTGTTAAAAAATATATCAGTGCCCTGCTGGATTTGGTGCGCATATGGGTGTGGACAGTGAAGGGAAAGGATCCATGCCTGCCAGGGACAGAGAGATAGCCTTAGACAAAGGTTCCTGTGTGAGTAGGGAGAGATTAGGGACATCGCTGTATGCCTTACTACTTACTGGCCTCCGGAACTACTTAAAGAACCTGTACAGCATCCTCAAGTGCCGCTTGTGCCACCCTACCAGTCAGCCACCCCTCCTGCAAATGCCAGCCTGGAAATGTAGGCCATGCCTGTGTGATACCTTTGAGTGCCGGAGATATAGCAATGTACATCAGTGATACTGTGCCTGTTGCTACCAGCATTGCAATGGTGGTTGCGACCAGCATTACTGTGTCTGTTACCATCTGCAGTGCTGTACCTGTTTTTTAAGGCTGGGTTCACACTATCGAGCTGAACAAGCTGAAGTTAGAAACGAATTGGCTACCATGCACAGCTGCACCAGATTCTGAGTGCTCCAGTTTTGGTAACTCTCCCCCTGTGCCGTTTCCTTAAGGCTCGGTTCACACAGGGGTCCGACTCTGAAGCCGCCCCGTGCAGCGTGACTTCAGTGTGGCTTGCAAACGACTTCTCTAATAGAAGTTAATGCAAGTCGCTCCCAAAGTAGTGAAGGAACCTTTTTCTAAGTCGGAGCAACCTGAGTTGCTCCGATTAGAACGGTTCCATTGCACTGAATGGAGCGTGACTTGTCAGGCAGTTAAGTCACCTGAAAAGTTGCCCCAGTGTGAACCAGGACTAACTGTGGTGCTAACAACTATTTGTCTTTAGTAAATCAACCCCTGTATCGAGTGCAGTAAATTTTAGATAGATCCCCTAAATTAATAGATTTTTATTTTTCAGACATTATTACAAATTGTAGACGTTGAAAAACAGAAGTTGGGTTATCTGACTATTTGCCTGAATTTTTCATGTTCTTTGTGACTGCCAGTATAGACAGGGTGTGGCCATTGCCTAAACATTTTGTGCCAAGGGATGTCCCTCTTTAGTATCTTAGGTATACACATAAGAAAAAAATGTACATGAAGCCTACAGTATGCGGCAGTTGCCCAGGAGTTCTTTTTAAGCTATGCAGAATACATTTAAAACCAATCATAGAAAATCTCCTTTCATTTTCTGCTGATTAAAATCTTAACATTCCCCTGAATTTCTCATTCTGTGTAAACAGTTTCATTGAATAACCATTGGTGTAGAATACTGCACTCCTCCATCACAAATGCCTAGGGAGCCATCTCAGCTCAATGCATCCTACAACACCTCATTGATTTCCAGTAACAACATCTTCTCATCTGGTAACAATATAGAGATGATGTAATGACGGTAAAGCGCCCTAACTACATGAGGGACGTTTATCACGTAACTGTTTAGAAAATGAGATGTGACTCCTAATAACATTGCTATTCTAAATAACTGTAATATGTTTTTGAATTAATATTTACAATTTGCTGCCCACTTCTCATTGTGGTTCAAGCACTTTTATTGTGCCCAGCTGAACTAGTCATTTTTTAGTCATTCACTTATGTTCCAAATGTGTCAGTCTTCCCGATTTTGTATGGGTAATTCTGACAGATTGTCATCGGGTATTCAGCGCCTACTGAATTATATCCATAAAAGTAGCTTGAAGCGAATCAAAGGTTGTCCAATCCAAATGTGTTCTTGAATATATTTCCAGAGCAGGCATGCTTCTGCTGTGAGTGGTGGTCCTACACAGGACCCCCTTCTCTGAACCATGTAGTATCATAGAAGGGGCTTCTTCTTAAATCCCTCTCACAGGAACCAGCAGTAACCTTTTCTGGCTATTAGTTTTATTAATAAACAAGCAAAAAATTGGGGGAGCAAACCCTGAACATGTATATCTTAAGCCGGTGCAGCTATGGACCAAGCAACATGTATATTAAAAAAGAATAGCGCAACCATGCAAAAGAAATGACTATTAAATACGGAGACAATCCATAAATAAAAATGGGGGTTTAGTCCCACCATATGGCCATATCGTGCTCAAGCCCACCACTGCGTCAAAGTACCCCATTATCAGTGGGTCCTACACTATGTTCCAAATGTGTCAGTCTTCCCGATTTTGTATGGGTAATTCTGACAGATTGTCATCAGGTATTCAGCGCCTACTGAATTATATCCATAAAAGTAGCTTGAAGCGAATCAAAGGTTGTCCAATCCAAATTTGTTCTTGAATATATTTCCAGAGCAGGCATGCTTCTTCTGTGAGTGGTGGTCCTACACAGGACCCCTTCTCTGAACCATGTAGTATCATAAAACGGGCTTCTTCTTAAATCCCTCTCACAGGAACCAGCAGTAACCTTTTCTGGCTATTAGTTTTATTGCCACAGTGGTCCAAATTTGCCCAATCAAGAATAGCGTCAGTCACTGGGTGCCAATATTTCTGCATGGACAAGCAAACGTGTATTAAATGGTTGGAATTTCTGCCCAATTTTAATGCTGCCCAAGTCTCCTTTTGGGAGATTTCACTATATTCTGTATATTTGATAGGTGTCAGATAATACAAGCATTGAGGAAAAATGTCCAATAAAGGACACAGATAGCAATAGATTCAAGCTTTTCAGCAACATGAGCAATGTTTAGAACTGCTGTAATTATATTATTGCTGTCTTTGTTGCCATGAGGTTCATCTGCCCTCTCCAGGTTTCGTGTATTATTAAGATACAGACACCTATTTAAAACCAGCTGAAGTTTTGAAACACGTTTTCTAACCTTCAGCATTCCTTATTCCTTAAGTTATTTCTACACTACTGACATATTAGGTTGGAGGTTGCCTGTTTTTATTCTTCTGTTACAATTGTGCTCTACAGCTTTTTTATTTATATAACTTTTGCCTTGATATTGATGGTGGCTGTACTTACTACTTATGGCTTTACTAACATCCTTTTTTTTTTTATTTTTTTATTTTATTTTTTACGTTACTTACACACTATTAGGAAACCGTAGGATGCCTAATAATGTGTATTCTCTCTAGTGTACTATTTACCTTCTTCCCCCGAGTGATTGCCTATCCTAGTTGGTCCCATTCTTGGCCCTTATACTCTCTGGGGAATCAACCTATTTTAGACAATATCCCTCTGGTTTTTCAGGGCTCTGAGGAACTATAATCTTGTTATCAAATTTTAATGATGACATTTTATATATCTATTATATTACAAAATTATAATAATAAATGTTCACAATATAGACATAAAAATCCTGGCCAACATCTTCACAAATAAGACTATCACATTCCTAGCTTCTATCAGAGGAAGGTGATGATGATGAGGTTATCCCCTCAAGAATGTCGTCTATAAATCCTAGGCACTCTGAAAAGTGTTTTTTATGGTTTTAGAACTATTGGAGATATGCACAATGGCGTATCATCCATGTGTGCAGGGTGTTCACTGCACACGGGCCCCCAAGGGGGGGGTCCCCACTGTATCATCCATGTGTGCAGGATGTTCACTGCACACGGGCCCCCGAGGGCACATGGATGGTCCCCCTGGTTCACAACCAGAGTGGAGGGAGAGACAGCTGTGAGCACCAATCTCCCTGCATTGCTCTCCCTGCAGCTTCTCCTCCTCTCTCTCCTGCGGCTGTCAGTGGAAAAGCCATGCAGGGGAATCGGTGCTCACAGCTGTCCCTTCTGCCACACTTATCCCTGGCTCTTTCCAGTGTCCTCCTCTGTCTCCCTGATCCCCAGTTGTTTCCTATGCAGGGGAATCGGTGCTCACAGCTGTCCCTTCTGCCACACTTATCCCTGGCTCTTTCCAGTGTCCTCCTCTGTCTCCCTGATCCCCAGTTGTTTCCTATGTCCTCCACCCCCCCTGTGCTCCTCTGGCCGCTCCTCTGCCCCCCCCTCCTCCTCCACCCCCCCATCCCCCACATCCGGCTTCCCTCCTCTCCTCTCCTGCCGCATGGAGGGAGAATGTGTCAGGATGGAGAGCAGAGGAAGCTCAAGTTGAGCAGAGGAAGCTCAAGTTTCTCAAGTTAACACAGTGAGCGTTCGCTACCGATCGCTCCTGTGTTAACTGCTTCTACTTTATGAATGAATGGGAGCCTCTGTATCCTGCCCATTCATTTTCAATGCTGAGGCTGCTGAGAAAAGGACCTGGGGAATCCCTGTCCTCAGTCCCTTTCTCTCAAAAGGGAGATGTCAGGGGTCTGTTTGGAGCCCTGATATCTCACCAAAGCCCACCGACAGAGCTGCTAAAAAAAAAAGAAAAACTGCAATAAAAAAAATGTAATTGTAAAAAAATTATAAAAAATTAAATTGTAAAAAAAATATAAAATAAAAACTACTGCCTCACTACTACTTACTACTTCCCCAAAAAAGCATTGTGAAAAAAATAAAAAATAAATTAAATTGTAAAAAAATAAATACATAAAATAAAAAAAAAAAATTCTGACACCATCCACGGCTCTACTGACACCAACCACTGCCCCAAACCCCCCTCCCCTCCCCCTGCCTCTTCCTCAGAAGCACTGCAAAAATGATTTAAATAATATAGTAATCAACAAAATTGTAAAAACTAATTGATAACATTTATAAAAACTACTGACACTACCCCCCCCCCCAACTCCCATTCATTGTGCAAAAAATAAATACAAAAATAAATTGTAAACAATAATGTAAAATAATATAAATAGAAAACATTCTGACACTGTAAATTGCTCTACTGCCCTACTGACACCATCCACTGGCCCCCAAAAAGCATTTTGAAAAAATTGAAAAAAATTGTAAAAATGTAATTGTAAAAAAAATACTAAAAAAAGAACTACTGACACCATCCACTGCCCTACTGACACCATCCTGCACATTTTCCCACCACTGTACACTCCACACTCCTCACCTGCATATTATACACCTACATACACTCCGCACTCCTCTCCTGCATATACTACCCTCCTCCACACACTCCAAACTCCTCCCCTGCACATTCTACCCAACACCATACACTCTGAACTCCTCTCCTGTACATTCTACCCACCGCCCTACACTCCGTATTCCTCTCCTGCACATAATACCCCCCTCCATACAATCTGCACTCCTCTCCTGCACATACTACCCAGCACCATACACCTCATACTCCTCTCCTGCGCATACTACCCAGCACCATACACATCATACTCCTCTCCTGCGCATACTACCCACCGCCATATACTCAACAATCCTCTCCTGCACACACTACCCACCGCCATACACTCCATACTCCTCTCCTGCACATACTACCCAGCACCATACACACCATACTCCTCTCCTGCGCATACTACCCACCGCCATATACTCAACAATCCTCTCCTGCACATACTACCCACCGCCATACACTCCGCACTGTACACTCCCTATTTAACATCACTGCACTCTGCACTATGTAAGTCATCTCAGACTATAATAAACCACACTCCCTTTAAGCCACGCCCAATATTTAGCGCAATTTCGGCCACGGTCACATTTCGCCACGCTAAGTGCACCACATTTTTTTATATTTACACATGGGCCCACTTTTTATCTTGCACACTGGCCCACTCATTTCCCGATACGCGCCTGATGCTACATATATGATGGTCTTAACCCTTTGTTATGACTTTCTGGTCAAATGTCCTTTGTCTAAAATCTCAATTCAATAACAATATCCCCAAAAATCATTGGTAAGCTCTCCTATACAGTAAGATTGAAACCTTGACTAAACCCCAATAAACATTAACATACCATACTCTCATAACAGGTCAGATGATCATCCCCAGAAACTGAAAACAACAAATCATCCATTTTCCAGAGGCCAAACATATATGTCCTCATGGCTAATGAAAATTATTGCATTTTATTGGGGATAGTTATACCAGCGTGTTTTCATTTTTTTCACAATCATTTTTTAAAGGAACATGGCTGTTGATAATGTATTTTTTTATATTTTGAAGTGCTGTTGCTATACAGTACACTTACCTTTTTTACTTATGAAGTACACACTGTCCTTGGTAGTCCATTAACAGTAGTTGTTTCTTGTTGTTGATATTCTAAAGAACAGAAAATAACAAAATCTTGCGCATGTCTCCTATGCATTACTCAGTCAACCTAAACTATACCCATGATGAAGGACCCATCTTCTTTCTCCATTAGTTCTCCTTCTTTTCTCAACCACCATCTTTCTTTTCCTCTTAGGTCTTTTACCCTTTTTAATTTTACCGATGACTACCCTAAATCATTGCACATTTTTAGTTCTCTAAAGCTAACAGAAGTATGAAGTTTATTAATATAATCCTGTATTGTCAACTTTGTAGTCTTCTGTTCAGGAGCAGGCCAGGGGCAGATGCTGCCTAAGGTGGTCATTTTTTTATGGTCCCAAGTGGCAAAAATGGCCACCTCGGGTGGCGGGAGTGCTGCCCGTGTGTGCAAAGGCTCACTATCATAGAGTAAAAGCCTTGGCATGGCCTATGCACTTGTCACAGTGGCAGGTGCAGTGGCCGGGGGAGAGGACACTGGGCCTGCACTGTTAACAGTCTCTTTGTTGCTGAGCAATCCCATTCGCTGCCCCTGCCTGTGTGACAGACACATGGGTTGGGCAGGGAGCTTAGTAATACTGAGCCTGTGCTTTTCACAGGCTCATCGTTACTTAAAAAGTGCTGAGACCGCAGTGTCCAGCTTCAGTACTGCCCCCTCCATTTGCACTGCCTGGGGCAGTTGCCTCAGTTGGCCTCATGGAAGGAATAGCCTTGCATGTGTTTTATGGAACATTGTACCTCTTTCAAAACTCAAAAGAAACTGGCAGAAGTCATCGCCTTTCCCCACTCTATCCAAAGCTTAAAAAATGTGTGCCTGGGGTTTAGCTTTAAAGGGGAAGTCCACCCTAACACTAAAATCTCTACATCTACAGGCATCCATGATCTAAGACTAACCTATCCAACCCTGTAATCATTACACATACATTTTTTTTAAAGCTGCATTTTTTGAAGCTGCCGCTGACAGCTCTGCATGGGACCGGACCGGACAGCTTCAAAATAAGGTATGTACAATGATTTCTTCTTTACAGGGTTCGATAGGTAAGTCTTAGATTGTGGAGGCCTGTAGATGTAGATATTTTAATGTTACGGAGGACTTCCCCTTTAATCAGTTGCCGACTGCCTACAGTATATTTACTGTGGCAGTCTGGCTCCTACAGGCGAAGCGATGTAGGTATACGTCGCTCGCCTGAGGGCCGCTAGGGGGCGAGTGCGCACCGGAGGTGGCGTGCTCCCACTCCTGATCGTCAGCGGGGAAGCCGCTGCGGGTGTCAGGCGGCTCCGATTGCCGCCTGACACCGGCGATCACTCCCCGCTGAGAGAGAAGGATGGTCGGATGATGTAAACACAGCCGACCGTCCTTCTCCCTCCCTGCAATGATCACAGATCTCATGTGATCCTGCTATGTAGGATTGCATGTCTCTGTGATCATTTCACAAGCCCAACCCCCATACAGTTAGAATCACTCCCCTAGGGTCACATTTAACCCTTTGATCACCTATACTGTTAACCCCTTCCCTGCCAGTGTCATTATTACAGTAACAGGGCGGATTTTTAGCACTGATTACTGTAGTAATGTCACTGGAACCTCCAAACGTGTAAAAAATGTCAGTTAGGGGTCTGATCTTTCCGCTGCAATGTCGCAGTCCTGCAAAAAAAAACGCAGATCACCACCATTACTAGTAAAACAAAATAATTAAAAATGATATAAATCTTTCCCGTAGTTAGTAGACGCAATAACTTTTGCGCAAATCAAACAAAATAGGCTTATCGCAATTTTTTTTTACCAGAAATATGTAGCAGAAAACAAATTGGCCTAAAATGTTAAAAATTTTTGTCATATAGCAGAATGTAAAAAATATTGTATTTTTTTCAAAATTGTCGCTCTTTTTTTGTTTATAGCGCAAAAAATAAAAATTGCACAGGTGATCAAATACCACCCAACGAAAGCTCTATTTGTGGGGAAAAAAGGACGTAAATTACGTTTGGGTACAGCATCGCACGACCGCGCAATTGTCCGTTAAACGAACGCAGTGCCGAATCGCAAAATAGGGCCTGGTCATTAAAGGGGCAAATCCTTCCTGTTAATAATGATTCACAGATGGGTATTTACTTGGACAAGAAGTTGTCTTAGAAAAATGCAAGAAATGTTGGACCCGGCGCTACCACTTTAAATAGTAATGTGCAAATATGTGCTGTAAAAGTGCATGTGTTGCGATCAACAAAGTGAAAAGTGCTACGTGCTGTTTAAAACCAACAATAGGTATTAACCTGGGCTGTGCTCATTGTGCCACATTCAAAATGTCATATACCATACATTTATACAAAGTGCCAAGTGCTGATAAAACCAAGTGCCACGTGTTGTGATCCGTGCTAAAACAATATATGGCGCCGGCGGATGTTCCACCAGAAAAAGCACCGCTGCTTACCGCACTCTTAAGCCTTTGACTCGACACTTCTTGGTCACTACAACAAAGAATAAACCTCCATTGCGTAGCATTTGTTGTATAAAGCGAAAATATTTAGCATCCACTCACAGTTTGGGGAGTTCACAATCAGCTTGAATGGTGTTCGCCGGGTCGCTTCCGCGTTCCACTGGCTCAAACCACCAAAACCGGAAGTGACGTATTGACGTACACAAACCACGCCCTACGCGTTTCGTCATACGACGTAATCTGGAGCGCTCCAGATGACGTCGTATGACGAAACGCGTAGGGCGTGGTTTGTGTACGTCAATACGTCACTTCCGGTTTTGGTGGTTTGAGCCAGTGGAACGCGGAAGCGACCCGGCGAACACCATTCAAGCTGATTGTGAACTCCCCAAACTGTGAGTGGATGCTAAATATTTTCGCTTTATACAACAAATGCTACGCAATGGAGGTTTATTCTTTGTTGTAGTGACCAAGAAGTGTCGAGTCAAAGGCTTAAGAGTGCGGTAAGCAGCGGTGCTTTTTCTGGTGGAACATCCGCCGGCGCCATATATTGTTTTAGCACGGATCACAACACGTGGCACTTGGTTTTATCAGCACTTGGCACTTTGTATAAATGTATGGTATATGACATTTTGAATGTGGCACAATGAGCACAGCCCAGGTTAATACCTATTGTTGGTTTTAAACGGCACGTAGCACTTTTCACTTTGTTGATCGCAACACATGCACTTTTACAGCACATATTTGCACATTACTATTTAAAGTGGTAGCGCCGGGTCCAACATTTCTTGCTTTTTTCTAACTCTACTACCTCAGAGGTAGGTTGGAGGCAGCTTACACCACAAAAAATTGATTTTGTACTGAAACTCCATAGCGCTGGTATATAACCCCCCTTTTTTAAGAAGTTGTCTTGCTTTGTCCCTGCACCACAGTCCCGAACATCGGGAGTCAGGGTGTAATATCTGGTTTTACCTGCAGGTGACACTGTAGGCAGAATCAGAAAATAAATGACATCCTGGTTGCAGCAAAATGGCTTAGGTGGATGGCACTTGACATGTTACAAAGAAATAGAAATGTGAAGTGAAAATTTAATTTAGAGTATGCTAGATTAATCATTTTAGGTTGTATACATTTCAAGTGATGCTCTTCCTTTAAATAGCAGTTGCAATGCAAAAAAGGCATTATTTCCAGCATAAAAGTATGAATCATATCTACAAAACAAACTGTTTTTCTCAGCTCTAACCTAATGGGTTATCGGAAGTTTGGAAGCTGCCCACACTGGATTTATGAGACTTCTACTAAAAGCATTAAAGGGGGAAAAAAAACTAGCAAACCATCGACTATAAGATTAATAGTAACATCTATTTATTGTAAGGCTACAGATTATTTATCTGGAATAATGTTTTTTTGTTGTCGTAAACGCTAAGTAGGGTAGGCATACGTTAACTCGTAAAAAGAATTTATATGCACACATATGCCATGGCTTTTTTTTTTTTTTACGTTATATTACCGAGCAAAATGCCAAGAAGTATAACGATCACCCTGAATAATAGCAAATGTAAATGTTTTCATTTTTCGTGGGCCTGTTATAAAGTGACTTTGAGTCCAAGAGGTGGGAATGGCAGGAAATTGCACTGAGAGACGCATATTACATTATGTATATTAACACTTGCAATTCTCTTGAAAACTACAGACAGCTATCAAATCAGTATTGAGCTCAGTTTTATTGCACAATAGAAAAAAATATCTTCGTTGAGAAAGGTCCCAAGTAATCTAGGGAGTTATCAGAATGTAGAAAAGGTTTGAATATTTTTATCTGTGCAGTAGAAAAAAAAATTAATTGTGTTTTTAGTAGATTGTGGCGTCATCAAGCTATTACAGACAAAATGCATTTCGTATTTCATAAAATGAATTTCCTATTCAAGATTGTATTGTTTTAAATGTTTTTATGGGTTAGGTGGTTTATGAATTGTATTACTGATTTCTTTTTTTTTTCATCAGAGCTGTGCAGCAATTCTGTTTTTTTTTTTTTTTAAACTTTATTACCAATATTCCTAGCTAGCACGCGGGGTTTGTGCTACCTATTGTTTTGGGGATTTTTATTCCCAAAGCTAATAAATGGGTGATTTCATTTACATGTAGAATATTTGTGCTTATTATTAAAGCAAAACTCCAACCAGACCTTTTTAGCTACGGATAGATTAGGGAAACGGTTACCAGTTGTGTCCAAACTTTTTTCAAAGAGGGCCAGATTTGATGAAGTGAACATGCGTGAGGGCCGACCATTTTGCCTGACATTCTTTAGACCATTAAAATTAAATGCAAATTAACTAATTTATGCAAAGTTTATTGCAAACGGCATACTTTTCATTTTGTCACATGGATGACAAATCTAAACAGGGGTTATGCCAGTTATCATAGAGAGAGCGCTGGTCCTGTCATACTAGCGCCAAATTTATTTGTGTTTTTTAGTGCTCCCTTATCAAGCTAAAGCCTCGTACACAGGATCAGATTATCGAACGATCTTGCGTCCGATTTTTGTTGCATGCTAGTCTCATATCGAAAGTGAAGAGGTTACTTTCATACGAAAATTCCCGTACGACAGAATTCAACTTCAGAAGTGATGTCATGTGTTGAATTGTTTTGTATGTGTTCTTTCGTTTCTGAGCATGCCTAGTCTTGCTATTACAATTTTTTTTTCGGACGAAATCTGTACTAATTAAAGGAAAATCGGACGTTG
This sequence comes from Pelophylax lessonae, assembly GCF_965119305.1. Taxonomy (NCBI): domain Eukaryota; kingdom Metazoa; phylum Chordata; class Amphibia; order Anura; family Ranidae; genus Pelophylax; species Pelophylax lessonae. The sequence goes on along the minus strand of NC_138775.1, from coordinate 233,404,779 downwards.
TGTTGACGATAAAAATTTTATAGTCTGCACATCCAGATTTTGTCATCCGAAAATTAGTTATCGGCTGTTGAAAGCACTATACTAACAATCTGGAAATCGGCAGATCGTTCGTTGGATGAAATTTTACTTCCGATTTTTGTATCGTGTGTAGGGACCTTAAGTCTGAGGCCATATTGAGCAAGGGATATAAAGCTGGTGGGGATGGGCGGTGGATGTTAACATTTAGTATATTCACAAGTAACATGGGTGTTGAAAGATCCAGAGATCCCAGTGGTCCTGAGTAGGGATGATCGAACGGTTCGGGTCCACCATCGGTTCGGCCCGAACATTGGGTGTTCGAGGTTCGGCCGAATTTAGAACTTTTTGCCCAAAAAGTTCGGAATTCGGCAACCAGAACCGCCCAAAATGCAATGCTTCAGGAAATGGGCTTTAAAAGCCCGTGATTGGACCAGAACCATTAGCAAAAGCCAATTGAGGGGGCAGAAGAATGCTAGGAATGTGATTGGAGTGACTAGGGGGTCCCTAGACCAATCATTAGTGAATACGCCCCCCAGTATATAAGATCGCCCCCGCCATATTCCCAGCATTGTTATACTGGACATGGAAGAGAGTGGAAGCAGTTCTGTTAATTTTACTTTAAAAGTGTCATTTAGCTATTTTTAGTGTGAGGAAAGGGATATCTAGTGTAGTTAGAGTGCTCCTTTACACTTAAGTTAGCTTCAAAAATTTAGTTTCTGTAGGGAAAGTGTTAAGTGTCAGGGGACCGTAGTGTAGTGTAGGGTTAACTGACAGTGACTGCTATGGCAGGGTGACAAAACCCTTCCATAGCAGGGTGACCGCTATAGAGAAATGATCATTTCTCTGCTTCGGGACAGGAATGTGGCTTCTCACCAGCAAGCATTTTTTAATGCTGCAGGGGCTGCCACTGCCAGTGCTTTTTTGAGGACATGTTTGATGTCAGACATGACATCTGAATATGTGTATAGGGGGTATATATAGACATATATGTCTGAATATATACCCCTAGACATATATAGGTGTGATAGTAGCAGAAATAAATGCTTGCGCTAATGAAATCATTTACAGTAATATATTTCTGCTACTATCACACCTATATATGTCTAGGGGTATATATTCAGACATATATGCCTATATATACCCCCTATACACATGTTCAGATGTTTTGCCTGCCTCAAAAGAACCCCAAAAAATGCCAAAAAAACGCTAGTGTCAAAAAAAAAAATGCCCAGGTGTGTTTTTGCTGGCATTTTTTGGGGGGTTTTGGAGGCAGGCAAAACATCAGAACTTGTGCACAGTACCACTATACACAAGTTCAGATGTTTTGCCTGCCTCAAAAGAACCCCAAAAAATGCCAAAAAAAACGCTAGCGTCAAAAAAAAAATGCCCAGGTGTGTTTTTGCTGGCATTTTTTGGGGGGTTTTGGAGGCAGGCAAAACATCAGAACTTGTGCACAGTACCACTATACACAAGTTCAGATGTTTTTCCTGACTGCAAAGAACCCAAAAAAATGCCTGCTATTAAACCGGCAAGGTGTTACAGCAGAGAAGCCATATTCCTGTGCTTAAAGTTTTCTAATACAAACTATCTTTTTTTTTTATGGTTCTGGACATGCTACAGAGCTGAAACTTCACAGGTACACCTTTTAGACCCCCCAGACACAAAATCACACAAAAAAAAGTTCTTAAAAATTGTCATTTTTGATAAAAAAGCCAATTATTGAAAAATTAAAAAAAAAAAAAAAAGAGATTTTTTGATTTTTACTTTGGATTTAGTATCTGGGGGGTCTAAAAAGTGTACATGTGAAGTTTCAGCTCTGTAGCATGTCCAGAACCCCCCAAAAATTAGCATTTTCTTATAATTTTTATTAGAACAGGAATACGGCTTCTCTACGGCGCTTTTTCTTGCATTTATCGGGCATTTTTGGAGGCAGGCATGACTTTTTTTGGATTTAGTGTCTGGGGGGTCTAAAAGGTGTACCTGTGAAGTTTCAGCTCTGTAGCATGTCCAGAACCAGAAAAAAAGATAATTTTTCAGTAGAGCAGGGATGGTGGGACCCCTCTTTTACACTTATATGATCTTTTTTTGGGGTTCTGGACATGCTACAGAGCTGAAACTTCACAGGTACACCTTTTAGACCCCCCAGACACAAAATCACACAAAAAAAGTTCTTAAAAATTTTCATTTTTGATAAAAAAGCCAATTATTGAAAAATTAAAAAAAAAAAAAAAAAAAAAAAAAAAAAAGAGATTTTTTGATTTTTACTTTGGATTTAGTATCTGGGGGGTCTAAAAGGTGTGTATGTGAAGTTTCAGGTCTGTAGCATGTCCAGAACCAGAAAAAAAAGATCGTTTGTATTAGAAAACTTTAAGCACAGGAATATGGCTTCTCTGCTGTAACACCTTGCCGGTTTAATAGCAGGCATTTTTTTGGGTTCTTTGCAGTCAGGAAAAACATCTGAACTTGTGTATAGTGGTACTGTGCACAAGTTCTGATGTTTTGCCTGCCTCCAAAATCCCCAAAAAATGCCAGCAAAAACACACCTGGGCATTTTTTTTTTTGACGCTAGCGTTTTTTTTGGCATTTTTTGGGGTTCTTTTGAGGCAGGCAAAACATCTGAACATGTGTATAGGGTGTATATATAGGCATATATGTCTGAATATATACCCCTAGACATATATAGGTGTGATAGTAGCAGAAATATATTACTGTAAATGATTTCATTAGCGCAAGCATTTATTTCTGCTACTATCACACCTATATATGTCTAGGGGTATATATTCAGACATATATGTCTATATATCCCCCCTATACACATGTTCAGATGTTTTGCCTGCCTCAAAAGAACCCCAAAAAATGCCAAAAAAAAACGCTAGCGTCAAAAAAAAAAATGCCCAGGTGTGTTTTTGCTGGCATTTTTTGGGGAATTTTGGAGGCAGGCAAAACATCAGAACTTGTGCACAGTACTACTATACACAAGTTCAGATGTTTTTCCTGACTGCAAAGAACCCAAAAAAATGCCTGCTATTAAACCGGCAAGGTGTTACAGCAGAGAAGCCATATTCCTGTGCTTAAAGTTTTCTAATACAAACGATCTTTTTTTTTCTGGTTCTGGACATGCTACAGACCTGAAACTTCACATGCACACCTTTTAGACCCCCCAGATACTAAATCCAAAGTAAAAATCAAAAAATCTCTTTTTTTTTTTTTTTTTTTTTAATTTTTCAATAATTGGCTTATTTATCAAAAATGACAATTTTTAAGAACTTTTTTTGTGTGATTTTGTGTCTGGGGGGTCTAAAAGGTGTACCTGTGAAGTTTCAGCTCTGTAGCATGTCCAGAACCAGAAAAAAAGATCATATAGGTGTTAAAGTTAAAGGAGGCTCCCGAACCACATCCCTGTTCTACTGAAAAATTATCTTTTTTTTTTCATGGTTCTGGACATGCTACAGAGCTGAAACTTCACATGCACACATTTTAGACCCCCAGATACTAAATCCAAAGAAAAAATCTCTTTTTTTTTTTTTTTTTTTTAATTTTTCAATAATTGGCTTTTTTATCAAAAATGACAATTTTTAAGAACTTTTTTTTGTGTGATTAATAGTTAATGGGGCATGACCCAGAACCCTAGGCACTTTTTAGGGGCATTTATTGGGTTTTAGGGCTTAAAAATGGTGTTTTTTGATTACAGAAGTTCGGGTCCCATTGATTTCAATGGGGTTCTGAAATCCGGGCCGAACTTTCGTGAAGTTCGGGTGTTCTGGTCGAACCGAACTTTTCAAAAGTTCGATCATCCCTAGTCCTGAGCAGCGCTCTGGGATTCACAGGGGCCACAACAATAGATTTTTCCAAATTATATGTGGGGCCATATTAAAGCGGCCTGGGGGCCGCAAATGGCCCGCGGGCCGGACTCTGGACATGCCTGGGTTAAGCCTTTGTCAAGTCTGTATTGCCATATACCCATTGAGGAGATTTATTTTCACTTCCTGTCCATTTGATCAAGAAGAAAAAAAATCTCCCCCACAGGATCATTGACAGCAAAGACCAATCTTCTTCCCTCTCTCATCAAAGCCTAAAAAAAGGTTTTAATGGAGTTTCAATTCCAAGTGTTAAAATGTTTGTTACCCCAACATTTTATATTCCTGATAAATGCCTGCTGTATCATGTACTTGTATGAAAAAGTATCCTGTTCTCTTTGTATTGCTTCCTGTGTGTGACATCCGTGGTGTTCCTGCCAGTCCCCCTGCTTTCCTATTAAGAACTGACTACACTAAGCAGGAGAGCACACCGTGGTCAGTTCTCTAGGTATGCTAGGAACTCAGTCTACTCTCCACCATTAATCAGACTTGTCCTGACACGCCCCTGCTGCACAGCATATCACTGGGAAGCTCAGTGTGCTGTTGCTTCTCCTCACCCAAGATCCTATGCAGCTTAGAACAGAGGGAATGTGATCACTTCTAAAAAAGTGAAAAAAAGGTATTTATATATTTTTTTATACATATTTTTTAAATCTATACACAAATGTTTGCCTTCTTGTTTCTATTTCGAAATGAGTGGGTTGTTTTACAAGGTCACCCTTTGCAACCACTTTAATCCTGTATGCCAGCTAAAGTGATCACGGGTCCTTGGCAGTATTAAGGGCTTGACCTCTAATTCATAGCTCCAAGCTCTTTCTCATATGGAGGGACTGTCTGCCTTTTAAAAACAAATACCTCTGTCACCCATGGAGCCCAATTATCCCTCATTTTGGTCTGATGTGTACATCTCTTTACAAAATGCACAATTATACTACCAAAAGTGTTATACTGCACTAAATGCATTTATCCAACCTCTATACCACTGCATTCTTTATTTTGAAAAGCCAATATAAAGGAAAAATAGAAGTTAAAAAAAGCGTGGTTTAGCCAATCATTTTCTGCATATTTTGTGGTCTGTGTAACTGAGGCTGTGGCAGGGATGTGTCCTTTGCCTACATACTGTATGCTAAAAGGTGCCCCTCTTTCATATTTCAAAAAGTTGGAAGGTATGCTAACCTGTTTACTATTATTTTTCAGATTACCCATCGAATGGATTACTTAAAGTGATACTAAAGGTAAAAAATTTGGATCCTAGTCCCAACCCATCTGAGCAATCCCACCAGGAAGCCGTCACTGCACGCCTGAGCCCATCCCCACTATAAATCCCTACATAGCAAGCCACTTGCTATGAGGGCATTCGTGCATGCTCATTCCTGAGCCCTGGTCTGTGTGCCCGTAGGACAAACTGCATGTAGCTTAGCCCCCCCTCCCCCACTCCCTCCTCACTGGCTGTGATTGACAGTAGCTGGAGCCAGTGGCCTCTTCTGCTGTCTCTGAGCCAAATAGAAGGAAGACAGCCAGGACAAGCAGCTGCTTTCTTGCACATCAATGGATCGAGATCAGGCTCAGGCAAGTATTAGAGAGTTGCTAAACGCCAAACAAAAGATCAGAGATGAGATAGGTAGTACGAGAATAATTGGCACCTACTGAAGACAAAGATAGATTTAAAATATCATAAAAATATACTGGCATGTGTTACAGGATGACAGGGATCTATCAGAGGCTCTACCATTAAAACCTCAGATTACGAATAGGAAGGGGAGTAGTCTTAAAGATATGCTAGTTCACAGCCACTATGAGGAAAAAAGCTCTAGATTACGAGGTTCCTTAACATGGCTACCAGAAAAACCGAAAGGAAGTTTCAAATGTGGCCACTGCAAAGCCTGTAAATATGTACCTACAGTAAAGAGCTTTGTTAATTTAAAAAATGGAAAAAAATTTATATTACGTATTTTTATAACTACAGAACTGATGGTGTAATAAATGTAGCTAAATGTCCCTGTCCACTCCTATACATTGGCAAGACGATCAGCCACAGTCAAAAGAAAATGACCGCACTCAGGATCTTAATGAAAGCATCAAAGTCTTTATTCCTCACCACAAGTAAAATGTAGACAGGAAAACATAAATGATGTAGCACTAAAGAAGGACAGGCCAATTGCGAGACATACAGTATGTTACAAAAACAAAATGGGAAAACCAATGACCTGTCCTTTTGGGTGGTTCAGCAGATCAAACTGGGTCAGAGAAAGTGAGACTTGGATAAGACACTCTTAAAAACAGAAGCCAAATGGATCTTTCGGCTGAGATAATGTGTCCCACAGGGAATAAATTAAGGCTTTACCTACCTTCCTTTTGTGGGAGAATAGTTCTTTAAAGCATTTGCAATTTATTTATTTTATGTAATGATTTTGGATTAGATGTGTGTAGATTTCAAATTTATAAAATAAATAAATTTCATTTGCAATTTATTTATTTTATGTAATGATTTTGCATTAGAAGTGTGTAGATTTCAAATCGGGACTTTGCAGAGACAAAAATACTCCTATGGTAGAGATATGTATACAAAAAATGGCATATATATTACAAAAAGGACTGATGGTAGTGAGACGAGAGAAAGGATCTTTCCTCTGCATTAATTGGAAAGGAAAAAATGTTCTATTAAAAAATCGCTAGATGGCGCTGGTCTATAAATGGTGCATGCGCATGCGCAGATGCACGATGACACTGTAGCTCCATTTACGTGGCAACGTTGCAGCACAGGCATGCGCGATGGCGTCACAGCGTACGCAACGTAGCGGCCACTTAAATTAGTATCTATAAATAGGAGCTGTTTACAGGAGAGTCATTATTTGTGGTGCACCACTTTATTTTCTGAGCACTTATGATTTATTTATTGTACCCTTGACAAAGCTCTATCTTTGAGTAAAACATGTAGGGTATTTTGATTTTTTACAATTGCTTTTGGATCACAATCACTTTTATACATAGGGATTTATTTGGTGGGAAGGGCTTTTTATCAGTTTGTTTGATCTCTCATATCTCTCAGAGATAAGTGGCTGGTAGTGATTAGCATACTGCGGCATAGGATCGATTTTGTGTCCATTCAGAATGGGAGCAATAGGAGGAGGTTTAGGAGCATTTGCACAGGGAAGAAACTTTTTAATATTGTAATATAGAACCCTGACATAGGCGTGAGCACAGGGTGTGCCAGGTGTGCCTGGGCACACCCTAATCACCCCTTGTGGTACATATTCCCCCTGTTTAGACCCCTGATATTTCACCAAAGCTCCCTAACTGTGCTTACAAAAAAAAATAAAATTGTAAAAAAGAATAAAAAATAACAATAGAACTACAGACACTGATCTCTACCCTACTGACACCATTAGTATATACACAGGGATATGTGTTTGGGCTTTGGGGTGCACACCCTAATGCAATAGGCTGCACACACCTATGAACCCTGATGCTTCCTCAGTGTACTCCCTTCATTTGCTGCAATATAGACAAAGCCACTATTAAGAGTAGAGATCAAAAATAGTTGGAGAGGAATCTCTTGATCGCACCCCTTCCTATAAGTGTAATACATACATCTAATAAATCAATTCAATAAAGTCCTAACATCTTTTGACGCCCTCCCTAGGTTTTTGTTGCATGGGCATGCGCACCCAGTTAGAAATGATTGATGTTACTAATAGGAGGGACATTTAGTTCAGATATAAGAGGCCATTGTGTAATTTAACTATTGGGGGGCTTAGAGGGCAGCTGCATAGGTTTTTTACCTTCATGCAAAAAAAGCATGAAGGTAAAAAAATTGTCAGCTATGTTTCCTGGTGGGTTTTTTTTGCGCTAAATACAATTTATTTACACATGTGCCATAGTGCGTTCCATTGCAAATTTTGTGGCACATCTAATTTAGACATTTTTGTTCAATGGCTCAGTGCTACATTGATTTCTGTGAGCTGCCTTAACACGACACACGTAAATGTACATGTTTTAATGTGCTCTAAATATAAATGACCAGTAAAGAATAAATCTTTTTCATAGCACAGGTGTTATAAACATCCATATAAGTGTATGCGTATTTACTATTTAGTCCTATGGGCCTGCTTAACACATGTTAATGCGGAAAATAATACAGCATGCAGGAATGTTAAAATATGTGCTGCAATGCAGTGCTCCATTAAACTGAATTGTTCTTGCACATGAATTGCATTTTCCTGCAAAAAAACACACAACAACGATGAGGCTTCTATATCTCTCCTGGACTCTAGGACACCTTGCCATAGTTTCATATTTATCCTGCTGTAGCAGAACGTATGTAGCTCTGACTGCTGAAATCTCCATATTATACAATAAAAGACAAACTGCATATGGAAGATAAAGTGAACCCTTAGGAATTTTCTGGATTTCTGCATAAATAGCTCCTAAAATGTGATGTGAGTCACAATAATATATAAAGACAGTCTTATTTACCAAACAACACACTTTACATGCCCGCATCTTCAATGAATGAATGATTTCAAGGTAAAATTGCACCTTAGCTAAAGAAAATCGTGTAACATAAATTATTACTACACAAGCCATACTGTAATTTCAAAATGACCTTTCCATTTAATTTTGCAGCTGTTATAATTTTCTTAAACTGTTAAAGAAAAAAAAAAAATCAAATGTCAATTCCTTGCAATATGGCAACCTGACCCATTCTACACATGCCCTGAGAAAACACAAAGCTGATGACAAAATACCTGCCGCAATTTTCTTTTGCTGACCTTTTTCTCCATGGCAGCGCACAGATGGGTTGATACTGTCCATATCTGTGAAATGCTATGAAGATGTCCCAAAATCTTTATCACTGTTTCCAAAAGCCTGCTGCACTGAGCTGCAATTGAAACTCAAAGTGTATTTCCACTTTTGCCAAATTGGGATAACAGCTATTCTATTTCTGTTACATAATCCCATTCATAACACACAAGTTAAAGGATAAGTTCACCTTTTGGAGCACGTTACTTGTTACACCCATATTCGGAGTGTAAAGCGTAATATGCTCCAGCACCTCACTCCGCAACTCCCCCTGTGACAGTGAGTGAGGGTTCCTCTCCCCCACACCCGCTGTCACATTTAACCACTTCAGCCCCGGAAGATTTTACCCCCTTCCTGACCAGGCCCTATTTTGCGATTCGGCACTGCGTTACTTTAATAAACAATTGCGTGGTCGTGCGACGCTGTACCCAAACGAAATTGACATCCTTTTTTCCCACAAATAGAACTTTCTTTTGGTGATATTTGATCATCTATGCAATTTTTATTTTTTGCGCTATAAACAAAAAAAGAGCAAAATTTGAAAAAAACAAACAAACAATATTTTTCACTTTCTGCTTTATAACATTCCCCCCAAAAAAATTTAAAAATCTAAATTTTAGGCCAATTTGTTTTCTGCTACATATTTTTGGTAAAAAGAATCGCAATAAGCGTATTTTGATTGGTTTGCGCAAAAGTTATCGCGTTTACTAACTACGGGAAAGATTTATGTCATTTTTATTGTTTGTTTTTTTAGTAATGGCGGCGATCTGCGTTTTTTTGCGGGACTGCGACATTGTGACAGATCGGACCCCTAAATTGCATTTCTGACACTTTTGGGGATACAGGTGACATTACTACATTAATCAGTGCTATAAATATGCATTGTTACTGTAATAATGACACTGGCAGGGAAGAGGTTAACCCTGTTGGTGATCAAGGGGTTAAATGTGAGCCTAGGGGAATGATTCTCAAGCCCTGTACACACGATCAGATTATCGAACGATCTGTCGTCTGTTTTTTGTGGCATGCTAGTCTGATGTGGAAAGTGAAGAGGTTATTTTCATACGAATTTTTCCGTACGACAGAATTCTACTTCACAAGTGATGTCATGTGTTGGATTGCTTTGTATGTGTTCTTTTGTCTCTGAGCATGCCTAGTCTGTACTAATGAGACGAAAATCGAACTTGTGTTGACGGAGGACAAAAATTTTATAGCCTGCACATCAGGATTTTGTCAGCCAAAAAGTCGGAGTCGGCTGTCGAAAGCACCATACTAACAAGCCGAAAATCGGCAGATCGGTCGTCGGACGAATTTTCCCTTCCGAATTTCTTATCGTGTGTCATGCAACACTACACCCAAACTAAATTTTTATCATTTTTTTTTTTTAGACCGCCTTCTTTTAGTGGTATATAATTACCACTGGGTTTAAAAAAGAAAAATGCAAATTAAACAAAATAAAAAAAAAATGTTTTTCTTCGTTTCTGTTTTGTAAAATTTTGTGAAATTTTGTAAATAAGTAATTTCTCTTTCGTTCATTGATGGATACAGCTCTTGTCATTCTTGACCATTGAGTTATGCTGCCCCCTACAGGAGTAGGACACTAGGCAGAAACAACTTCTGGCTACACCAATGGGAAGTCCCAGGGGGTATACTCCCCCTCCCTGCTATAGTTTTTTCTGCCTAGTCGAGAGTAAGGACCTCGTTCCTTGCTAGGATCTTTGGTCCTGGCAAAATTTTTTAGATAGAAAATTTTTTCCTCCTGTATTTTTCCTTTGAGATCTACTATCAACTGCTGGACTGGGTGACGGGCTGGATAATCTAGATCCAGTGGTCAACCCAGTCTGGCCAGGGAGCGCAGACCTCAGCTCCATTGTAGGTCGGCCACGACATAGCCCCACTGAATAGGGGCTGGCCTTGTGAGTTAAACTTCTCCTGAGGTCACATTTGACCTGGCCTCTGCCCAAGTCATAGCGTTCCTCCTGGCCGAAAGCCCCCCATTTCGATGGATTGGAGGATTTGTCTGGAGCGGTGCTCATCTGGTTCCTGTTATGGTGAGTAGCTGTCCCCCCTCTGCCCCTGGAGGGTTTTGAGGTGGACGTGGGGCACTCCTTGGGACGGTCAGACCCCCGGGTTCCCCTCCTTCCTGCAGACAGCCCCCCACTTGTCAAGTCCCTCATCCTGCCTCCCACTCCCCTTATGCATATTTTTTTGGGTGGTTTGGCCACCTTCCTGGGGTGGGGGCCGGGCGTTAATGGTGATGGGGGCAGGGGGTGCGCCGCTGGCAGGGGCCAGACCATCGATTGTGTGGGGGGGTTGCACCTGGTGGGGGCTCCTGCCAGGGCCCCATCCTTCCTGGAACTGTCCTGAGGCCTGGTCCCCCCATTCTGGGTCCCTGTATGCCTTGTGGTGCCGCCATTTTGTTGTATCTTGTGTGTTTCTATACACGGCAGCCATGTTTGTGTAGTCTGACGACCATTTTCTTGTGGTTTATCATTGCAAATAGCGGCGGCCATGACAGTGAAGTCCTGTGGGCGGCGATTACAGTGGTGGGAGCCTCTCCTTATCCCCTGGTGCTGACTTCTGGATCATTTAGCTTCCTGATCACCGCACATGTAGTGCAGAATTTCCTGGTGCTTGCAGGTGCCTGTGTCGGTGGTGGTGAGTCTGGTGGGGTCCTCTCCCTCTCTGCTGGGGATCGCTCTGTGCCTTGTGTTTGGCGACCAGGTGGTGCTGCCAGACCGGTGGGGGTTGTCCCTTAGCAATGTGTTACACTTTTGTGGGGACCCTCTGGTGACCCATGGAGTCCTTGGAGCACATTTCCCCACCTGATCCCCTCTCTGAAGCTGCGGGGCCCTCTGGGTCCCAACCATCCATTAATGCACTGACGGCATCCCTGGAATCCCTTGTGTCCCGGGTGGAGGAGGCTTGTGGGCGACGGACTAGCAAAAAGCACCCCCCGCCTTCCCCTGCCTCATTGGTCTCATCAGATCCTGAATCTGATTTGACCGCTGCGGATGTAGGTCACCCTGCTGGGAAATTACCTGAGTCGGTGATTCCTACACTGTTAAAAGCTAGGAAATCTACTTCTAGTAAGTTGGCCTTGAGTACCATCAAGGGCCAGGTATCAGCCTTGGTGGTCTTTTTCCAACGACCTTTGACCACACACTCCCTGGTGCGTACTTTTCTTCAGGGTTCCTTCAATGCGGGCTCCATTGCCCCCCTTGGGTTCTTAATTTGGTGCTTTCAGCTCTACAGAAGCCTCCCTTTGAAAATATTCAGAGGATTCCCCTGCTTACGGTGTCCCAGAAGGTGGCTATCACCTATGCACGCAGGGTGTCGGAAATGGCAGTGTTATCCTGTTGTTCACCTTATCTGGTAATTCACAATGATAAGGTGGTGCTTCACCCCTGTCTGTCACTCCTTCCTAATGTGGTCTCTGAATTTCATTTGAATGAAGACATTGTGTTCCTTTCTCTATGTCCAATGCCTAAACATCCAAAGGAAATTGTCTAGCATGCCTTGGATGTGGTCCAGGCAATTAGGGTGTACCTGGCAGCTACAGAGTCCTGGTCGTCTGTGCACACTTTTACAAAGTTTTATAAAGTGGATGTGTTGGAATCAGTGGATGCTTCCTTTGGCTGCAAGGTTTTGCAGGCTGCAGTTTAAGGGTACCTGATCCTCTTTGGGGGTGTATTGTTTTCTTCACGTGGGCTCCAGTTATTTTGGTGGAGCCTCTGTTGCCTGGTTGGCTGATGTTTAACCTTAGGAATTTTTTTTGCGTTTTCCTACCCTTCATGTTTGACACTGCTTTGGGACAAGAATAACAGGAGCTGTGTCCGTCAATGAAAGAAAGAGAAAATGGGATTTTTGACAGACACACCCCTCTGTGGAGTTATAATTCTCCTGACACTGCTTGTAAGAAAACTAAATGACTATAGCAGGGAGAGGGAGTATACCCCCCTGGGACTGCCCATGGGTGTAGCCTGAAGTTGTTCCTACTTAGTGTCCTACTCCTGTAGGGGGCAGCATAACCCAATGGTCAAGAATGACAGGAGCTGTGTCAATCAATGAGCATCAGAGAAATGGATTTTACGGTAAGTCAAAAATCACATTTTTTCTCCTTCACTGATGTGCACTGATGAGGCTGCATTGATGGACACAGATAGGCTACACTGATGAGGCGGCACTGATGAGGAGGCACTTCGACAACGTGTATTGCTCTTTCCTGCTTCCACGCTCCATGGTTTCCCGCTGCTGGCTGGGCCAGGATCCTCCACATCAGCGCTGCTGCCAACACAGAGATCCCTTACAGGGATACAGCCCACTGGACACCCGCTGGGCACCTCCTGAACACCGCTGTGACCCAGTGACTTTCATGACTTTGATGAGAATTTACACCTACTGTTTTTAGTAAATGTTTTTATCTCCTTGAGGCAATGAAGCACCTGTAACCACTGTACTTAGAAGCGCCTTTGCTGTTCAAAATGCCGGTATGCATTTATTATTTTTCCCCAAAGGTGAACTTAGCCTTTAAAAAGATATTTTAAAAATATACTGTTTAAACTCTAAAACTGAAGATTTCTTCAAGTATGTAATGTTAGGGAGGGGGCCTAGGGAGTTATGTTTACCATAATTAACCCTGTCTTGATATCAGTTTTAAACTATATGTGCACTCTGTCTGTAATAACAAAGACTTAAAGATTTCAGGGTTTGGGTTCAGCATATACAGTATATTACTGAAAGGAGACTCCACCTGCCCCTGTGTTAAATGAAAATAATTACATTATTTTAAAGTGTTACTGAACCCACAACAGTAAAATCAGTGTATATATGCAGTAAGGCATGCTTGTTATACTCACTGTGGAACCTAAGGGGTTAATCATCTGCACTGTGTAAAAAGGCTTTTTGATCCTGTATGCACAGATCCTCTTCTTCCTTGCATTGTTCCCATTGCATGTCCAGATAAGAATTACTGCAGTCAGGCTGCACATGCTCAGTTTGTTGTGTTTTGCTAGAGTTTTTTTTTTTCTTGGGAGGGTGCATGTGATCAGCACAGGGCCAATCAGCACCGTCCATACAGAGGGTCAGGGGTCCTGCATCCTGATTGGACAGCCACTGCACTATGAAAACTCCTCCTAAAAGCTTTAACCAGGCACTGATAGAAGTCACAAGACTGCTATATACTGCTAATGAGAAAAGGTATTTAGCAGTTTATATTTACAAAAGTTATTGCATTTCCATGTTCTGTGAACTGTGGAAGACCAGATAAAGTGAATGCAGGTTCCTGGGTTTAGTAACACTTTTAATAAATAATATATATTTTTTAATTATTGTTGGGTAAGCTGTGTGAATGGGAACACACAACAACAAAAATTTAAAATTGTATACTCACCTTTCCGTAATTTTCCTTTCTTGGTGCACCCCAATGTATGGCAGCATAAAGCTTTGCAGGATCTGACCTGCCTGCATTCTCTGTAACTATCACCTCAAGGGTCAGTCCATGTATGCTGCCATGAAGATGCACAGGAAAGGAAAATCATGGAAAGGTGAGTATGCAATTTTCTGTTTTCCTGGCGCATCATGGCAGCATACTTTGGGAAATAATTCACCAAACGAGAGGGTACACATCAAGATAAGTTTTAATGACCAGCGTTAGGACAAGCCTGAATAACACATATACCAAAAAACCACTGTGGTCAACCGGGACAGATCTATTATATAGTGAGAGATAAAGGCATTTCTAGATGACCAGGTAGCCGCTTTACATATTGTTTCTGGGGAAACTCAACAATATGCTGCCCAGGAGGTAGCCAATGCCCTTGTCGAATGAGTCCTTGACCCCTCTGGAGTGCAAACTGACACAGCTTGACCTTTCTGAGACTGTGTGGTACCACAACAAGTTGTCTGCTTTCCTAAGCAAATTTGTTGCTAACAAGTAGGCTTTTAGACCTCCAGAGGATGAGGAGAGTCTGATTCGCTAAGGAAGGATGGAAATGTTATTTCTTGATTGAAGTGGAAGGAGGTAGCCACTTTTGCAATTATTTGTTTCAAGGGCTTTAAGACCACTCTGTCCAGGAAAAACACTAAACGGGGTTCCTTATAAAGTATGGCCTGAATTTCTGAGACTCTCTTGGCTGAGGTTATTGGTACTAGGAACGACATTTTCAAGGTTAGGTCCCACATAGACACTGATTCCAGTGGATGAAAGGATGGCCTTGTGTGTGCTTTGAGGACCAATTTTCTCACCTTGGAAAGGTTTGCTTTCTGCGTGGTCTTAACTTTAAACAAGCTTTTAGGAACTGAATAACTAGCAGATTGAGGGCTCCTTTGACACCTGTCATGGCTGACAGAGCTGATACGTGAACTTTAAATATTGACACCTAAGCCTCTGTCTAGACCTAACTAAAGGATTTGCAAGACTCTGCCGATATTCGGTTCCAAAGATTTTGTTTAGCAAGTTCTGCAAACTTTTCCCTGATTTTATTATATATTTTGTTCATTGCAACAGTGTCTTGCAACAGTGTAGCTACCTCTTTAGAGCAGTCTACATCTAACAGCCTATGTCTTTCAATCTCTACACCATGAAGTGTCATTTTTGTGGATCCGCATGTAGAAAGTGCCCCTGAGAAAGAAGATCCAGTGTTACTGGGAGCACTAGCAGTGGCTCAATACTGAAATGGAGTAGATTTGGAAACCAAGGCCTTCTGGGCCAAAATGGAATAATCACTACCAATGGAGAGAGGCTCAGCCTGGCTATAAGAGACACCAGAGGGAAGATGTAACTGATGTGGAAGTTCCACTGGTTATGACGACAATCCACACCCCCTGCTGTTTGGTATGGGGCTCTCGACAGGATCCTGGAGAATTTTGCATTCCATGGTGTTGCCCCTAAGTCTATTTGGAGACCGCCCCACTTCTGTGTCTCTAAGGAGAAACCTTCTTGGCTGAGAACCCACTCATTGTTTGATAGATTTGAGTGGCTTAAGTATTCGGCCAACTGATTCTGCTCTGCTTTTACATAGAGCGCTCTCAAATGTTCGGTTCCTCGTACCCCACGTCTCTGGATATTTGTCACCACAACTGTGTTGTCTAAACGCCTGAGGACGCTCTTTCTCTTTTTATGTGGCAACTTCCGCCTCAAGAGGCGCAATTGGCCAATGCTTCTTCAGATTTTCCATGTGTGTCTATCAGCACAGGGAATCCTTTATTTCTCTGGAGATAAAAAAAAAAAACTCTGATGCATGGAGGCTCCATGCCACTGCTTCAGAAATAGGAGTTGGAAGACGCATGTGTCACTGGGCCCATTGGACCATTGAGAAAGTTGATGTTAAAAGCCTGACAGGTTCAGGCATGTTCTGGATGGTAAATATCTCCTTCTCAGTACCCAGTTCACCTTCCGCACTATGTGGACTAACTTCTCCTGCGGCCGCTGCGCCATATTGGACTCTATGTCCAGCAATGCCCCCAGATAGATCATTTGTTGTGTTGTTGATCATTTGGCTCTTCTTCAATTAACTAACCGACCCTAAAATGGTGAAGAGTATCCAAGAGCATCTCTTGATGCTCAAGTAGTAACTCCTGATTCTCCACTAGAAGGAGGATGTCATCCAGGTAATGGTGGACTCTTGACCCTTTCTGTCTCAATAGTGCTACCATAGGTAGCAGGACCTTTGTAAAAGTCCTGGGTGAGGTCGACAGACCAAAAGGTAGACTTTGTAACTGAAAGTTGTGATGACGAACTGCGAATTGCAGAAACATTTGAAAGGCTGGATGTATGGGAATATGCAAGTAAGGGTCCAGCAAATCTAAGGACACCTTCCAGTCACCTGGACTCTAGATAGAAGGATCCATTGCAAGCTTTCCATCTTAAATGGCTCTATTTGTTTGTTTACCTTTTTTAGGTCGAGTTCTGGACAAAAATCCCCTGTCTTCTACCTTATCAGGAATAAGGGCAAATAGAAACCTCTCACCCTTTGGGAGGCTGGAACTACTAATATAGCTCTCTTTTGGAGAAGATCTAGCAGATATTGGATCGAAATTATTTTCTTGTCCACCGTGGAAGGAAGCCAAGTTGAAAAGAAATGACTGGCCTTTGAATTTACCACAAATACTCCAACAACAGGGTGGGTATGGGCTTAACCCCTACTGTCCCACTCAATGAATTCTGTTGGTAAACCTTTTAGACACCCTCTAGGGTTAACCATTCTAGTGTCCCAGAGGGGAAACAGATGGGGCTCTGGTATGTATTAGGGGGTGCTGGGGAGGCTGCTGCACACAGAAAGTTTTTTTATCTTAATGCATAGAATGCATTAAGATAAAAAAAAAAGCCTTCTGACTTTACAACTCCTTTAAACCAGGGGCAGGTTAGCTGGGAAAATAGTCGCACATTTCTGTTCTTAGCTCTCTCACTCTCTCCTCCCCTCCCCCCCCCCCCCCACTAGTTAACCCAAGAGGTTGTCTAATAGACTGGTTTAACAATAGAATCCATTGAGTGGGACGGTTGGGGTTGAGCCCATATCCACCCTGTTAGAGTATTTGTGGTACATTAAACAGTGGAGGGCTTCCCCACTAGAAAATGGTCAAACCTTGTAGGATCTAACTATGGGATTTTGTCTTATGGCCTTTAAATTTCCATTGGTGACATATTGAAATTTTAGACACTGCCCAGGTGTCTGTAATATTTTCTGCCTGGGTCTGTGTAATGACATCCTAAAGAAAGAGTAATTGGCATCAGATCATCTATTCAATATAATGTATTCAAATCAATAGTGGAATACTCTTCACTTACCATGCAGTAAAATAAAAAAATAAAAAATAATTTAGTTGAAGTGAAATATGACCAGATGATAGGATTTTTCAGAGGATCTTTGAAGAAAAGCTGTTGAAGCTCCTAATGCAAAAGGATTAAGGGGATCTCTAAAAACATTGGCTTTTCTTAGTTCACAGTCAAGCACAAAAAAATGAGCCATGTGGACCAATAAAAGTGAAGTCTCATTGTAGTAATTTTTTTTAATTCGGACTTGCTCATCTATGGCAGTTCATGATGCCCATGAGGTAAACTGAGGCAGCACTCATGGAGGCATGCTAGTGGGTGACACTGTGGCCAGAGTGTCCATACAAGACATTCCGTTCTCAGTGCATGTTCAGCCTTGTGTATGCTTAGTCTGCACCATATCACATGAGTCTTAGCAACCCCTGCTTCCAGCATCTTCGCAACCAATGATGGTGAGTGGGCATCAAATAGGACAGCATCCACCTTGCACAATTTTGAATACAGTTGAGGAACAGCCACTCACAGGAGTTTTTAAAAGTTCAAATTACTCCCCATGATCCTGGCAGTTCAGAGGCATGGGAATTCTATATAAGCGTATGTTCTATGAACGATTTCGATAAAAAAAGTGCTTAGCAGAGCTTTTATTTGATGTAGTGTTTTCTAGATCTGTATTTAAGTCCCACGAATTTTACTTATTTTACCATGAGCAGATGTCAACAAAAAGGTTTATATAGCACAACAATGATTAGGTAGCATTCTTTAAACTATATATCGTATTCAGTTTATATTGCTGTATATTGCATTGCTGAGACCCAACTAGGGTTGCCACTTTTTCTTCAAGCCAAACCCAAACACTTTAGTAGACACTATAGGATTGTAACAGACCTGAGCACTCCAAAGAGAATAGTAATTTGGCACCTATAGTGCCCTCTCACCCTCCTGTCAAGCTCTGTCCTGAGCCACATTCCTGTCTGAATAATGTGTCTGGGTTTCAGGTGGACTGAAACGCAGACATATGATTCAAAACCTGGACTGTCCAGGTGAATCCCGGTCAAGTGGCAACCCTAGATCCAACTATCCCCACTTTTGCACATTTGTGTCAACTACAAGACATGCCGTGTATGGACTTAAGCACAGGCTGGGGGTTCTCTGTTTTATTACATACAAGATATAAAAGTTCTGAAATTTTGCTTAACAATTATACTTTCTTGCAGCCTTTGCTTCAGTTCTTTTATATACTCTCTCCAGTACTTTTCTATTCATAGGCCAATAAATGGCTGTATCATTCATCTGATAATAAAGATGTAAGCCCCATTGAAAACCCCATTCCAACATGAAGACTCATTCAACAGCACACAGAGCTGGAGATGTTTAATACTTCTCCCTCTCTATGTGTACAGATTGTTTTTTAATCTAATCACCATATAACAATATGTGCTTATCTCTACCTACCTTCTTACCTTTTATTCCAGCACATTCCTCATCAAATCCCTCATTCTCACTCACTCTCATTATCTTGCTTAACCATTTTGGAGCCAGCATACAGCACAGTCAAATTATTTGATGTCAGTTGCAGTTATTGTTCACTTGCTCACAATTGTTCAGTTAGTTATTCATTCATGAACACTGACTCTGTACCTTGCTTTTTGTTTTTTTAACGTCTATGTTATTATGTTTTAATGTTGGAATTGGTAGCTTATTAAAAGCTATATTCTTCTTTACACATTTGTTTTTCCTGGCTATGTTGATTTTCTAAGCCACGTAGTCAGCAAGAGTCATCTTTGTAATTAGAATTCATTACTTATTTTGTTTCATTTTGCTTGTATAGGTCTTGATGTTGCACTGTACCCAACACAGAAATGGTATTATTTGCCAAGTGGGAATTGCAGAAACAGCATTATTCTGCTTCTCTGCGATCGTTACGGTTAATGGTAGACAGTTGTACATTTAATACTTCAAACCTGTGCAGATGCAGTACAACAAAATAGGCATTTTTGTTTCTTTAACATGTAACTATGAGTAGGCTATGTTGCATGCAACTGTTTACATGGTAAAAAAAAAATTTAGAATAAGCCCTCAGTGACCCCTGTAGCTGTAGTCACCATGGAGCAATTCATCCAGAAATTCCACAGCACACATATTGATGCCCTTTTGTAAACCAGCTCACTCTGCCCCCCTCCTCCAAACAGTGGGGTCGATTTACTAAAACTAGAGAGTGCAAAATCTGGTGCAGCTCTGCATAGAAACCAATCAGCTTCCAAATTTTATTATCAAAGCTTAATTAACCAAGCTGAAGTTAGTTAGAAGCTAACAAAGAGCTGGGGGGGAGGGCACACCCTGAACATGCATTTCTAAAGCTTTAGAAATGCATTTTCAGGGTGTGCCCCCCAGCTCTTTGTTTGTTTGTTATGTATTCGGTCTGACCAGACTTCTGGGGTTGAGCACCCCACCCTACCACACCTGTACTCTATCAGTGTCCACTAGTAAGCAGATATAGGAGGAGTCCCTTATAGTGCAGTTGCACATCTCTCCCAGTAAGGAGTAGTATCTCTAATGGTTTAGAGAGGCTGGATTCATCCTTCTTTTTATGGATAGTGTAGGACCCACTGACAATGGGGTACTTTGACGTAGTGTTGGGCTTGAGCACGATATGGCCATATGGTGGCACTAAATCCCCATTTTTATTTATTGATTGCCTTTATATTTGTAAGTCATTTCTTTTTGCATGTGTGCGCTATTCTCTGTAAATATGAAGTTAGAAGCTGATTGGCTACCATGCACAGCTTCACCAAATGTTTCACTCTCTAGTTTTAGTAAATCAACCCCAAAAACTCAGTAGCCTTCCAACTTTCTTATCTCTATGTAAACAATGAGCAGTTGCCCTGGGAGGGAAAGCTAGATGCTGAGAGACTGGAAATGGACAACATGGACAACCTAAGTGTTGCTGACAGTTTTTAGAATAGCATTGCTCCACAGTGCTTGCAGATAAAAAGGTCAGTGAGCTCTTGTTTTTTTTTTTTTCAAACAATTTTTATTAAAGCAGAAGAGATGCGGTACAAAAATACCAACAAACAATATAAGTACATACCAAAAGTGTACATGTCAAAAGGACATAAGTAACAGCAAGCAATTGCAAAACATACGGATTCGAGAAAGAAAAAAGGGGCAAGCTGGGTGCCTCAGTATATAAGTACAAAGGGTGGTCACAAGGTGCAGGGGTGGCCAGGAGCATGGCAAAGAAGGAGTCATTAGCACAGCGAAAGTTGGTGGTCCAGCCACAACAGGTAAACGTGTTGGGTAGTGGTATACCTGAGGCAATGTTGGGGGGAAGGAAAAGGAAAGAAAAGGGGGGCAAGAAGGAAAGAAGGGGGAATAGAAGAACAAAACAGAAGGGGGGGTATTAGGGGGATAATAGGTGCCCTTAGAGAGTCCTGAGCCACTATTGGAGGCTCAAAGTGGCATAACCGGTAGGTTATCGAGGACCTGAGTTCAAACTAGTACAGGGGATTCGTCAAAGCCTGACACAATACAGACTAAATAAACCAAAAATAGTGATGCGCCAGTCAAGTGCACAAATGGTGATTAACAAACTCAAAAGTCTGTGTCCATAAACATCCCAGTGTCCATATAAATCAATCAAAAAAGTAGTAAATCCACTCCCATGTGTCCAAACTAATATCTTGTTCAAAACTTAATTGGGTGCTTCTGTCAATAGTGCAATCCCACCACTAGGTAAATTAGTCTCTCACCTTCACTATGGACCCAATGCTGGGTCAGTACCAGCGTTGTGAAAACACAGAGATCTTCAGATCACATAGGCTATAGATAGCCTGTCACCTCCAGAGGGATTACCATCGATTGACATAAGAAGGGAACAGAGGAAAAGAATCTAGTGCTCTCTGTATTATTGCAGTAAAGCGCTTTATTGAATATGAAGAATAGTACTCACAAGGGTGGCGCTTCCAAAGCGCATAGCAGTCAGTGTAAAAGATATCCAGGAAGAGACGGCTTCCAGCACGCAGGCTCCGCCCCCTATACGCGTGACGTCGGCGCCCAACCACAGGCGTTGACTTCTTCTTGAGTCAATGGTCCTGCAGCCTCATAGGACAGTCCGAGAAGAATAAAAACTCCTCCTACAAGCAGTGCCATATTAAGAGCATTAAAGAGCCCCGGGCAATGCAGTGCACTGGGCCCCCGCCTACACAATCACCCATGAGAATAAAAATGCAAATTATTGATAAAGCTATATTTATTGGTACAGCAGTACCAGGCTAATGACAGCTTCCAAGTTCGGCGGCTGGATCTGGTGACTCGATTGTCCTGTGTGTGCCTGTTCCTGTGGAGGCACACAGGCATTCCTGCAGTTGTGGGCTCCCCCCATCCACGGCCCAAGTGGCCTGACAGCAGCGCAGGGCCACCTGCTAAGTTCGGCGGCGGGATGCACACGGGAATCGGGACTAATTCTTAGCTGGGGCTGGGTAGGTGGGACCCGGGCAACTGCCCAGCGTACTCATTCAGTAAGATGGCCCTGCCTACAAGCTTAAACAAGTGCTTGGCCAGACACTGATATAAGTCATAAGACTTCTATATACTGCTGTTGAGAAAAGGATTACATTTACTAAAACTATTGCATTTCCATGTTCTGTGCAGTTTGGGAGACCAGATAAAGTGAATGATGGGTCCTGGGTTTAGAAAAACTTTAAGGGTAGACTGAGAAATGTCCTCTTTTATTTGCCAACCTGTAGTGGAAAAATGATAGCTGGGTTTCTACAGGCAACAGCTCAAGGTTTCTTAGCCCTTCAGCCTCCTTTATTCCTCTCCATCCTCTCCACTTTGCTCTTTCTATGTGGCCCCCTCCTTCTCTCCCTCAAACATTTGTCTCATTTTGCTCCTGTCTGCATAGAGCTTTATTATTTTGCTAGGCTATGGCAGTAGCAGCAGTTCTCTGACAGGTGTATGTGAGACAGATGGGGTTTGTGAATTATGCCTCTCCCTCTCCACTCAAACTGACACCCTTAAATGCAGGATGTCATTGCCAGGGATACCTCTGCCCTGCAATCTGAAGAGGCAACTCTGTGCTACCAGTGATCAGCACAACGGTTACCTTTGTTTGCACTTTGAAAATATTACACAATTAACCCACTGCTTGTAGTCATCAATAGTGATGTCTGATTAAAACCTGAAAGCAAATGGAGAGCAGGGGCGAAGTGGCAGCTGTTTATCAACTGTAGAGGGGGGGAATTAATTCCACAGGATGAGATATCTGGGCGTCGGTGGCTGTCGCAGTGTGCATAAGTTGGAAGTGAAATCCAGCAGTATTTCAGCCTGACCTTGGCTTTGCAGGACCTGTTGGAAAGCAATCCTGTCAATGTTATTCCGTATGGATCATTTGACTTTATAAGGTGTAAAGAAGGCCTGTCACAGGCCATCACTCCTCTGCTGCCTCTTCCTAGACCTCAAATAAATCTTACAATAAAAGATAGACTCATTCCTAATGAGGCAGCTTACTTAATACATTAGAGCGAACGTGCTATTTTTTTTTTTTTTTTAGATACAGTGTACATTTATATAACCAATTTGTAAATTGGATATCATATTATATATGTGTACTTTTACGGAAAAAATAACTGCGCTTACAGTAATAAGCTGCAACAATATGTGAGATAGGAATAAAAGAAAAGTTGCGCTAAATCAATAAATATAAGGCTCCTTTCACACGAACGATCCAATCAGATCCGCCTTTCAGTTTTTTAGGCGGATCTGATCGGATCCTTCATGCATCTCTATGGGGCAGCGGATGTCAGTGGAGACATGTCAGCTGACACCCACTGCCATCCGCATCTGATCCTGTCCGTGAAATCCGGACAGATGGAAACCCTATTTTCCATCCGTCCAGGGGATCGGATCGGATGGGATCGGATGAGAGCAGACAGGCGGTCTGCTCTCATCCGATTCCCCCATAGAGAGCAGCGGGGCTCTGACACCTTCCTCTCCGCCCACAGTGCGGAGATGGAGCTGTCATCCGCCTGCTCAGCGGGGATTGGTGGACCGTGTGAAAGGAGCCTAAATCATAAAATGTGAAATTCAGTAAGTGATACAGTAAAAAAAATGTCCATAGCCCATCGATGTAAAACACCAGTGAAGTGAAGAGTATTCAAAAGTATTCCTCCCACAAAGGTGGGGCTATCAACACCCAAGTTAAGATGGCCTCTTACCACAACAAGGAGACCTGTAAAGGTCAACAACACCTGTGGTATAACCCAACCAGAGCCTCTATTATGTCGAGGAAAAACAAATAAGTAATCCTGAAGTAGATATCCAAACGTCCACCTCTACAATTATAGAGATGTCATTCCCCATAAAAAACGATAATAATCGCCATAGTGTAAAACCGTATTATTTATTGTAGAATGTAGAAAAGATTGCACTTACAGCAGATATAGAAGAGTGCACATATAATATAATGCCGGCCGGCTTCTCAAACACACCCGTCCTTACGGGACACTGAATGTGGTGACGTCAGCACATCGCGAACTGGCGCGTTTTGTCACAGATGACGTCATCCTTTTGTACCCTTTGCTTTAGTGTATTTAGGACTTAAAGTGATTTTAAAGTCTTGTTTTTTTTTTTTTTTTAAATAACAAACATGTTATACTTACCTGCTCTGTGCAGTGGTTTTACACAGGGAAGCCTGGATCCTCCTCTTCTCGTGTCCCAGACTGGAGCTCCTGGCCCCTCGCTGTCGAGTGCCCCCACAGCAAGCAGCTTGCTATGTGGCCACCCGAACCGAGCTGCAGCCCAGCGGTTCAGCCCCGCCCCCTCTCTCTCCTGATTGCTAACTGACTTTAAATGACAGCCGCGGGAGCCAATGGCGCCGTGGCTGTGTCTCAGCCAATCAGGAGGGAGATTCCCAGACAGCCGAGGGACTCGTGGACATCACTGGATAGAGATTTGGCTCAGGTAAGTATTAGGGGGTGCTGGAGGGGAGGCTGCTGCACACAGAAGGCTTTTTATCTTCATGCATAGAATGCACGAACATAAAAAAACCTTCTGCCTTTAAAACTCGTTTAGTTTAAAGCAAACCCATACTCACATAGAAAGAAGACAGAGGCCTCATGCACACCCGTTTCATGTAAACGCTTTTTATCCTGACAAGAGAAAATCAGCGTTATAAACTCACCTAAGCTGCATTTTTAAAAACAGTTTGGGTGAGTTTAGCAGAGTTTAACAGGTTGGAGTTTGGGAGTTTATTTCATTGGCCAGAATCTTAATTTATTTTGGCCATTGAAACAAACGCTGAAGTGCTAAATGTGTATAGAGTTTAGTCGAATTTATGACCATTTTCAGCATTTTTTGTGGTCAGAAGAACTGCTCTTGCCAACTGTGGGAATATCAACTGTCTGAATCTGATACCCTTTGAACTGTTTTACAAGTTGAACAGAGGAACAGAGAACTGTTTTTTTTCTGTTAAAAATAAACATACCACTTTCACACTGCAGACAATTTAATTTCAATAAACATACTTGCCTCAAACACAGTTTCTATGCTATGAACTTCTGGAGGGCATCTCTGTGTTTCGCCTTGCGTGGTGAACATTGACAAGGTAATGGCATCAGGAATGGGACACTGCTGCTGGAGGACATCACTGTGCTGCATCTAGGTTGGTGAATGCTGACTAGAGATGTACCGAACGGTTCGCCGGCGAACGGTTCCCGGCGAACTTCGAACGTTCGCGTTCGCCACTGCAGGCGAACATATGCGATGTTCGGTCCGCCTCCTATACATCATCATTGAGGCAAACTTTGACCCTGAACATCACAGTCAGCAGACACATTCCAGGCCAATCAGCATACCTCCCTCCCACACCCTCCCACCTCCTATAAATAAGCAAGGGCAGCATCCATTTTAGATCATTTCTGTGTTACTGAGAGCAGGGAAAGTGCTGCTGCTGTTATAGCTGGGGACAGTTCCCGGTCTTGTTAGCCAGCGTTCTTGGTACACTCCTGCTGTAAGGACAGCACCCCAAAAAGCCCTTCCTAGGGCTGGTATTTGAGGTTTTTTTTGGATATATATATATATATATATATATATATATATATATATATCTATTGTCCCCAAAAGCCCTTTTGAGGGCTGGTATTTGTGTAATTTTTTTTGTTCTGTGATATATATATATATATATATATATATATATATATATATATATTGTCCCCAAAAGCCCCTTTGAGGGTTCGTATTTGAGTATTTTTTTAATATATATATATATATATATATATATATATATATATATATATATATATATGTAGCATGTCCAGAACCAGAAAAAAAAAAGATCATATAGGTGTAAAAGGGGTTCCCACCATCCCTGTTCTACTGAAAAATTATCTTTTTTTTCTGGTTCTGGACATGCTACAGAGCTGAAACTTCACAGGTACACTTTTTAGACCCCCTAGACACTAAATCACACAAAAAAAGTTCTTAAAAATTGTCATTTTTGATAGAGAGACAATTATTGGAAAAAAAAAAAATTAACAAAAAATTTCTTAGGATTTATTGTCTGGGGGGTCTAAAAAGTGTACCTGTAAAGTTTCAGCTCTGTAGCATGTCCAGAACCAGAAAAAAAATAGAATCAGGGTTAGGGCTAGGGTTAGGGTTAGGGTTAGGGTTATGGTTAGGGCTAGGGTTAGGGTCAGGGCTAAGGTTAGGGTTATTTTTAGTGCTTAGGGTTAGAGTTAGAGGGGTAGGGGTAGGGCTACTAACTCTAACCCTAAGTATCTCACCGTAACCCTAACCCTAGCCCCTAACACTAAACCTAACCCTAACCCTCTAACCATAACCCTAACCCTCTAACCTTAACCCTAACCCTCTAAGCCTAGCCATAAAAATAGCCCTAACCCTAAACCTAACCCTAACCCTAACCCTAGCCCTAACCCTAACCCTAGCCCTAACCCTAATCCTAGCCCTAACCCTAATTCCTAAACCTAATTCCTAAACCTAACCCTAACCCTCTAACCATAACCCTAACCCTCTAACCTTAACCCTAACCCTCTAAGCCTAGCCATAAAAATAACCCTAACCCTAAACCTAACCCTAACCCTAACCCTAGCCCTAACCCTAACCCTAGCCCTAACCCTAATCCTAGCCCTAACCCTAATTCGTATTTTTTTCTGGTTCCGGACATGCTACAGAGCTGAAACTTCACAGGTACACTTTTTAGATCCCCCAGATGCTAAATCCAAAGAAATTTTTTATTTTTTTTTTAATTTTTCCAATAATTGGCTCTCTATCAAAAAATTAAAATTTTTAAGAACTTTTTTTTGTGTGATCCCTCTCCGGCATGCCACAGTCCAGGTGTTTGTCCCCTTGAAACAACGTTTCCATTACTATTGTGGCCAGAAAGAGTCCCTGTGGGTTTTAAAATTCGCCTGCCTATTAAAGTCTATGGCGGTTCGCAATGTTCGCCGGTTCGCGAACATTCGCCGATGTTCGCGTTCGCCGTTCGCGAACAGCGAATTTTATGTTCGCGACATCACTAATGCTGACTTTGGGATGGCATCAGGATTGGGGCAATGCTGCTGGAGGACATCAGCATGTTCCATCTTGCTTGTTGACTGTTAATTCAGGGATGGCTTAAGGTGTTATGTCATGGTTGGCATCAGGTGGACAGGGGCTGGACCCAGGAATGATTCTGAGTTTGTCAAAAATTATATGTAGCAAGGTTTCCAGGCCTGTGGCCTGATGTGGGTCTGCCATTAGTACCGGAATCCTCTCCAGCCCATGTGAGCTGAGTCCCTGGGTGGGACAACTGAAGCATCGACAACTCCGGCATCTTTGTGGTTTTTATTATAAGTTAAAGGGAATGGTAGAAGGGAATGAGTGGGATACTCCTTTAGGCTCAAACTAATTACTATTGGGACTTTGATCCTGAAAATGCCCGTTGGCGCTTCCTTGACGCCATCCGGCGCCAGCCAACGCTCACTAACACTGAGTACACACTGTGTAAAACTGTGATTTGCAGCGCTGCTTAAATTGGTTTATAAATATATCAAAAATTCATATAAAATAATAGAATAAATGAAATACTTCATATAAATTAAATAAATAATACAATACATAAAACTCATAAAGTGCTGTAGTATTGGTGAAAATAAATATATGGCTCAATGTCCATTATATCATCGTGTTGCCGTGATGAATCTTTTCACTTGAACTCATACAGGTGCTAAAGTGCTTGATTTGTGCTTTGTTCGGGGTCTCCCCCTTTGGTTATCTACTCACCGCTAGATGGTAGTTTTCAGGCATGTAAGGATAGTTTTGCCCTGCTTCTCCGCTTGATGTATAATTATTTCTGTGAGTATTAATTCCTCCCCGATGTCCTCATGAAAAGAGAGTCATTCATGGTGAAGATCGTTTAAAAAGGGGGGTGTTTATTGAAAAAACAATGGGAATATACTCACAAACATAGTATAATATCATGCAAAAAAATGAATGAATGAAGAGAGCGGCTCGGCGGCTGACTGCTCCCGCAGCATCCACTACACCGGCCGGAGGTCACGTGATACGCTCGACCAATCACTAGACGCGTTTCGATGTGTAACACATCGTCCTCTGTAGCTGACTTGCAGAGCGTGTCACTGTGTTAAATATGTTAGGATGGCCACTCCTAATTTGTATTTGGTTTGTGTCTGGTTTGTAAACCGATACATTCACTTTCCAACCCAGACCGCTCTTGGTCTATGTTATATTGGAGTGGTATTTGTAAACATTCCTTGAGATTTCGCTACATTACTTTGTTAAAAACAATTTACGGACACTCGATGGTGCCTTCTCCTAGTGGGTTTTGTATGTATAAAACTGGTAATTAATTCTAGCCCACACATCTTGCGATTGCTCATGAGCGATTCTACTAAATCTATAATTATATACATACAATCCAAAATTATCAAGATAAATAACATACATAAAATCCATGACTATATACATGAAGTTCAAAATTGTGGAGTTTTAAGATCACTGATTACTAACTGGAATAAAAGTTTTTTATGCATTCGGTAAAGATTGTGTTATATGAAAATGATCAAAAATATATTAAAAATATATTAATATATTAAATGACAATATAGTTATGCTCCCATTACGTATTTACATCTATAAAATCTACATATAGTAACAATAATGTGATAAATGTAAAAAGTGTAAAAAATCTTTCTAAAAATCTAAAAAATCTAAAAAATCATTAATAATCATTGATAAAACAATTTATATCAATTTCCACGTTTAACCCTTTAGGTGTCATACTATCTAGTTTATGAATCCACCATGTTTCATTTTGTGAAATAGCTCTTTTCATGTTGGTGCCTCTCCAATGTTTTTCTATTGTATCTATTGCGCAAAATTTTAATTTGCTCGGATCTTTGTTATGGCATAGTCTATAGTGGTTAGATAAGCTATGTTTCTTGAATCCTTTTTTAATATTTGCTACATGTTCCCTTAATCGGATTCTTAATTCTCTTGTGGTGCGTCCTATATATTGGAGTCCACACTCACACTCCAATAAATAGGTAACATGGGTGGACCTGCAAGTTATGAATTTTTCTATTTTGTATTGGCGCTTTGTAACATTGGATGTTAAATGTGTTTCTTTTCTAGATTTGTTGTTTTTTCTGCAGGTGCGGCAGATGACACAATTGCCGCATCGATAGTACCCCTTCTGATCTAGAAACGTCACTGTTTTTTTCGGAGGATCGGGTATGTTTTTAGCAATTTTATCTTTAAGGATGGGTGGTCTTCTATAAATAAAATGAGGTTTTGTTGGTAAAATGTTTTTAAAAGTAGGATCTCTCATTAAAATGGGCCAGTGGTTTTTAAAGATGTTCTCTAATTGTTTGTACTGCTGGTTAAAATCTGTACAAAAGGCAATTTGGTGGGTTTTTTTCTTTTTCTTACTCGGTTGTAATAATTCTTTTCTGTTCAAATTCTTGACTTTTTGTTGTATCTGGTTGAGCATTTTGGGTTTATATCCTTTATCTTTAAATCGTTGGATCAACATATTCGATTGCTGCATGTAATCACTTTCAAATTGGCAATTTCTCCTTAGTCTTATAAGTTGCCCTTTCGGGACTGCTGCCAACCACTTAGGGTGGTGATTACTGTTGATTGGTATATATCCATTTCTGTCCGTGCTTTTAAAAACATTTTACCAACAAAACCTCATTTTATTTATAGAAGACCACCCATCCTTAAAGATAAAATTGCTAAAAACATACCCGATCCTCCGAAAAAAACAGTGACGTTTCTAGATCAGAAGGGGTACTATCGATGCGGCAATTGTGTCATTGGAGTGTGAGTGTGGACTCCAATATATAGGACGCACCACAAGAGAATTAAGAATCCGATTAAGGGAACATGTAGCAAATATTAAAAAAGGATTCAAGAAACATAGCTTATCTAACCACTATAGACTATGCCATAACAAAGATCCGAGCAAATTAAAATTTTGCGCAATAGATACAATAGAAAAACATTGGAGAGGCACCAACATGAAAAGAGCTATTTCACAAAATGAAACATGGTGGATTCATAAACTAGATAGTATGACACCTAAAGGGTTAAACGTGGAAATTGATATAAATTGTTTTATCAATGATTATTAATGATTTTTTAGATTTTTTAGATTTTTAGAAAGATTTTTTACACTTTTTACATTTATCACATTATTGTTACTATATGTAGATTTTATAGATGTAAATACGTAATGGGAGCATAACTATATTGTCATTTAATATATTAATATATTTTTAATATATTTTTGATCATTTTCATATAACACAATCTTTACCGAATGCATAAAAAACTTTTATTCCAGTTAGTAATCAGTGATCTTAAAACTCCACAATTTTGAATTTCATGTATATAGTCATGGATTTTATGTATGTTATTTATCTTGATAATTTTGGATTGTATGTATATAATTATAGATTTAGTAGAATCGCTCATGAGCAATCGCAAGATGTGTGGGCTAGAATTAATTACCAGTTTTATACATACAAAACCCACTAGGAGAAGGCACCATCGAGTGTCCGTAAATTGTTTTTAACAAAGTAATGTAGCGAAATCTCAAGGAATGTTTACAAATACCACTCCAATATAACATAGACCAAGAGCGGTCTGGGTTGGAAAGTGAATGTATCGGTTTACAAACCAGACACAAACCAAATACAAATTAGGAGTGACCATCCTAACATATTTAACACAGTGACACGCTCTGCAAGTCAGCTACAGAGGACGATGTGTTACACATCGAAACGCGTCTAGTGATTGGTCGAGCGTATCACGTGACCTCCGGCCGGTGTAGTGGATGCTGCGGGAGCAGTCAGCCGCCGAGCCGCTCTCTTCATTCATTCATTTTTTTGCATGATATTATACTATGTTTGTGAGTATATTCCCATTGTTTTTTCAATAAACACCCCCCTTTTTAAACGATCTTCACCATGAATGACTCTCTTTTCATGAGGACATCGGGGAGGAATTAATACTCACAGAAATAATTATACATCAAGCGGAGAAGCAGGGCAAAACTATCCTTACATGCCTGAAAACTACCATCTAGCGGTGAGTAGATAACCAAAGGGGGAGACCCCGAACAAAGCACAAATCAAGCACTTTAGCACCTGTATGAGTTCAAGTGAAAAGATTCATCACGGCAACACGATGATATAATGGACATTGAGCCATATATTTATTTTCACCAATACTACAGCACTTTATGAGTTTTATGTATTGTATTATTTATTTAATTTATATGAAGTATTTCATTTATTCTATTATTTTATATGAATTTTTGATATATTTATAAACCAATTTAAGCAGCGCTGCAAATCACAGTTTTACACATTTCAAAAGAGCACTCAGCACTTTTACACTGCAGCTAGCAGCTTTTTACACACAATTCACTAGTATATTGTTGCACTCAAGCACTTTTTCCATAAGCGCAGGGTCCTCTCAGTCTCACACTGAGTACACACTGCAACTTGATAGAAGTGCTGAATCCTCGACTGAAAGTCCAGAAGATCCAGGACTGTGAAACTGTAGAACTCCTGACACTGTTATGCTGTACAGTTCACCGAATACTGTCCCCCGCTTTGGCCAGCTTGAGGTAGTATGGAGTAGAACTCTGCAAATCTTTACTTGCAACTGACACACTCTATACAATTCAGGGCCCAGATGCAGATGCCCCCTTGACTGTAACTCTTCAGGGTCCACTGACTATGTACCCCCTTTGCAGCTGGCTAACACTGGATCCCAGAACCTCTTCCGGAGTGGTTCCCCTCTGACTCTAGGCAGACCCCCCAGGGGCAATCCTCCGTACTCACGACCTGTGTAGGCTTTCCTGGGACTGGACCTCTCTCGCTCTCCGCAGGCTCTCGGCACACCGGATCCCCTCAGCTCAACTCAGCACTCTCTGGATACTCAGACAACACCCCAAGATATTCTCCTTCCTCAGACAGGAGGAGAGACAGCCGCACTCTCCTTCCTGGGACTCTGCTCCCGCCAAAGACACCGTGCCACGCACTTCCCCCCAAACTTATACCCACTCCAAGGATCCTTAGCAGCCTAATCTGCCTTCTGGGGTAGTTACAAGCTGGGATGTGTCCCCTGATTGGGCTTCCCACGCTGCCCTATGAGAAACCTCTCACAGGAACCAGTGGGGATACTTCTCCCCTCAGCAGGCACATCTGGAAGCCCTGACACCCTAGCCAAATAAATCACAGCCCTGCTGGTAGGCAGACATGGCCCACTATACATTTACCTAGCACCCACCTGTAGGGTGCTACATGTAATTGCCTAAAGTCTTAGACATTTCAGGTTTGAGATTGTAATACCTTGGAAAAAAGTGAAATAGTTAACATAACACTGACTTCAACATTTTCAAAAATGGAATTATATTATATTTGAATGAACATGCAACATTACAAATTTTAGTTTAAATACTTTGCAGCCAGCAAGTGGCGCTCCATGCTCCTTTTTATGTGATATATATGCTCCTTTGTGTTTGTGCTTGTAAATTACATATTCAGCCAGCAGGTGGAGCTGTCAGTGCATTTTCACATGCATCAGAGTAGTGCAGTTCCTAGCCACATGGCTGAAAAAAAACCCTGTTTAGAAAGCCCTATACAGTACAAGTGAGTGACCCCCAAATACATTGTATGAGGATTGTAAAATCTATTTTTTAAAATCAGTTTTTAGTAAATCAATTTTTAAATTAGGCTTTTCTGTTTCACTTATTACAGAAGCTGGCCACCTAAATTCCATAAATCACAGCATTACCAGTCCAGAGTTCGGTGAATGGTCTCCAAATAAATTATAGAATTTTTACTGTGCCCTAGGCCCAAGATATAGTTTTACATCTCTTAGTCAATTACTGAGATTACAGTCCAGGAGTGAGTGACTGACCCCCCTTCCCCTCATATAAATTATACCATTCCTATTGTGCCACAGGATACAGTTTGGTCATTTTTGTTCCTGTCAATTATTTAGATTACTTTAGGCTTTTCTAGTTCATTTACAAAGAGAAGATGGCCATCTGCTACCACACCATGTGTTCCTTCCTGGACGCACAGCCCACATAGCCATCCAACTCAGCAGCATGGTCTCCTGCAACTTCCAGGGCATACCTGCCCAGACTGCTATTCATTCAGTTTGCTGAAGGCAGGAGATGAAGTGGTTCAATATTAGTCCCTACTTTTATGTAGAAAACATCACTGCCTAGTAATGTATGTACAATGGACGATGGAGGGTGGATCAAATTGTGGTGGCAGCCATCGATTCTTTAGTGTCTAGCTAAAGTTGCTTTTCACAGTGACAGCTGATGGGAACGACATCCCTGGGGGGAAAATGAATGGTGCAGAGAGGCAGGCATGACATTGACAATAATGACAGGCATAATGACAGTTAGAAACTAGTTTTTTTTATGACAGACCCCTTATTTTAATCACTTTAGGAAGGTTTTACCCCTTTAATGACCAGGCCATCTTTTGCGAAACAGCACTGCGTTAATTTAACTGTCGATTGCACGGTCGTGTGACGCTGTACCCAAATAAAATTGATGGATTTTTTTCCCCACAAATAGAGCTTTCTTTTGGTGGTATTTGATTACCTGTGCGATTTAATGCATTTTTAGGTCGTAAACTATAGGCCCATCGGAGGATTGTCTGGCCCTCTGGTGGACCAGTATGCCCCTAATTGTAAAAATACACCAGTTCAAATGTGCCATAACAATGGCAGTCAGCCAAAAAAAAAATAGCTTTTACAGTGACAGTCAATGGAAAAAATGCACTGCTACCATAGTGGTTAGTAAATACATATAAGAGTGGTACTGTAAAAAGAACAAAAAGAGGGCGCACCAATCTTGCGCATTACCTAAGTGGTGTTTTAATAAAAAGAAGGGGAAAGGAAATCTACTCACAAACACAAAAGTCTTAAAAGCATATCCAGTCCACAATGGACACAAAGCAACCAGGTCACCGGGACAAAGTCCAGCACACTGGAAGAGCTTCCAAATGGCTAACGCACTTCGAGGGGAGATCCCCTCTTCCTTAGAGCCAGGAAGTGTCTGGATTGTGTTTGTGAGTTCATTTCCTTTCCCCTTTTTTAAATAAAACACCACTTGGGTAATGCGAAAGGTTGGTGCGCCCTCTTTTTGTTCTTTTTACAGTGTTTCTATTGGGTTTCCCCTGACCCTGGGAGGGCAGCAAAGTCTGTGCATATACCCAGAGCCATAGAAACTCACCGCCACCACATCTCTTTTGAGCGCAGGAGAGTTTGTTTGTTATATAAGAGTGGAAAAATAGTAATATATGAAACATTACCAAAGTGCGCTAAACAAATTAAGAAACAGATGTTCAAAAATTCATGGATGGTGTCTGGGTTGACACCAAAAACATATGCATTCAAATCCAAAAACTATAAAAAGTCTTTCTTTTCAAATTGGAGTGAAGGTAAGGGAGTGTTGGGAGGTGGGTGGGGCCTCGTCCCAAAAATAGTGATCCAAAGTGGTTTTCAGTGACCTGGTATACACATGTGAACACCCAGTGTTAGGAGTGGACTCTTACCACAATGTGGAGAGATGTGAGCATGTACTGTGTTATGTCCAGAAGTCCCAACTGATCAAGCTGACAGGGATGGTTCTCGGAATAGACCGGATCAATCAGCTGCTTCCAAAGTGGGGGGGGGGGGGGATCTGTAGGCTTCCAAATAGGGGAAGATGCGAAGAAAGATCGTACCCAGAGAAGAGAAGAGGACTATAGTGCATTACCTTCGGCTTTATTTATAAATTGAATGAAGAGACACTTACACAATCCAGACGAAAAGACAGCAAATACAGGATGGTCACGGATGTCTGCAGTACAAACCGGGACCTATGACAGCACGGCTGGCTCCCCCCGACGCGTTTCCACTGACAAGTCGGCTTCTGGGATTTATATAAGAGTGGCAGTCAGAGAATTGCATCAATGCAGCGGCAGTCCATTGTGTAATGTGCCATTGCTGTGGCAGTAAGTGTAGAAAGCACTGTTTAGGTAGACTAGTAAGGGACAAACATGGAGTTTGCCATTGTGGACCTCTCTCTATCTAAAAATAGAAGATACCTGGCTGCCAAGCTGACACCCTTGTTTGGTTGTCACTTTTGACAAACCTTGGACTTTTAAGAGTATGGCTGTGAAAAGGGTTGATAGCAATAGTGCTGTACCATATTAGACATACATAGCAGCAAGAAAGAAAACAGGTGATATCTTTCAGGAGATAATGAAATATTTCCTAATTCTTTGCTGTCTTCATCAAGTAATGCAAGGAGAAGTGAGTTTTTTTTTTAAAAAGCTTGCACTAAAAAATATTTAGTTAGTCAAATAAAAGTATCACCTGTAACTTTAAAGGGTAACTCCACTTTCGTGGGGAAAAAAATATCAAATAAAGAAAAAACAAAATAGCATATTCAATTGCGACACAAATCATATTGTAATTGAATGTTATTAAAAATTACCTTTCCTTTTCAATCTGCAGCTGTTGTCATTTTCTGAAAGTGCAATGCAATATGGCTACCTGGAGCTGTTCTGTACACAGAATGTGTACTGACCACACCCCCAGAAACATAATTTCCTGCTTGTGTGATTGGCTCACCGATTTTGTACAGAATGTGTACTGAGTGACCACTCCCTCTACCACCAATCACAAAACTTCTGGCATATTGTTGCCTTACAGGCATTGTTTCTGGTTTTAATTGTACAACAATAAAATGTTCATTTTTATTACATCCCTGTGCCGATAAAGTCCATGTTTCCTTGATCGCGAAATTCACACCCCAGAAACATAATTTCCTGCTTGTGTGATTGGTTCACCAATTTTCCCAGAAGTCTGCACTAAGATACAAGTCAGATTTCTGGCATCCCCTGCAACAAAAATGTCATTTTTGGTGAGATACTCCCAAAAGAACACGTCTAAAGGGATGCAGGCCCAGCAGCTTTCCTCATTAGAGCCCTGCAGGTGCCACAGATAATTATGAAACCCCTCCCATTTGACCGACTTAGCACATAGGCACAGAGGAACAAACAATGATTTCTTCTGAATAACAAAATGTATGAATCTGCAACAAAGTTTTTGTATTGTAATGTACAGCGATCACCCAGAGGGGAATGTTTTTTTTCAACAAAAGTGGAGTTACGCTTTAATTTCTCTGCTATAAAACAGACATGCAATCAAAAGAAAGAGAAGGCTTTCATTGTGGTTTCAAATAAATAGCATATCATCCTGTAATTCTCTTTGAATTGGTGCATCAACTATAAAAAAATAACCCTTTTTATTTATTCATTAAAATCATTAGGTGTATGATAAACAATTAGTATAAATATATGAAATCCTTTATTAATGTTGCCTAATCTCCTGCAACATGAAGGTGGGTCAGATTTGGAGTCCCAGCAGTGAGAGATTGTTTTGCTGCACTGTAAAAAGTTTGGGCTCTATATTTCTGAAAGGGCAAAGCATGTGAAGACACAAACTGTATAGTAAGCTCTAACCATCAACAAGAATTGGTCACACCATGCACAATCATTTTCTTCATATAAAGTAATTACTTGTTTTAGTAGCACATCTATTGATTCGTTTTTTTGCACTGTGCATACACATCATAATTTAGCCACACCCCTTTACCTATGACTATTTAGCCATACCATTTTTTTTCCCCCATGCAAAAGCACCTGTTGCTTTGTTGCTGTTTTCTTAAATGTCCCTTTTTCTTATCTTCCAGTGCTGGGAAACAAGTCTGTTGAATGTATCTTCGTTCCTCAATCCCAGACTCTCCTGTTCCCTGGCTTAACAAATATACATTACAAAATATCCTGGCATACCTGTGTGAGGTCCAATAAGGTATGTACTTAAAATCTGTTGCAAAAATGTATGGTGTCATAAACGATGTGCTGTTTTACACTGATGTGTTCCCATTGACTTGACAATGGAAGGTGCCTTTTTGGTGCGCTTTTGAAAATCTGCAACAAAGATGCAGCATGCAGGACTTTTCAAAGCAAAGTGCACCTGCAGTGTGAACAGTTACATAAGATTTATAGAGGAATAGTTTTCTTGCACTTTTGTTGCCTAGGAAAGCATGGCAAAAGCACACCAGTGTAAAATGGGCCTTAGAAAATGTACCCTCTGTACATAAATGTGATTAAGATGCTTTCTGAAGACGTCCAATGTGATGAAACGCGTAGAGGTGGAGAAATAATTTCCGCTTCGTGGAACACACACTGGCTCCATGGCTAGGCAGAGCAGCTGCGTTACCCATACTTGTCTAGTCAGCTGGTCATTCCAGGTGCCAGAGGGGCACCATCATAATGTGTGTGAATTTCTTTTATACGTGGGCAATTTTTAAATAAAAATGGTATGCGATGATATCTCCCCTGGTCTGTGTCTCTCATGTATGAACCTACTATGAGGATGATTTGTGAATTGTGCTTGTGTTATCTTTGCTGTCTATCTATTGGAAAATGAGTAGAGATGGTGAATCCTTAGAGCTGGCATTTCCTGGAGGTTTATAAACAAAAGCGCATTCAGACCTTATTATGTAATATTAGGGGTCAATATAATCTGGTGATTGAGAACTCTGTTAGGGGCAGTCTGGAAAACATATATTGGCCATCAGAGGGGATTACGATTTGGCAATTCATATTCACCTGTGTTGATGCAGCTCTGCCACATTAAGTAGAGAGGGCTGGTTGGGGGGATATGGAGTTAATTAGGAAGACCGCATCCTGCCACATTAATATATTTTTTGGAAACTCTTTTTAGAGTTTACTTCTTGTTAGCATATACCATACACTATATTGTCAAAGTATTGGGACGCATGAAAAATGGACAAAACATTAATGTGCAAACATTAAAGTGCAATATTGCCACAATATAACAATAGATCGTACATCCACCTTAATGTCAAAAGTATTGGGGGCCTGCCTTTACACACACATTCATTTTAATGGCATCCCAGTCTTAGTCCGTAGGGTTCAGTATGGACTTGGCCCATCCTTTGCAGCTATAACAACTCTTCTGGGAAGGCTGCCCACAAGGTTTAGGAGTGTGTCTAGGGGAATGTTTGACTATTCTTCCAGAAGCACATTTGTGAGGTCAGGCACTGATGTTGGATGAAAAGGCCTGGCTCACATTCTCCCCTCTAACACATCCCAAAGGTGTTCTATTAGGTTGAAGTCAGAAATCTGTTTAGGCCAGTCAAGTACCTCCATGCCAAACTTGCTCATCCATGTCTTTATAGACCTTGCTTTCTGCACTGGTCCAAATCATTTGGTGGAGGGGGGAATATGGTGTGGGGTTGTTCAAGGGTTGGGCTTGGCCCCTTAGTTTCAGTGAAAGGAACTTTTAAGGCAGCATACCTAGACATTTTGGTAAATTTTCATGTTCCCAACATTGGGGATGGCCCCTTCCTGTTCCAACATGACTGCGCACCAGTGCACAAAGCAAGGTCCATAAAGACTGGGATGAGTGAGTTTGGGGTGGAGGAACTTGACTGGCCTGCACAGAGACCTGACCTCAACCCGATAGAACATCTTTAGGGTGAATTAGAGTGGAGACTGCAAGCCAGGCCGTCTCACCCAACATCAGTGCCTGACCCTACAAATGCGCTTCTGGAAGAATGGTCAAACATTCCCATAGATACACTCCTAAACCTTGTGGACAGCCTTCCCAGAAGAGTTGAAGCTGTTATAGCTGCAAAGGGTGGGCCAACTCCATACTGAACCCTATGGAATAAGACTGGGATGCCATTAAAATGAATTTGTGTGTAAAGGCAGGTGTCCCAATAATTTTGACAATATGGTGTACTGTATGTACAATCTATTATTATGTTGTGGCAATATTGCACTTTAATCACAATTTGTTTGCACATTAATGTTTTGTCCACTTTTGATCATTTTCACTATAGCACCTTCTTTTGTACTTAATATATATCATGTACATATAAAGAATTAAGGAATTCATTAGCATCTTAATTGAATTAAAGTCCCAGCCTCTTTTATTATATCAATCCCTGGGGCAGGTCAGAACCTTAATTGAATTGTCGGGAGCCACAGCTGTCAGGATTACTGTGCGTGCACAATATGATATTTAGGCTTCATTCACACGGATGTAAAATAGCACATATACAAGTGTTTTTTTAATTACAAATCTGAATGCGTGAACATGAGCTAGTTTCAGATCCATAACACAGAATCCAAAAATGTGCATCTAAGAACATTTGCTTTACGCGCATATATACGTGTTTGTAACCACGTAAATTAAAACAAAACAAAGGGGTAAAATAAATTATCATAAAAAGCAATCTACTGATCATTACACAGGAACATTTCTCCTAGAAAACACATGTGTAATAACATCAGTATCATTTTTACAGCCCAGTAAGCTAAGAGCAATATACACAGCGGCTGCTGGACTAAAAGGGGTGCCCCCCCCAAAAGTTTATATTCATAGAATGATTTATTTTTTATTAAATAATATGACTAACATCTTAAAGTTAAAAAATGTTAGTCATGTTATAATTTATTTCAAAATAAATCGTACCACTGTATGGGGCACCGGACCAATAGCTTTCTATTAGCTCCATAATTAACAAGCACGTGGTTAGAGCCTGAGGCTCTAATTGGCTTGTTTAATGTTGTCCTCGGGGCGCAGAGCACTGTGCCCGAAACCCTCCCACTTTTTACTTTAGCGAATGAAAATTCGCCATCATGTCAATTTCGGTTTCTTGTCCTGGAAGATTTGGAACACAGAAGCCACCGCCTGCCACGTATCAGGGGAGCCGTTACAGCCCAGGCTGGAGGCTGCAGGTTAGGACCTGGAGGGGTTTGTTTGCACCCCCTAAAACAATGTTATCACCATCTGCCACTGATTGCACAGTTTAGTTGGTAAAAATACATGAATTGTGTATTTCATTTTTGCATGGACTTTTACTTTAAAATTCTGTACTTAAAGTGTTTGTAAACCCTCACCTTGTAAAAAAAAAAAAACCCATTCCTGTTTAAAATAGAAATAAAAGACAAAATATTTGTGTATAGACATTAAAAAAACATTATACATACTTTTTTCCCTTTTTTTTTTTTTTTTTTTTGTGTGCTCACATACTCTTTGTTCTCAGCTGCATAAGAGCTGGGGGAGGAGAAGCAGCAGTATACTGAGCTTCCCTGTGAATGGCTTTGCAGGGGGGGGGCATGTCAGGACAAGTCTGATCATTGAAGGAAAGCAGGCTGAGTTCCCAGCATAGCTAGAGAACTGACCTGCGTAGTGTGGTCAGTTGTTTTGTATAATCTCGGTTTATTGGTTTAAACATTTACAAACATACAATAACTGGTAACAAGCAATCCAGAGCGCATAGTTTGTCAAGTCTCAAACAGAGGGAAAGTAACCAAGCATGTCATACTTTCTATGGATCACCTATAGTTGTAGAAGGAAGTAGAGAAATGTGAGATAACATAATGTAAAACAATTACCTAGAGAGGTAACAACAACAGGATAGAGACACAAAGAAATAAGAAAGAAGGGGAAAAGAAGGGTGATCCGGCCATATACCTCTCAGGTAGAAGCTAAGAACTCAACCGAGCTGAGCGAAAAAGAAAAGGAGGTCTCCCCGGTCTTGGGCATTTGGCCC
The DNA here is from genome assembly GCF_965119305.1 of Pelophylax lessonae. Taxonomy (NCBI): domain Eukaryota; kingdom Metazoa; phylum Chordata; class Amphibia; order Anura; family Ranidae; genus Pelophylax; species Pelophylax lessonae. The sequence goes on along the minus strand of NC_138775.1, from coordinate 233,364,131 downwards.
CAGTAGACCTGACTCCCACCCTATAGGAGGGAGGAGGGGGGAGCCCATATATCCAGATACATTTTACTCGGGTAATCATTTCAAGGTGCTAATTAACCTTAAACAACATTAGAATATTTAGTAGTGCGGTTCACATCACCTGAAAGAGGCCTTGATCCTGATGCCCACGCCTGGTTTATGGCAAATTTGATTCTGTATCAGAAAGGTTGCTGACAGTAGGATTCCGATCTAACTGGACCAGCCGTTTGAAGGTCGGGTTTGCTAGAGCTAGCAGAGCTAAGTCTAGGCTGAAAGACAATAGGGTCAAGGTGTGGTTTTTCCATAGTTCCCAGGTGGATTCAAATCTTTTTGGGGTATCTCTGCAAGTGGCAAGCCAGTCTTCGGCTTCCATAATCTCACCCACTTTCCGTGTGGTCAGTTGTTAATAGAAAAGCAGAGGGACTGGCAGGAACACCAGGGATTTCGCATAAAGGAAGCAATACAAAGAGAACAGGAGACTTTCTCATACAGGTACCTGATACAGCAGGCACATATGAGGAATATGAAAAGTTAGGGTAACAAATACATTTTCAGGTCTTAAATTCAAATTAACACATCCTAGTGTACCGTTCATCCCTAAAGCCTAGTACACACTAGATTTTTTATTTTTTTTTTCAACCCAGTGGGTTTGAACGGAAAAAAAAAACTGAAGAGCTTGGGAGGAGCTGCTGTACTAATGATCCCATTATAGTACAGTGACCTCCCCCGCTGAGCTTTTGTGTTCTGACAGGGGGATGGTCCCTATGCCAGAATACACTGCTTAGCCATTGGCTGAGAGCACTGATTGGATGCTGATTGGCAGACCATTTTCGGGCATGCCCCTTCAACAAAAGCCAGCAGAACGACCGGCTTCTGTCCGACCGGCTGCCGTACACATGGGCCGAATGTTGGCAGGTTTCATTTGAACCGGCTAATGCTGCCTGATATTCAGTCAATGTATATGGCCCTTAACTGTATTTCTAAACATGCTAGATGGATGTGTAGGAAGTTTTCTTTTGCTGAATTAAGTAAATTATCTTCAGCACCATCAATACCCAATTGTCTACATTGTACATTGACGGGACTTCTTTAACATCACAGATGCTTGCAATAGTTTTCCATTTGAACGTTTATGCTGAAAATCAGAATATTAGAGTGGGTCATTAGGACCAGGCTACCGGATGCCTAAAATATACTGTAATAACTAGGTATTCCGTTATTGAGAGTTGTGTGAGGTTGTAATTATTTATATGAGAGATGATTATGGCCACGCGCGCCTACACAGGTTGAACTGGATGGACTATTGTCTTTATTCAACCTCAACTACTATGTAACTATATGTAACTATGTAACTAAATTAACACATCCCAAAAAATTTTGTGCAGTTCACCCCTAAAGCCTAGTACACACTAGTATTTTTTTTTTTTTTTTTTTTCAACCCAGCGGGTTGAAAAAAAAAAAAAAACTGAAGAGCTTAGGAGGAGCTGCTGTACTAATGATAAATAATCTTCTTACAGTGTGTCTATCTTTTAAATACATTTGGTTTTTAATTGCGTCATAGTTTGTAAGCAGATTTTCACATTTTGGGTAAAAAATATACATGAAAACAAAACCATGGTGTGAATAAATTTGTGAATTTTATCAATTTCATTCTGCCGATGTGCCTCTCTGCTGTTACTGCCAAAGTCCCTTTAATAAAACAGCAGCTTAAAAAAAACACACACACATTCCCAACAAAAATGCTTGTTGCAATACAAGAAGCTGATCTGTTCTCTCATAGGATAAAGTGGGTGGCAGGCTGCTTGAAGTAAATCATTAATACAGCATGTAGCTAGAAGATAGGAATGTGCCTAATGTCATTTGTATGCTGTATTAAAGGGTTAATGTTCAGTGATTTAAGGGTTAATATGCTGTGGTGTGCCTGCTATTTTGCCTGTGGCACTTCCGGTAGCAGGGGTATTTAAGCGGGAAGGGGCTGGGCCAGTAAAGGTTTTTGGTCATGGGAGTGAGAAGGGCCATATATACAGAGATGAAGAGTTGCATCTAAGTGGGGATACATCATGGCGGGACCCTGAAGCAGGATTGTTAGTGAGCCATGTGGCCATCAGTTGGAAACTAATACAAGCTAAAGGTATGAGACACCACAGCATAGCCTAAGTCCAGTCTAATAGTTAGAGTAACATACTTCTGTTTTTACCATTTGCAATGCCCATGTGATTGACGAAAAAAAACTGTAAAGCAGAGATGAAGAATTGTAGGTTTTGCCATTTCATTCCGTTCCAAGAAGTTGCTGGTTAAGTGATTTGTTTGGTTTACTGTGAACAGAGAGTGAGAGTAAGCTTCTACACTGAATAGGAAATGGGAACGAAGTGTAAACCTTTATGCTAACCTTCTGGGTGATAGAGCGTAAAATGTAAAAGGAAGGGGGAGCAGTCAGTTCGGGAGAGGAGGTGATGGTGGGCAGTGATGGAGGATCTGTCAGAGGAGTGGATTGGTGGCTGTATGGTATACCCTTATAAGTGGCATGGACCCCATGTTAGGACCTGCTGCATTGCAAAATTCCCCTATGGCCTTGACCACGGGTGTGCTAAACCTAGCAAAGTATACAGCAGCTTCCCTTCATGCCTTTGGGCTGAAGAGTGAAGTATATCATGTAATGTGTGTGAAAAAACTGGTTGAGACAAATCGGAGTGCAATGCTATTTCTCTCGAAACTACTCTGTAGTCAGTTTCCAGGATAGGTGTCAATGGCAAGTTAAAACATTATCCTTCTTCAGTGGGTCCCAATGTAGTAGTTGAAGGGCGCTCATTCACACAAGAAAGCAGTTCCATCATGCTAACACTTAGAAAAAGTAATCAATTTAAACTGACATCATGAGGTTCTCTCATGCTGCCAGTAAGCCAACTTTACCCAAGGACAATTATGTTGACAGTGGAGAAGATTAAACAGCTGAAAAGGCCCATTTAGGGCAGCCAAGGTGGCAGTAATAATAGTGACAGAAATGTAAATGTTGGGAGTGTACAGGACAACCTGGACGGATTCACTGTGGCAGATATATTTCTCCACAATTTTGGTTTTGCCTAATTAGGGTTGGTGGTTTAAAGACCCAACCAAGCAGGGTGAAGGTTACCCATGCAGGGTGAAGGTTTCTGGGGTAGTCTGGTTTGAGAAAAGAGGACTGATTTTTAGTACTCTCTGGATTGCAAATGGAGGTGCATGATTAACCCCCTTTGCAGGGCAAAACACATTGGGGTTTGACTTTAATGGATTGAGCTGGGGATGCTTTTATTTGCCTACAACGTGAGCGTTTGAGGGGTGCGGCAGCTGGGAAAGCTCCTCTCATTTTGACTGCATGTCTTGGGTCTGGGCAAACCCATTCCCTGCCTGTACCCTCACAAACCAGCAGGTACCTTCCTACAGGACTCCATAAGCCTGTAGGGACCACTAAACATTGGGTCCCCAGTATTCTGGGTTTAATGACGTGAGTGCAGAGCGTCATTGCCTTACCCCCAAGAAGGCTTCATCGTGGTGCCTTTAATTTATGGTGTACTGTAGCAGAGAATGGTGAAGACGTCATCACACCAGCAGCACTCTCTTTATCAGCATAGACTGCCCATTTCAGAGAAGGGATGAAGTCACATGCCAGCAAGTGTGAAATACTGAAGATTCTCTGCAAGACAAAGACAGAATTCACTGGAATAGGCAACAGTATTATATGACTTTTAGATTTCAATAGATTTTTATTTGGTTTAAGTGCAATTTAAACATACATAAAACATAGGAATAGCAGTAGTTATAAGACATAACAACTCAGTATGAAAAGGAGATCCAGGGACACAGCCCCCAAGGGAACACAGAAAAAAAGTACATCCCGCTAATCAACATAGATTCTACCAAGTCCCGAGCCTAGGCGGCCCGGTTCAGACCAAGGCCCGCCCCCCCCCCCAGCGCCCCAAAAAGGGAACACACTGCGCCAAACAGGGGGGGGAGCGACTTCCCAGCCCCAACCCACTGCCACCCAACCGGCCCCGGGACAGCAAAGTGACCTCGGGGACATGTCAAATATAAAACACAACAATGCATGAATAAAAACGAGGCCGCAATAAGCGGTGTCAACCAACTCTAAAAGATCCCCAGGGGACCGTATCTGTCAGGCGACAGAACAACAGAGAAAAGAGGGGCCAAGAAAGTGACAGGAAAGGAAAGAGAAGGAAGTGGAGAGAAGCAGAAAGGGGAAGGGAAAAGGAAGGGGTCCAGGATCAGTGGGGGGAAAGGTGTCCAGGTCCGCCTCAGGGGGGCCGAGCACACACGGTAGGCCACTCAGACAAAGGTCAGTAATGGAAAATCCATAAGTTACCGGGGTCCCGCCAGATATCTCATCCAGGGGTCCCAGGTCTTCTCGAGGAGGGGTAGCTTATCCTGGAGGATGGCCACCATTTGCTCATTCACCATAATCCAGGTTAGCTTAGCTTTAAGCAATTCAAGTAAAACTACCGGGGACCGCCAGGAGCAAGCTATGGCGATCTTGGCCGCTGTGAATATAAAAGTGACCAAGCGTTTGGTGTGTTTGGGGGCCTGGTCAATTGGTTTGCCCAATAATGCCTTGGTAAGGGATGTGATCAAATTAATGTTCGTGAGTGAGTAGACAAAATTATACACTCGGATCCAGAAACGGCGGACCTTAGGGCAGGTCCACCAGATATGCAGGACCGTGCCCGACTGGCCGCAATTATATGACTTTTAAAGTGACACAGCCATTAGCATACTGCACATGTATTATAAAAACTGTGTCTCTTCAAGGCAAAGTAAGTACAACTAAATTAGTCACAAAGCAGAAAAAAGTAAGCCTGGCAGGTCAGCACTCTTATTCACAGGAATGAGATATGACACCTAAATTGCATATTTTTAGCAAAGCACATTTTCATTCTTCACAAGTTTTATTAATGTTTGTCTAGTTTAGAAATGAGGGATGTGACCTAAAAGAAAATGTAGATTTTCTTTGTACATATTTTTCCTGTACTATATTGCCTGTCTGCAGTAGCAGCAGAGAATCCTGACTGTGCTCCATGCAAGTTTGAATCATATAGCAATGTCTCGTCTGGGAGGGGTGTAAAATAACAGAGACTTTTACTGATGCACAATATGTACAAGATTGTTTTACGCTTTGTGTAGTAATATATTTGATTTTTATTATGTTGCAGTCTGGAGGTTTCTCTATTCTTTCCACCAGTAAAATATGGCTCCCATTTCCTATCCTAGATATAGTGGCAGCCAGAGCTCTGTGTGTGATTAAAATGTTGCTTTTTGATTTTGCAGAACAAACATTTCAACATTTTAAAGACTCAATTTGTATTCTGCATGTTCACTATACGATTAACTTTTCATCAACATCTATATCTTCAAAAAGTGAAGAGTCCTGAATCTCAGAGGTATAAATATGTAACATGGGGAAACAAGAGTCTCACTCATGTTAGGGCAGAAGGCATGAAAGGAAAGACTTTACTTGGAACTTAGGGTAAGCCTAGGTTAACAGTAGTGCCACTGCATAACAATGCTTTTTTCAGTGTGCTTATCATACATTTTCATGATTCGTGCAATTTTTTGTGCAAGGGTGAAAACGGTTTGTTAAGCACAAAACTCTACCAAAAGAACTAAAATTGACCTCAATAGTTCCTGACTGAAGGCCTGACACTTAGGCTACATTCACACCTGAGCGTAGCGTTTTTCGCGCGTTTTTTACCGCGATTTTACCGCGATTTTTGCGGCGTTTTTTACCGCGATTTTTACCGCGATTTTTGTGCAGGCGTTTTTAGATTGAATAGAGATCAATGGAAAACGCCTGTAATCTGCCCAAAAAGAAGCTCATGTACTTTTTTGAGCGTTGGGCGTTTTGTATACAGCGTCAAAACGCTCAGATGTGAACAGGGGCCATTGAAATGATTTGTCTTGTTGGGCGTTTTGAGAGCTGATCCTAGAGCAGAAAAACGCCCCAAAAACGCCCCAAAACGCCTAGATGTGAACGGAGCCTAAAAGTGACACTATATCAATATTCTCCATAAATATACACATTACTTAATGGCAATCTATTTTTCATGAAGTTGTTTTTTACTGTATTTTTCATCCTCTTTTTATGTCCTCTGTGAGCTTGCAGGCAGGTGCAGTCTAATTTCTCCACTGCAGTGGCATTGCAGGAAAAGACAAAGTCAAGAGTAACATTTTTACTCTATGGTCTCCTGGGTCACTGGGGGAGCTATCCGATTGCATGCTGGCACCCAATGTGACTCTGGCAGCCATCTTGGGTCAGGCAGAGTCTATTTAAGACCCTGGCTCCCAGGCTTGCCACGCATTTCACGTGTGGGTAGTGTAGGGACAGATCACCCGTCTGTGAGGGACAGAAATTAGCTGCAGGGAGATACTCCAGATGAGTAGGGACACACCATCCTTCCTGGAAGCCTCCCTGTTTGGGTACAGACCAGCCAGGCCACATTCCACCACTTGAGACAGACTATCACATACCTGATAGAACAACTGTATACGATGAGGAAGGCCTCTCTTACACTTCTTACTCGGGGCTTGAGATAGAATAGACAGGTAGCGCAGGAGTGCAAAGTGGCACGAGTGCCTGATGGGCTACACAGGATCTGCTGGTCAAGCAGTGGATGGTTGTCAGCAAGCAAAGATGCCAGCTAGCAGCCGATGAACAGTAAGGAGGAACAGGCTTGCACTGGAGGCAGCAAGCAGGTGAACTGCAATGGATTTGAAGGTTTGGAGGAGGCTGAGAGCCTTAATAATACACATGAATATATTTTTTTAATTTTTAAACCAGAGTTTAGTGTCACTTTAATATCTTTTAGGCACTGTGAGTTGGCCCTGCAACCTCCACCCAAAGGTGCTGTGCCTCATATTTTTTTGTTGTGGTAACCAGTCTTCCCAATCATAGCCTGATGGTGGCAGGCCATGTTTTTAAGTGTGGGGACACTTTGTAAATGGCAGATTTGCAAAGACACTTAGTTCATCTGCCAAAGGCATACTTGTGAGTCATTTGGTGGTTGCTATCACAACCTCAAGACTCTTCCTTGGTAGGTGCTCAGTATTCGTGAGTCGGCGCCCTATGCACACAAAAACGACATATGGAGCATCTATAAGAGAGTTTTTAAATTCCATTGGTTCTAAATGCATCAGAGCCCAAGAACTCTTATGCAGAATTATCTTTTGAAGGTTAGGTATGTTTGTCTGCTTGTCTTGACTGCTTTCTCAGGACTTTACAAGGTTTCCTATCAACAACTTTACTAGACAGTACATTCCATAATTCCCTGTGGTGTTTTGTGCCATCAGTCTACTGAATAGTGCAGACCACACATAGTTCCACCCCACTAGGGAAGTTAGGGGTTCTGCTTTAGCTCTATGAATTTTTCTTTTTGGGCATACAGTTTGTAGTAAGCATCCTCTTCCAAAACACTTCAGATCACAGCTCAATTTAACCAAACCACAAGCATTTTTAATATTCCATGCTCTATTGTTTACTCTATGCTCCATGCTTCCATGCTCTATTTCCTAAGGTTGCAATTCTTTCAACAATAAAATCATTTTTAGTGTCTGATCCCATTGCCAGGCATGTGGCCCTGCAGGCTTTATTACATATGAATCTGGTCACTTCTTTACAAAACAGGACAGGCTGTAGGGAACACAGTAGGATAGACTCCACTGCAGGGTAAAAAATGGAAGCAAACACTGTGCCTATTGCTATTCTTCCTTTGGATTTTTAGTGTGATGCATATCAGTCAGTCAGAACTAAGTAGTCTTCACGGTTCTGTCTTCTAAATTATAATCTGGCTGGTCAGACTGGTTTTTATGTGGTACTGCACATTGCATATGGCTATTGCTTTTTGTCCTAGAGTGTATGTAAACCCTAACAATTAACTTCTCTTACTTGCTACCTTTTGGTCTGCTAAATATTCCATCAACATTTCCTTGTTAAATCTATTTAATAGGTGCAAAAATACCTGTAGATTTTGGCAAATGTCTAAGAGCCAATAACTGTGCTCTCTGGCTGCACATCAGCAGGGGTCATGGAGATTAGAAAGGGGAAGGGGTGGATGGGGAAAGGTCTGTGGTCTTTGTAAGACCCCAGTGCATGGGGTTCCAATATTCAGCTGTGGGAAGAAGGCACAAGTGTCCTGTCCAGGGCCGCTGACCACAGCCTGTCAAACCCTATGAGAGTCTGACAGCTGCTCTGACTGTATGGGGCTGAGTGGTGCACTCAGCGGTACCTCCATTTACGGCAGTAGGCCCCCAGGTACAAATGCCCGGAAAGCAGCGTGCAAACGGTCTGGGCATTCGGCCACGGGCACATACTGCCCTAAATTTACATACCACTAGGTGAACCTCCCTGCCCAGTCCAGCTGCAGCAAATGTCAGACTCTCAGAGTTTAACAGGCTGCTGACAGCAAAGCTAGAATAGTATACCTGCGCCATTTGCTCACTGCTAAATACTGGAACAACATGCTTTGGAATTCAGAGCCAAAAATACACTGTGTTGTCATGTCAGAGAGTAAGGTAGGAGCACAATATATTTCTGGCACATAAAAAGTGATTTTTCTGTATTTGCAGAGTTTTTAAAGAGATAAAACATGGGAATTGTGCATGCATTGAAAAAATATACAAAATATGTTTGTTTTTTTTTGTTTTTTTGCAATGACGTATGCTTTAAGAAGTATGCTTATACATCTTTTTTTCTCCCACTTATAGATTTAAAGTTATTCCAAACATGCCCATTTCCAGGCATTAGCATATTATACTGCCTCCATCAATGTGATTTTAGTAGTCCTGGGTGTCTAACAATATAGACCAAGCAAAGCGTAGATCTAACGCAAGCCATCTGGTTTCCAAACTACATGCAATCATTTGGCCTTAAAGTAATGCACTTCATGACCATGCGTGTATGGATAAACACAAATATGCATATGCTGCATATATATTTCAAACCAAGACTTTTGTTTGTGAGGAGACAACACAGAACTTTTAACTATGAGTCAAAGCAAAAAAAAAAAAAAAGATCTCTCTCTTGTGTTCCATTTCTATAGAAGGAAAGCTTTTACATAATGCATTGAATTGAGCAGGAACTGTCAGTAGTTTAAAATGTTTGGAACGTTGAAAGCTATTTCTTTTTGGCTGCTAATATACTAAACATAAAGGTTCTTTATACTGGGATGATTAAAGGTGAACTCCAAGCACAAAAACTTGTATTTAACTATATTCCTCAATATCAACAAAGGATACAAATCCACTTTGTGTGCATCTAATGCTTTTGTAAACTCAGATATTACCTTTTAAAGTAGTAGGGACATCATTAGGGGTGGTCTCAGGCATGTTCAGATCCTAATCCCAACCCACCTGAGAAATCCGCCAGGAAACCGTCACTGCACACCGCCAATCATAAGCAGCCTAGTTTGGGCATGTATACACAATGTTAACAGGCGCTTGATCACATATCGAACCAAAAGTCCATAAAGTTAAAAGTCATTAATGGCATAGGGGGAGAAAAAGTCCTCCATGTAGGGCAGCCATCCAGAAACCATAAGCCAGGGGTTCCACAGGGCTAAAACAAAGACAAACAGAGGCGCCTCTAAGTGTAGACTTTATGCAACAGGTTTAATGAATAAATTTATGCACTCACGTTAGTAAGCATATATTCATGCCCATAAAACAAGGTTCCAGTATGGAGAAGTGTACATCATCCGGTCAAGGACATCCATCCTGCTGGAGCCGAAAATCCTTTCACCGTGGCCGGCTTGTACGGCAAGGTTAGAAGCAGGAAGCAGGCTCGGTGTAATTGCTTGACAGCGAGGCTTGGTGGATAGTCGAACCTGGATGATGTCATCTGCATGTGACGCGTTTCCGAGCGTGCTTGCTGCCTGGGGAAGGGCAGCCGCGCTCCTTCTTCACGGCAAGTATGTTTGGGCATGTGTAAGTGCAGCTGCGGGCCAGGAAATGCCTCACTGCCTATGATTGGCAGGGTGCAGTGATGGCTTCCTGGCAGGATTGCTCAGGTGGGTTGGGACTAGGATCCGAGCATGCCTGAGCCCATCTCTAATCATCATAGCTTGTCTAGAATGTGTTGCTGTGGGAGGGACCAAAGAAGGTCCTCCAGCTACAGGCTGCCTGCAAAAAATGGCAGAAACACTTGATCGACAGAAATCTATCAATTACTTTAGCTACTCAGCTACAGGCTGCCTGAAAAAAATGGCAGAAACACTTGATCGACAGAAATCTATCAATTACTCTACCCACACTAAACATGGTGGACGGATAAATCTTTCCTGCTCCCCTGCACCCACAGCTGTCAGAATACCCTAACAGTGACTGCATCTGGTTGGGAGCAGCTGTCATTTGGCTGCCAATTTTCCACCCGACTTCTTCAGTTTTCAAGGTTTGAAGGATAGTGGACAGGTACGGACAGGGCCATCCATGGCTCAAATTTTGGCTAACTCATCAGGAACCAACTGAAATGTACTCAATACATGGTCAACGTTGGTATATCCCTCTTACTGGCAGCCTCAGCCTTTTCCCTCTTTATTTATCATGGTGACCATTGTTAATCAATTTTACAGTTGTCAGCAAAACAAGAGGTGAAGGTAAATCCTCCTAGGAGAACGCCTGTTCTGATGACGATCCCCTTAATTTTGTAGAGATTACCTGTCATTTTCTGATCTGTCTTCAGGACAAGTAGTAAAGGGAAATCTCCCCAATGGGGCATAGACACCAACAAATAGACAGGTGTTTTAAATCTTCCCTTCTCCATCCAAAACTAAAAAACTAAAACGTTTTGGCTATCCACCACTTATTCTGAACTTCCCTATCCAGCTACCTGTTTAAAGATCTCAGGAATGGCTTTCCTGGTAAAATAAAAAAAGCCAACACTGGCTGTTCTAACATTTATCGAAAACCACTGGCGATGCAAGAGTTCAATAAACACACATTACTGGTTTGCTGATGATAGTAAACCGTGGGGATTCAAGAGTTTTCTGAAGAGATACATATATGAATGTGATGACTTTTCTTATACTTGATACTTCCTCTTTCCTTGCCTTTCTGCTCCTAGTAAGCCTTATACAAATGACCATTTCTCGCTCCAGCAACTATCAGACTGGGAGATGATAAAATCCATCAGAGATTTGGTGTGATGCTGGATACTGTTCACTTTCATGCCTTCAAAGCAGAAAAGGTTGCGTTTATAAATTATTTACTTTCCACAATGGAAAATATGGTGTGCCTTGTGTATAAATGATTTGTCTATTCTTTAACTGGGTCGTATTCATGCTCTTCTAGAAATATTTACACTACCACTAATTCTGAAAAATACTGAAATAAAAATTGTGATGATTATATAGCACTATATTATTATATAAAATTATTCATAAAAGTCCAGCACAAATAGTCATAAGCAGGATCATGGTTTTTACTTCCTCTGGCTTGTATTTGGAATTACATCTTTGCAGTCTTTACGTTGTACCAACATTTTGATAAACTGTCTAAGAGCTGCCACGCAAGTTCCTTTCATATCTCCAACATTTTAAAACCGTTTCTGACAACAATGTTGCTGAACTAATGGCACTTTTCCACTGCAAGTCCCGGCTCGTACCAGGTCGGCTCTACTCGGCCCTGCTTGGCCCGGTTTGCTTTTCCACTGCTGGTACCGTGAACTGTATGTCGGAACGGTTCGGTACGGTATGGTATAGGTTTGCTTTTCCACTAAAGTAGTACTAAAGTTAAGTGGGTGGGATAACAACGGGGTGGGTGGGATTATCTGACCAATCAGTGGCTAGTAGTGACTGCATGCAAAGGATTGTGGGATATGGTACCAGTTTGGTACCTGTTGGAACCACAATCGAGTAGGTACTGTTTTTCAGGGCCGTACCGTACCGTACCGTTCGGTTCCATGCAGTGGAAAAGCAAACCTATACCGTACCGTACCGAACCGTTCCGACCCTATACCATGCGGTACCAGCAGTGGAAAAGCACAAAAGCAGGCCGAACCGGTACGGTTCCATGCAGTGGAAAAGCGCCATAAGGTATCTTTTTATTGTTGTGCACTATTCTAATTTGGAAAATCAAAAAACAATGTTTGCCTAAGGCCCTTTTCACATGACCTGAGCAGATGGTCTATTCATCCCTACAGCCTACATCTGATCAGGTCCGCTAAAAACAAACAAACAAAAGGGGATCCATTCCTCTGAGAAGGCGGATCGGGTTTGACGGTAGTCAGATGTGAACAGAGAAGTATCCACTTAAGCCCCGGAAGATTTTACCCCCTTCCTGACCAGGGGGTATTTTGCGATTCCGGACAATTGCACGGTCGTGCGACGCTGTACCTAAATGAATTTGACGTCCTTTTTTTCCCACAAACAGAGCTTTCTTTTGGTGGTATTTGATCACCTGTGCGATTTTTTGATCATGCTCTATAAACAAAAAAAGAGCGTCAATTTTGCAAAAATAACAATATTTTTCACATTTTTTTTATATGAAATTCCCCAAAAAAATGTAAAAATCGAAATTTTTTAACATTTTAGGCCAATTTGTTTTATGCTACATATTTTTGGTAAATAAAATCGTAAAAAGCGTATTTTAATTGGTTTGCGCAAAAGTTATTGCGTTTACTAACTAAGGGAAAGATTTTTGTTGTTTTTGGGGTTTTTTTTAACGCGTAATGGCGGCGATCTGCGATTTTTTTTGCGGGACTGCGACATTGCGGCGGACAGATCGGACCCTTAACTGACATTTTTGACACTTTTGGGGTTACCAGTGACATTACTACAGTAATCAGTGCTATACATATGCACTGTTACTGTAAAATGACACTGGCAGTGAAGGGGTTAACTTTTTTTGAGAGGGAGGGGTTGTGTGTGTCCCTAGGGGCGTGATTTTAACTGTGATTGGCTGTGGCTTGAGGTGTAGGTACAGTGATCAACGGTCCTACATAGTAGAACCGTATGATCACTGTTCTTACACAGGGGAGAATGACAGGCGGCTTGTTTACATTAACAGCCTGCCTTTCTCCCGCTCTAACGGACAATCGTGAGTGCCCGGCGGATATCAGGTCCGCCGGGCACACACGCAGGTGGGTCCGTGAGTGAGCGGGAGCGCGCCTCTGGCGGCGCTCTCGCTCCCCAGACCCTCGCAGGCTAGTGATGTACCCATACGTCACTTTGCCTGTGAGGGGCTGACCGCCGCAGTATATGTACTTGCGGCGGTCGGCAAGTGGGTATACACCCAGCCACCCATAGAGCAGAGCAGGCTCTGTCCTTGTCCGGTCTACATAAACCGAGTGGACATGGACCTATCATCCGCCTGCTCTGCTCCATGTGAAAGGGGCCTAAGTATTATATACTTATCAATTCTGGAATATGCACGAAACTATTTTTAATTCATTGCTAGCCTTAAACATTAAAAGAATCCATAGATTATAAATATAAAAGAAAACTATAATTTATCAGTTCTTTGGATAAGTGATAAAAATTTTATGAAACACCAATCCACCATGGCACCACAGAAAAAAATAAATATACAAATAAGTGAAAAAAATCAAGTGCGAAAAAACGATATTACTGTGTAGCTGTCACTTTCAATAATAAACATCTCAAACTATCACATACACAGATCACTCCAGGTAAACAGCAGCGCTGAAGCGCATAGTCAATTACACAAACAATTTTGAATACACTAAAAATTGGACAGTGCATGCTATGAACACAAACACTGATAATGAGGATGAAAACACACAATAACAATATATGTGACTCAAGCATAAACTGAGTACATAGAATCACGCAAGTAATGACAATCATGCAAATGAAAATAAAAAAAATATATAAGATGAAAAAAAATGTAAAATTGTGATATGACACATGTCCGTAGAACTGAATACCACAGTATGCCATAATGCAATTAAAAGTACTCAAAGATTATAGAGTTTTTGACAATACACCATTAGTGCACCAAACGCCTCCTCCCTATTAGTATTGAACTCACCGGATCTAATTGCCTCACATTCTCATGTTTGGCAATAACGCAGTTTAACCACACCAAGTTAATGTATCCGATATACCGTTATCCACCTCCTCAGATATAGATAAACTCGATAATTCCAATAAAAACGAGCATATGTTATAAATATTCAAAACGTGACAGCGGTTAGACCTGATGTCCACAGGCAAAGTCTCTCCCGACTGGAGAACTTCGCTGGAACATCACTTCCAGTTTTTCGCAAACGTCACGTCCGGTTGCCGTACAGCCACGTTTTTGTGTGCGTAATTCTGCACTTTAGTGCCGCTGTTTACCTGGAGTGATCAAAAAACCAAACCTACATTTTTATTAGTTTGGTCATATCGGAAACAGGAATTCTTTCAGTGACACGTTTCCACAAATGAATCTCCAAACCTTGTGACTGTGTCTTTTCAGTAAAGAAAGTGGTCTATTATAGTTTGTGTGGGGTAAGGCTTTCTACGAGAGGCTGTTAGGCTGGAAAACTGTTGTGATATGAATGACTATCAGCTGATATGCACATTTTTTAATTCTTTTAATTTCCCTCTCTAGCTAACAGAATTTTTTTCAGCTTCTGAGAACATTGCTTAAGGAAATATAAGTATGTATTGTGGAGTGAATTGCTGCTACCTCGTATTAATCAGATGACCCATAAAACATAAGATATGCACACACATTTCAAAATGGAATAGAAAGGCAATAGAGCCAGACCATCACTTGAAAGAAGGCTCTCCACCGCTGAAAATTAACGAAAGACAAATATAGGGTGTTTCATTTCTTGTCAGGGATGTATTGCTGCCCCACACACATGAGTTGGAGTATCATCTATTACCCACAGGTGTTGCCACGTTTTGCACTGTTTTAAGATATAGGATTCTGCTAAGCCATATACCTGAGGTTTTCCTGCCTTAAATATCTCTTTTGTTCCCTGTCTACAGTACATTTAGACATCCATGCCCTCACTATCCTCTAATCCCACAGGTATACAAGTCCGCTGTGCCATATCCTTCTAAACCTTACCTAAGTTCACTAACATCCAACTGTCCACAATCTTATTAGCCAAATGTTTTTGCCATCCTGGAATACTCAGTACAGTAACACCTAATGCCCCCCCACCCACCCACAGTGCAACCACCTTGAATTGCCATGGTAGAATATATACAATAAAAGGGTTGAATTTAAAGAAGACGTACAGCCAAACCCTATTTGGCTGTACTTCGCTGTGGCTCACAGGAGTGCTGTTCATTCTGCGCTACAGCAGGCTGAAGCCCGCTGTCGGCTGACATCACAGAGCCGGTCCAGGCTTGGGAAGGATCGCAACCATATGATCGGGACCTGCCCACATGCCTGGACTGGCTCCCTGCTCAGCCTCTCAGCAAGCCGCTGAGAGCCTGAGCTGGATGTTCCTGTCCCCTTTACAGTCACTAGCTCTCTGCTCAGGGAGCTGTGAGAACAAAGCGACCCACAATGTTTGCTTCTCAGTCTCCGAGCTGGCAGGGGACAGATGCAGCATCAGACCAATGCTGCATCCACCTAGGTAAGTATAATTCTTTAAAAAAAAAAAAAAAATTCCTATCCTTCTCTTTCAAAAGGTGTCAAACCACTTCCATATTCCAACACATACTCCTAAAGCTGAATTTCAGCCAAAACTGTTTATTTCGTTTTGGATACAACAGGAATGATAAGAGCTTCTATTGCTAAAAGCTTATTCCTGCTACCAAGTTTTTATTTGTTTACTGGCTGTGGCGTATGCAACTTGTACAAGCTCGGCAACTGTTAAATGCAGATTGCTGGAGCTGGGTGCCAGAATATTAAACATTACCAATGGCTGAAGAAACAGATGTGGGGGCTGGAAGAAAGATTTTAGCTATTTGTAGAGGAAATGGCATAACTAGAAGGAGCATGTACCTTCTATTGCTGGAGGAGTCAAAACCAGGAGGCAAGTTTGCCATAATGTACAAGCATACTGCTGCCCTAAACAACCTTAGTCCCCTTTTTCTACGAGACTTGTTCCTCAAATGGCGCTTTTCCACTGCATGGAACCGAACGGTTCGGCTCGCTTTTGTGGTTTTCCACTGCTGGTACCGCATGGTACGGTGTAGGAACGGTTCGGTACGGTACGGTGGCACTTTTCCACTGCATGGAACCGAATGGTACGGCTCTCAAAAACAGTACCACCTCGATTGTGGTTCCAAGAGGTACCATACCGGTACCATATCCCACAATCCTTTGCATTCAGTCACTACTAGCCACTGATTGGTCAGAGAATCGTTGTTATCCCACCCACTTAACTTTAGTACTACTTTAGTGGAAAAGCAAACCATACCGTACCGTACCGAACCGTTCCAACACCGTACCATGCGGTACCAGCAGTGGAAAAGCAAACCGGGCCAAGCAGGGCCGAGCAGAGCCGAGCCGGTACTTGCAGTGGAAAAGTGCAATAGTCACACTTAATACACAAAAACAGGAATGCTTGGTAGTTATTAAAGATTTTGACTACAAAGTATTCTTATTGCTTTCACAGAAAAGTCCATGGTTCACAGTGGAGTAGTTAATGGGATAATTAAGCACTATGTACTTTGATCACACCTCATAAATATATAGTAAATAAATGTGACATAGAAAAATCAGTAATAAATATAGGTCACAGGTCTCCACACTGTGAGATCGTAAGTTAATCTTGCCCCAGGCTTTTCTGTTGGATGAATCTGAGACCAGCAGAGAGACTTCACAGCGGCTTCAAAGCAATAAAAAGGAATAATGATTTAGTAGTTTGATGTAAGTACTAATGTACTGACAGCGCAAGGTTCTTAATGCACATGACAGGTCACCAAACCCGAATATTATTCACTTCTACAAATGTAGAAGGCGGATTGATAGGACAGAGAACGTTTAATAACTACACATCTACTAGAAGAAAATAACACTTTCCTATACTCTCAGAAGAGCTTCATGTTTGATGTGGATCTTCTAGAATCAAACTGAAATATTCTTTCCTGGGTATACTTATACAGAATATATAACTTTAGAGGGGAATGCTTTCTTCTCAACAGCACTGAAATTCTTGAGGCTATTACCGTGTCTGATGGACAAGTAGACAGGCTTTATCAAACAAGCAGTGTTGGCTGAAGGACCAGTAAACAAAAAAACATTTTTATGAACTGGTGTATGTCAGTAAGGTTTTGAAAATATTTATATGTAGAGAATAACCCTTAACCACTTGCCCACCGCTCACATTGAGCGCACTGCGGCAAAGTGGCACGATCCCGTCCAGTGACGTAGACCTACGTCGCTGGACTCCTCCCCCTGTAGGCCGCTGCTCTGCCCCAATCGTCAGGGAATCGAGTGAGGAGATCCGCCCGCCTGTGTAAACAGAGCGGGCGGATCTCCTAAGTGACAGGGACTGACAGATCGGAGTGTTCAGCATAGCTGGACATCCGATCTGTCCGTCTCACAAAGTCACCTCCCCCCCCACACGTCAGTAAGCACCAGGCATACATTAACCCCTCCCTCTCCAATAAAATGAACCCCTTCACTGCCAGTGTCACTTTTACAGTAACAGTTCATATATATAGCACTGATTACTGCAGTAATGTCACTGGTACCCCCAAAAGTGTCAAAAATGTCAGTCAAGGGTCCGATCTGTCCGCCGCAATGTCGCAGTCCCGCAAAAAAAAGCGCAGATCGCCGCCATTACGCGTTAAAAAAAAACACCAAAAATGACAGAAATCTTTCCCTTAGTTAGTAAACGCAATAACTTTTGCGCAAACCAATCAAAATACGCTTATTGTGATTTTTTTTACCAAACATATGTAGCAGAAAACAAATTGGCCAAAAATTAAAAAAGAATTAGATTTTTACATTTTTTTGGGGGGAATTTCATATAAAAAAATGTTAAAAATATTGTTATTTTTTCAAAATAAACGCTCTTTTTTTGTTTATAGCGCAAAAAGTAAAAATCGCACAGGTGATCAAATACCACCAAAAGAAAGCTCTGTTTGTGGGAAAAAAAGGACGTAAATTTCGTTTGGGTACAGCATCGCACGACTGCGCAATTGTCAGTTAAAGTCACACAGCGCCGAATCGCAAAAAGTGGTCTGGACGGAAGACAGCAAAATCCTCCGGTGGTAAAGTGGTAAAGGAGCCGCTAAAATAGTAGGTTCTCATAGCGTCACTGTTGGTGCATGAAGTTTCAGCTCAGGGGCATCTGAATGCAGTGGGCCTGTGTGCAAGATCATAGGTTGGGCCCCCTTCCACAAGAAAAGTAAATGTCACTGTCACTAATGAAGCTGGGGAAAGGGGGTTTCAAATTGCAATGTAATTATAACAACCCTTTTCCCAGCCCTATTAGTGGCAGTGTTAATCAGGGCCGGTGCAAGGATTTATGTCTACTTAGGCCAAGGTGCATCAGTTTAGAGTAGCACTGGTGCTACAATTTTTGCTCTCACTGTGGCGTGCGTGCTGATATACAACATGTGTAGGACAATCAACATTTTCATATCTAGGTGCCCCAACGCACTCATTTTTGTAGATGTGGGCTCTCTAAAAAATGTTTTTTATTATTTTTTTATGTCTCCTTATATTCTTAAAACATTTTTGGTTTACTTTTTATTTATTTTTACACATTTACTGCTATCACATAGGGTACCAAAAGCCCCTTTGTGATAGCATATAGGTGACAGGTTCTCTTTAGGGAGACACCTAGGGTCTATTAGTCCCTGGATATCTCCTCTCTGATCCACTGCAGCTGATGGAACACAGACTGTCCTGGAAAATGACAGCTCTGGTCAAGGAAGTGGTGTCATACACATCACTTCCTGGTCTGTGCACAGAAGGGAGGCTGAGTAGTATGAGGTCCGCCCTTCCCAGTGAAACCCGCCATTACAATTCGCTCATCCATGTCTTTATTGACCTAGTTTGCGCACTGGTGTGCAGTCATGTTGGAACAGGAAGGGGCCATCCCCAAACTGTTTTCACAAAGTTGGGAGCATGAAATTGTCCAAAATGTCTTGGTATGCTGACAACTAACGTTCTCTTCACTGGAGCTAAGGGGCCAATCCTAACCCCTAAAAAACAACCCCACACCATAATCCCCCCCCCCTCCCCTGCCTCCACCATTGCACAAAGCAAGGTCCATAAAGACATAGATGATCAAGTTTGGGATGGAGGAACTTGACTGGCCTGCACAGAGTCCTGACCTCAACCTGAGTCGTACTGTGCGTCCTGAATGGCCGGGCAATTTTCTGGGACCTATGAAATGTCCCAGAAGATTGTAGGTAGGGAGGGTGAGAGAAGTGGGGACTGGGTACCTGTCAAAACTAGCCCAGCCCCCTCCCCCCCCCCCCAAAAAAAGGGTTCAGGAGTCCTTAAAGCGGATCTTCCACTTTTGGTGGAACTCTGCTTTGATATTGCTTGGGATATACTTGAGCATAGCTTCAGCAGCCTAGAAGCCATTGAGGATGCTTTATTTAAAAGGTTGCAAAGCTTCCCAAAAATATCTGGCACAGACATTACAAAGTTTTAATAACTCAGTGACCTTCTCTTGGAGCTTCAACTCGCCAAGGTTGATATGCACTTACCCAGCCTCCATTACCTAGATACTGCTATTGAAGGTAACCCAATATTCTCCAAGTTACCTTATGGTATACAGGAAAAATAGGCATTACTTGGATTAAGGTACAAGGAAGAAAATAAAGTTTCCTTTCCTGGGGAGTCCAACCCTCTCAGTTTACCTTCTCCAAGTCCTTCAAATGTATGTACTTCACATAGAGACCGCAGAGGTCCAGTGTCTATGAAAACAATTCATATTCTACCTGAACCTACTCCAGTCCTCGAAAAAGACTTATCAGGACAAGAAAATCAAGACCCCAAATTGCCAATGTAACATACATTACAAACCACACCACTTAGGAAATGTATTTGCTTCAGAAAGAAATGCCTGAAAAAAACGATAAGAGCTTTTAAAGAAGTTTGGAGTTTTCTTCAAATGCTGTGCATCCATGGAACACTATGCTAAAGATTGTAAGGCTACAATTAGGTGCATAGGATGCGAACATGATGATTACATGCAATTGCTTCATCCATTTCACTCTGTCTCCAGGCAAAGTATGGTGGGAAAAGCATGCACCAAATCGTGCCTTTTACTCAGTTTTCTCCACATGTACAGATGCCTATGAAGGTCTCTATGACAAAATATGCTTGAGTATTTCCACAAGGGTCCCATACACCCTGGGAACCTGTGCTCGCATTACAGAAGTTTTAGGCAGGAGAGCCACTGGTCTTGTAGTAGCAACTCTGAATTGCACTGTAGATTTAATATTGCCCACTCTCATTGAGTGCATAACATAAAAGGTCAGTTATAGAAATGCCATTATTCACTTGCTTCTTGGCAGAGACATCCCAAGGGTACACAAGGCTCACAAACAAATCAACGGGCCACATGAAGCACCATATGTCCAATGCCTGGACTTTGGCTGGGTCAGAGCTCGGGGAAGGGGGTGCATCCCCTGAAACACATTAGCCTGCCAATTGGAGCTTGTTTGGGCCACGTAACCCCCTCCCATGGCTGGATCAGAGTATTGTGACTTATCATGTTTGCTTACTTTCACAATTGTGAGTATGTTTTTGTGACTTGGTTGTTTTAATAAAGATTGGTTTTGGTAATGCACTAGGTGTTTGTGCCTTCCTGTGTGTTTTTACAATTGATCAAGATTTCCCAATCTGAGGGGGGCTGTATCGGTGAAGCATTACAGTTGTACAATTAATACCTTCCAGATGGTTTCGAGAGAGGAGAGCAGCACCATCTAAGTGTAGCAACATAACATCTTCATTCCAGATATAAAAGAGCAACTCACAAGATTGAGAAGAAAAAACGCTTTTTATAGCAGGTGATCATCCGCTAATGAAGCCAGAGTCCATGCCACTGTGAATGTGGGGCCGATGGTGCTGGCAGTGAAGTTTTAACATGCATTAGAGTCACTCTATTTTGGGTTTGGTTGTCGTGGTGCTGGGGGCGTAGCTACCATCTCCGCCTCCACCACTATCTACATAAGCCTAAACAGAGATGTATAGTAACTAAGTAGAACTACTTCACTACTGTACTAAAGTACAGAAAGGCGGTATCTGTACTTTCCTAGAGTATAATTCTTTTCTCCTACTTTCACTTTTACTTCACTACATTTTTTCGATGATTTCAATACTTCTACTCCGATATTTTTTTTTGTGCTGCATAGTTACTCATTACTATTATAAAAATTACCACTGCCAGAACAGTAGATGGCAGGTACTATGAAGCTCAAAACATGTGTATTATCAGCGCATACGAAAATAAATGCTACTGTGTGTATAAATAAAAGCTGCATTTGAAATAATAAAAAACAATATGATGTTCAAACTTTTGATTTCTTTCTTTAATAACTACATAACACAGTACTTGTTCTTTTACTTTCAGTACTTGAGTAGCAATGTTTTTTCATAACTACTGGTACTTTTACTTTCAGTACTTGAGTAGCAAAATTTGTAAAAAAAACTACTTGCAATACTTAAGTACAAAAAATGTTGAATACTTTAGTACTTCTACTCAAATCACTTTTTGATCGAGCATTTCCACTTCTACTCAAGTCACTTTTTGATTGAGCACTTGTACTTTTACTCAAGTATGGGTTTCGAGTACTTTATACAACTCTGAGCCTAAAGAAAGA
Organism: Pelophylax lessonae; assembly: GCF_965119305.1. NCBI lineage: Eukaryota > Metazoa > Chordata > Amphibia > Anura > Ranidae > Pelophylax > Pelophylax lessonae. The sequence continues at coordinate 233,342,373 of NC_138775.1, read as the reverse complement.
TGGCTCACAGTAATGCCTGAAGAAAGAGCATGCATGCTCTGAATGTACGCCCCACCTGCTAACCTCGGACCTTGAGGTTACACCATCCCCGTATCAGAGTGTACCAGAATCCCTTGGAAGCACTGAATCCACCAGCACTGCCAGCAACATCGGCCCCACACTCACAGCGGCACAGACTCCGGCTCTATTAGCAGATGATCACCTGCTACACCAAGCATTTTTTCTTCTCCATCTTGTGAATTGATCTTTTATATTTGGAATAAATGTGTTTTGTTGCTACACTTAGATGGCGCTGCTCTTTTTCTATTTCTGTTCCCAGAGTTCCTTCTTTTTTCTCTTCTTGGAGCTGGCAGCCACTGAGATCAACAATACCTTTGGACAATCTGATCCACTTATCCTCCATTGAACTTTAAGGACTGTCCATTATTTATCTACATTCACATACCAATGCAGGTCTCTACATGAGCCGATCCAACCTAACTCTAGTGCGCCAATAATATATGTGTTGTTTGTTTGTTACAAGAAGAAACATATATATATATATATATATATATATATATATATATATATATATATATAGTATATACACACACACAAGTAAGGCCCCGTTCACATAGGGGCGACGCTACTTCGCACCGCGACCTCCGAGGTCGCGGTGCGAGCAGCGTGCCGCGACCTCGGAGCTGCCGCCACGGACTTCATAACATTGAAGTCTATGGCGGTTGCCTCCTGGTCGCCCCAAAGAAGCTCCGGACCCTTTTTCTAAGTCGGAGCGACTTGTGTCGCTCCTATTAGAACGGGTCCGCAGCTTCCTTATGGGAGGCGACCTACGGCGACCTGTGAGGCGACCAGGTCGCCTCACAGATCGCCCTAGTGTGAACGGGGACTAAGACGTCTCAGGAAATGCAATCAAACACACAAATAAATCATCCCTCTCAGGACCACAGGGATAATATTGTGCAATTTCCTCTGAGGTCCAAAGAAGCTTAGAAGAGATCGAACCTCTATATCTCCTTATACTGCAGATGTCCAGCTCGACCAAAGTCTATCGGTTTTTTTTTTTTTTTTTTTAGTGCAACCCCTAGCAGATTAGGTCAGTTTATGCATAGGTAGGGCTTTATTAGGTCTATCCACAGTGGCAGATGGGGAGGGTATATTTGCCATTGTAAGGCAATAGCCCTTTTTAGCATAAAAGTAGAAGAACCTGAACAAAGATGTTTGTGATTCTCGAAGCTCCTCCTCTGCAAGGTCTTCTAATAAACATCTCGCAGTGGCACAAATGTTAGGTAGTGCCAAACTCTCTTCCAGAAATTTGTAGAATAGAACTGCCTCACATCAGCGCAATATGACATCAGCGACATTCCAGAGACACTAGTCCTCCCATTTTATGCAGCATGTAAGGAGTATAATACATTCTGTGTAAATATTTAAGTTGAATTAACTTATCCCCCGCTGAGATAACTCCAGGGAGCCAATTCCCTAAATTCTTGTCCTAAGTATCTTCTTCCAGTAAAGGAATATCAGACTGCCACTGATTTTTAATCCTGTCCACCCTGGAAGTAGTGGAGGACAATAATAAACAGTAGTGTCTAGAAAGTAATAGATTTGATCATTCTCAAACAACAAGGTCTCAAGTTTAAAGGGTTATAGCAAAACTTCATGTAAACCAAATTGTGCAGCTACTGCATGTCTGAAAGAAGAAAGTGCACAAGATACCAAATTCCACCCTCATAATGGAGATGTATTTAAACGCCTTGGTAGAAAATAGTTGATAGGCATATTTAAGCCCAAACCGTGTGCAACGCTGTACATCAAGGAGTGTAAAGAGCTCTGCCAGATTGGGATTGTACTTTAGGATGACGTTGTAGGAGAGGTTCCATTAATCCTTTGATTACAAACATGGAAATTTTATCAGAAAGCCTCAGGATACCAACACCCTCAGTAGGATAAGATCAGTTCCTATAAAATACAGTCAATTAATCAGCGCCTCATAAGAGTGCATTAGGGCAGCCTGTTGTGCCACTGAGGCATTGTGCAAATCTGGGAAAAAAACACCTACGAATATGGATCAGCTGGGCTGCTAAATAATAGTACTGTATTTTCTGGCGTATAAGACTACTTTTGAACCTCAAAAAAATCCCCCAAAAATGGGGGGTCATCTTATACGCCGAGTATAATATCTCCAAGGTAACCTAAGTATAAGTATTACCGGTGGATGTAATCTCTCAAGACGCTGGCTGTGTGGGAATCCTGTACCGGTATACCGTATGTACCGTAGCTTCGGCTACATACAGTGTACCGCGCTGAGCCAATCAGCGAAAGTGATGTATTCTATTATTGAATGCAAAGCCTGCTCGGATTGGCAGAGTAACATCAGCCCGCCTCTCAGACTCTGCCAATCCGAGCAGGCTTTGCATTCAATAACAGAATACATGGCTCACTGTGATTGGCTCATCGCGGTATACTGTATGTAGCCGAAGCTATGGTACATACAGCATACCGGTACAGGATTCTCACACAGCCAGCGTCTTGAGATTACATCTACTGGTAATACTTATACTTAGGGTACCTTGGAGATATTATGAGAGATTACAAGTATTACAGTACTTGGGGTACCTTGGAGATCTATGAGAAATCTGATGTTTTTTAATGGTGTTGCCTTGCTTCGGAAGGGGGGTAGTCTTATACGGTGAGTATAGCCCAAAACCTATGTTTTAACTTGAAAATTAGGGGGGGTCGTCTTATATGCCGGAAAATACGGTATTGTAAATTGGCAAAAGCCAAACCTCCTCCTTGAACCGGCAGTTGAATATTCTAGGGGGGGGGGGGGCTGGAACCCAAAAGAAAAAAGGATATAAGTGCATTATTGGAGTATTGGTGCATAAACATAATAAATAAACTCAACGTACCAAGAAGCAGCAATGTGCATTAACGTGATTGGTTCACAACAAGTACAAAGTATTTCTGATTGGCTCTAATGTTTTTGCTTGTGACATGTGCTGTCTAATTACAGTACTGTCACAGGAGTTGTGTGCGCACCTGACACACATGCTGTATATAGAAGGACATATTTAAAGTCCATTCAGATAGCTCCCCTAAGCAGCTATTTTACTACAATGGCTGGCCGGGAGCTGACTAAAGTACTTTTACTGTTTGTTCAGAATATATAAATACTTAAATATGCTTTCTGCTCTTTCCACTTAGTAAGGTTGCATACTGTTTTACTGTTTCTTTCTCTCAGGCTTTATGTGGTTTATTTTGTAATTTTAGTATGCGCACTGTAGGCATGCTGATTGCCCTCCAGGATATGCAGATAACAAGTAGAGGGAGAGGCTACAAACCTATACATGAAATGCCACCATAAAAATATGAAGCAGTAGCCAATTATAAATCAGACAATCACATCAAAAACTACTCTTTGGTTAAAAAAAAAAAAAAAATTGCAATAACTAAAATGTATAGTTTTTCAACATACACAAGTACTTGCCTTAGAGAGCACGATAATAATAAAGCTTTTCTTGGCAGTGAGTTTTTAGGTGAAAAAAAAGTAGAAATCACTGAGCTAAAGCTTGCTACATCATCTCTGTGCAGAAGTCAGTGGGAAACATTCTAATCCTGTCAGACAGGCAATGTTTTCATGGTGAAGATCTTCTCATCCAACATGATCTCAGGCAAGAAATCACTGGCATGTAAAGCTCCTTCGAGACCCTAACCTTAGGCCCCATTCACTCCTGAGTGACGCTTCTGTGCTGCATTTTTTGCATGTTTTTGTGGTGCATTTTTGAAGAGGAACTATTTATTTTGAGTGGGCCTCCCTCCGTTAAAAAAAACGCACCAAAGAAGCTCATGTACTGAATTTTGGCAATGAGCCAGGCTCCGCATTGCGCGTTTTGCCGTGATTCTGGAATATTGGGCAGAAACGTGAAATTCTTCCTGTGTTTCCTATATGTTCAAGTGTGAACAGTGCCTTAAGCCCTCCCTGTCTGTCCACTGTTTCAGTGCCGCCCCTTCCTTCCTACTGCAAAAATTATTGTTTTCCTTCTCTAATCCCCTATGTTATAATAAAGTAGGTACCCCAGTGTATGTTATTTATAAAACAAAAATGCAGCTACATACGTAATTTCAGAGCGCCACTCAGTGCTCACATGACCGTTGCGGTAGGGTGTTCGGAGCTCCTATACCCAGGATGGGTATGGGGAAAAATCATGAGAGCAGCCTAAAAACATCAAATGAGGATAGGTGTAACCAGTCAAAATTAAGAGGTTTTTATACCAATGCCAGAAGCCTGGCCAACAAGATGGGAGAGCTGGAGCTGCTGATGTTTGAGGAGGACTTAGATTTTGTGGGGATAACTGAGACTTGGTTTGACAGCTCTCATGACTGGATGGCGGCCATTCCCTTTATGGTAATGGTATTCCCTTTATCGCAGAGATAGAGAAGGTAAAAAAGGGGGAGGGGTATGTCTGTATATTAAGAACAGTGTACAGGTAAATATGAGGGATGATATTAATAATGGAGCTAAGGACGAGGCAGAATCCCTATGGGTAGAGCTTCAAAGGGAAGGCACTGTGGGGAAGGTAATATTGGGCGTATGCTATAGGCCCCCCAACCAGAGGGAGGAGGGGGAGGCGGACCTCCTTTTACAGACAGGATTGGCAGCAAGGATGGGAAATGTCATTATAATGGGGGACTTTAATTATCCAGATATAGACTGGGCAGAAGGAACTGCACACTCAGCCAAGGCTAGGCAGTTCCTAAATATTTTGCAGGACAATTTCATGGGTCAGATGGTGAATGCACCGACAAGAAACAATGCTGTACTTGACCTACTGATTACCAACAATACAGACCTGCTCACGGATATAGAAATGCGGGGCAACTTAGGAAACAGTGACCATAGGTCAATAAGTTTCAGTATTAATTACAGTTATAGGAAGCAGAGGGGTAATATAAGGATGCTGAATTTCAAAAGAGCCAATTTCCCAAAACTGCGCTCGCTGCTAGAAAATATCAAATGGTATAGAACCCTGGGAACAAAGAACACGGAGGAAAAATGGGAGTGCTTCAAGGGCATACCTAACAAGGGGGTTGGCCAGTGCATTCCAAAGGGAAATAAATTTAAAGGGGAAAATTAAACCCTGGGTGGCTAAACTCCAACATAAAAGTGCATATTAGTGCTAAAGGAAAGGCCTTCAAAAAATACAAGGCTGAGGGGTCATTGGCAGCATTTAAGCATTACAAAGAGTGTAATAAGAAATGTAAAGATGAAATCAGGGCGGCTAAAATAGAACACGAGAGACATATAGCGGAGGAGAGTAAAAAGAACCCCAAGAAATTCTTTAAGTATATAAACAGTAAGAAAGCGAGGCCAGAACACATTGGCCCCATAAAAGATGACAAAGGAAATATGGCCACTGAGGACAGAGAAAAGGCGGAAGTGTTAAATAATTTCTTCTCTTCAGTCTTCACAAAAGAATCGGGGGGGCTACACTAACCCAGCTTGTAAGGCCAAACTAAACAACACACCTCAGGAAGTGCCGCCATGGCTAACAGAAGATAGACTTAGAACTAAACTTGAGAAACTTAACATAAATAAATCACCGGGACCGGATGGCTTGCACCCGAGGGTTCTTAAAGAGCTCAGCCAGGTGATTGCCAGACCATTATTCTTGATCTTTAAGGATAGTTTACAGACGGTATGGTGCCAGCCGATTGGAAAAAGGCCAACATAGTACCAATATTTAAAAAGGGGCCGAGGTGTATCCCGGGTAACTATAGGCCGGTCAGCCTAACATCTGTAGTCTGCAAGATTTTGGAGGGGATGTTAAGGGACCACATACAAGACTTTAGTAATGAAAACAGTATTATTAGTAGTAATAAGCATGGATTTATGAAAAATCGTTCTTGCCAAACCAATCTACTTACCTTCTACGATGAAGTGAGCTGCCACCTAGATAAAGGTAAGCCTGTGGATGTGGTGTTTCTGGACTTTGCAAAGGCCTTTGACACCGTTCCCCACAAACGCTTACTGTACAAACTAAGGAAGGTAGGTATGGACCATAAGGTGAGTTCCTGGATAGAGAACTGGCTCCAGGGGAGAGTCCAGAGGGTGATGATTAACGGGGAGTACTCGGATTGGGCGGGTGTGGAAAGTGGGGTCCCCCAGGGTTCTGTCCTGGGACCAATCCTGTTTAATTTATTCATAAAGGATCTTGAGGAGGGGATATCTAGTACAATCTCAGTATTTGCGGATGATACTAAACTAGGCATGCCAATATCTTCTATGCAGGATGTGGAAACCTTACAAGCGGACCTGAACAAAATAACGGGGTGGGCAACTACATGGCAGATGAGGTTTAATGTTGAAAAATGTAAAGTAATGTACTTGGGGGCCAGAAACCAGAAAGCAAGCTACTCACTAGGGGGGGGAACCTCTGGGGGAGTCTAGGATGGAAAAAGACTTGGGGGTACTGGTAGACAACAGGCTTGGCAGTGGCATGCAGAATACTGGGATGTATAAAAAAGGGGATTCACTCCAGAAATAAAGAGATTATTCTCCCGCTCTACAAGACTCTGGTCCGGCCACATCTGGAGTATGCTGTCCAGTTCTGGGCACCGGTCCTCAGGAAGGATGTGCTGGAATTGGAAAGAGTCCAGAGAAGGGCAACAAAAATAATTAGGGGAATGGAGGACATCAGCTATGAGGAAAGACTACAAGCACTGAACCTATTCTCTCTGGAGAAGAGACGATTGAGGGGGGATATGATATCAATGTACAAATACTGTACTGGCGACCCTAGCATAATGAACAAACTATTCAGAGTATGGGAATACAATAAGACACGTGGCCACTCACTAAAACTAGAGGAAAGGCGGTTTAACCTTAAAATGCGTAAGGGGTTCTTCACTGTAAGAGCGGCAAGGATGTGGAATTCTCTTCCACAAGCAGTCGTATCAGCAGGGAGCATTGATAGTTTCAAAAAACTATTAGATGGGCACCTTAGAGACCACAACATACAGGGGTATACAATGTACGGTTAAAAGCAAACACACACACACATCATAGGTTGAACTGGATGGACTGATGTCTTTTTTCAACCTCACTAACTATGTAACTATGTATGACCGCTCGCAGCTCTCCTCCCCTCCTCCTGGATGACGTCAGCTGGGTATTCTCAGCCCCGCCCATTGGATTGGGGAAGACAGCTGCGGGTGGTCATGGGAGCGAAGAGGGGTGCTCTGAAATTAGGTATGAAGCAGCATTTTTTTTTATAAATAACATGCCCTGGGGCACATACTTTAATATAACACAGGGGATTATGGGAAAAAGAAAAGTAGCTTTACAACCATTTTAGGTTCACAAACATTCCTAACTGCACCCTCCTCCATTGGAGCAATGCCGATTTTAGCACTGACAGGGTCAAACTCTTTACAAAAATAAATTTCACCTACTTCCCCTGATGATACATTGAAGCCCTTTAGGACAACATTTCTTTTTATAATATTATGAAATAAGGAGAATCTGCAATTGCTCCTTCCAGTAAAGTAGTTGTAAACCTCAGACATAAAATATGAACAAAGCATAGCCCTCTATACTGTGTACTTGTCTCAATTAAGAGCACTAAGTGTCATTTCTGTTTGCTGATTTTTTTCCTCTGCTATCTGCATGAATGACTTCTGACAAGTTTTCCTGACACCATGAGAAAAATGGTGACAGGGGAGGGACCTCCAGCAGATTGACCGCTCTCTTCACTAAGCTCAGCAGAGTGTAATTTTAGGTCTCTGTACCCTTTTTTAGAACTTTCAGACAAGCTTTATAAATTCAGCACTTTGAACGGATGTAAAGAAGAGATGGCTGCAGAGAGATAGGTACAACGCTTGTAGGAGGATTTATTTACTCTCTGTGTATCACCTGAGGACAGTCACTTCACTGGGTATTATGGGAAAAAGAAAAGTGGCTTTGCAAACATTTAGGTTCACAAACGTTCCTAACTGCACCCTCCTCCATTTCTAGTTTCTGCAAAACTCTAAATTTACCACCGCCTCCATCTTATCAACCACTATAACTGTGCTCTGTTCTATATGTACAAATAATAAGCAGATCTGGATTCCTGCACAGGCAACCCAGACCATGGCCGAAGGTAGTAGGGCTGACAGGGGCAGCACTTAGCCACCATGTTGCTACTTGTCAGTAAAGCTTCACACTATATTGAATCACATGCTTTTCCACACCCACATCAAAAACTTGATGTTAATAGCAGATAGAAGAGAGTGTTGTTAATTCATAATTTCACCCCCCCCCCCCCCACACCCGCTCACTGCAAACTGCTGCACATTTTCCTGAGCTGGGAACCACATACCACTATGCAGTTTCCCTGTGGCTGCAATTTTAGAAAAGGGGTAGGGACTTTTTCCCTGCATTTTCCGTAGATAAAGCAGCCCAGTCAAATGATTGGGCTGCTGTGCCTTCGCAAATGGGGCCACAGGGAAACTGCATTAGTGTGAACCTAGCCTAGCACGTTTCCCTGTATGTTCTACCCTTGCTACACGTTTCCCTGTGTGTAACTCGACTAAACCCTCCTATTCAGCAATAAGCTAGACTGAGTGCAATCTTGAAGCTTTATTAACAAAACAGAGTGGGTGAAACTATTAAGAAAAAAATGATAAAAGGTAGGGGGTATATAATCGGTATATGAAATATACAGAAAATACAATAGACATTTAGGCTGTTCATGGTAGTAAATGATTTACATCAGCAATGCTATGATTAGCTGATCTAAAGAGATGCAAGTTCCAATCCAACATGTGCTCTGATAGCTAGTTCCTTCTCTCTAGTCTCTAAGATGGAGTCTGAGCTCCCAGGATGCACCTGTTTTATTTCCTTAGACTGAAAGATAATGGTAACTTTTATTAAAGTGGAACAGTTTCTAGTTTCTGCAAAACTCAAAATTTACCACCGCCTCCATCTTATTGTCAAGTTTGATATTGCAGGCAAAACAACTTAATGGATATCCTGCTGGAGGCAGAACACTGTATAATTAATGGTTTCTAATTGCTGTCCTGCTTGCCAGTATAGTCTGATGGGGCTATCATAATTGCTGGCTGCACAGAGCTTGTGAAATTTTTGGTAGAATAACATCCTCTGTGGTACCCAATAGTTCACCTCCTCAGGATCCGTACACTTAGAAAAAAAATGCTAGAAAAGTTGAGTGTTAGCTGTAGGTCTGTTTCTTTTAGCTGCTGGTTCTACTCTACATTTTATTTTTGATATTCTTTTGTCAGTATTATATCTCATATTCTTGATATGAATATAAACTTGGGGTAGGATGGAGTGGCACAAGACAGTTGGTCTATGGCAGTGATGGCAAACCTATGGCATGCGTGCCACAGCTGGCACACAGAGCCCCTGCCACTGCCCGCACTGTAACAAGGGGAGAAGTGAGCACGGGCTTTCAATGTATTTCGCCTGCTCGCCCCCCTTTTTCTGTCAAACAGCGTGGGACAGGGACAGAGCGGCGCTTGCAGGGAACGCCGCCCACTCGGATTCCTCCTGCCTCCCCATTGACTGAAGACAGGGACCAATGAGGAGCCAGTGCACCATAAGACATGTAATCCCTGGAAGACTATGGCTCAATTTTAATAAATAAACAAAAACTACAGCCCCAGAATGCCCTGAGTAAATAAGAGGTGGGACACCCTGGAGCCCGGGTAAAAAAGGGCAGAGAGAGAAGGGAGAGCAAGGATGAGAGGAGTTTGGAGACAAGAGTGAGAGGAGGCTGAGGTGGTTCAGGAGGGAGAGAGAGCCCAAGCCACAACAGCCCCTGGAGTTGAACCAGCCAGAGAGGAGCGAGAGGATGGTGCTGAGAGGACACGATCTAGAGTGAGAAGGGTGATCAAAGGCACCAACAACAGGCGAAGCTGCTAGCAGTCACACCAACACTGGATGCCGGAGCAGGGTGAGTGCTAAATTGACTACAATCCCTCTTGGAGTGTGCGATCATCAGCTGGATGGCTGGGTGTCTGCAGTTTAATTGCAGTGTTGGCACTTCGAAAAGAAAATAAGTTGGATTTGTGTTGAAGTTTGGGCACTTGGGCTCAAAAAGTTTCGCCATCACTGGTCTAGGGGGATGGACTGTAAATGTACATGCTAAGAACATGTCTGGCCATACAATAAAACCTTTACATTTTTGTGGCCCCCTGTTCTTTCAGGTTATTGTTACCTAACCATAAACATTTTTTACTTGCACGCTTGTTCATTTTAATCCAGTGGTGTTGGTAAAGCTTGGCACCCAGGGCATATGCCCCATAACTCCTGTGGGGTCCCCCAGGTCCTTTGCACTGAAAGGAGGGGTTTTTGGTGGGAAAGAATTTGTGATAGGAAGGAGGACTTTGGGGAGGGGAAGGATCTGGGCTAGGAGTGGGTATTTTTTTTGGGGGGGGGCACAGGGGGGAGAGGATTTGTGCTGGGAGTAGGCATGGGGGGGGATTGGAGCAGAGGGGGGAGATTTGCGCAGGAAGGAGGGGGGAATATTGGCTTGCAAAGGGAATTTGCTGGAATTTTCTTTGTTTTTTTGGGGGGGGGGGGGAGGGGGGTTCAGCTGAGAGGGAAGAGTATTGCTTTCCAACCCCTGCACTCTGTGCAATACATACTCTTGACCCTTGTACTTCATGCATTACACACCTGACCCCTGAATTTTGTGCACTGCATACTCCTGAACCCTGCACTCTGTGTATTACACAATCCTGACCTCTACACTCTTTTCATTAAACACCTGGCAGGATGCGCATGCCTGCCAACTAGATAACTCCTCTGGATGAACTTTTGGGCATAAGCTAAACCATATTCCTTTTTTGTGCACATAAGAATTGGGCACTGGCTAATAATGCATGCGCGAACACACAAGCCATTGCGCATTTCCCCTGACTTCTGCTCCTGTCTGCTTCTTTGGCTCATTTACCACTGATCGGTTCCAGACCCGGCTTGTCTCCTGACCATGTTCCTGTCTATGGCCTATACCTGATTAATGCTGTCTATGTATGACCTGGCCTGTCTGACCTTGCTACTCTGCCTGCTGTCGCCAGCACCAGCTGCCTGCCTACTGGCCTGCTTGCTGAAACCATTTGAAGAGTTCTCCGGCCCAGCAAGGACACCTGCCCTGCTTCTAGCAAGACTTACAGGCACTCGTGCCACTCTGTACTCCTGCGCCTCCTGTCTACACTCTCAGGGGCTCCGAGTCAGAGGCGTAAGAGAGGCCTTCCTCATTATATTAGGCTCTGCTACCAGGTATGTGATAACACCCCTGACCTCGTACTCTGTATACTATTGCAAAGTTTTCACCAAAGTGTTTCTTGTCCTAACAGTTCCTCGCTGCTAAGCAGTCCCTTACTATTTTAATAGAGTTCTTCATTAGGTAGGCTCAGACAAAGTGTTAACTCTCTTCTGTGTGTAGAAAAGCATATCGAATAGAAGCATTAATCTTTTAAAAAGAAGTGTGCTGAGGCTTATACATAACTGTAAGACCCTTGCTTGTTGCACAGCAATTAAAGCAGATTTTATTGGTAAAGGAAGGCTCAGGTTTTATTTTACCATGCCCTTTAAGCCTCTACCACTGTTAATGCAATTTGGCCACACCCACTGTTCAGTTTGGCACACTACATATACCGCATTATTACTCTCCTTGGTGTGCCCAAAGATGGCACAGGTCTTTTACATTCCTAGCAACACCCATGCTTTCATCAATACAAGATCATGACTATGGTGAGAGGACCAAAACAGGACCAAAAAGCACTGATAAGTGTTAACAAGACATTGTGCACATTGTAACACATACAAGAAGCTTAAAGCGGAGTTCCGGGCACAAAATCGATGTTTTTCTTTGTGCCCGTCCGCTAGTTCTGGATAACCTGAAAAGGAATTGGATAGTTAGGTTTTTTTTTTTTTTAAACTCACCTTGTAATTGTAGATCGTAAATACTCACCTCAGGGTACTTCCTCCCTCGGAGCCGCGGCTCACCCCGTCACTTCCTGCCTCGCGATGATTCCTGGGAGCTGAACGTCATAGCTCCCAGGAATCAATGCGACGGCACCGGCCCCGCATGTCATTTCCAGGCGACGCTTCTGGGCATGCCCAGAAGCTGTTTAGGAATGCGGCGCCGCACAGGAAGTGACGAGAGGGGCCGGTGCGGCGCATTCTGGGAGAAGAAGACGCGGAAGAAGACGCAGAAGAGGACCGCGCCGGCTTCAGCTGCCCACAAGAGAGATGGAAACGCTGTGGAAGAAATTTTATAAGTAAGTATTTCTTCTAAAAGGTAAGTGCGAACCGGGACAGATCAGAGGCTAGCCATTGTGGAATGTGCTAGCCCTGACTGTCCCGGGGGTATGCTTATTGAAAAATCACATCTGTGCCCGGAACTCCGCTTTAAGAAATAAACCGTGCATTGCACAAAATTCAGATGAATATAAACAAATAAGTGAATTTAACACAGTTGCAGTATTTCCTGGATAGCATTTGCAGTAACTGATTGAATTCTTTTGTTGCCTAGAGATGGTCTTTAACAAGCTCTGTGCAAATCTGAAAAATCTATACTGTATTAATAGTAAGCTGATGATTAGGAGGAGTTGGAAATAGATTGGTTGTGACAATTACAATGTCAGAGCTGCTGGGCTATTGCTGGAGTTGTCTACAATTTGACAGTATCAAGTGATTCATCAAGTGAACAGTTACAAATGATAGAAACCTGGTAAAGAGTGCAGAAGGAGAATGGGCTGTGTTCAATTTCAGAGCAATTTTATTAACCTCTCTTATGTTCCTGACAGTGCAGACAGAGGTTTGGGTGAAGCATTTAGCCCAAGGATTCCAAAGATGACCAACTTCAGGTTTATAGGCGATAAAATATCAATTAAAGGAGCAGACCACGACATAGAGCAACTAAAGTAAAAGTCAAAAGGATTGATTTACTAAAACTGGAGAGTGCAAAATCTGGTGCAGCTCTGCATAGAAACCAATCAGCTTTCAGTTTTTTTTTTGTCAAAGCCTAATTGAAGAAGCTGAAGTTAGAAGCTGTATGGCTACCATGCACAACTGCACCTGATTTTGCAATTTCCTGTTTTAGTAAATCAACCCGAAAGGCTGCGCAGTAAAAAAAAAAACACAAAGAGAGATCCATCTACATGTAGTATTTTCTTTGGTTAACAGAGGTTACATAGTTGGTAAGACCATCCACCAGTCCAACCTGTGTTATGTGTATATGTGTTTATGTCACTACTATTTCCCATATCCCTGTATATTACATTCACTTAGATGCCCATCTAAAAGTTTTTTAAATTATCAACCCTCGCTGCTGACACCACTAAGGAGGTCCACATTCTTTCTGCTCTGACAGTAAAGAACCCCTTAAAGTTAAACCGCTTTTCATCCAGCAGCATTCAGTAGCCGAGTGTCTTCCTATTAGTAATAAACACATCTGTCCTCATGCAGGCCTTTAAACTGGAAGGTTATGCTTAATGCTGATTGGGATTGGTCTAAATTAACATACAATATAGAGTCAGTATCTTTTTACCCCAAAAGATGCAGAGGTGCACAGAGGCCACAAAATGTGTTATTTGCATCTGTATTTTATTGTAATGGTCATTTATAGAGACGATCCCCTTATTTTTTGCTCTAGTGGCACTGGGATAAGGGAAAGATTTTCCACCACTTTCTATCCTTGTTACACACCATCAACAGAACATTGGGTTGGAAAAAATATCACAATTAAGGCACAGTCATTAATAAAACTCTCATACAAACCAATGAGAGTGCCAAACAAACGTCCAGTTTAATTTTAAATTAGGCTCATTTGCTGCATTCACTAACATTGGCATAGCCTGCCCTCCTGAAACTTTCCAAGCAGTAAATCCCAGTGCAGATTTAATTACTTGCTTACCTGAGACCATTTAAGCACAGTCCGAATTGCATAGAATGCATTAAGATAAAAAAAACCTTCTGACTTTACAACCACTTTAAGCCCTGATAAAGGGGTATTGTGTTTTGCCCTGAAACGCGTTGGCTGTATTCTTCTATGAAACAATTTTACCATAAAATTAGCTTGGACCTTTGGAAGTTTGTTTGGTGCTCTCATTGGATTGTATATATATATATATATATATATATATATATATATATATATATATATATATATATGTATATATGTATGTATGAAGGAATTCTCAACTCTGGGTCCTTTCCTTTTTTTCTTGAGGGTGGTCCCAGTTTTGTGGAGTGCTGCCACACTGGAGCCAGTGTGCCCAGTGACAATTTCAGTGACCCTTAGAAAATCCAAATCCTGTGCCATTTCTTTTTGTGTTTGGATTTTTTTTAAAAACTCTGACAAAGGGTCTTACGCTTCAGCCATTCTATTAAAGATTATAATTCTTCTCTACATTCCTTACACTTCAGCCATTTTTTTTATAGATTATAATTCTCCTTTGAATTAATTTAAGAATAAGCTCATATGCAGCACATGGAGACCAACTTATTGCCAACAAGTGGCTATATTATTTAGGAGCATGGGATTAATATTGCCTTTGAATGTAGCCTCTGCTATCTAAAGTTGCTTTTTAATACCTTGTTCAAATAACTCCTCGGTACAGAAGAAAACCCACCACCTGCATTATTGGGGTGGTATAGAACAATAGAATTTAACTGCCATGCTGCTCCGAATAATGTTGTCCATAAAATTGCCATTGTTTACCTTCCTCCTAGGTCCCACGCTTGCTCAGCTTGCCTCTGGGAGCAAGGAGAAGAAGCCTTGTGTAAACTCCATTTGCATTGCAGTTGGAGCTTCCACAGGGCTGAAGACTTTTCATCACTTCATATGTGATAGTGCTAGGCCAATCACTATCACTGTCACATGATAGGAAGCAGTGTGTAACATGATTTTGTACCCAGATGTATTTACTTTGCACCCAACATCTGAGTGGTGGGGCAGCAAACAGAATGCAAGCATGTGCAGAGGGGAAGCCGGACATTAAAGCAACACCCAAATGTACCAGAACACCTGTCTGAACAAGGCCTAACTGAGCAAAAGGTGCATCTCCAGGGCTAGGAAAGGGAATTAGGCTGGGTAATAAGCTTTCAGGTAACTTTAGAATTTTGAAAAGCAGTAAACACAAAATGCATCTTTTTAAATGATTTCTTTTTTTATGGGAAAAAAGCTGTCCAAACCTGCCTGGCCCTGTGTGAAAAAGTAATTGCCAACACCCCCGACCCCTTTGCTAAATCATGAAGGAACTTTTTGGAAGGTGTGCGTCCCATTAAATCTGGCATAAAACTAACACAGCATTTCATAAAAAGAACATCATACAAACAGTCAAACATGGCTCGTGCTCTTGGGACAATAATCCAAAACACACCAGCAAGTCCCCCTCTGAATGGCTAAAAAAAACAAAAATGAATTAAGGTTTTGGGGTGGTCTAATCAAAGTTTGGACTTCAATCCGATTGCGATGCTATGGCATGACCTTAAACAGGCCGTTCATGCTTGAAAACCCTCCATGTGGCTGAATTAAAAATTGACTTTAAAATGCTTGATTGCAGTTGTTGCCGCCAAGAGTGGCACAACCAGTTATTAGGTTTAGGGGGCAATTACTTTTTCACACAGAGCCATGCAGGTTTGTGACCACTTTTTTCCCTTAATAAATTAAATTATCATTTAAAAATGGCATTTTTACTCGGGTTATCTTTGTGTAATACAGTAAAACCTTGGATTGCGAGCATAATTCATTCTGGAAACATGTTTGTAATCCAAAGCACTTGTATATCAAAGCAAATTTCTCCATAATAAATAATGGGAACTCAGATGATTAATTCCACAACCATTTATTCATAAGTCCTTCAGTTTATAAAGAATATAGCAATGTGATAGGTTGTGTAACCATAAAATGGTTATCCATGAATGGCTTTCTCTACAAGGGGATAAGAAGAAAAATCCAGCAGGAGCTACAGTGTATAAAAGAGAAGAGAGGCGCCGTTAAGTGTAGCAATATGGTTGCATTTAATGAAGGCTCAACATTTAGCAACTTGAATGGTTGATGATTAAAAGAGGCACATCTAAGTATGCAGGCATCCGGGTTAAAGCTGTCCACATAGACCGTCCTCCGCACCGCTGGCTCTCACCGCTGTCTGCAGTCGTGATTGGGAAGACTACCCTGCGGTAAAGTGATCTGAAAGCCAGGCTTGAAGCGCTCATGGAGCGCAGTGTGGAAGAGATGACGTTGATGGCGGTCTGGAGGACGGTCTATGTGGACAGCTTTACCCCGGATACCTGCATACTTAGATGTGCCTGTTTTAATCATCAACCATGTGAGTTGGTAAATATTGTACCTTCATTAAATGTAACCATATTGCTACACTTAGAGGTGCCTCTCTTCTCTTTTATACCCAGTTGTGACATAACGCTACTTGTATATCAAGACAGCACTTGTTTATTAAGTCAAAACTTATAAAAAAATGTTGCTTGTCTAGCAAAACGCTCTCACACCAAGTTACTCTCAATCCAAGGTTTAACTGTATTAAAAATTGTTTGATGATCTGAATCATTTAACTGTGACAAATGTGCAAAAAAAAAAAGAAAATAAAAAAAAAACAGGAAGGGGGCAAATATTTTTTTCACAGCACTGTAATTCCTTACTGCTCTACCTCCTGGCAACAGGGAGAACCCAGTGTAATGGATCCTTGGTTTTCAGCAACGAGATGCTGGTGCTAACTCAATGAAATTTAAGCCAGCCATAGACAGTTTGAACCTGCTAATCCAGTTGAGATTCGAACCATTAATGGGCAGACTGAATGTACCCAAGTTGACTAATGGATCAACTTGGGTACAACCAGCCTGCCAGATCTTACATGCAATTATCGCTAGCGGCTGCTATATATGCTAGCAATAATCACTGCCTTCTCCCGATGGGAAGGGCTTCCCTCCGCCCCACCCCTTCCAGGAGAACACAATGGCTTAGCTGGAGGGATTCCCCTGTCAGGAGGTTGGTAATTTTATTAATTTGGTGTGCCTGTACCTATAGCCAACAAATCTGGATGGCAGTGGTTGCTAATGTAAACAAAATTTGTAGACTAAAACTTGCGGTGGACCCGGCACCCCCATTGCTTGGTATTACCGATAACATTGCTACAACTCCCCACAAAAGATTGTTCTAATTTTATGCTATGTTCTATGTTATGTAACAGGAAGTCAGCTAAATCTGGGAATGTAGTCACAGGAAGGAGATACATTTCTACCTGATTTAGAAAGTCCATTAATTAATTTAGGGTGTTGGCTACAGAGCTAGCCAGCAGGAAGTTGAAAGGCCTTCACCTGTTCAGAATGAGGGAGTTAAGGCTCTATAATTTGTTCAGAGAAATTCCTATTGTTTGCTGCCTCCAGAAGCTGTGTCCTGAAGCCATGTGGGCTGGGAGCAGGAGGACAGTCAGCGTGTGCCTCCCGACAGGATGTGTGGGCCTGGGAGAAGACCCCCCGGAGTGATGTGTGCCCGGGACGGTAACCAAGGGTGAATACGTCTCAAAGGTGAGAAGACGAACTGTTGATGTGAAAGAAACAAAAGGACTGTGTTGCCCTGTGAAGCTATTATAAAAGGACTATTGAGTGTCCGCTGTAGGACAAGGAAGTCTGCCCGACGGTAGGTTGGAGACAGACACTTAGGCAGGTTCCAGTTGTGAGAAGGTAGCCGCCCACAGAGGCAAGGATTTATTTTCTGTTTTATTTTATTTTGGATGTTTTGCTGCATACAGCCTGGTGAAGAAAACACCATTTAATAAACCACACTGTTTGTTTGCAAGCACTTGTCGGCTACCTCTCTGGGAAAACGCACCCCCCAAGGGGTCATCCACACCCGCCACCGAGCTAATCCCTTACATATGGTGGAGGTATGCAGTGGGCAGAAGCAGAGATCCCTGCAAGGAAGTGCAAATGTTTGATGAACTTTGTCTGGTGCATGAGATTGCACAATCTATGTGTGCAGGAGAGAAGATCCTGACAGAAAAAAAAAAAAAAGTGTTTTAAAGAGACAGCGGTCTCAAAATTATTTGATGAACTTTGTTGTGTCTGGTGCAAGTGACTGCACAAACTGTGTGTGCAGGAAAAGAGATCTTGCAAGAGAGAGAACAACTACATGTGTTAAAGAGACAGTGGTCTGAAATTTTTTTTGCTGAACTGTGAAAAATTTGTTTGTGGAGTTATTGAAGATGGGGCGATCCAAACGCCTGAAAAATGCAAAGATAGATGAAATGAGAGACCGAATTCTATGGATGGAGGGGATGTTACCGTCTGAACCAGCCCCATCCATGCCTAAAGAGAGTCTACTAAAGAGGAAGGTTGTTGTCCCTAGCAACACTGATGAAACTGCTATGGAGACGCAGTGTGCTCAGATGAAAAGTAAGCTCAAAATGGAGGAGATGTTGAAACAACTGATTATATCAAATACAGCTCAACAGCAGGCAAATGCAGCTCAACAGCAGGCAAATGCGGATTTTCAGCGGAGCTTTGCAGCTCAACAAAAGGCTCATCAAGAGAGCATGGCAGGCTGGAAACAGAGACGCCAGCAGCCAATGGAGGCCATCGGTTTGGAGGAAACCGAGTATGTGTGCAGGGCTGAGTTGGATGCCTTGCAACGGAAAATGGAAGAAAAGGAACAAGCCTTGGAATTGCTTAAAATGGAGCATAGAAACTTGCAGGAAACGAATTAACTACTCAAGTCTCATGTGTTACAGTGGGAAGAATCCACTGCTCTTCTTTTGGTCGAGTTGCAAAAACGCAGAGAGACTATAATGGAGAAAGATACCATCCTCATGGAAAAGGAAAGTGAAATTCAGACTTTGCAGAAGCAAAGTATGGCTGATATGTTGGAGTTGCGTAATCAGCTGGAAAAAAGTCTTCAGTCTTTGGGAGCTACAAAAATAGACCTGCAGGAGTCGCAGGAACAGAATGTTGCTCTGGAAGCGACATTGTCTCTCAGCGACAAAGAGAAAAGTGAAAGGGAGGCTAAATTACTGAGTACTGTGTATGAGCTCACTACTTTAAGCAATGTGGTAGATGAATGGCGTGCGGACTGTGAAAGTTGGAAAGGGGAAGCCCAACGTGTCCAGCAGCAGTTAAAGGAGAAAGAAGCCTGTGTGGCAGAATTACATTCTTATTCCCAGATGCTAGCCAATGAGGTGAAGGCTCTTATGCAGGGAAAAGAAGATTGTGAACATAAGAGGGAAAAAGTAGAGGCACAGCTTCTGGAATCGCAAGTCAAGGTGTCAGAAGGTGACCGATTGTGTGCTAAGCTGTCAGAGAAGGCAAACCGACTGCAGGTTGAGTTGGACAATGTTACAAATCAGCTTTCTCAAGCAGACAGAAAATCTAGAGAAATTGCGGAAGATTTTTCTATCTTGGAATCGCAGCTGCAAGACACGCAGGAACTCTTACAGGAAGAGAGGTGTCAAAGGCTGAGTTTTAGCACAAAGCTCAAACAAATGGAAGATGAGAAAAATGGCTTCCTGGAACAATTAAAAGAGGAGGCGGAAGCAAAGAAAAACCTATCAGAGCAAGTCGCAACATTGCAAGCGCAGATAGCGGTTATGAAAAAACGCATGGAAGAAAGCGTTGGTTCATTACAGTGTGTTGAAGATGTGAAAAAGAAGTTTGATCAGATGCTTGGTGAAGAGAAGAATGTGTCTGCAAAATATGCAGAAGAACGCGCACGTGCAGAAACGGAGGTGCGTGATAACGAGAGCAAAGCCCTGTTCTTGGCTCGCTCTTTGGAGGAAGCTCTAGAGTGTAAGGCTGAACTAGAAAGTGTTAAACAGCTGCGTACAGAAATGGAAGAATTGGTCAGCTCCAAGGATGATGTTGTGAAAAGCGTTCAGGAGCTAGAAAAGTCTAAGCGAGCCTTAGAACAGCAACTAGAAGAGATGAAGATTCCGTTGCAGGAACTGGAAGAGGAATTCCAGGCAACAGAGGATCTGTCCCAAAGAGGGGATAGTGTGCCTGATGCAGTTTTTAAAAGGATCAGTGTTTTGGGGTCTGTCCTGAGTGAGCCTCAGAAATGTGACGACATGTGGCTTGAATCACCCCTTTGGAATAAACCGTTCCTTCAAAAACTTCAAGCATTGGAAAATGTATCGTTAGAGCTTCAGCAAACAAAGGAGCGGAGTAAGAAATGTGGTGATTTCTCAGTTCAGGCTGAAAACCTAGTGGAGAAAACTAAGGCTGTTGGTGAAAACGTGAAGCAAATGAATAAGTGCCTTTCAGGGAGTGTTTCCAAAATGGAACTGGTGAAAGACGGGTGGCAGAAGTTTGATCGTGATCTTGAGATGCATTCCATGTGGAATTCAGATAGAGAAAAAGAACTAGGTGACCTTGAGCGGTCAAATAGTTCAGCAGAAAGTGCATTGAAGAAACCTGTAAAAGAATGTGTTGCAGTTCCATGCTTCTTCACTGATGCAGAGAGGAGGTCTATAATGGATACCACCCAGATCGCTGGGTTCAACTGTGTTGTTGCCTTTGACCCCTATGTTGGTGGAAGGAAAGTTGATGATGTTCTGGTTGGCTACTTCTGTGAAGAGTTTGGCAAGAAATATAAACTGAATATCAAATCAAGTAGTAGGCCTTTACTGCGACTCGCTCAGGAGGGCGAAAAGTTTAAGAAGTTGATGAGTGCAAATGCTTCAGATCTGCCTATGAATATGAAATGTTTGAATGATATTGATATCTCTGGGAAAAGGAACAGGGGTCACTTTGAAGAAATGTGTGACAGCCTGTTGTCTCAATTGGAAAATCCTCTGCACAGCATCTTAGAGCAAGCAAAGCTCAAGAAGGAAGATCATTCCCTTTTACAACAAAAAGTCAATGATTGTGTACAGCTGTATGGAGAGGCAACTCAAGTCACAGAGGGATGTCAAGAGTCCCTACTTGGAACAAAGCTTAGTGAAGCAAAGGTTCTCAAAGTTTTGTGGAAAACATTTATGGATTGCAGAGAGAGGCGTCTTAAGAATGTTGAAGACATTAAGACTAGCCCAATTGAGTTGCCTATGGATCACGGTCCTCCATGGTGGATTGGACAGACGGTTATGAGGGACAAGCTGTCTGACATTTATGAGAAAGCTGTCAATGAAGATGACAGAAACGAGAAGGAGCGAAATGATGCCAAAAATGCAGTTGAAGAATGTGTATATGAGATGAGAGACAAACTGTGTGGCATTTATGAGAAATCCGTCAATGAAGATGACAAAACAGTTTCATCCGGAAGCTTGAGGATAATAGGAGGCTTATCAGTGAGTCAGCAGTGCTTGACACATGCGTGCCTGGAAATCTGTGTCCCAACCCTAGGGTTGAAACAAGAGGGGGGGGTATGTAACAGGAAGTCAGCTAAATCTGGGAATGTAGTCACAGGAAGGAGATACATTTCTACCTGATTTAGAAAGTCCATTAATTAATTTAGGGTGTTGGCTACAGAGCTAGCCAGCAGGAAGTTGAAAGGCCTTCACCTGTTCAGAATGAGGGAGTTAAGGCTCTATAATTTGTTCAGAGAAATTCCTATTGTTTGCTGCCTCCAGAAGCTGTGTCCTGAAGCCATGTGGGCTGGGAGCAGGAGGACAGTCAGCGTGTGCCTCCCGACAGGATGTGTGGGCCTGGGAGAAGACCCCCCGGAGTGATGTGTGCCCGGGACGGTAACCAAGGGTGAATACGTCTCAAAGGTGAGAAGACGAACTGTTGATGTGAAAGAAACAAAAGGACTGTGTTGCCCTGTGAAGCTATTATAAAAGGACTATTGAGTGTCCGCTGTAGGACAAGGAAGTCTGCCCGACGGTAGGTTGGAGACAGACACTTAGGCAGGTTCCAGTTGTGAGAAGGTAGCCGCCCACAGAGGCAAGGATTTATTTTCTGTTTTATTTTATTTTGGATGTTTTGCTGCATACAGCCTGGTGAAGAAAACACCATTTAATAAACCACACTGTTTGTTTGCAAGCACTTGTCGGCTACCTCTCTGGGAAAACGCACCCCCCAAGGGGTCATCCACACCCGCCACCGAGCTAATCCCTTACAGTTAGGAAAAATATTTTATGGAATTTCTGTTTGGAAATCCATGACCAAGGCAGGTTTATCCCTCTATAAACTCACGTACATGGGGAGAAACTGTCCCAGGAAGTTTGACAAATTGTGGCTGGCTTGGATGGATGCCAGAGATCTTATCGTTTAGTCAGCGTTTTAGGTTCACCCCCCTTCTTTTTCTTATATCCCCCAGTCCTCATCTGACCCCCCCCCCCCCTTTCTCCAACTCATTATAGGCTCTATCCATGGTTACTGCAAAACCTTGTCATACTTATGTCTTGCATGACTCTTACCAATCTAAACTGCTCTCTGTTTGTCTTGTGAGATTATAGCCTAAAGTGTTGTTTGCACAGTGGATGTATTCTTCCAATTCATGGTATATATTGTACGTTTTGTTTGACCAAGCTTATCATATACTGTCAAAATTCACTGCTATTATTCTTGTATGTCATTACATGAATTTTCGATAAAAAACGTATGCCTGGAAAAGAAAAAAAAAGGATTATGTAAAGTGTTAGAGTTGATTTAGGGTCAGGATTACAATTACAGATTGGTTAAAAATCAGGGGAAGCTCTGAAAGCCTTACATTGAAGACTATGTTAAACAGGCACTCATTACTGCAACCAACATACTGACAGCTTAAAAAAAATGTACAGAATTGTTAAAGTGCCTCAAAAAAATCAAAAAACATAACAATAGAGTATACAGTTTTTTTCTGCAGCTGCAGATTTTTTAAGGTCACCTCTAGAAGCAATATAGAAAAACAAAATGTAAAGTCATTTAAGGGAAAAGAGCAATGTGAGTGCTGTCAGATTCGCCATGGAAACACATACAAAAGGAAAAACTTCCACAGTTGCACCTGCTAGGTGAGTAATCTTCCAGCTGCATAGAGAATGGCTTTAACTGGTTCCGGATTAAACTGGTCTCACGTTAATGTTAGGCAATACATTT
This sequence comes from Pelophylax lessonae, assembly GCF_965119305.1. Classification (NCBI taxonomy): domain Eukaryota; kingdom Metazoa; phylum Chordata; class Amphibia; order Anura; family Ranidae; genus Pelophylax; species Pelophylax lessonae. Next base: position 233,319,341 of record NC_138775.1, on the reverse strand, counting down.
CCACTTGCAGTCTTCTTTAAAAGTAAGAGCAACCAGAACCAAGCTGACAGTTTAAAATGAGCACAAGGTGCCAGAATCACCCTCTGCCCCCATGTTCCGAAGTTCTTCAGGGAAGATTCCCATGTCTGAGTTGCTAAATTCATCTCCCAATTCAGTAGTTAGGCTCTTGCTTAGCTTCAGGCTGGGCTAGTTAGTCAGCCCTCCCTCACTGATTATTCGATAGAAACATCAGAAGAATTTCATCTTGCACCCTGGCTATCTTGCCTGGCCTCCAGCAAATATTACGGTAAGGGGAGGAGGCCAAGCTGAGAATTCCTACAGGAAAAGAAAAAATCATTTTGTTAGAAGAGGATGCTTCAGGCTCTTAGTGAGTGGTTTAGACTTCGCTGAACAGGAAAACACTTTGCCCTTGTCTATCCGGCCAGAACCCTTCAACAGAAACCTTCACCATGGGCTTATTTTGTGATTAGCAGTTCAATGTGAAGAATTGTTATTTGGATTTTCAGTTCACTGATGTGGATATATCCTATCTGACCTTACACGTGAAGTGCATATTTGCTGGCTATAACGCGCTCACTGCTGTCGAACTTTATGCCAGAGATGTCCATCCTTTAGGTCTGATATACCCAGTTATGCCTTTTAAAGTTTAACTCAAAGGATGATACTTGCATACTTACAGTATCTCACAAAAGTGAGTACACCCCTCACAATTTTGTAAATATTTTATTATATCTTTTCATGAGACAACACTGATGAAATTACACTTTGCTACAATGTAAAGTAGTGAGTGTACAGCTTGTATAACTGTGTAAATGTGTTGTCCCCTCAAAATAACTCAACACACAGCCATTAATGTCTAAACCACTGGCAACAAAAGTGAGTACACCCCTAAGTGAAAATGTGCAAATAGGGCCCAATTAGCCATTTTCCCTCCCCGGTGTCATGTGACTCGTTAGTGTTACAAGGTCTCAGGTGTGAATGGGGAGCAGGTGTGTTAAATGTGGTGTTATCGCTCTCACTCTCTCATACTTGCCACTGGAAGTTCAACATGGCATCTCATGCCAAAGAACTCTCTGAGGATCTCAAAAAAAGAATTGTTGCTCTACATAAAGATGGCCTAGGCTATAATAAGATTGCCAAGACCCTGAAAATGAGCTGCAGCACAGTGGTCAAGACCTTACAGCGGTTTAACAGGACAGGTTCCACTCAGAACAGGCCTCGCCATGGTCGACCAAAGAGGTTGAGTGCATGTGCTCAGCATCATGTCCAGAGGTTGTCTTTGGGAAATAGACAAATGAGTGCTGCCAGCATTGCTGAAGAGGTTTAAGGGGTGGGGGGTCAGCCTGTCAGTGCTCAGACCATACCCCGCACACTGCATCAAATTGGTCTGCAGGCTGTCATCCCAGAAGGAAGCCTCTTCTAAAGATGATGCACAAGTAAGCCAAAAAACAGTTTGCTGAAGACAAGCAGACTAAGGTCATGGATTACTGGAACCATGTCCTGTGGTCTGATGAGACCAAGATAAACTTATTTGGTGCAGATGGTGTCAAGTGTGTGTGGCAGCAACCAGGTGAGGAGTACAAAGACAAGTGTGTCTTGCCTACAGTCAAGCATGGTGGTGGGAGTGTCATGGTTTGGGGCTGCATGAGTGCTGCTGGCACTGGGGAGCTACAGTTCACTGAGGTAACCATGAATGCCAACATGTACTGTGACATACAGAAGCAGAGCATGATCCCCTCCCTTCGGAGACTGGGCCACAGGGCAGTATTCCAACATAATAATGACCCCAAACACCTCCAAGATGACCACTGCCTTGCTAACAAAGCTGAGGGAAAGGTGATAGCCTGGCCAAGCATGTCTCCATACCTAAACCCTATTGAGCATCTGTGGGGCATCCTCAAACAGAAGGTGGAGCAGCGCAAGGTCTCTAACATCCACCAGCTCCGTGATTTCGTCATGAAAGAGGACTCCAGTGACAACCTGTGAAGCTCTGGTGAACTCCATGCCGAAGAGGGTTAAGGCAGTGTTGGAAAATAATGGTGGTCACACAAAATATTGACACTTTGGGCCCAATTTGGACATGTTCACTTAGGGGTGTACTCACTTTTGTTGCCAGCGGTTTAGACATTAATGGCTGTGTGTTGAGTTATTTTGAAGGGACGGCAAATTTATGCTGTTATACAAGCTGTACACTCACTACTTTACATTGTAGCGGTGTAATTTCTTCAGTGTTATTACATGAAAAGATATAATAAAATATTTACAAAAATGTGAGGGGTGTACTCACTTCTATGAGATACTCTACATTGGGCCAGCTTGGCGCAATGTAAAAATGCATATGTGATACTCGTTCGGCCTCTCTGGTTAGTTTTTCTTGATAAATGCAAATTTAACAAGGTGGAGAAGGAGGAGCAGTTATGTCAGGATCTCTACCTCTTCCAATCAGAGAATGCTTTGCATTAATTGAGAACAATATAGTATACAGTATACAAGATATATCATACCTGGGGTTCAATGTTGTGTTAGAATTCTCTCATTAACCACTTCCCTCTGGCCGTGCGAATATATGCGTCCTCTCTGCAGGTGGGCTTTATCCACTTTAAGACCGGAAGATTTTGCTGCTTAATGACCAGGCTCTATTTTGCGATTCGGTACTGAGTGACTTTAATGGAAAATTGCACGGTTGTGCGACGCTGTACCCAAACTAAATTGACATCCTTTTTTTCCCACAAATACAGCTTTCTTTTGGTGGTATTTGATCACCTGTGAGATTTTTATTTTTTGCGCTATAAACAAATAAATAGCAACAATTTTGAGAAAAACACAATTTTTTTTACATTCTGCTATATAACATTCCCCAAAAAAATATGTAAAAATCTAAAATTTTTAACATTTTAGGCCAATTTATTTTCTGCTACATATTTTTGGTAAAAAAAAATGCATTAAGCGTTTTTTGATTGGTTTGCTTAACCGGTTGCCAACCGCCGCACGACTATATACTGCGGCGGTCAGCCCCGGCCAGGCAGAGTGACGTATGGATACTGTCACTGTATGACCTGTCACTGACTTGCGAGCCAATTGCGGGCGGGCACGCGCCCGCCTCGGCTCGTTCACAGACAAGTCAGTGCGTGTGACCGGCGGACTCGATGTCCGCCGGTCACACTACGATCGCTCCGGTGAAGGGAGAAAGGCGGAGCGGCTTATGTAAACAAGCCGCCCGTCATTCTCCCTGGTGTAAAAATGAAGATCAGACGGTTCTACTATGTAGGACCGTTGATCTTTGTTTTTACACCAATAGCAATGTCCCTGCACAGTTAGAAGCACGCCCCTATGACACACTTAACCCCTCCCTGTCCAATAAAGTTAACCCCTTCCCTGCCAGTGTCATTTTTGCAGTAACAGTGCTTATATATAGCACTGATTACTGCAGTAATGTCACTGGTACCCCCAAAAGTGTCAAAAATGTCAGTCAAGGGTCCAATCTGTCCGCCGCAATGTCGCAGTACTGAAAAAAAATCGCAGATCGCGGCCATTACGCGTTAAAAAAAAAACACCAAAAATGACAAAAATCTTTAGTAAATGCGATACCTTTTGCGCAAACCAATCAAAATACGCTTTTTGCGATTTTTTTTTTTACCAAACATATGTAGCATAAAAAAATTGGCCGAAAATGTTAAAAAATTTAGATTTTTAAATTTTTTTGGGGGGAATTTCATATAAAAAAATGTGAAAAAATATTGTTATTTTTGCAAAATTGTTGCTCTTTTTTTGTTTATAGCGCATGATCAAAAAATCGCACAGGTGATCAAATACCACCAAAAGAAAGCTCTGTTTGTGGGAAAAAAAAGACGTCAAATTCGTTTTGGTACAGCGTCGCACGACCGCGCAATTGTCCGTTAAAGTCACGCAGTAAAAAAATCGCAAAAAACCCCCTGGTCTTTTAGCAGCCAAATCTTCCGGGGCTTAAGTGGTTAAAAGTTGTTGCGTTTACTAACTACAGGAAAGATTTACTATTTTTAAGAAAGATTTATTTTTTTTTTTACTAGTAATGGCAGCGATCTGCAATTTTTTGCCCCCTAACTGACATTTTTGACACTTTTGGGGGTACCAGTGACATTACTACAGTAATCAGTGCTAAAAATATGCACTGTTACTGTAATAATGCCATTACAGTAACAGTGCAGGGAAGGGGTTAATACTATGGGTGATCAAGGGGTTAAATGTAAGCCTAGGGGACTGATTCTAACTGTGGGGGGGTTGGGCTTGTGAGATGACCATAGAGACATGCAATCCTATATAGCAGGATCGCATGGTCTCTGTGATCATGTCAGGGAGGACAGGCGGCTGTGTTTACATCAGCCATTTGTCCTTCTCTGTCAGTGGGGAGAGATCGCCTGTGTCAGGTGGCCATCGGAGCCACCTGACACTCGCACCAGCTTCCCCGCTGACGAGTGGGGGCGGGAGCACGCAGCTGGTGGCGCACGATCGCCCCAAAACTCCTCCCAGGCGAGCGCCGTAATTGTACGGGGCTTTGCCTGGGAGAGCCAGCCTGCCGCAGTACTTCTGCGGCGGCTGTACGTAAAGTGGTTAATGCAGAGCAGCCGCATATATCCGGCCCTGTGTAAACAAATTACCATGCTGGGAACGTGCTTCCTGCGTGCTCCTAGCACAGTAACCAGCTGGTACTGGAAAGCTCCCGATGTATACTTCTGATCAAGAGCTTTCCGATCATGTGACAGCCAATCACAGCAGTCACATGATTGGAATGATCGCCTCCCGACATTTAAAATCTTTTCAACAGCTGAGTGGCGGCAGCGGGAAAGGGGTTAAATCTTGTTGGTAAAAGCCAATCAATGTTTGCTTTTTGTTTTGTTGGCTTACTCCAAAACATTAAAGTGGAACTGAAGGCAAATCTTTTTTTCATTTTGGATTGGGTAGTGGAGGGTTATAACCCTTGTCGTATGTTTTTTTTTTTGCCATCTGTGTCCCATTGGGGAGATTTCCCTTAATTTCCTGTCCCATACCTGCCAAAACAGGTGTCCTCATTGGAAGATTTCTCATCTACTCCTGTTCTGGGGACAACCCAAAATTTGGGTTTTTCTTTCTTTTTCACTTTTGGTGATAACAGTAAACATAACAAAATGAGAGGGTGAAACAGACAGCATAAAAATATGAATTCTAATCTCTCTCCCCTCTTATACTAGAAAAACCCATTTTTGCTTTAGTGTAGTTTAACATGTTTGGATTATATGGTAACACAAAACAAGCACCTCTGTGTTTAACCCCTTGAGCCCCAGAAGGTTTTACTCGCTTCATGACCAGGCCATTTTTTGTGATACGGCACTGCGTTACTTTAACTGACAGTTGCGCTGACGTGCGAAAAAAAATTGATTTTTTTCCCCCAAAAATAGAGCTTTCTTTTGATCACCTCTGCAGTTTTTATTTTTTGTGCTATAAACAAAAAAAGGCTGACAGTTTTGAAAAAAAAAAAGCAATATTTTTTATTTTATGCTATATATGCTATAAAACATACCCAAAAAAATGGGTAAAAATCAAATTTATTAATTAATTTAGGCCAATAAATAATCTACTACATATTTTTTGGTTAAAAAAAATCCCAATAAGTGTATATTGATTGGTTTGCGCAAAAGTTATCGCGTCTACAATCTATAAGATAGATTTATGGAATTTGTACTATTTTAATTTATTTTTTACTAGCAATGGCAGTGATTTTTAACGGGCTGCGACATTGCGGCGGACAAATCTGACTAAGTGACACTTTTTGGGGAGCAGTGGCACTAATAAGTGATCAGTGCTAAAATAAATGCACTGTCACTGATCGCCCCTGATGTTAACCCATTCCCTGCCAGTGTCTTTAGTTCAAAGTGTTACGTGTGCTCCTAGGGAGTAAGGTAGGTAAGTGCAAGCTCAAGAGGGTGATAAGCACTGTTCACTGCATGACTTTGAAGTTGTGAGGCACTTCAGCACTTTATCTTGACCAACATTGAAACTTTTTCCTTGGACTTTCACTGAGCACTTGCTTGTAGCAATCATTTGTATTGAAATTTCACATGTCACATTTGTTAATTTTAGTTTATTTGCGCCGTGATTTATGATGGATTATGTATTATTTTTTTGAACAGCAGCAATGGTGATTTGGTGTTAGGATTTAATATAGCTTGGGTTTTTTGAGTCTAGTTATTACTATGAGTGCACCCAGCTGCTATGGTGGTTTTTTATTTTGGTAATTCAAGAAATATTGATGGAGATGAGATTTTTTCACAGAGCAGTGAAAATGTTGATTTAAATCAAAATTATAAGAAATTTAAAAATGCACTAGACAAACAGGTGACAACAAGGTGGGATGTATTCACCTTGAATAAATATGTCATGGATGGGATCTCACCTAGAAGGCTAAGATGTGAGGTGGCGAGGGGGGCCGAGGTAATAGCCACCAAGAATGTCACCTTCTGGGATAACGTAGGCAACATGGGCATCCGCAGGTAGGGGCAAGGGGGGGGCAAATGCCCCCCTCTGGAATCTCAACTTCCCCTTTCAAGTGGTTGTTAAGCCACTTTATACCATCCTGTCTGGTCTGTTTAATAATCCTGTGTGTCTGTGTTTTAAAAAAATAAGCTATTCATTACCAGTTTTCAGAGGGCCTCGCGCCGCTCACGTGACCCATTGGCTCTCTCCTCTCCCCGTCTGGCAGCTGCCTGCAGCAGGCGGGGCTGAGGATTCTTGACTGATGTCAGTCGGAAGGGGAGGAGGGGAGGAGGAGGGGAGGGGGGAGGAGGAGGGGAGGGGGAGAGAAGGAGATTGGCGGTGGGTCACGTGAGCGGTGATCAGTGCTCTGAAAACTTGTAAAGAATGGCTTATTTTTATAAAACACAGACACAGGGGCACACAGGATTATTAAACAGACTGTAGACAGGATATGAAACTTTAAATGAAACTACAGCAGCAGGAGGGGAGTGGGGGGCACTGACACAGGAGCAGACAAGGAGGGAGAGAGCGGGGAGAGAGGATAGAGGAGGACAGGAGGGCTGCGGATGATGGAGGCACGTAACTGACCACAGTGTCAGAGCTCAGCAGCCATGGTATACTGTGATCAGTTTACAGAGAGGAGGACATAGCCAGGCAGGATCAGCCAGGTATTTTAGGTGATAGAAGGGGTCAAATTACACAGCAAAGCACTGTGCTGTATAACATGCTTTAAGGGAACAGGATACATTTTTATATTTATTTATTTATTTTTTTAGGTTTACAAATGATTTAAAAATAAATGCTGCTGTTTGCTCTTTAAAAATAAATACTCAAAATAAGTATAATGACTAAGCCCCTCCCCTTCATTACTTTGTTAAAAAGGGGCGGAGCATGGGTGACCTTAAAATGATGCCCCCCCCTGAAAAAAGTTCTGCGGATGCCCATGGTAGGCAAGGAAATCTCCAGAATTTTCTCAAATGGAGGTTTCTGGAGAACCAAAAGTACTAAATTTAAATCCCATGGTGGCAAAAGAGACCGTACAGGTGGAGCCACATTTTGAATCCCCTCAATGAAGGTACGAACTAAAGAGTGCGCGGCTAAGGGTCATTGAAAGAAAATTGTTAGGGCAAACACCTGGCCCTTGCTGGTACTCAAGGCCAACGTCTGATCAACGCCCTGTTGAAGAAAGGTTTAGATCCGAGTCACAGAAAAGGATCGAGGATAAGCACCAATTGACTCCCACCAAGAAATGTACGATATCCACGTACAATGGTATATCTTGCTGGAGAACGACTTCCTCACCTTTACCATAGTAGGGATCACTGATCCAGACAGATCTCTATCCCTCAGTACCTGGCTTTCAATAGCTAAGCCATTAAAACCAGCAACTGTAAAATGTAAAACACGCAAAAACACTTGCTGCTTACAACCAGTAGGTTTTATAGCTACATGGGATTGGTTCCCCATTAAGAAACTCACTTTGCTCTCATTGAGGCTTGGAAAGTAGCATTTATTATGTGTATTTATAATGTTATGATACAGTTAAAGATGTTTTATTTTTTTTACGATGTACATTCTTGAAAACCGAACATACACGCTGTGTTGGAAAAATTGTCGGTTCATTTACAAAAACAGCGACTGTAAAGTAGGATTGTAAATCAGCCCTTGGAACAACTGGTCTTCTCTGAGAGGAAGCACCCAAGGAACCTTTATGGCCACCAGACTGATTGGAAGATTCTCACCCTTGTTTCCTTGCAGGAATTGCTGAAGAAGCCTGAGCCAAGGATGATACTGGCCTTACCGTGGTCCTGGGACACCTGTGGCCTCTGCCAGAGGAACCCCATGATCTCGCCACGAACCTCAGTATCCTCATGTAGAGCCGAATCTGCTAAAGGAGCTGCTTGTAGGACTGTTCAGACAGAACTGTCTTGAAGGTGGATACCACCAAACTCAGAACCTGTAGGCAAAATGGGAGAGAGAACTATCTGTGTGACAGCAGCCGGTGAATCACGGCCTGTGGTTCCTGAAGTTTGTCCAGAGGAAGGACCACCCTGGTCAGAATTAGAATCAGACCTAGGTAAATCAATTCCCTGGACAGGTATAAGGGGGACCTTAGGTAGTTTGGAAATCTCCTGAACCTTTGCAGGAATTAAATCCGCACAAGGAGACTCAGGACCTAAAAAACCTAAAAAGGACAAGCTTTGTCCCCCTTTCTGGGAACCCCCAAAATAATCATTTTGTGGTTCTCCTTGACACTCATGAAGGAGGTCCATGAGGCCGGAAACCAGTGAAGATGTCCTCCCACCCCAATAATGAGTGAGGGCAGACCTTCATGCAAGGGGTCTTGTCTGTGGGTCCGGAGAAGCTAGCTCTAGGCTTACCAGACCAAGGATGCTTGGAAACGCCCGGGGAAGATTTGAAAGATCTATTTCTCTTATTCTCTGTCCCAGAAGCACAAAATAATTTTCTATGTGCTGAGAAGGAGGGCCCCCCGTCTGCGACAAGGCTCCTTCCCTTTCCTAAACTATGGCAGGAAGGTACTCTCCCCTCCCCCCCCCCCCGATACACTTAATGATGTCATCCAGGGTAGCCCCAAGCAGGCGATCACTTTGAAAGGGCAGATCAATGAGAGCTTTCTTAGAGGCTTGGTCTGCGGACCCATTTTTAAGCCACAGCATGCGCCTAATTACCACTGCTGAAAGAGAAACTTTGGATAGCACAGGAGCTGTTTCCAAAGCTGCATCACAAATAAACTAGAACCCATGGACCAACTGGTCCGCTAAATCAACATAAGCAGTGGGGACCTGCTGACTCCCCAGGCCCTGGCGCAAAAGCTTGGCCCATTCAGTTAGGGTCTGAGACACCAGGGCTGAGGTAAAGACTGGCCGCAATGCCGAACCAGCCATAGTAAACATGCTGCGTGCCACAGCCTCCGTTTTCTTGTCAGCTGGGTCCTTAAAGGACGGGGATTCCTCTACTGGGATCATGGTAGCTTTGTTCAACCTGGAAACAGGAGGATCCACCACTGGTGGACTAGCTGACTTTTTTTAAAAGGATAATGGACAGCAAAACGTTTGGGGACCACAAAGGGTAATTTTGGTTGTTCCCATTCCATACAGGAAAACCTGTCAAAATAAGGTACATAACACCTTTGGAGTACGATGCGACTTATGCATACCAAACGACACAGCCATGTCCGTAGCTACATCAGTCGCATCCTCCATTTTTAAAGTCTCATGCACTGCAGTGATAAGTGCATCTACCAGCGCTTTTTAATTCGCTGTTGCGACCATGGAGGAATCATCCTCACTATTGGATGTATCTGGGGGTTTGATATTAAGCCCCCTGGATGAGCCGCATCCATGGCGGCATAAGGCTCAGAATCAGATGAGACAAGACTGAGCAGGGAAAGGCGGGGGACGCTTCCACCTCGGCCTTTGCCCACATGCCACTTCCACCCAGGACACTAAGGACTGCAGGACCACCGTCAGTGCAATCATGGGAAGCTGGGGTTTCCGAGGGACCTGCCACCTACATGAGGGGGTCAGTGGGGGAGATGTGACCCTGAGGCTCCATAAGGAAAGGAAGACCTTGCAGTACAAAAATGATCTTTTGGCACCACTAAAGGATCACCCCAAGGCTCAGGGTACCTATCAGCAGAGAGAGAGATAACAGGGACCCCCCAAGGACTCCCCCTTACTAATCGGAGGAGCGTTGAGAATTCGGACCCAGCGTCACCATGGATGCCATCCCTGTTCACTGGACTAAGTGGAAATAGCCCCTGTGACATCATCGGGCTAAATAAACATGGCCGTCAGCTGGAGACCAGCCAGACTAAGGGAAAATGGCCCCTGTGACATCATCGGGCTACACAAACAGGGCCGCCAACCGGAGACCAGCCAAACTAAGAGAAAATGGCCGCCATCAGCTACAGAATGCTGCCAGGATCTTCCCTGTGCCCTCTGCAATGATGCACCCTCTGCGGAGGGGGACCAGTCTTGAAGGCAGGACATGCATTAGGGGAGATTCCACTGCGCACTCTGCAGGGGACCCCCCTGGACTATACCAACACTGCAAACAGACTACCAGGGCAGGACACACTATCCCAGGACCCTTACAGAGTGGGGAGAGCAGGGGAGACCCCAGGGGTCTCCACTGCATCCTCTGCCCTGGGATCCCCACCAGACTCCAGGTCCAGACAGGGGGGAAATGAATTTGGGGAAGCCCAGCTCACTGAGGGATTTTTAAGGATGGGAGGAGGGAACCTGCAGGCAGGTCCGACCGTCCCCAGAGGTTACCCACGTCCACCACAAAAAAAAAGCCAAAAGGGGAGACTGTACTTACCCTTCCATGGTGCGGGTAATGCTCCAGATAGAATCCTCACCACCGAAGTAGAGGAACTGTTGGCCAAGGGACAGCTGCGACTAAGACCCAAGCCCGGTCCTATGCGACCCTGGGAGATGTTTAACTCGCGGGCCAGCCTCTGTCCGTAAGCCAAGTCGCGGCCAACCTAGTGCATAGCTGCGGTCTGCATGCGCTCGCTGGCTGGGCTGGGGGGGACCACTGGATCTAGATGATCCAGCCCATCGCCAAGCCCGCCAGTTGATTGTAGATCTCCCCAGAGAAAAAAACAAAAAAGATGCAAGTAATAAGAAAAAAATTGCTAGGACCAGAGATCCCAGCTAGGAGCCTAGGTCCTTACTCCTGACTAGACAGATTAAAATTAATTACCTAGAGCAGAGAGGGGGGTTATATACCAAGCTGAGGACGGCCCATGGGCGTAGCCTAGTTATACTCCTGGAAGAGGCAATATAACCCAGTAGTTATGATTTATGGAGCACTGTGTCCATCAATGAACGAAAGAGAAACGTTTTTTATGTTAAATTTTTTCTGACAGCTCCTTGCAGAAAGATAGGTAGGAGCATTTTAGTATGCTCTTGTACATGAGGCCAAACACCGTTATTGCTATCACTGCGAGTTAGGAGCTATGCATATACTGCAGACATGGGACTACAAGCTCCCTTGGGGTTTTTATGTAAATATTTTATACCCATCACTAAATCTCAGTATAATATATTGGTGCAACATACAGTATATAAAAGATAATAATAATGTACTAAACAAAATCAACACATAATTTACAAGCAGAACCGTAATCAATAACAGCTGGACAGCAATGCAGTAATTTACTCGAATAGGATTGTATTTCAGCTTTTATTAATATTGGTTTTACCTGGTTATTACACTATATAAATGAAATTGTTTAAATTGATTGAAACTGGAATCCTTGAGAGATGCAAAACAGGCATGAAATTGATGTCTTTGTTTGTTATGCGTGCATATACATTGTGACTTGCAGTGTATATAAATCAAACATAAACTTGCAGTGGCAGAGCTGAATGAATTTATCAGGGTAGGGATAGCTCCATGCCTATTACATGTGCATTATATTAGTGTTGGAGGTGTATCTGGCATACGGATAAATCCCCAGTGAAAACATTTTGAAGAGCTCGGGTACAGGGGATCTGATTTATTCGTACAGTAAGTATGTCATCAAAATTTTATGCATTTAATAAGTGAATCATCAATCGTGTCCCTTTCATCCTTGTACAGAAGCTACAAGACTTCGATCAACAAATTGCAGGAACTCTATCCTATAAATATAAATGGGATATAGTGATGCACTGTGTAACATACATTAGTCAGACTTTTTTGAGTCTTTCGGTAGAGGAAATCTGCATTGGTTCACTTCTATGGGGAAATCATGTTCGGAGGCAGCCTGTGCTATCCAGCTGTTCCTGGGACTGCTGAAGGAGTAAGCCTGGAAGTCCTTGAATGAGGTTTTCAAGGTCGTTCTTATTATGACACTCAACCTGTAAAAGAATTGACCAAAAGACTTCCAGTAGAAATCTAAATTATTAAAGCTAAATTTCAACTTTTACAAGCTTTCAAACTGTACAAATGTACTCCTTTATATATAACTTTAATGGATAATTAAAACCTAACTCCAGGCAAAACTTTCGTATTGAATCCAGTTGTTTTTTTATTCAATATAATTTAAAACCCAACTCTTGCCAAAACCAAGTTTTTGTGGAAGTAACCTGTATCAGATGTATTTTTTTTTTGCAGGGGAGATTTCACCTCACTTCTGCTCCAAGAAATGATGGGAAATCTCTCAAATAGGGACACATAAAAGAAACACAATCATTTTTTTCATTAAAATGGGGAAGGGTTGCGTTGTTATTGCTGTCTGTGTCTTCCTTTTCTAGCGACCACTATTCCCATACTTTGTCCTTTGGACATGAAGAGAGGACATGAATCTCCCAAATGGGGTGACAGACGTCAACAATGAGAGCACCAGAAAAATGTCCAAGAGTCTATAGTAGTTTAATAATAAAATTGATTCATAGCAGTTTCAATTGTATTTATGTAGCACTACTCCCTTGGGAGCTGCTGGTTACTGATTCACCTGGGTTACCCATAACAACAACATCACGGTTTAGCATTTTCAAAGTGCTTGGTTCAGTCAAGAAAACCTAGGGGTTTTGTTTTTTAGTATTTTTATTTGAGAACTTGGATAGGAGAAGGGATAAGTGGGATACTTCAACTTGAATAAACTATGCACAGTTTGCTGGGACGTCTAAAGATAACTGAGTGCAGCAAGGCCACTGCTTCACCTTGTCAATAGCAGTGAAGAAGAATTGAATGAACTTACTCTGTGAATCGCTCTTCGGGGCCCAACTAGGCACCCCCTTTATCCCTATTCTTCAGAGTTCTACAAGGCACCCCCTTTACTGTACTTCTCACTTGTGTGAGCTAGTTCCTTGATCCCCTGACTTCACTGGAGTGGTCCCCCTTCCTGGGCCGACCCTTTGACAAGTCCCACAGTACTCGTGGACACTGTTTTTCCTGAGAGACTCTACCAGCAACTCCACCGTCAGCTACACTGGATTCTCTGCAGCTCAGCTCCACACCCTGTCCACTAGACCCACTGCCCAAGACCACCTTCCTCATACTCAGCAGGAGGAGATACCAGCCGTCTGTCTCCCCCTGGGACTCTGCTTCCCACCAAAGACACCCTGTCACATGTCCCCCCGTCTTTTATGAGCAATCCTAGGACGCATTGCAAGAATGCCCTCTCACTGGGACTCCCACAAAAGCTAATGTGTCACTGACTGGCTGACTCCACTGTCCAACAAGCTCCCTCATTGGATACAGTGGGGACACTCCCTCAGACCCAGTGAATCACACCTGGAGACATGCAACAGGCAACCTAACCGATCAGGCTCACCTGATAAACAGAAGGAACAATAGATGCTTTTTCCTAGCACCTACCTAGGAGGGTGCTACATCTACTACCGGCCAACTGCTCACAATAAATATACTGCGAGCAGATGGCAGGTACAGGCACAATCACATACATGTGCATGACAACTTTCTTCCGGGTTTGGGGCGCATATGCGCATGCTACCTGCTGATCCGTACTGTAACTGGACACTGGACAAGTTTGGCAGCAGATTTCAGCTGAAACAGCTCATCGGCTGATCCCACAAACAGTTCTGTGTTTACAAACACACAGAACTCTGTGTACAGGGAACAGCGATCTGGCTGTTTCTTCTTTCTTAATAGCAGGGAGAAAAAACAGCCAGATCAGAAAGTAAAAGAAGCACACATTACACATAAAGGCACACACTTAACCCCCGTGATTGCCCCTAGATGGTAACCCCTTCCCAGCCAATGTCATTAGTACAGTTGTCAGTGTACAGTATTATCACAGTATTAATGTTACTAACGATGGCAGTGTCAGTTGGTGAACCTCCCAGAAAGTGTCTGTTAGCACCAGAATGCCACCACCCTATCACAGTCCCCTTATAAGTTGCTGTAAACACAGCCGACCGTCCTTCTCCCTGGGATGATCGCAGAGCGCAGAGCATGTGATCCTGCTATATAGGATCACATGGTCTCTGTGGTCATCTCAGAAGCCACGCCCCCCCACACAGTTAGAATCACTCCCCTAGGGTCACATTTAACCCCTTGATCACCTATACTGTTAACCCTCTTCCCTGCCAGTGTCATTATTACAGTAACAGTGCAAATTTTTAGCACTGATTACTGTAGTAATGTCTCTGGTACCCCCAAAAGTGTCAAAAATGTCAGTCGGGGTCTGATCTGTCTGCCGCAATGTCGCAGTCACGCAAAAAAAAAACGCAGATCGCCGCCATTACTAGTAAAAAATAAATAAAATAAAAAAATTACATAAATCTTTTCTGTAGTTAGTAGACACGATAACTTTTGCACAAACCTATCAAAATACGCTTATTGCAATTTTTTTGCAGATGCCTGTAAACAGTTACAATGATTAAATGCTTGCAGCTGATGGAATCATAAGTAATGTGGGTAGTGGCATCAGACAAACTGACATTTTTTTATTTTACATGGATGATTAGATGAAGTCATGTACTGTGATGTCAGCACATCTTAAATCTATCCTTGCTGCAGGGTGCCCAGGTCACTGGTGTCTCTAGAAAGAAAGGGGCAAAACAGTTTGTTCAAAGCTCTAAAAAAAAAAAAAAAAAAAAAAAAAAAACCTCAGAACAACGAATGTTAACATAGAAGTATTTATCACAGAATCTTAATTAAAGCCAAAAGTTTTACTGTATAGCAGCATCTAGTGCGGAAAAGTTCACACCCTAAAGTAATAAAATATTCACACATTTAATAAGGATCACTAGTTTTAATTACCTCTCACACCAGCATGAAACTGCACAAGAGTTTAATTTTATGTATGCTTTCTGTAACATTTAACAGCCAAGTACCAGCCCTCTCATAACATATATTTTTTTGGGATAGTGGATGCTGCGCGAGCATCAACTGACCAATGCTGTGCTGTAATATCTGTACTAAGTCATTTTATGTAAAAAAAAAACAAGAAATACAGTGCAGAATTTTTGTTTGTATTTCTTTACATTCAGCCTCCGTTCACACTGGGGCGACCTGTCAGGTGACCTGGTCGCCTGACAGGTCGCCTGGCATAGAGAAGTGTGGACCCGTTCTAATAGGAGCGACACAAGTCGCTCCAACTTAGAAAAAGGGTCCGGAGCTTCTTTGGGGTGACCTGGAGCGACCTGCATTGACTTCAATGTTATGAAGTCCGTGCCGGCCGCTCTGAGGTCGCGGTGCGAGCAGCGAGCCGCGACCTGTGAGGTCGCCACGGGAAGTCGGATAGCCCCAGTGTGAACGGGGCCTCATATAGTTTTGTTTGAGCATTTTTGGGTTCATTGAAATCTGCAAGTCATGTTAGCTGTTCTGCCTGTTTGCCATTATGACAGAGATGTGAGAAGAACAGAATACACATGGAGATCAAGAGTAGTTCAGTACCCATGGCGAAGGATTTCCTAACTGAGGATTCCACAAGTGAGGGGATTATCAATAGGATAAATCTGTAGAGCGGTAATCTGGACACAGCAAGGGACAAGCAGCAATAGGGTACAGCAATTATTAAAGTGACACTGAACAATATTCTTACTCTACAAAAATACACATCCCCTAACAAATAGTCCTGGAATCTATTTTTCATTAAACTGTTTCTTACAATGTTTATCTGCTTCATTGTAACATCCTCGCCCTTCCCATCCTTTCCCCTCACTTCCATTTGCTTAGAACAAGCAGTGCAGTTTAGGTTTAGGTTTAGGTTTTCTGTACTGCTTTATGCATACTACAAATCCAACAGTCCTTAATCCATTTTGGAAGTGAGCAAGAGAAGGTGGATATGTTCCTACATACATTTGTTCTCCATGGTCTCACTGTAAGTATTTTACCTTATTCATCACCCAAGGATTCAAAGGAGTAATTAAACCCTGTAGTGTGTGGAGAGGGTAAGGGTGCACTACAAGTTAACCCCTTTGCACCAGCGCCTCCTGACCCTTAAAGGGATTACAGATGCTGGGAGATGGGGGTTTAGGATCACATGATGTGATTGGCTGTCAAGATGGTCACATGATTGGAAAGCAAGAAGCGATCGGGAGCTTTCCGTTAGCCACCAGGAGCTGTGCTTGGAGCGTGCAGGCCATGCGGTCCTGGCACAGCTGCTAATTATTACACAAATATGCAGCCTCTTGGCGCCAAGGCCCACCCACCGAGAGGCCGCATATTTGCATGCCGTTGGCACCTAGGGGTTAAAATTGGGACCTGGAAGGAAAACCGAGAGAAGATGACAAACAGGAGCACTGTCAGCACAGTGCTGGGGGGGGGGGGGGGATGACTAGCTAGGTAAGTCTGCCAGTGTGTGGTGATATGCTTTGCATACTAACATAGGCATAGCATCAGGGGTCTTAGGGATTGTAATTGTGACCCCACTGATGCTCCAGGGGGGCCTGGGTAGCCTCCCTCTCACATTAGGCTTTATGTCACTGTGTTACCCATAGAGTACAGCGTGCCTGTGTGTTGATGGGGGGGACCGGAGAGGCTGGTATGTGAGGAATGTGACAGGACAGACCATGCCCCTCTCCTCCCCACAGGTGCCAGGCAGGATGGTGCCGCAAAGTGTCAAAATGTAGACAGTGTCTCCAAAATTTCCTTCTCAATATGTAAATAATGACCTTAAATAACTCTTTAGCCACTTGAAGTATCTTGGTGCACAGTGGGAGTATATTGGCGCACGGTGGGAGTATTTTGGCACACGGTGGAAGCTGTGGGTGGTAGAGGGAAGGCCCTAGGCCACCTTTTGCAACGGGGCCCAAATGCTTCAAGCTACACATCTGTATACTAGCACTTTATGGCTAAAAGCTCCTGGGACCCAACAGAAAACATTTTTTGCAGAGATTAAATTCCACTTTATCTTTAGGTTAAAGCCTCCTCTTTAAATAACAGTTTGGTAGACTATTACTAAATCCAAAACACCCCTGATTTGTTACAGAAATACTTTCACAGCTATAAGAACTTCAGTAAAAAGATAATCTGTTCCATTAAAATCATGAAATGATTGTTTTACATTGAAGATGTGCAAAATATATTAAACCTTTCTATCCGCTACCTTGTGGCTGTGATTTATCTGAATTCCAGATTCTTATTTCTATTTTAAGGTACTGCAGTGTAAATGATTTTCGGATTAGAGAGAGATGTGAGACGTGTATATTTCCCTGACCACAGGAGGTGTATTTTACGGAGGAAATCTGCAGACTTCTTTCATGTTTGATATGTAACTCTTTGCAGGCTCAGTTTTGAATGAAACACATGGTCCAGGACAAATATTCCTCTATGAAACATTCAGTGGCAGGGTCTGACTGCTTTCTTAGGACTCTTAAGGCCCCCCAGCCACTCACCGAAATTCTAACATTGCTGTACACAGGCCGCTGCCATGATGCTTTGCATTTTTTTTTCTTTAACCACTTTAAGACCGGAAGGATTTGCCCCCTTAATGACCAGGCCCTATTTTGCTATTTGGCACTGCGTTATTTTAACGGACAATTGCGCGGTCGTGCGACGCTGTACCCAAATAAAATTGACGTCCTTTTTTTCCCACAAATAGAGCTTTCTTTTGGGGGTATTTGATCACCTGTGCAATTTTTATTTTTTGCGCTATAAACAAAAAAAAGAGCAAACATTTTGAAAAAAATATATATTTCACTTTCTGCTATATGACATTCTCAAAAAAAGAAAAATTAAAAATCAAAATTTTTTAACATTTTAGGCCAATTTGTTTTCTGCTATATTTTTTGGTAAAAAAAAAATCACAATAATTTTACTAGTAATGGCGGTGATCTGCGATTTTTTGTGGGACTGCGACATTGCAGCGGACAGATTGGACCCCTAACTGACATTTTTGACACTTTTGGGGGTACCAGTGACATTACTATAGTAATCAGTGCTAAAAATATGCACTGTTACTGTAATAATGACACTGGCAGGGAAGGGGTTAACCCTGTGGGTGATCAAGGGGATAAATGTGAGCCTAGGGGAGTGATTCTAACTGTGGCTTCTGAGATGACCATAGAGACATGTGATCCTATATAGAAGGATCACATGGGCTCTATGACCATTCCAGGAAGAAGAACACCCTCCTTCTCTCTCAGCGGGGAGCGATCGCGGGTGTCAGGTGGCAATCGGAGCCACCTGACACATGCATCGGCTTCCCCGCTGCCACCAAACGAGCAACGTATCCATACGTTGTTTTGCCTGTACGAGCCACCCTGCCGCTTATATATATATATATATATATATATATATATATATATATATATATATATATATATATATAGTAAGCGGTCGGCAAGTGGTTAAATTTGGCTGCAGATTTTGACAGACAGCACTACCGGTCAAACTTGGCCACTGAGCCAAATACTTGGCTTGCAATTAGGGCGCAGTTCCGAAAATTAAAATGCAGATGCAATTTATAAAAAAAAAAAAAAAAAAAGCAGGAGGCCATCCACTGCAGATCTCTTCACAGGGAGCAGTAAGCTTACCGCCTGTCTAGTGTTGCTAACCATCTATAAGTTTATAGACAGTTTGTAAAAAACACCATTATTTCTCCAATCCATAAAAATCCATAAATGGGAGAAAACTGTTCATAAATTTACAGAGGCTGACCCCCACCTTTGTTTTACATTGACAAGCAACTAGTACTGATTCCTGCTGGTGTGGCCTGACACTAGCTCCCGAGTCCTGGCCTCCCCCTGGCCACCACTGTCATAATTATTGGCTGCTAGGACTGTATGGCGTCCCAGCAACCAATCATATGCATGCACAGGCCCTGGGCAGAGGAGGAGGGTTTAATTTTCTCCTCTCGGCTCTGCCTTCTCCTAGTGCTCCACCTCATGACTTCCGCCTTCATTCCTGCTGCTGAGAATGAAATTGGGGGTCTGGTGAGGGGGACCCTCGGAGTGCTGACCGCGGTTTGAGTGGGGCTTGGAATGGTGCAGGTTGGGAGAGAGCAGAGAGAAGGGGAGAGGAAACCTTCTATAGGGAATCACTCTTTTAAACTCAGGATATTTACCATAAACATAGATAACACATTTGTTTATCCTCTATTCTGTGGGATTTTAAAGGCAACTGTTAATTGTAATAAGGAAATTTGAGTACTATAATTATTTCAAAGACAATGGTTCTTTATTTGTACATATAAAAAGACCCCTCCGAGTCTGATATATAAGAATCCAACATATCACTGTGTATCACAGCAGTAAATGTACATTTGCAACAGTGCATCAAAAAAGTGAAACTTGTACAGAGCTCTATTTCATTAAGAGTGAAATGACTTATCCCAGTGTGGTAATTCCAGTTATTCCATGTTGCATTAGATACAGTGGATGTTACAGTATTACTGGAAATTCCAATGCGTTTCAACATTCAACATATTGTCTTCTTCATTGAATTTGTTTACCACTTTCAAATTAGAGCATTGGAACATTGTAAAACTTCCCCAGGGATGTTTGGGCATGCTTCACCTATCCTCTCTTGCACACAAAAGGACCTTTAGGCAGTGTTTTCCTCCAAATATTCCTCATAGCAAAGGTCATATATTCGTCAATATAAGAGTATTTAAAGTTTTACTTGTGTGCAATGTTCCTAGTTATCCCAGAGGAAAGAACTATTGCAAAACCCCTATTGTGGGGGAGAACGGGGATGCCAGCCTGCTGGATCAGCTCCACTTCCTGTTCTCCCCCTGTGTCCTGGGGAGAATATGCCAGTTGTAAACTGGTTGGCAGGGCTGATGTGTCAAGCTTTCTGCACACTTGGTCCTTGGAAAGCCAGCTTCACCCCAAGCAAGGTAATGCAACAAGTCACTGACAGCAGGGGACTGACAGCCTGTATGTGAGCTGGCCTGCATGGCGAGGGTTAACCCCAATCTACTGATCTGGGCCACATTCTTGAAATGAATGGAGACCCCCTTACATCATGGCCCATAGTCTTCTCCTTTACATTAGGGTCCAAAGACTTCCCCAGTACACTGTAAGATGGAACACTGCAGACTCTAAAAAAAGGGGACCTCTGTGGACTCTAAAGTATAGGGGAACTCTGGGAACCCTGATGTAAAGAAGGACTCTTGGGACTCTGATGTAAAGGAAGACTTTACTGTACAAGAGACCCCCTTTTATCAGAAATAGTGTAAAAGAAAAATATTGCGCTTAACCTTAAAAAAGCTGCTACACACAACAACTGACAAAAAAGATTGTGATATGAAAAAGGTAAAAAAAGTGTAGCGCTAATACATAGTGAATATAAGAAACCCACAAAAGAATAATTAATGGTCATGGGAGTAATCAAATAAGGAATGCTCATAAGAGTGAACAGACAAAATGGTGTGACAAGTCCAAATACAAAGCAAATGTATTTAAATTAAACTTTAAATTAATCCCCAGTGTAAAGGTGACATGACTGTCCAATGCAGTGATGATCAAGTGAAAAATGGATCCCAACACCAACTGAAAGATGGAGATGTAGTTTGGTCACCAGATCCGTAGGACACAGAGTACCATATAGCACCTCTGTCAAAATCGCTTGAAATATAGTAGGAAAGGGGATCCAGATATTCAGCAGGTCATGGATTTCCAAGTGATGGTATATAGCAGATAAAACACTCAAAGCCTCTCGATCAACCAAATGATGGTGCATGGAACCAGGAAAGGAGGAGAAGCAAAAAATAGTGTAATACTGCTAAAAAATTTTATTACGCAAATAAATACAATTTACACTTACAAACATTGCATGTAAAGAGGCATGGAAGAATGTAATGTTAGGCTGTCAGTAGCGTGGCCTTAACGCATTTCTGCAAATATGCTTTCATCAGAAGATAATGCCAGCCAAATACAACAAAAGCTCATCTATTTATAATATAATGGTGTAATAATGGTGAAATATGGTCCCCCAATCATCTAATGGGACAAGCACGCCGAGCTGAGTGCCAAAATGGCGTCTGCATGCTTCCCAAGCCTTGTTTTTTGGGAACGGGCTAATGACGCTACGTTACTTCCGGGGTATGGGCCGCGTCATACGCAGGAAGTAAAGCCACGCCCGGAGGTCTAGGCGAGGCTATGGGGAACTACGTCACCTCCGCAGTAGACAGGAAATGGTGTGTGAGCCGCATCGTAAGCAGAAGAGAAGCCAGACTAAACTAGAAAGTTTAAGGCAAAACTACACACAGCGCCATCTTAATTGTGGGATATATAATAGGATAACATACAGCGGAGGGGCAAATTACATAAAATTATATAGTAACATCTAAGCAATGTAAATATACAAGAATATGCATATGTCACTATTAAAAATGTATTAAATTAATATATTAAATATGATGAATAAATACAAAAGCATCATAAAAATATAAACAAAAAAATAAATAAATGTTTGAATAATACAGATATTAAAATAATGTTAAAATAATTAAAGTATCCTAAAATGCCAATATGTGTATAAATGTTGTTAAGAGAGAGGAAAATTAAAAAGAAGAAAAAAGGGGATAAATTAAGAACCTTTCCAAACATAAAATGTCATACCAAACAGAGGGGACAAATCATGTTATGATGTATTAATAAAAGCATTAATGTTCCACTCTATATTGAGACCGTAGGGATAATAAGACTGTAAAGTATATATCGAATAAGTCTCGCGCCGTGAGACACCACGGATCTTGGAGCCGCCTCTCCAAGGAGCAGTAAAGCGATCAATAATTTGGAAAAGTGTTCCATCAGGATTTTTTTGGTGATATGTTAGGTAGTGTTTAGATACATTGTGTTTGTCTTTGCCTTTAATAATGCTAGTAATATGTTCCTTTATTCTGACATTAAAAGGCCTAATAGTCCGGCCGACATATTGTTTACGGCAGGGGCATGTAAGCAGGTAAACGACATGTGTAGTGGTACATGTGGCAAAGAATTTAATCTGGTAAATACAACTGGTCACTATAGATTGAAAAGACAAAATTTTCCTACTGTGATCACAGTTGAACATGCACACTCTACATTTACGATAGGGGTAAAAACCAACTAGATCCAGAAAAAAATTTGGTCTCATTGGTTCATCCAGTACATTTGGGGCTAGTTTGTTCCTGAAAGAAGGAGCACCTCTGAATGTAACTATTGGTTTCTCAGGTAATACAGGATTTAATGTGATAATATGTGAAAACAGCGCAAAATTGATTGTGATTGGGAATATAGTGGCGAACCACTAAAATGCCTTAAATGAATAAATAATTGAGTGAATAATTAATATATAAGACAGATAACAATGCAAAACCACTGTCAGTAATAATAATAACTTTCACCCTGTGCAGTGAATAAACAAAGTTCATAAAATGTATAAGTCCAATAAATACTAAAATGCAATCAAAATGTCCAATAGGTTACAAAAAAGTGCTTCAGCAGGTAGCCAGTGAAAGGTACTCCACCAAGACAAAAGGTGCTCAAGTGCTGGAAATTAAGTGCAAAATCATGCTGCAATGGTGTGGTGAAAAAAGGTGACTTTTCCTCTCCCCCAGGATGTTACACTTACCGGACAAAATGGACCCCTAGACAGTACTGTGTAAGGGTCCCACAAGCTAAGTCCAGCAGGGAATCCGGGCAATAATCCTTATGGCTGATTGGGACCGCTTGGGGAACTCCTAGGGACTCAGCAGGATGGGGCCATATGCGGAAGGAAAAAGCTCACAATAGTGTAATATTGCTACAATAGACATTTATTTAGGACAAAAATAGAATCACTCACATTTCCATGGATAAAAGCAGGCTGTGTACAATCATTATAGGGTATAGCTGATCAGGACGATCGCGGTGTGCTGCGGGCTCTCCTGGTCCCGGCATGCGTTCCACCGCTACCGGAACTGACGTTACAGCAAGCGTGGGACCGGAAATTGCGTCCACGCGCTTCGCCCTCCTCCTGGGCGTTATCACAGACGTATCTGTTTTTACAATACAGGATTTAATACTCGATCATTTTTAAGAACATCCCAGTGTTTTTGAAAAATCTTTTTAATAGATCTATGCTGGGTAGAGTATTCTGTGAAGAGTGACCATTTAGTAAAACCTGGATCCTCTTTTTTAGAGGTGGAAGCTGTTAATAATTGGTACCTATCAGTATGTAATACCTGCGCAATTGTAGATTTTAATGTATCACCATCATAACCTTTAGTTATAAATCTGTCTTTCAAAACCTCACTCTGTTGGAGAAATTCATCGTCATATGTACAATTTCTCCTGAGCCTGATAAATTGGCTCTTTGGTACACCGTTGAGCCAAGCTCTGTGGTGACAACTATCTGTTGGTAGATAAGAATTCCGGTCTGTACCTTTGAAGAAAGTACTTGTGATGAAATGATTATTAACCAGTCTGATGTTCAGGTCAAGAAAGTGCACATTAGTATTACTAGACTCATAAGATAGCTGGATGCCCCTATCATTAGAATTTAAGAGGGACATAAAGGAATCCAGTGATGTAGAATCACCTTGCCAAAGGAGGAGGATGTCATCTATATAACGAATCCACAAAGCCAACTATGACCTTTTTAGTGGATAGATGACATCCTCCTCCCATTTGGCCATGAATAGATTGGCCAAACTTGGGACAAATTTTGTCCCCATAGCTACACCCCTTTGCTGTAAATAAAACAGATTATTGAACCAAAAGTAGTTATGTCCAACAGCGAACAGTAACAACTCTAAAATAAAGTCACGTTGTGAGGGTGATAAAGATGAATCAGTTTTAAGGAAATGTTCTACAGCCTCAAAACCCAAGTAATGCGGGAGTTTTCCTTTACACCAGAGTCTACAACGTTCCCCTTTATATCTGGGTCCACAGAGTCCCCCTTGCAATGTAAGGGGGGACTTTGGGGACTCTGATGTAAACGAGAACTCTGAGGACTCTGTTGTAAAGGGGGACACTGTGAATGCTTGTATAAGGGGGGGCTCTGGTGACCAGAGATTCCCTAACATCAGAGTTTCTTTTTACATCAGAGTCCACAGCATTCACCTTTACATTGTGGTCTGCAGCATTCCTCTTTACTTTAGAGTCTGCAGTGTTCCCCTTTACATTAGAGCCCGCACTGTTAGGGGAAACTCTGCGGACTCTGATGTAAGGGGAACTTTGGGGATTCTTGTGTAAGGAGAAGGTCTGTAGACACTGGTGTAAAAGGGAACTCTGATAAAAGGGGGGCACTATTAGTGTGAACAGAGGGTTCATCCTGACTGTGAAGTGGGAACATTGGAGACCCTGAAAGGAGGGGGAATGCTGGGGACTTTGATATAGGGAGGGACTGATATGAGCAGAGGGTGCATCCTAAATGTTTGTTTATAAACCAGTTTATATATTTTTTACAATTCATATACAAATCTCTATTTTACAAATAAACATTTTAAAACCTCAGGACACTGGTATCAGATAACATTATAGGAGATCACAGCAGTAGCTGTTTAATTTCAGACTGTCTTTCTTTAATAGAAAGTTTGTATAGAGCCATGTAGAGTCAGTATGGTGGTGGGAGGTTAGGAGTCACTCCTAAAACCAAAAACAAAAAAAGTGGACAGAATTTGGAATTTTGACATACAAATTTCCCTGCTGGAGTATCCCAGACATTTTTAGATGCTAATGGCATCAAACTGAGTCTTATATTATAATAAAATTAAATTACATTATTTTATAAATCATTATAATAAATGAAAGCTGGCAATCTCATAAGAAATCTACATTTCTGGGTGTTTTTTTTCTGTGCAGGGTGGTGTTCTCAGACGTATTCACTGAATTACCTTCCCTGGCTGCTGGAATTTGGGGTAAAAGTCTGACTGATCTCCACTAACAACCGAAACACTAAGGAAGTTCTGTATGAAATCTGGTGCATTGAAGTTCTGTTATTTTTACTTGTGTGCAAATATGATATCTCTATCTTTCCGTATCTGCACTGCAGCTGCACATTATGGATATCAGTATATCTGGAATGGGAATCTCTTCTTAGAAACTTTAACCAGTGAGTAATTTCTTTATCCAATTACATCACTTAACTCTTTTAGTCTTTTTCAGGCTATTAACGGAAATACACTTATGGGTTTTGAGTATATTTTAATTAATATTAACCGTGGGAATGTCCATGTTGGAAAGTAATTACCTGTTGGACAATTTGCTTTGTTCTAGTAATTTTTTAATCATTGAAAAGAGTTTTATTAAAATGAAATACATACAAATATAATTTCCCAGCTGCTTCCAACCTCTCCATGTAACAACACACAGATCACGCACTTGTACTAACTTCTCCCTAAAATGAGAGGAGCAGATTTGCTTTTGCATAATAACCAACTGATAGATGGTACTGCACTTAAAGCAGAGCTCCAATCTCCACGACATTTTTTTTTTAAAAAAGCACCACTATGATTGTTATCATTTGTGCTGCAATAATTGGCTATTGTTATAAAATGTATTCGTACCAGTTTTTGTGACATCTGTAATCGATCACACGATCTCATCAGCAGGCAGGGGCCATAGTGGATGTGAGCATCTGAGGCCTGCTGCTAGTTACTTTTGGGATTTAGTGCAGCTGGCTTCCCAGCATGTGCCTCTTGATCCCGCGCCTGCGCAGTGGTGACACTGAGCGGCGCAGTTTGTTGATTGCAGGTTGCTATAGCAATGGCAGCGTCAGCGGAATTTCCTGCCCCATTGTTATGGCAACCTGTCAATCAGAAGACAACCTGGAAGTCAGGTGCAGTCGGGGAAATAACCCAAGATTTCAGTATTAGGGGATTCCCTTAAACTCCTGGGATAGGTAACGCTGATATCCCAGAAGTCCAAAAAGAATGGCATTATGATGACATTGCCTAGGTGACCGGACCAGAAGTGCCACACACACAGATAAAAATAAGCTACTGAGACATTAACTACTTACCGCCGTCCACCGTCAATTGACGGCGGAGTGGTGCGACTCTCGTTCTGGAACAATGCCCAGTTTAGCCCCGATCACGCTCCCCTGGGGGTGCACGGCGCAGTGATCGTGGGCACACTGTGTTCCTGGGACACAGTGTGATCCCGATCTTGGCAAAGATCTGCACATGTAAACAAAGAAGTGCTGTTTATCGGCTTTTCCTCTTTCACCCTGACAGAGTGTGAGGTGAGGAGAACTGATAAGTGGAATCTCCTTACAGGGAAGACTTGTAACGGTAATCAGGGCATTGATCATCAGTACCCTGATTACAATGCAGTCCAAACAGTGCCCATCAGTGTCGGCACTCTCTGCCCATCAGAGCCCTCTTTTATTGCCCATACATGGCGCCAATCAGTGCCCCCTATCAGTGCCCATCAATGTCGCTTATCAGTGCCGCCTATCGGTGCTCATCAGTGCTGCAGATCAGTGCCACCTATCAGTGCCCATTAGTGCTACATATTCGTGACTCCTCATCAATGTCCCCCCTATCAGTGCCCATCAGTGTAGCCTCATCAGCGCACATCATTGTAGGAGAAAAATTACTTATTTAAAAAATGTGCCGACAGAATCAAAGAAAAACGTTTTTTTTTCAAAATGTTTCATCTTTTTTCAGCAAAAAATAAAAAACCAAGCCGTGATGAAATACCACCAAAAGGAAGAGCTCTATTTGTGTGAGGAAAATTATAAAAAATCTATTTGGGTACAGTGTTGCAGGACCGCACAATTTTTATTCAAAGTGCGACAGCACTGAAAGATTAAAATTGGCCTGGGCAGGAGTGGGGTGAAAGTGCCCAGTATTGAAGTAGTAAAAAAGAAAAAAAAAGATTATTCATTTAGGAATGCACTGCAGATGTGGATGAAAGTAATTTGTAAAAATGGGTGGAACGCTGCTTTAAGATGATGCATTCAGTTCCCGCTAGAGTGGTGGAGGTGTTGGAGGGGTCTGGGACAGTTAAGAACCATAAAAAAAAAAAAAGATTTTAAACACCAAAAGGCATTAGAAATGCATTTCCTATAAAAGTTTTTCTGTGATACAAGATGCGTATAAGGAGCACAGCCTACCTGCTCAGGAGTTAATTTTTTCATCCAGTGGTTACTGTAGTTCATTGCGCTATTCTAATCCCATTTGTCAGTAATCTGATGATCCTGGAAAACACCTGCTGGTGATGCTAGAACTTAAAGCGGCAAAATGATTGTGAACTATAATGTATCTACTGTACAATACCTTTTTATATCATTCCGCCATGAAAATAACCCCCCCTCCCCCTCCTCGTTTCCATCTTACTGTTTTCCTGCTTATTTTTGTTTATTCTCCTCTCTTCCGAAGCCATTGCTACTGCTGTCTTCAGCATTTTTGCCGTCTAACACTTTCACCCTTACTTGCTGTAATTGTAGGAATCCTGCGCATGCGACCAAGCATACAGAAGGCTGCAGCCAATAAATACATTATTTCCCCTCCACATATCACTGGATCTGTCCTGCTGTTTACACCCCTATGTGACACAGCAAGTCACATGGGGGTGTATCAGAAAGCTATGCACAGGACTGTACGATCGCAGTATTGCAATGCCGCAGAGAGTACATGACGGAGGCACGGCATCGGCCCAAACAGATTAAGGGCACACAATAAATGCCGTAAATAGCCGAAGATATGCGCATGCACTGGTGATGTTATTCAAGTGCTCCAACCTCAATTGCAAGGGAATGGAAAAGGTTAGCACAAATTCAGAAACAGTAACATATTCATTTAACAGTAATGATTGTAAGGCAGCAAATTCTGCATACAGAAACACAGATGTACAGTAATAATAAAATAGTGCTCAAACTAAGAGGTTTCTCAAAGCTGCCAATCCGATTTATACCTGCCTTTCAAGTTTGAGTGTGGTTAGTACAAGATGCAGAAAAAGAGGAAGTTGTGTTTACAAACCCTGAATAGAGAAGTGCAAACTTCTGCAGGGATTGATTAGAACTCAGATTGAGTGAACTTAAACCACTTGTCTATCGGGACAATTTTTTAATTTTCTGCACACGTGTTAAAATCTGCATTTTTTGCTAGAATTTTCTTTAAACCCCCAAACAATTATACATTTTCTGAAAACAAAGACCCTAGAACAGGGGTCTTCAAACTGGCCCTCCAGCTGTTCAGGAACCACAATTCTCATCATGCCTAGTCATGTCTGTGTGTAGTTCTGCAACAGCTGGAGGGCCATAGTTTGAGGATCCCTGCCGTAGAAGAATAAAATAGTGGAAGTTGTAATTTTTATGTTACACAAATTTTGCTAAACTAAAAATTTCAGCAAAAATATACAAAAATGCATTTTAGTGCGAATAAACAATTTTGGTAAAATATGAAAGATGGGGTTGCGTTGAGTAAATTGACACCAAACATGTCAAGCCTTAAAACTGCTCGCCTTATGAAAACGCAAAATAAAAGTCGAACCGAAAACTCTGCATGGGCAACATTTCAAAAGATTTTACAGGTTATCATTTTACAGTTAATCATGAATCATGGCTCTAGTATTATTGCTAACCCCACAAGGTGCAATTTTAGCTTACATGCACATGTACCTTACACTGTGTTTTTCTATTGGGGTGTGTATGGGAGCACCAGGGCCACTTTTATATTTTCTTTTATTGTTTTTATTTATTTTATCATAATACATTTATTTACACTTTTTAAAATATTTTTTCTTCATTTAATTTAATTGTTAAAAAGCCCCCTATGTGATAGCTTGGGCAGGTGATAGGTTCTCTTTATAGAGACATCAGGGGTCTGTTAGGCCCCTAAAGTTTATCACAGTCCCGGTGAGCCATGGACCTGGGAAGCATTTTACCAAAGTCCAACATTCTCTGGAGGAACAGGAGAGCCAGGGACCCACAGCAGGAGCCAGTGGTGGTGAGAGAAGGGGGTGCACCTTCAGAACACCGTAATAGTGAGCGCTTTTATCTGAAAGCTGATTGCCAGTTGTAAGCAGCAGCCATGAGCTTACTTTAACCCCTTGAATACCAGGAAGTATATACATGTCCCTTGAGCTTTTGTTGTGTTAACTGCACAGTTTTGGAGGTTAACTACTTTTGGAGGTTAACTACTATAGCTGAAAGACGGCTGCAGCGCGGACCCACATTTTCGGGAGGCCGTCTTTAAATGGCCTCCCAGACACAGGCTCCCCGCACGCTCCCGCGAGCGCGCATCGGTGAAAATCTGTGTTGGCCATGTCCCTTGGACACAGCCAATCACAGATTGTGGTAAATGGCCAATCACAGCGGCCATTTACCACGTGATCGGGCTGTGCGATGAGAGATGATCTCATATGTAAACATATGAGATCATCTCTCATCGTCAGCGCTCCTTCCTCACACGGAGACTGCAGTGTGAGGAAGGAGGAGAGCTGCTCAGCCGCCGGGGACACAGAAGAATGTAATCAGGGCACTGATCACCAGTGCCCTGATGACACAAGGTAAATAAAACACACAAAGTGCCCACCATCAGTGCCCACAGTGCCCGCCATCAGTGCCCCCCATCAGTGCCCACAATCAGTGCCCATAGTGCTGCCAGTCAGTGCCCATCAGTGCCTGCTCATCTAGGCACTGATGAGCACTGACTGGCAGCACTATGGGCACTGAGTGTGGGCACTGATGGTGCTGCCCATCAGTGCTCATCAGTGCCGCCCATCAGTGCCACCCGTCAGTGTCCATCAGTGCCATCCGCCAGTGCTCATCAGTGCCGCCTATCAGTGCCCATCAGTGCCGCCCATCAGTGCCGCCTCTCAGTGCCCAGCAGTGCCTCCTCTCAGTGCCACCTCTCAGTGCCCAGCAGTGCCGCCTATCAGTGCTCATCAGTGCCGCCTATCAGTGCTCATCAGTGCCGCCTATCAGTGCAGCATATTAGTACCTCCTCATCAGTGCCCATAAGTGCCACCTCATCAGTGCCCATATGTGCCACCTCATCAGTGCCCATCAGTGCAGCCTATCAGTGCCCATCAGTGCCGCCTCATCAGCGCACATCAGTGAATGAGAAAAAAATTTTATTTTCAAAATTTACTCGCAGAAAATAAGAAAAACTTTTTTTTTTTCAAAATTTTATGTCTTTTTTTTGTAAAAAATAAAAACCCCAGAGGTGATTAAATACCACCAAAAGAAAGCTCTATTTGTGTGAAAAAAATGATAAAAATTTCATATGGGTACAGTGTAGCATGACCGCGCAATTGTCAGTCAAAGTGTGAGAGCGCTGAAAGCTAAAAATTGGTCTGGATGGGAAGGGGGTTTAAGTGCACAGTAGGCAAGTGGTTAACAAAGCTTTCACGTGTCGCCTGGAGTTCCTCTTTAACAAAAAAGGGGGTTGGAAATAGTTATTAATCCTGGCATCTATGCAAACATGTATGAAGCAGCACTAGTTTTAGAAAATATTATTAAAAAAAAAAAAATAAGAAAAAAAATAATTACAATAATAATTTAAGCCAAAAAGACACATGGGGTAGTAAACAGTTCATTTTGAACTGAAATGTAATGATTTTGCCTTCCTTCCAGCTAAACCAGCTGGATATGCGCCTTTTTTTATTTTTTTTTTTAATATTGTAATATTTGCTTTATCTTGGATATGTGGCTCATGTATTTACTATTGATATTGTCAGTACATAAGGCTAGTTATGAAACTTTCAAGACAGCAGATACAATAGAATAGTGATGTTCGCAATATAGCACCTAGTTTATTAGTAGGAGTGAAATGCATGATGGTATTTTCTAGGCTGAATAAAATGCAAAAAAATACCATCAATAATTAAAATATTAAACAATTAAAACTACCCGAATCCAACAAAGAAAACCTAATTAGACACAATAAGCATCTTCTGTTATAAACTTAAGATGATGAATGAAAGCACCGGAGATTACCCACGTCTGGAGATGTCCCTGAACTAAGATACCAATGCCTCCAGCATAAACACGCCATCCCCTCATCCTTCCTGATGCATTGAAATATTAACTATAGGTTTTAATCCCTTCTTTAATACCAACATAAGATAACAAAAAACTGCTAATATTACCAATACTGTATACTAAAATCAGTACGTCCATTGAGTTCACTTCAAGGTTATACAGTATACTGCAATGTTCACTAGTAGACAAATGGAGTAGTAAGGGAGCACAAAAGTAAATATCAGTAGGTTGGGATGGGGGCGGGGGGCTTATAAGGAGAACCTGTCAATCTGGGCTGAATGGGAAAAATTATTGTTTTGACTGAAGCCAATGGAAGTGGATGCAAGAGGTAATGAAGAAATGTCTTCCCAGGATGTAAAGCTCGCCATGCACTAGCTTAATTTCATTCAAAAATTTCAAAAACTTTTTCCAAACGTTTGTTAGAGTTTTTTAATCATTAGCAGTGGTCAAATCGACAAACATTTTTGACCGTATTGACAAGAAATGTAACACAAACAGCAGACACTTGACACTTCTGCGCTCAGAATTCACAGGGAAATTTGCCATAAAGCGTGCAAATAGCCTTAACCACTGTGCAACTCGGGCTGGATAATAGTACGGCGCAGCCCTCCTCAGACCGGAGAATCTTATTCTGCACAAACAAAGAACAGAAAGGCGCAAACGCCTAGCGTATCATCTCAGGCACTTTATAGTATCTTTTAATAAAATGCTTGAGATAATGCAGTAGGCGTTTACACCCTTTTATTCTTTGTTGTTAGTATTGACACGAAAATTCAAAAGAGCATCTCGTTCTCAAACAAAGTTTCCATGTGGTTTTCATTCAGGAAATTCTATTCATACCAAAGTGGAATGCTAAAAGCAAACTAAATTTCGAGGAGCAACATTTGTCAAGCCTTTAATGGCATTCTGACATGAACTCATGAGATTTTTCATAGGACTATTCATCCAAAAATCTACCAGTGTTTGGCCAGCTTAGGTGTGCATAATTGCACTTCAAAGAGTGTAGGTTTTGGCCTGACTCAGGATTAAGTATTTCAGAATACTGGGTTATTGGCAGCCAGGATTTTTTTTTTTTTTTCGAAAGGTTTTCCAGTATATGGATTTAAACCAAAAACCCAGGAAAGGAATGCTCTGTAACCTCTGCTAAAGTTTAGGTTTAGGTATGACTCTTTTTTCTTTTTTTGCAGAGTTGCATACTGTAGATATGTATGTGCCATACCTGAGCGAATCCTGTGGAAGCTGAAAATCATTGTAGTAGGCACTGCTTTACAGTGATCACTGCTAGCTTCTAGGTGCTGTGCAGGGGCGTAACTACAGGGGTTGCAGGGGTTGCAATCGCTACCGGGCCCCATGCTCCAGGGGGCCTGTGCGGCTCCCCTGTACACCTGGATAGGAGGGGCGGTGGGGGCAGCATGTAGAGAAATCACTGTACTCCTTTTTCCTCCTGTAGCTGCAGCAGGAAAATTAGGAGATTGGTTCCTCTGTATGCTGCCCCCGCCACTCCTCCTATCTAGTTCACTTGTGTTCTGCTGTCCGGGGGGCCCTTCATGGTTTCTTGCACGGGGGCCCTGAAGGTTCTATTTACGCCGCTGGTGCTGTGCCGGCACAGGCTCCATTCACATGAATGAGGTGACAATCATGATGTCATTGTTCTGCCTCTCTACTTAGTCCAATCAGAAAAAAGCTTTGCATTCTATGAGAAAATACAAAGTGTGCCCTGAATGACACCTGTGGCAAGCATTGCCTACTTCAGTGATTTCCAGCTTCCATGGGGATCGGCCAGATATGGCACATACATACCTACATTGGTCCAAACTTCAGTTTTAAATCCTATGGTAACTGATAATTTTTGCATTCAAGCATTTATTCTTGCCCTTTACAACCCCTTCTTATATCAAAACTATCTACACTATTTTGTAAAAAGTATTGGGACGCACATGAACTTTAAAGGGCATCCCAGTTTTAGCCTGTAGGGTTCAACATTCAGTTGGCCCACCCTTTGCAGCTATAACGACTTAAACTCTTCTGGGAAGGCTGCCCACAAGGTTTAGGAGTGTGTCTATGGGAACGTTTGACCATTCTTCCAGAAGCACATTTGTGAGGTCAGGCACTGATTTTGGAGAGAAGGCCTGGCTCGCAGTCTCCGCTCTAATTAATTCCAAAGGTGTTCTATCAGGTTGAGGTCAGGTTAAGTCAAGTTCCTCCACCCCAAACTCGCTCATCCATGTCTTTATAGACCTTACTTTTTGTACTGGTCCAAATAATTTTGTGGAGGGGGGATTAGGGTGTAGGGTTGTTTATCAGGTGTTGGGCTTGGCCCCTTAGTTTCAGTGAAGGGAACTCTTAAGGCGTCAGCAAACCAAGACGTTTTGGACAATTTCATGGTTCCAACTTTGTGGGAACAGTTTGGGGATGCCCCTTCCTGTTCCAACGTGACTGCGCTCCAGTGCACAAAGCAAGGTCCATAAAGACATGGATGAGCGATTATGGGGTGGAGGAACTTGACTGGCCTACACAGAGTCCTGACCTCAACCTGATAGAACACCTTTGAAATAAATTTGAGTGGAAACTGCGAGTCAGGCCATCTCATCCAACATCAGTGCCTGACCTCACAAATGCACTTCTGGAAGAATGGTCAAACATTCACATAGACACACTCCTAAACCTTGTGGACAGCCTTCCCAGAAGAGTTGAAGCTGTTATACCTGCAAAGGGAGGGCCAATTCAATAGTGAACCCTACGGACTAAGACTTGGATGCCATCAAAGTTTATGTGCGTGTAAAGGCAGGTGTCCCAATACTTTTGACAATATAGTGTAGATTGCAGTTTCTACATATGTTTTCTCAGTAAACAAATAATTAACATTTTCAACATAAATTTTTTGGCAACTGAAAAAAAGCTATTAAAATGATGTTAGCAGATTTTTTCTATTATCAGAAGAGAACCAATGAAGCATTTCTCACAGTAAGCTATTGTATTCTAACAAAGTGTACCTGTCAAAAAGGTGGCAGCTTCATGGACTGAAGCAATATTTAGCTTGTCAGCTCACGAGATAATAGTGACTTTGCTGTTGCATGAAGTGCTGAGTACCTAAACGTTAAATGTTGTCAGAGGATGATTACCAATACATAATAGGAAGACACCACTACAACATTCTGAACTTCAAACTCAATTCACTAAAGCAGAACATATGTACTTTTTTTCATTACCTTGGCTTTTTTTCTATGATCTTTTTTTTAATTTGTTGTAGATATTATGCATTAGCTGTATTAACCACACGCCTTTTTTTTTTATACCCTTTGTTTAGGTATTTTGACTGTAAATGTCAGTTCCCAAAGATTATCTCATGGGTTGCCCTTTATATTATAAATAATCTCAAGCTGCCGACAACTGTGAGCTACGATGTGGTGTCCATAGAGGAGAGCAGGAAAGGAGCACTGGCAGGGTATAATATTGATTCATGAAAAAATAATAAGGTTTTAAATGCTCAATTTTAAATAATAAATCTAAATATAACAGAACATTTTTATGAAAAAATGATCATGAGAATAAATAATGTGTTAAATTAGCTTACCTGTCTTAGAGAATTGAGCCTCATATAAATAAAAATTCCCACACCTTTGCTGAGAAAATTGGCTATGTTCATAAACGTTATTACTTTACTCTATGAAGCCTTTTCTGTGTTATGTTAGCTGCGAATTTCAGTGAAAGTTTGCACCAAATTGACAGTTGTTTTCTCCTTCAGGATTAGGGGACCACTATCCCGAAAAACAAAAAAAAAAAAAAAAGTAGTTTCAGAACGCATGTGCCAACATACTGCAAGGTATGAAAGACCTGGAAAGTTTTTTCAATGGTTACTATACAGTACATGCATTATAGTACACTTAAAGGGGAAACTCTTTCGTGGGGAAAAAAAAATCAGCAAAGAAAGAACAATATAGCGTATTCAATTGCGACACAAATCATATTGTAATTGAATGTTATTAAAAATGACCTTTCCTTTTCAATCTGCAGCTGTTGTAATTTTCTGAAAATGCAATGCAATATGGCTACCTGGATCTGTTCTGTACACAGAATTTGTACTGACCACACCCCCAGAAACATCATTTCCTGCTTGTGTGATTGGCTCACCAATTTTCCTAGAAGTCTGTCTAAGATACAAGCAAGATTTCTGGCATCCCCTGTAACAAAAATGTTGATTTTGGTGAGATACTACCAATAGGAACACATCTAAAAGGATGCAGGCCCAGCAGCTTTCCTCATTAGCACTCTGCAGCTGCCACAGCTGATAGATAATTCTGAAACCACTCCCATTTGACCCACACAGAGGAACAAACAATGATTTCTTCAGAATAACAAAAGGTAGGAATTTGAAACAAAGTTTGTTAAAATCCTTGTAATGTACAGATCACCCAGAGGGGAATGTTTTTTTCTCTACAAAGTAAAGTTACACTTTAAATGCATGCATGTTGAGGTGCATTGGAATGCTTTTGTATAGAATGGCACTGCAATGTAGCATGGCTCAGAGAGTGCATTGTGGTAACACAC
Source organism: Pelophylax lessonae (assembly GCF_965119305.1). Classification (NCBI taxonomy): domain Eukaryota; kingdom Metazoa; phylum Chordata; class Amphibia; order Anura; family Ranidae; genus Pelophylax; species Pelophylax lessonae. The sequence continues at coordinate 233,283,479 of NC_138775.1, read as the reverse complement.
AACGATTTACGCATTACCATAATGCATAGGTGTGAAGCCAGCTTAAAAAAATGAAATGAGTTTTTAGTATATAACATCCTTTTTTATTATATGTGGCTTTATTTAAGCATTTCTTCAAGCTTACATGAAGACCAAGTTGTTTAGTAAATGAAAGCGCTTTAGGCTCGGTTCACACTATGGCGACACGACTCCTTACTACTTCGGGGGCGACTTGTGCATTACCATGCACCATGACTTCGGAGCGACTTGCAGGGACTTCACATAATGGAAGTCTATGCAAGTCGCTCCAAGGTCACCCCGAAGTAGTACAGGACCCTTTTTCTAAGTTGGAGCGACTCGTGTCGCTCCTATTAGAATGGGTCCTGTAGCAGTCAATGGACCGCGACGGACCGCGACTTGTCAGGCTGACAAGTCTCCTGACAAGTCGCGGCAGTGTGAATGGAGCCTAAAGCTAAACTCTAGGTAGATATACAAAAAATTTATTATTGCACCTTTACAATTATTAATACCTTATTAAATGTAATTTATAAGCATGGTAAATACCTGATTTTGATCTGAAATCAGCCTCTCCCAGTCCTTGTACAACAGAGCTGGAGCATGAGAGGACTCTGACAGGTATAATGCAGATAGGAGAAATCAGAGTGACTAAGAGGTGAGCTCATCACTGTGCTGCTTCTCCATTCACTGTCCAGACACACAGAGGAAGTGGGTTGGATGATTCTGGCTATTAGACTGAGGGCATCTAGTGGCAGAAAGGAAGAACTGCATGGGAGAAGGTGAAGAGGGCATCAAATGCTATTATTATTTATCTTAATTTTGGCTAGATGTCTGCTTCAAGGCAAGTGGCTTGCCACAGTTACTTTTTAATCCTATTGTTTAAATCTTCTTTTTAGGAATTACAGTTGCTGCAACTGTTTAAGCACTCCTGGCTGTGGTATAGTTAATCTGTTCATGTTAAAAATATATTTATATGATGTTGTTATCTGTTCAGATCATTTTCTAACACTTTTACATATCCATCTGTGATGTATGCTATTCATATCACTCTTACATAAAACATATTGTAATTTATGTTTAATGACCCTATAAAAACAAAAACTGAAATTCTGTCAGCTGTCCACTACAGACTGAATACAAATAAGGTAGATGTGCGTTCATTTAGCATACAAAAGCTTTATGTTTAGATGCATATAACATAGCCCTTCAATGCTCAAGTGGTGTGGATGCTTCCGAGAATAGCAACTCTGCAATAAACAGGCATTAAAGATTTTAACTTGGAATTGTTGTGCAATTCACAACAGAGTGTGAAAATATATAACAAAAAGTGCAGCGCTATCAAATATGGATTATGAAGATGATATCGAGGAGAGCAGTCCACAGGTGCAAATTATGGTGAAGCATGCACAAGATATAAACATTCAGTGCTCTTCAATGTGCTGGTAATCCTCCACCCAGTCTCATTAGCCTTTCACCTCACACTTAGCCCCTGTGTCACCAGACGGGCTAGTAAGACATAAACTTTCTCCAAGGATATCACCAATATAGATCAGATCAGTATTCCTCTTCATCAGAAAATAAGGCTCGCAGGTAACAGATCACAGGTCCATAAAGCGGGTCACAGGTCCATAGGAAAACAAAGGTCCGGACATAGTGCATTACCGCAATAAATTACTTTATTGAACATAGCATAAAATCATAAAATTACCTTGTAAAGCACTATACAAGTGCATGTGATGAGCAGATCGTATTACACACAGCGGTCTCGACCGCAATGGATGGCGGGTGATGTCATTGGCCCCTCCCCCTTGGCAAGCATTACGTCGCACTGGGCGGGACTTCATCAGCTAACTATATCTATTTTTTTTTACATTTCTTCAGTTACTTCCTTGTTTATTGCCTAGGCAAATGATGCCATATATCCCAGGAGTCTTCAGGAGGGTCAATAACTGGGTTACTTTTTAAGCAACCCAGGAGTCTTCAGGCGGAGAGGAGAGGAGTGGAAGAGGACTCCAGTGGCAACCTGTGAAGCTCTGGTGAACTCCATGCCCAAGAGGGTTAAGGCAGTACTGAAAAATAATGGTGGCCACACAAAATATTGACACTTTGAGCCCAATTTGGACATTTCCACTTAGGGGTGTACTCACTTTTGTAGCCAGCAGTTTAGACATTAATGGCTGTGTGTTGAGTTATTTTTAGGGGATAACAAATGTACACTGTTATACAAGCTGTGCACTCACTACTTTACATTGTAGCAAAGTGTCATTTCTTCAGTGTTGTCACATGATAAGATATTTTAAAATATTTACAAAAATGTGAAGGGTGTACTCACTTTTGTGAGATACTGTATTTCCAATATGGGACAGATAGGCACAAGTTGGAGGAGAGCTGCAAGGTTCGGGTCTGGCTACTACCCTGCCATGCAATAGAAATAGGATATACTTGTGGTCAGATCCCAAATGTACTATAAATGTACTGTACATAATCCATCATGTACTAAAGGGGTGCAACCACATGTTAGAAACTAGGAATTCTGGATGAAACCTCTGCACACTGCTATATACCCTTTCTAGCAAACTGCAATAAAAAAAAACAGGGATTTCTAGTTTGATTGGCCAGCTTAAACATGTATTGCAATATAATCCTTGTTTTTTCTTTGCAGAATTTTCTACAAAAAGTATATAGCAGTGTGCAGAAGGTTCATCCAGAATTGCTAGTGTTAACATGTGGTCACACCCCTTTAGCACATGATGAATCAATTGGATTTAAAAACAGGTATATCTTATTTCTTCTGCCCCCATACCAAGCCATGTGCTATGGGGGCACACGTGAAGACATGCTCCTAAGCTGGGGTGTTTGCATCCATAGACACATAAAGCACAGTCTGGCAACGTCCCCACTCTCACCTCACAGGATTTAACTGACAGCAGCAGGAGCCAATGGCTCCTGTGAGACCAGAAAGTGAAGAGATAAGATATGAAGCCGGGCAATAGACACGTAAGATTAATTTTGTTTTGATTCATATTTTCATTTCCTTTTAGGAGATTCAAATATATCCGAATTTCTGAATGGACATACCGGTACACTACATTGTCAAAAGTATTGGTACACCTGCCTTTACACGCACATGAACTTTGATGGTAAGGCCTTCTCGTACGACATCAGTGCCTGACCGCACAGATGCACTTCTGGAAGAATGGTCAAACATTCCCATAGACACACTCCTAAACCTTGTGGACAGCCTTCCCAGAAGAGTTGAAGCTGTTATAGCTGCAAAGGGTGGGCCAACTCAATATTGAACCCTATAGACTAAGACTGGGATGCCATTAATGTTCATGTGCGTGTAAAGGCAGGTGTACCAATACTTTTGACAATATAGTAAAGAAACTAATGACAATGGATCTGAAAAAAAATTATAACCAAAATAATGAATGCATTTATTTCTTTAGTTTCTTTCAGGTGACGTCACAAGATGTGATTTGGGCCCATGGGGAAATAAATGCAATTTTTGAATTTGTTCGATAACAAAAAGAATTATCTGAATTCATTGTTCAGAAAAGTTGGCTGTTAAGGACCCTTAGCAACCATAACTCCTGCTGTCAGTGGGAATGTAAACAAAGTGCCAGCTTTAAAAAGAAAAAATTGAAAAAAAAAAACCAGTCCCCCCCCCTCTCCTCAATCCATACCAGGCCCTTCAGGTATGGATCTTAAGGAGAAGCACATGCCAAAGTAAAAAAAAATTGTATGAGGTCCCCCCCAAAATCCATACCAGACCCTTATCCGAGCATGCAGTCTAGCAGGCCAGAAAAAGGGGGCGAGTGCTCTCCCCTCCTGGTCCATACCAGGCCACATGCCCTCAACATGGTGGAGGGGTGCTTTGGGGGAAGGGGCCCCCCCAAAAGCACCTTGTCTCCATTTTGATGAGGACATGGACCTCTTCCCCATAACACTGGCCCAGTGGTTGTTGGGATGCGGTATCTCAAAATCTGGGGCCCCCAGGTCCTGGCCCCCCCATGTGAATGAGTATGGGGTACACAGTATCCCTACTCATTCTCCAAATAAAATGTCAAAATTAAATAAAAACACAAGAACAGTTTTTGGCAAGTCCATTATTATTATTTTGTAAATCCAACGTCAATCACTATAAACACCAACCCACATGAAATAAAACAAAGAAAAAAAAAAAACAGCCCGCCGAACATGACCAGTCCTATTGAGAGACACTCCCTGAATGACAGGTAAACATGGGGACGGGGTCACCCCCATGTCTAGGGCATGTAGTTTGGTATGGTTTAGGAGGGGGGCGATCACTTGCCCCCCCCTTTCCTGGCCTGCCGGGCTGCATGCTCGGATAAGGGTCTGGTATGGATTTTGGAGGAGGACCCCACATTATTTTTTAAAAAAATGTCCCCTTAAAATCCATACCAGACCTTAGAATCTGTTAATGAGATGTATCCTATTTGTCCTGCTGGCCATCATCACTGAAAGCAAAATAAAATCCCAAATTTTGAATGGTTATCAGAACAGGAATAGAGTCGTGAGTCAGGAATAGTGACATCCAAGTGTCCTGGCCATTCAAGTGGCTTGACAGAGATGATAGAAGTCTCAGATTGGTCGATCTCTACAGTGAACACAGAGAAAATTATTTTATAATGAGTGCAATGTAGATGTACAAAAGTATGTTATTCATTTCATAAATTTTAGGGTCTATTTACACCTTACACATTGGGCAACCTTGTCCAACTCAGTCCCAATGCATAAACAAGGCAATTTGCCTTGAGTTCTATGAGTTCAGGATATGCTCTACTTTTATGAGCGCAGATAAATGAAATGTCATTTTGTGACATTTTAATAAAGATGAAAAATAAAAGATACATAGAAAAAAAATAAACAGTCTGATGCCGTCATAACAATTATTTGGCACCATTCCCTTCAGAGTACACACAATATAAATGAGCCCTTTTAAGCATCTTAACTTTACAGCATTTTTTCAAAAGTAATTCTACATCTTCAAGTGACAATTTAATGTGACAAGTGACAATTTAACGTGACAAGTCTAAATCTGATCACTGTGGCGACCAGTATTATTGCAACAGCAGCTGCTACCAATTGCAAGCTCCTTAGCAGCAACAAACAAAAGATGTGCTTATTGGTACTTTGCTGGCTTTGGAATTTATTCTGCCAATTTATATGGTAGTGGCGATTCGTCCCCAGCTCATTATGGAGAACATTGAACTATTCACATCAGTTCCTGCCCCATATGAGCTTTAATTGTAACATCTCTGCCTGTCACATGTACATAAAGGCCAGTTTGGTAAAAAAAAGTTGCCCTGCCAGCAATGTTTTGGATTGATTTAAGCTGGCCATAGAAAGACTGAAATTCAGCTGATTCCACAGGGATCGGCTGAATTTCAATCAATGCGTGACTGTCCCTGCTCAACAGACGTCAATCGTTTAAATGACTTTTGGTAAAGGGGAAAGCTGAAAAAATGTTGTCGATCAGTGGCTGCAGCCAATGATCAGTGCATTCTGACAGTGGCGGGTCTCGTTGCCAAAATTAAAAAAGGTGTATCTCTGCGCTGGTGTGGGGCGGCAGCTAACACAGATAAATAAAATACCAAACTTAGAAATAATCTTAAGGAAAAATGTGTAGCGTTAAAAGTAAATAAACAATGAAATGTGAATACTGTTTTATAAATGAACCGCATATTGAAATAAAGTCCAAAAAAGTGCTAAAGTGAAAAAATATATATAAGTCCAATCTTGAATGAAAATCAACAATAAAAACCAATATAATAAAAAATATAGATCTAAATGCACAGTCCCATGATAGGATCAGCAATATAAACATATTAGTGAAAGCACAAAGTTCAGTGCAAAGATGTGCACAAAAAATTGGTGAAAAGTGATCCTGTACAGTGATCCAGAATCATCCACCGCACCCCTATGAAATGGACATTAACCGGAAAAGCTGGCTGCCGTTACAGCAGCAAACACACACTCAGTGTAGATCCGCCATCTGTTGTGGGGAAGGCTGTTCAGCAACTCGCACCATCCAGATGAAGCTGTTGTAAATAAAGCTCGCTGGGAGCCAGATGAAATCTCCATAGTGTAGTATTTATTGGATTTGTATGTTAAAAGCCAAAATAAAATGAATCAAAAAAACATATGACAATGGGTGCCACTGACGACCCGGTATCGGGCAGTGGCCTGATGTCAGCACTAGTGTCTCCTCCCCTAGTCAGCACTAGGGTCTCGTTACTAGAATACAATGTCCCAGTGGCAGAGATGCCTCCATCCACCTTGTTTGTTTGGATTGAAGAATTTGTTAGCTTTTTATTTTTTATCCAACCACCAGCTGGCAGAACAAAAAACAAAAACCTGTGTGGTTAGCTTTAGTCACCCAGAATAATAGACCCAGAGATAGCACAGGTTATGTTTTCCAGTAGACTGGATTACTCCTTTCTTGGGGCATCTCTCATACACTATACATTATTGGGCTAACTTGCATGGACAATTTACTGATACTTTCTCAGAAGACTCCAAATGTCAGGATAATTGTTCTTCAGTTATACAGTCTTTAATCTGCTTCCATTTGGCTTTAATAGATAAAATAAATCGCGTAAAACTGTTTTCCTGCAAAATGTTACACAGTTAAGAGACTTTCCATTTTGAGTCATTTCCAAAGATAAAACTGATCAGCAGTGCAGGGAAAGTGCACTGAAGCATAAGGGTATGTTTTCATTAAGTCGTAAGAAGAAGTTTTGTGGCTGATTTGAAGTAAATTTTACATATGGCAAGGTGTTAGTTGCAATACAAGATTGTATCTTGGGATTTCATGTCTGCCTTTAGTTTTTAGTTAGTTATTTTTTTTCTTTATCAAATACAATATTCTCTAATATAAAGATTTCAATTAAAGTGCCAAGACTATGGAAATTTAAGTATTTGCATATTCTTAACAAGCAGTAAAAGACCTTTAAAAACATCCTCATTCACCTCTATAGCTACAGGCACTCTGAAGAAATAATCTTCAAATTTCACAGAGAGACTGAGTTTGCTGCTTATTTTCCTTATTTTCTCTGGCAGCAGGAACTTTGCAGTCTGCCATTCCTCACATTTACCCAAACAACAGGTACTATAAGCCATTAGGCTGATGACACATGGATGATTCCACCTCTAGCAACAAAAGCCAGTTTGTTAAAAAGGCTGGCTGTCTGTCCCTATGGAATTGTCCCTGCTGTAGATAGATGCAGCAAGATGTTGCTCTATCATTTGCTCAAATGCTGCTGAATCCTAATCACTAGCAATGGGAGCGACCTCTCACTGCCTCGGGTATAAAGAGAGCAATTCCACAAGGACTAGCAGGCAGCCTATTGTCATTGCCAATTTTGACAAATTGTCAGCAGCACCATTGCTAGTGACAAAGTTGCCTGTGTGTTATCAGCATCAGGTTGTCATCAAGCAGGCAGATCTGCAGCTAATAACCTTGCCACTAACAATTTGTCAAAGTTGCCTCAGAAACCAGCAGAAATCTAACTTCAGGGTGTCTGTTGTGATTATTGAGGATGAATTACTCTATAGTGTCTGCAGTTACAGAGGTCAGTGAGTTCATGTTTTAAACCATCTTAAAGCAGCGATAAACCTTGCATAGTAATTTTTTACCTACAGGTAAGCCCATAATAAAGCTTACCTGTAGGTAAAATGAATATATCCTAAATGTGTACTGTTTAGGAGATATTCACCCTGCATGCAGCTAGTGACATCACTGGCGCATGCGCTCTAAAGGTCCGGCATGGTTTGCCGGAACTTCAGAGCTTCGTCCCGGAATTGAAGGTGTCATCATAGCTCTGGTCAATCACATAGCTGGAGTGCGCAAACCCAGAAAAAAGACAGGGCAAACATGTCAGCCTTCTCAGCATTGAAAGTCCAGCCCTAGAAGGCTATATTCCAAAGTGAGTATTTCATAATGTGCTTTATTTAATTGCTGTAATGCAGTCAGGCTGCATTTACAGTAATAAATATACATCTTCTTTGCATTGTTTAAATCGGCAGTGAAAAACCCTGTGTGGGGAGCACTAGAGGATTTGAACTGCAGCTCTCGCACACAAACAGCAACCCAGCTCTCAGACATGCCACCTTAAACAGTGCTGCTCAGGGAACAAAAGTGAAGTTGATTAGAACAGTGTTCAGTGGGGCATGCCGGATGGCAGGAAAGCCAGATGTGTGAAAGCTGGGGTCCATTTGCTGCAGAACTTAGCTGATAAAAAACAGTAAAAAAAGCATATTTATTACTGTATACACAGCCTGACTGAATTACAGTAATAATTAAGAAGCTTTAGTAGGGCTTTAACATTTTTACTGCTTGCTAAGAATACGTAAATACTTTAACCAGTACAGCTCTTTGGGCGTAATATGTACGTCCAAAGAATGAACCTTCGATCACAAGCTGTTTGCTGCAGTAATGGGTTTTGTAGAGCTGGCAACTGGCTTCAAAGTTAAAGTGATGCGGCAACCCATGCCGGCGTGCAGTGTTGGGGGTAACTAGTTACAAAGTAACTAATTACAGTAACTACATTACTTTTTATTAATTAATTATATTATTAATATACTAATATTGGTAACTACAATACTTTACTAGGCTATAGCAGGTAACTACACTACTTTACTAGGCTATAGGAACGCGCTTTCCTGTGTTACCCAAGCCGCGCGATACAATCGTTATTTCGAACAATAGAGAGGGATGAAGTTTATGACTTTTTGTTGCACTTTGTTTTATTCTGTTTTTTCAGGTTTTGTTCTCATGTTTCCCAAAGCCTGTGTTTATACAATAAACTCTATGCAGAAAGAGTGTCATGTATCTTCTTCTACACGGTCAATTAAGGAAGAGGAAAGTAAAGTAATAAGTAGTGACGTTACTTTTCAAATGCAGTAACTAGTAAAGTAATCTCATTACAATTTACAGAAGTAACTAGTAACTAGTTAAATTTTTTGAGTAACTACCCCAACACTGCCGGCGTGCCAGTGGGTGGTGGCGAAGTATGGGATCTAATGTTTCCCCTGATGTGGTTTTCTGAGTGGGATTGCTGTTTGCTCTATAAGAACCTTTTTTCTTTGTGTTGAATTTTTACCTTCTATGGCATCCCTTTGTGTCTGAAAAAATGGTGGTAAAATACTTGATTGCCCTTTTATACCTCTTTCTAATGTTTTGATATGCTCCACCTGCGTTGTGGATCCTATTTTTGAAACGTTTTCAATAAAAATATTGAAACAGAAAGTGGTGCGGCAGCTCCATAGCTGCCGATCACTTTCACATAGCCAGCCACACGGTGACCCCCTCCTCCCGTGGCTCTCGGGATGTCCCGCCCAAGGAACACATCCGTTGACAGAGGGGAAAGAGACTGCAGTGAGACGAGACAAAACCATGCCTCGATCCCACATGCAAACTTCAATTCCGGTTATATATGCACACTTTCCTGGCCAGTACAGCCAGGGGACACATCTAACCAAGCCGATCTGTTCTTGGTTAGATGTCTTAAGGGCAGGGGAGACAGTGGGGTGTTTTAGACCCATAATGTCTTAGAAAAGAGTACCTGTCACCTGCCCGATGCTATCACATAGGGGTTTATTAACCCCTTGTGATAGCAATCACGTAAAAATAAATAAAAAATAAATAAAAGAAAAAAGTAGAAAAAAAATAAAATGATAGTAAAATGTAAGAAAAAAAAAAAAATTGCCCAAAACCCTGTTGCCTCACACACCTGTACGTGTATGTAAACCGCGGCCGCACCACACGTGACATATTGCCACAAACGTCAGAGTGATAACAATAATTCTAGCACAAGAACTCCTAGTTAGCTCTAAATTGATGACCTGTAACAGCTTTTAAAGTCTCACCTATGGTGATTTTTGGGCACCATAGTTTTTGGCAATATCGCGGGCGCACGCAATTTTAAAAAATGGAGTGTTAGGTATTTATTTACTCAATGCAACCTCATCTTTTATATTTAAACCAAAATCAGATATTATAGGGCGTGGTTTTGCACTAAAATGTATTTTGTTATATTTTTCTAAAAAACTTGCGTTTAATAAACAGTTGCACAAATATCATGTGAAACAAAAATTTGCATCTATCACCTTTTTATTCTACAGGGTCTCTGTTTTCAGAAAACATATAATGTTCTGGTGTTTATGTAATTTTATTGCCAAAAATAAGGATTTTTCTATGTATGTGACAAAGCAAAAAAATTGCTCTTGAGCCGAACTGGTTAATATCCATAGTCTGGGCACAGGTTGACCTTAACTAATTCTGTCCTGGTAAGGACAAAAAAAAAAAAGTAGTTGCTTTGGCTGCTTGGGCAGATGTTCATTGCAGGTGTTACAATCCTACAGCTCCTTATTTGAGATTGGAAGCTTTGGTGGCCAGAATAGCACATCTTTGACTTTGTGAATGCATGAATCTGTGCTCAGGTGATTTGAATGAATTTGTGCTATCGTGTCTGAGCACACATACTTGCATATAATGATCCGTCATCCTTTATACAGAATACCGTTCTGTATGCTGATTTAATCTCTAAAGCCTCAGTAGTCTCTGACACAAATTGGTGTCTTTTCTTTCTAGTCCGACTATCCAACTAGAACAGCTGTTTTTAATGACTTCAGGACCTCATCTAGCTTAAAATGGTGTTGGGTTTGTGGTAGATGTGTAGCAGACAGACACTCTTAAATATGAAGAAAAGTATAAATAAAGTCAGTTTTTTTCATTTTAGGTAGAGTAGGGATAAGTGAAACCCCCTGTCAGTTATTGTTTCCATTTGGGAGATTTCCCTGCCCTATAGAGTCAAGAGGAGAGAGCAGAAATGTCTTTAACCACTTTACCACCGGAGGATTTTGTTGTCTTACGTCCAGGCCACTTTTTGCGATTCGGCACTGTGCGACTTTAACTGACAATTGCGCGGTCATGCAACGCCGTACCCAAACGAAATTTACGTCCTTTTTTTCCCACAAACAGAGCTTTCTTTTGGTGGTATTTGATCACCTGTGCAATTTTAATTTTTTGCGATATTAATAAAAAAATGACAATTTTGAAAAAATAACAATATTTTTCTACTTTGACAGTTAAAAAATATCCAATATATTCAATTTTTGTCATATATTTAGGCCAAAATGTATTTAGCTACATGTCTTTGACAAAAAAATTCTCAATGAGCATATTTTTAACCGCTTTATGACCGGAAGGTTTTACCCCATTCCTGACCAGGCCATATTTTGTGATTCGGCACTGCGTTACTTTAATGGACAATTGCGCGATTGTGCAACGCTGTACCCAAATTAAATGTATGTCCTTTTTTCCCCACAAATAGAGCTTTCTTTTGGTGGTATTTGATCACCTGTGTGATTTTTACTTTTTGCGCTATAAACAGAAAAACAGCAACAATTTTGAAAAAATAACAATATTTTTTACATTTTTTTATATGAAATTCCCCCCCAAAGAAATGTAAAAATCTAATTTTTTTAACATTTTAGGCCAATTTGTTTTCTGCTACATATTTTTGGTAAAAAAAAAATCGCAATAAACGTGTTTTGATTGGTTTGCGCAAAAGTTATCGCAGCTACTAACTACGTGAAATTTATGACATTTTTATTGTTTTTTTTTTAAACTAGTAATGGCGGCGATCTGCGATTTTTTTGCGGGACTGCGACATTGCGGCGGACAGATCGGACCCTTGACTGACATTTTTGACACTTTTGGGGGTACCAGTGACATTACTACAGTAATCAGTGCTATAAATATGCACTGTTACTGTAAAAATGACACTGACAGGGAAGGGGGTTAACTTTATTTGAGAGGGAGGGGTTAATGTATGCCTGGTGCTTACTAATGTGTGTGGGGGGAGGGGACAGTGTGACACAGGCACAGATCGCAGGTTCAGCTATGCTGAATCCTGCAATCTGTCACTGTTTGTCACTTAGGAGATCAGCCCGCTTTGTTTACACAAGCGGACGGACCTCCACACTCGATCCCCGACGATCGGGGAAGAGCAGCAGTAATCACCGCCGCTCTTCCCCTGGCCCGACTCCTGCTGTGACTGAATACAGTGGGAGCGAGCCACTGGCAGGGCGCACGCGCCGCCCGCAAGTGGAGGAGTCCAGAGCCGTAGGTCTACGTTGCTGGATGATATCGAGCCACTTTGCCACAGTACGGTCAACGTGACCGGTCGGCAAGTGGTTAAGGTCCAAGGCTGGATATAGCGGTCTCAAATGAAGCTCCCCCAAAGTGGAAAGGAAAAATGGCCAATAGTGCATTACCCTTATTAAAACACTATTTAAATGCGATATTGCACTTACATGGCATCAAATGTAAATGCAAATGTAAAAAATAAAAAACTAATAGTTTTACAGAAAACAGCAACACCCACGCATGTAGGACATCCAACATTACAGGTGAAATATTCTTCCAAGGCAAACGCACTGGTACTGACTAGTATTCCAGTGTTTATCTTCTCCCTCAGTTTCTCTCCCTCACTCAGTTGTGACCCCAGTGCTGATGAAGAGCGCAGGGAAGGAGCAAATAATGTCCTCCTTATCAACTGATGACGTCATTGGCCGTTAGGGTGCCTGCGGCTAGAAGTTTTTATTACTGGACAATGAAAACCTGATGCTTTTTGTAGCTAAAAGTTAGGTTTGATTCACCTGCTGGCTTGTAAAAGAATCATTGGGCAATTTTGTGGACATTTTGCCAAGGAACCCCTGAAGAAATCTGATGGCACCCCTGGTTGAAAAAGGCTGCTCTAGTGAACTAAGTTTGAAGCAGGACAAGCACCTCTTTTCCTACAAACCAAGGGTACGGTTTTCTGCTCCGTACCCTGTTCACTATGTTATAAGGAAAAATGGTATGACAAATGTGTTTGGTCCTAGACTGCAAAATATATTCCTTCCAATTATAATGTAAATAAGCAAACTATGGTAAATGGTCATATTTATTGGATTTCAACAGCTGCCTGTTTAGAAAAAAAATCATATCCCACTTTTTGATTAGAACAGATTTTTCCCTTATGGCATGAAATATTACTGGAGGCCCTTAATTTTATTAGAACACCTACATTACTTTTCTAATAAAAGGATGAAATCAGAATTATTTCGAAGTTCACCACAATGAATCTAGTAACTGTAGCATTTGGAATAAATATCATTTTCTGTTGGGAGCCACTTCCGGCCGCTGACCTATGATTCAGTTCTTTGCTGTACAGTCTGAGCAGACATTATATAATGATTCCAGTGGATAGAGAAAGGACATAAGTGAGACTATTAACATTTCTCCATAGCACTGTTGAATTTCCTTGGTATTTATTTCTTGTAATGGTGGGCTCTCATCTTCAGTGTCTCATAACCTCTGTAGTCTAAGAATGCTACTTGTTCTTGCATGTCACCCCAGCATCTTGTCATTCCCAGATAAATCCTTCAGTAATATTTTAAGCAAATGAAAATGTTATGAGATAGCCTTTTCCAGTTCTTAGTTTAGCTCAGAAATATATATATAGCTTTTAATAATCCTTAAAGCGTAACTCCACTTTTGTTGAGAAAAAAACATTCCCCTCTGGGTGATCTCTGTATATTGCAAGAATTATAACAAACTTTGTTGCAGATTCCTACATTTTGTTATTCTGAAGAAACCCCTGTGTGTTTCTATGTGCCCATGTGGCAAAATGAATCTAATGGGAGTGGTTTCATAATTATCTATCAGCTGTGGCACCTACAGAGCACTAATGAGGAAAGCTGCCGAGCTTGCATCCCTTTAGACGTGTTCCTATTGGGAGTATCTCACCAAAAATGACATTTTTGTTGCAGGGGATGCCTGAAATCTGACTTGTATCTTAGTGCAGACTTCTGGGAAAAATAGTGAGCCAATCACACAAGCAGGAAATGATGTTTCTGGGGTGTGGTCAGTATACATTCTGTGTACAGAACAACTCCAGGTAGCCATATTGTATTGCATTTTTACAAAATTACATCAGCTGCAGTTTAAGAAAGAAAGGTAATTTTTATTAACATTTAATTACAATGTGACTTGAGTCGCAATTGTATACGCTATATTATTTTTTCTTTATTTGCTTTTTTTTTCTCCCCATGAAAGTGAAGTTACCCTTTAAAGATGTACTCTAGCCAAATTTAAAAAACCATACCATGTTATTAATTAAAATAACGAATATGCTGTTTTTAATGCAACCGATGTAGTATCTGAATTTATCTTAATATCAGCCCCTGTACTACTGAAATAAAAGTATTTTCTCAGGTTTGTATAATTTAATTTATTCTTTGGGTTGAAAGAAGAAGGAGGGAAGGTGATTGTATAGGTCATAGCTTTTTGTACTATGTCAAAAAATCTTTAATAAAAATGTACTACATTCAAAACGACATCAGAATTCTTAGGCCCCTTTCACACTAGCGGACCGTTCAGATCTGCCTGTCAGTTTTAAAGGCTGATCTGAACGGATACCCCATGCATTTCTATGGGGCATCGGATGTCAGCGGAGACATGTTCACTGACATCCGATCCGGTCCATCAAATCTGAACGGATGGAAACCCTATTTTCCATCCCTCTGGCGGATCGGATGGGATCGGATGAGAACGGACAGGCAGTCCGTTCTCATCCGATTTCCCATAGAGATCAGCGGGGACCTGACAGCTCTGTGTCTGCACGCAGCGCGGAGACAGAGCTGCCATCCGCCTGCTCAGCGGGGGATCGGTGAATCGATCCCCGCTGAGAAAAACAGAGTCCGCCGACGGACTCCCATGTGTGAAAGGGGCTGAGAGAGGGGCAACACTAATGGCCAATCAGGTGTGGTACGTGCAAAAACACTGAAGGAACATGCTGACAAGAGAAGAGATCAGAGAGATGAGCTCCTCAGTCTTTCGCTGTTCTTCACTGTCCAATCACTAGGCAGGTAGGTGGCTTAGCTATATTTTTTAGCTGCAATAACAAAAGGTCAATTTACCAGATTGGCTATAATGTCTGCAAATGTTGGAACTGAAAGGAAAAAATAATAATTTTTGACAGGTAAAACCACTTTCATATCTGTATTGCCCAGTTCAGCTTTAATACGTGCTCAAAATTGTTCTTTTGATATCTAGAAATGGAAAAGAGTAAACATGTACTAGCATTATTAAATAAAGCCAAAACGCATGTCAAATTTCCCATGTAAAACAGGTGGATAGGACATTCTACCTCTTCTCCTTGATCACAAGGTAATAGCAGCACATCCTCCTCCGAACGTGATAAAATCAATGAGTGGTTTGGCACGGGATACACTATCTGTTTTATGCGCCGTCTGCATGAAGGCTGGATTTGGAAGACTGTCCTGCTGTGATTCATTTTAAAAATACATTACTGGTGGATTTTACACACTCTAATTGAGTTTTGTTGAGTAAACAATCACTGTTATGTTCTGCCGATAGTTTAGATGAGGGAAAATGAAGAGCAGTATATAAGGAACAGGAGAGCAATAATGAGCCATTCAGCTGCTATTGCTGGTCAGGAAATATTTTGATGGTTCTAAAGTCAGAAAGTCCACTAAATCCGTGTTTCATAGAATTGCTTTTCAACTCTATCAAAGTTTGTTCCCTTTTACAGATTCATGTTGTAAAGCGCTGCGCAAACTGTTGGCTCTATATAAATCCTGTATAATAAAATGAATCCAGTGTTTATCATGTGCTCCTTGATATCGGTTAGGTTATCTCATGTACCCCTTTGTGTATCATGCCACCACACTGGAACTGCAGTACTCTGGTATCAAATGTAGAGTCTCCCTACAGTCATTAGGTCCCACAAACAAAGTGCAGCGCAAGATAAAAATATAAAAAGATAGTCCATAGACAGCAAGATCCCAATCCAATTCGGGTTGTGCAGGAAATGAGGAAACAACTCAGTCCCCTTCACCAGTGAATACACCTTCGCTCACCTGAAAATGAAATAAATAGCACTTTCCCCAAGGGGTTAATCACCAGGAACACTCCTCAGTAACCACTGCTCAGGCAAGGGATTCTATCAGCTGCTCAAATCCGGACTCATCAATGTGCATACCATATATAAAAGAGAGAGATACTCTCTCTCTCTAAACATAAAAGAAGGTATTGCACTTACATATAGCTTGAAATAAAAGCATATTAGAGCATAGTGTTCTCTTCATGTCACCGTGCCTCTAGACCGGAGAGACACGGTGCCGATACATACAACACAGCTTCAAGATGCAGCTGATCCAAAGGATGGCAGTGGGTGACGAGCTCCACTTCCCGCAAGCGTATCGTCCAATAGGGGACTTCATCGGCGGGGGTGAGGTTTGGCGGTGTATTCACTGGTGAAGGGGACTGAGTTGTTTCCTCATTTCCTGCACAACCCGAATTGGATTGGGATCTTGCTGTCTATGGACTATCTTTTTTTTTGCGCTGCACTTTATTGTTTATAGAATATTTTATGAGATAGCAGTGATCTATCTTTTGTGTTCAGCTGCAATATTGTACTTAATTTTACATCATCTGTCTGCGCTGATTGATTTTTGTATTAAGATTAGGTCCCACACACCAGTTCTGACAGTGGAGAGCTTTTCACCTGGCTGCAGATCACTTGCCCAACTACCTCTATCTCATCAGGTGTGGCCTCTCTGAGTGACCACTATGAATAATTCCAGTCTGGGTGAAAGACATCAGAGGGGCATGGATGACAGGTAGGCATGTTCTAGAAAGCCAACTTTGGCGGAATAAAAACTTACCACAGTGTGCAGTTCTGCTTTATATTAATGTTGTTCTGTGGGGCTCCAGCACAAAGCCTATGATTGACAGCCACAGTTTTGCTTGTTATCTGGGTAGTGTGTGAAGGGGGGTGTCCTTTCCTTCCAATCAGGGCTCAGAGTTCTTCTTCCTGAGCTGTGCAGTGTGTGAATTCAGATTCCGCTTTGTGCCGCTTAGAGATTTTGACAGATCCTGTGTAAATTCTGTTTGTTGTAGGACACTGTACAGGACAGATAGCTGCAGATAAACTGGTACAATGTAGGAGAATGTGTTTCATACACTGGGTATAAAGTATGTAAAGGTTTTCAACCACTTTAAAAAAAACACTTGGGATTTAATTTTACTTTAACCTTCTGTTGACATTTGACTCATTAGCAAAACTGTGTAATCAATGTGTTGTAAGCAATCAACAGGGGGTTAATTTCATTTTATAAAACCATTAATAACATCACATGTATTTGAGCCGTTTCTTATAAACAACATCTGTATAAAGCATTTCCAGATTTAGCTTTTCATAGGCCACACCTCTTCATCATTATTATTAATTATGAAATAAAATGATCTGAACACGAACAAAGACACGTCTTACAGACACCCTGGGAACATTAAAGGTCATTACTTGTTCTTAGGACTTAATTTAGATGAGGAAAAGTAATCGCTAATTAGTAGTTGTGGCAGCATAAATGTGTTTTCTATGCTGTATGATGATCAGGGTACATAAAAGACCAGAGAGGGGAAAAAAAGCCATTAAAAACTCTGCAGGTCTGTTCTGTGTTTTATCTAATCCTTCACGTTTTCTATAAAGAGCTTAAGATGCAGCTAGCCTGGAGTGACAGGACTTGTGTTTGCTGCTGTGATCTTGCTTGGCGTATACCTGAGGTAGTCTTATACAGAATCTATAGTATTTTTTAAAATGTTCTAGATACGGAGTAGGCCTGGTTCATAAAGTGTTAACCCAAGGTCCACCATACATTTGGCAACACGTAAAGCCTCGTACACACGCAACGATTGGTGGCCGACCGATCGGCCGTCTTTTGTCCAGTGTTGTTGTATTGGTTGAAATGTGCTCTAGACTGCACACAAATTTTCTCGGCCAACAAAAACCAACTTCAGAAGTGATGTCATGTGCTGGTTAACTTTCCGTGTGTTTTTTCTTCTCTGAGCATGCCCAGTCTTGCTCATCTGATTTTTGTCTGCCGAAATCTGTACTGACTGACGGAAAATCGGCCGTTCTGTTGACGGCCAACAAAATTTTATAGACTGCACACCAGATTTTGTTTGGCCGAAAAGTCGCAGTCGGTTGTCGGAAGCATCATACTAACAAGCCGAAAATCGGCCAATCGGACGTTGGCCGAAAATTCACGGCCAACAATCGTTGTGTGTGTACGAGGCTTAATTCAACTGATTTATAAATCCCATTTCTTACTGTCACGGTGGCACAGTGGTCAGCACTTGCAGCACTAGGGACCCCTGTGTGAGTCCAGAATAAGGCCTGGAGCTGCAAGGGAAGCATAAGTGAAAGGTTTGGTCAATGAAGGGGTGGGAGAGGTGGACTATGATTGGTAGGTCTTGGTGGGCTAGAAGAGGGGAAGTGCTTGGCCTCAGGAGTCAGGATCAGTCGGAGCAGTACTAGCATTGGACAAGCTTCTCCCTCCCCAGACATATTTCTGTTTTCCTCTTTTTACCCCTTTTTACTTGTCATTATTGTGGGTGTCCACTATTCAGATCCTTATGGGGGAGTTGTTAGTTATAGTTGAATAAGTCATGGCAGCTGGCAGGGGTCTTAGGATCCTTAAAGGCAGTGTTGATCGAAACATTTTTGAGAGGAATTTGTTAGACCCATCTCAGGTTTGAATGTACCTTCCCTAATTAGGATATATTACTAATATGGTAATGGTTATTAGGCTGTAATTAGTAGTGTATGTTGGTTGTAAATTGTTTCCAAGGTGGTGCAGCAGCAGCAGTGGGCCTTGACATGGAGTTTGGGGCAGTTACAGCTGGTTTTTGATGTATGTACCTTCACAGGCCTTAGAGCTATAAGGAGGTCAGTTAGTATATATATTTTGGTTGTTTTGTTTTTGGTGAAGTATAATAGACTACTGTATAAAAACTTAATCTTTGTTATTTTAATATATAAAAATAAAATAAATAAATAAAAAAAAAGCAGTTATGGTCATTCAAATCCAAAAAGAAACTGCAGTCATCAGGTCATTTGTTGGGTTATAATTAAGGGTTAGGTTTAAAGGTAAAGTGATTGTTACCCCCCACCCTCCATTTAAAGTACAAGTTCTATCATAGTGCTTTTGCTTTTCAATTGCCCCTTTCTATCCTCTACAGTACCTGGTTGATCCTGCCTGGTCCTGACTTCCCCCTCGGGAGCTGACTACGTTTATTATGGCTGCAGAGCCATGAAAGTGTGGTCAGAATATATGCCTCCATCATTGCAGCTCACCTCTGTGTGTCTCTCCATCTCCCCCCCTCCTCCCCCTGCCTCTCTCTGTCAGTTCTGTAGCCAGCAGTGAGAACACAATCTCCTCTCCTCCTACCCCTTCCCTCCCCTCTCCTCCTACCCCTTCCCTCCCCTCTCCTCCTGCCCCTCCCCTCTCCTCCTGCCCCTCCCTTCTCCACCTGCCCCCCCCCTCTCCTCCTGCCCCTTCCCTCCCCTCCTACCCCTTCCCTCCCCTCTCCTCTCCTCCTGCCCCTTCCCTCTCTTCTCCTCCTGCCCCTCCCTTCTCCTCTCCACCTGCCCCTCCCCTCTACTCCTGCCCCTCCATTCCCCTCTCCTCCTGCCCCTCCCTTCTCTTCTCCTCCTGCCCCTCCCCTCTCCTCTCCACCTGCCCCTCCCTTCCCCTCTCCTCTCCTCCTGCCCCTCCCCTCCCCTCTCCTCCTGCCCCTCCCCTCTCCTCCTGCCCCTCCCTTCTCCTCTCCTCTCCTCCTGCCCCTTTCCTACAGCCTGCATTGACTAAAATGTTTATCTGAAGCTGCTGCTCTCCCTCCTTGTAGTAAAATCTGCATTGTCTCACACAGTGTAATATTGAGAAAGACAGACAGTATCTATCAGATCAGTATTCTATGCTTTCAAAAGCAAATTAAAGTACACCATGAGAAATCAAACATATTTTAAAAACCATAGATATGTTTAGTGCAACATTTCAAACATGAGAGCCGTTTTTGTTCATTTTTATTTAGTCGGGGGGGCGGGGGGTTGTTGTTTTTTTAAACAAGTCCTGTGACCAGCTGCATGGACACAGGGTGAAAGAACACAGAATCCTCTTCTGATGTATTTTAGACATGTCAGAAGAGATCTGGGCCCCTCCTACTTGGCTCCCTTGGCTCAGGATAAGGAGTGTACGGAGGACATCTGACAGCTACTAACAAAGAAAAAAAGGTAAAAACAACACTGCACTACTAATTTAATACAGACAAGGCTGGTAAAGCTTTTTGGGCCATTTGAGTTTACAACCGCTTTAAAGTCAACCTCATTATCTGCAATTCCTTAGTCATGTATCTGCATGGAGTGTGCATGTTCTCACCTTGCTTGGGTGAGTTTCTTTTGGGTACTCTGGTTTCCTCCCACACTATTAAGACATGCTCCTCTCTAAAATGGCCCTATTATGTATGTATGACCTTAAATTGTAAGCTCCTTGAGGGCAGGGACTGGTGTGAATGTACAATATGTAAAGATTTGCAGAAATTGTCAGAGCTATATAAATATCTGTAATGAATAAATGGTAGGAAATCAGTGCAAAAACAGCATAAAACATCTTCCTTGCAGTATACAGTGAGGGGAATTCATCAAAACTAAAGCAGCCAGAATCTGGAGCAGTTGTGCATGGCAACCAATCGGCCTTTATCTTTGGCTTGCTCAGTGTAACTTTGAAAATAAAAGATAGAAGCTGATTGGTCGTTATGCACAACTGCTGCAGATTCTGGCTACTCCATTTTTGATAAATCTCCCTCAAAACCCAAGAAAATCAGAGCTGCACTTTTTAGATGTTTTTGGACTTACAAAGTCAGATATGACAACCACAAAACTTGCAGAGGCTAATGTTGGCCATACACTTGTAGGAGTGTAGAAGGTTTGTTAAATTTTCTAATCATTAGTGAGGTCAAATTGATATTTGTTTTTTACCACAGGGATGAGCAGAATGGAAAATTTATTTTGAACTAACAAATTTTTACCAGTGAACACAATTTTCATTCAGGAAAGCCCATTAACTCTAAAGTTGATTTTCAAAAGCCAACATTTTTTTAGGTACTTTCAAACAATATTCATGATGACGTGAAATGTACTGATGGGAATTTATATATGAATGTTCATTTAAAGTTCCACTACTGCATGGCCATCTTAAAGGGTCTTTTTGTGATTTCTTCCGAAAATTATTTTCAACATATCATCATGTCGAAGTCTGAGCTTGCAGGCAAAGAGATCTCCCAGGAATGCAAAGTGCTTACAACTAATAACAAAAAAAAAAAAAACCACACCCAAAAATGACCAGTATAAATTATAATAGATAAACGGCTCAACCTCTTAGCCATGTCCAAATTGGTTTTGCCATATGATTTTACCAGAAGCGGATACGTTCATCTTCGAAAATCGACAAATCACTATCTACTTGACCTCCGAAAGATTTACCCCTTCTCGTGACCAGGCCATTTTTTGCGATGCAACACTGCGTTATTTTAACTGACAATTGCCTGGCTATGTAACACAGTATCAAAATAAAATTTATATAATTGTTTCCCCACAAATAGAGCTTTCCTTTGGTGGTATTTTATCACCACTGCGGTTTTTATTTTTTGCACTATAAACAAAAAAATGATGCCAACAATTTTGGAAAAAAACAAATATTTTTTACTTTCTGCTATAAAATTTATTCAATAAAAAAATTTAAAAAATCGAATTTCAAATTTCTTTATAAATATAGGCCCCCAGGGCAGTACCCAGGTCACCATACACTTTTTTGGTCCAATAACTTGCATTTAAGCCTTTAACCACTTTACCACCGGAGGATTTTGCTGTCTTACGTCTGGGCCACTTTTTGCGATTCGGCACTGTGTGACTTTAACTGACAATTGCGCGGACATGCAACGAGGTACCCAAAGTAAATTTACGTCCTTTTTTCCCCACAAACAGAGATTTATTTTGGTGGTATTTGATCACCTGTGCGATTTTTACTTTTTGCGCTATAAACAAAAAAAGAGCGACAATTCTGAAAAAATAACAATGTTTTTCACATTTTTTTATATGAAATTCCCCCCAAAAAAATGTAAAAATTTAAAATTTTTTATCATTTTAGGCCACTATGTATTCTGCTACATATTTTTGGTAAAAAGAAAATCCCAATAAGCGTATATTGATTGGTTTGCGCAAAAGTTATAGCGTCTACAAACTATGGTACATATACTGCAATTTACATTTTTTAAAGTTCTGTATACTAGTAGTAATGGCGGCGATCAACGACTTATAGCAGGACTAAAAGTATGCACTGTCACTGTACTAATGACACTGGCAGGGAAGGGGTTAAACATCTAGGGCAACAATGGGTAAATGTTTGCCTAGCCAGTGTTTTACTATACTGTGTGTGCTGCTTTTACTCATAGAAGTGATGGATTTTATTCCCTCCTTTGCAGAGACACAAAGTTTATCCCTTTCCCCCTGTCAGAACGGAGATAGGTCTTGTTTATATAGGAAGATCGGCTTCTGCTGTGACTGTGGCCTGTGCGCCCCCTAGACAAGAGTGCAGAATCGCATATATACATGTGATTCTGCACAGGAGGGCAGCCCTGTATCAGTAAATGTGCTATGGGGTGGTCCTTAAGAGACTATACCCTCTTGAAAATTCATCATTGAGATGGGTGGATTTCATCAATTCACACATCAGCCCTCTAATCTGCCACATGATTTTTCAATCAACCACATTTCTGGAGGTTGCTACAAATTGCTGCCTGGGGGATTGAGGTTGTTCCATCTGTATGTAGCACCCTACAGATAGGTGCTAGGTAAAACCATAGTGGGCCTTGTCAGCTTAACAGCAGGGCTGTGACTTATCTAGCCAGGGTGTCAGGGCTTCCAGATGTGCCTGCTGAGGGGAGAAGTATCCCCACTGGCTCCTGTGAGAAGCTTCTCATAGGGCAGTGTGGGAAGCCCAATCAGGGGACACATTCCAGCTTGTAACTGCCCCTGGGGGTCTGCCTAGTGTCAGAGGGGACTACTCTGGAAGAGGTTCGGGGATCCAAGGTCAGTTAGCTGTAAAGGGGGTACCTAGGTTGAGGACCCTGAAGTGTAAAGGGGGTACATAGTCAGTGGACCCTGAAGAGTTCAAGGAGCAAAGGGGGCACCTGCAGTCTGGGCCCTGAATTGTATTGCGTGTTCCAGTTACAGTGTTAGCTTTTTGGAGTTCTACAAAATACTACCTCAAGCTGTGCCAGGCGGGGGAAAAGTATTCAGACTTACACAGTAAAGCAGTGTCAGGAGTTCTAATCTACAGTTCTCAGTCTTGGATTTACTGGACTATAGGTCGGGGATTCAACACTTCCTCTGTTTTACAGAGTGTTCTCAGAGTCAGTGAGCACTGGCTGTCACTGGCTAGCATCAAGGAAGCGCCAACGGGCATTTTTCCAGGATCAAAGTCCCAATTGTAATTAGTTCAAGCCGAGAGGAGTATCCCACTCATTCCCTTCAACCACAAACAAAGATGCCGGAGTTGTCACTGTTTCAATTGTCACACTTGGGGACTCAGCTCACATGGGCTGAAAAGGATTCCGGTACTAATGGCAGACCCACATCAGGCCACAGGCCTGGAAACCTTGCTACATGTAGAAATGGGCATTCAGCAATTTACTAATTTCTGTATAGCTCAGGTATTGTAAGGCCTCATTCACACAGGGTGCACAAAAGAGTACACCCGTGGAGGGAATGCGTTTACCCACACGGGATGCAGAGGTGTTCCATACATCCACGTGCAGGTGGTCCCATTGATATCAACTGAAACATGGGCACTGATCCCAATTTGACACCCATGTGGCTGCGGGTGTGTGTCCCTAAACTCACACAGGGTGTGTTTGGAGACACGCTCCCACATCCACAGGGATGTCAAATTAGGAGCAGCGGCTGTATCCTTGCAATATTCTTTATATCTGCCAACAATTACACGGTGCAGTGACCTGCCTGTCAGATACAAATTGAGTAAGCTGTATAGGTACGCACCCATGGCATACCTTTGCTAAATCTAAAATAAATTGTACAGCCAACTTGTATTGTATATGGTCAGCTTTAGCAGGAATATGAGGGATGTGATAAATTACTTTCAATAGTAACTCAAAAATATTAACCATTTTTCCTCTAGAGTAATTATTTTCATTTTTCACACATGGTAAAGTCAGCATTATTTTGGCTACAAAATAACTTGAAACTCACAAAAATGTTATACGTTTTCTGAAAGCAGAGGCCCAGTAGCATAAAAAAGTTGCAACTTTTATGTTTGCACAACTGTTTATCAAACTATATTTTCAGTAAAAAATCCATCAAGAGAAAGTTCAGTATTCACAAACACAATATAGTCCACATTTTTTGTACAAAATAAAAGATAAGGTTATATAACGTGTGTGGCACAATTAATTACATACGCACACTGTAGGAGACCCAACCAGGACTGGGGCTTGTAGAGAGGACTAGGGGCAATCTTCCTGCCCACTGATTATGGTCCATGGAGAGAGTAGATCATTCTCTAATGATGGGCCACCAGCCCACCACTTAATGGATGCTGAGAGCAAGGCTTGGATTACTTCTCTGAATAAGGACAATAAAGCTTCCCTTGTGGAGTGGATGGAAAGGTGTAATATTCAATCTAATTGTCAGAGGGAATATGGTGGCCCTCCTTCAGACTGGGTTGGAGAGGTTCCTTCACTTGGGACAGAAATTTTTATCAACCCCAATGCTCAGGAGATCTATGAAGATAAATTAATTCCATTGTATCAGACTGCTGGGACATTGTATGTCTTCTGATGACGTGTCTAGTGGACAGAATACACAAGTTTGTGTTTCCCCAATTGTTAATTGGGTCAGATATTGTTTCTGTCTGTCTGATAGTATTGTGTGCACTTCACCTTGTTAGCAAACTATTGTGTAATGTTATATGTTTATGTTGATTAACTTACTTGTTAATTAAATCACTATCAGCTACTAGTTGCTAGATGTTGATTAGCATATAGAATATGTTGGTTGTTCCTTAGTTATGTAAATTATATTCCTGTATACAGTTTCCTTTTGCATACGGTAAAGTGATCAAGCTTTTATCTGATTTTGTGTGGTTTATAAATTCTCTGTGAGTTTTTAATAAACAGTTCCAGTTTGCATGTACAAGCTATTGTCGGCTAGTCTTGTATGCTCACCTATAATATCTGGTTCCTGGTTCCGGACTGGAGGAAGCTGTATGCTGACCATAACACCTAAGCTGAGTGCTGGATGGTTCCGTCACACACACACACATTTAGATTTGTTTTTGTATGCGCAGGCCAATAGGGTTGCTTTTACATTTATTTGGCTATTTTTATTTTTTTGTTTTCACTTAACATAGCTAATAAGCCAACTATAAAAATTTAGAATTATACTACCCATTTTTGCTTGCTGGATTAACACTGTAATAAGCCCACTATGTTTTAACATTGGTCAGGCAAAAGGCAACAGGTAGTCTTTGATGAAGACATCAGGGGGGACCGCATCTCAAAAATCTTTATAATCACTTTAATCACTTTTACAAAAAAAAAAAAAAAAAAGAAGCCGGCTGTACTTCAGAGACACAAGCTCAACTTTGATGTGCTTTCATGAAAATACTAGTTCTAATAGAGTTAATTGCAGCGTTGATTTACTAAAGGCAAATTGACTGTACAATTTGCAAAGTGAAGTTGCCCTCTGCAAGTGCAGTTGCTCCAGAGCTTAGTAAATGATGTAAAGCTTCACTTGGCAAAGAGTACCCAATCACGTGCAAAGAAAATTTAAAAAAAAAACAGCATTTTTGCTTTCACATGATTGGATGATGGAAGTCAGCAGAGCTTCTGCTCATTTACTAATCTCTGTAGTAACTGCACTTTGCAAAGTGCACAGTGTTTTTGCCCTTAGTAAATCAACCCCAGAAAGTCTGCTACACACTGAAGATCAGAAATTAAATTTTGCCCACACAGCAATAACTCTTCAATGGTTCAGTCCCTCTCTCTGTGGAAAAGTTCCCACAACACGCAAATGTCCTCTCACTAGCTCTCCCCGCACTGCACTGACTCTCTGGTGAATTGTTTGCCCGGGCAAATCCTGCTCTCTCCTCCTCTGAGTCAGCAAAGGATCCTGGGCAATGTGTCCTGCCGCCCATCAATTTGCCTTGTACCGTGCTCTGCCATTACTACATCTCCCAGTGTCCTCTGCACAGTTGCCCCTCTCCATCTCATTGATTGACTTACCGCAGATGCTAGGAGAGGGAGGGGGGTGAATAGGGGATCTCCGTACATACACAGTCTGCTCCTGCAGCTGCTCTATCACTTTTTTCAGCTGTGGCGGGGGGGGGGCCTCAAGCAGAGAGAGTGGGTCCAAAGCTAGCCGAGCACTCGGCTGCACTTTGTTCACTGTTGCTACAGAGGAAGTATGGCTGGGTTCATACTTGTGCAGGTCATGCGGTATGCATTTGCGTGAGCACAGCAGCAAATTCACTCATAAAAAACACAGATGTACCAGACCGCATGGTGCCACACAAAAACACTCTGCTTTCCAATGTGTGGGATGCCTTTAATAATTATAGTATCCCTCCGCATCTGCTAACGTGCAGCGCAATTTGCTTGTGGTTTGAGAATGCTTGCAATTATACGTGGTTTCTGGGCCTGCAGAAAAGTAACTAGCTTAAAGGCTAATGTAGGTTCACTTCAAAATGTTGCCTCCCCCTTCCTCATACCTATGCTGGATATCGTTTGAAAAGTTTGGTGCAGTCATGTGTTGTAGAAGCTGCAACTCCCCTGTGTCAGTGAGCAGCTGCTGCAATGGATGGAAGAAAGTGCATACAATGGGGGAGTCACAGTGGTCGCTGGGGGGTAAATTAGGCCCTGTTGTTGTTGAGTGCCCCCCAACAGCTTCTTGATCACATGACCACACGATCAGTACTAAAAAAACACATACTAAAAAAAAAAAAGTAAAAGGTATTTTCACTGATCTCTTTTACAAACAGTACGCAGTAAATGTATGAGGAGGGGAAAGGACGGCAACACTTTTTAGCAGACTTATATTAGCCTTTACTTCCAATTTACATTGGATTTGCATAAACACTACCCATGCTAAAATATGGACTAAAATGGACCCATAATCAATTGTTCACTTAACCACTTAAGCCCCGGAAGATTTTACCCCCATTCCGACCAGGGGGTATTTTGCGATTCGGCACTGCGTGACTTTAACGGACAATTGCGCGGTCGTGCGACGCTGTACCTAAACGAATTTGGCGTCCTTTTTTTCCCACAAACAGAGCTTTCTTTTGGTGGTATTTGATCACCTGTGCGATTTTTTGATCACGCGCTATAAACAAAAAAAGAGCGTCAATTTTGCAAAAATAGCAATATTTTTCACATTTTTTTATATGAAATTCCCCAAAAAAAAAATTTAAAAATCAAAATTTTTTTACTTTTTCGCCAATTTGTTTTATGCTACCTATGTTTGGTAAAAAAAAATCGCAAAAAGCGTATTTTGATTGGTTTGCGCAAAAGTTATCGCGTTTACTAACAAAGGGAAAGATTTCTGTCATTTTTGTTGTTTTTTTTTTAACGTGTAATGGCGGCGATCTGCGATTTTTTTTGCGGTACTGCGACATTGGGGCGGACAGATCGGACCCTTGACTGACATTTTTGACACTTTTGGGGTTACCAGTGACATTTCTACAGTAATCAGTGCTATATATATGCACTGTTACTGTAAAAATACACTGGTAGTGAAGGGGTTAACTTTATTTGGGAGGGAGGGGCTGTGTGTATCCCTAGGGGCGTGCTTTCTACTGTGATTGGCTGGGGCTTGAGCTGTATGGACACTGATCAACGGATCTACATACTAGATCCGAGTGATCAGTATCCTAACAGCAAGGAGAATGACAGGTCGCTTGTTTACACAAGCTGCCTGACATTCTCCCTCTCCCCCGCCGATCGCCGAGTGACCGGCGGACATCGGGTCCGCCGGTCACACGCGCGGGGGGGGTCCGTGACCACGCGGGAGCGGGAGCGCGTCTCCGGGGGCGCGCGCTCGCTCCCTAGACCCTCACAAGCTAGTGACGTAGCCCTACGTCACTTTGCCTGTGAGGGGCTGACTGCCGACGTAGATCGGCGTTAGGCAGTCGGCAAGTGGTTAAAGAGGAGCTCCAGTCATATTTCTAAAAATTAAAAGTCAGTAGCTACAAAAACTGTAGTTGCTGACTTTTAATAAACAGACACTCACCCGTCCCAGGATCCATTGCTGTGCTCATCCGAGATGTTTTTTCAAACAGCATTTTAAGTGTGGGCACTCGACTGTGACAGCTTGCAACCTAGGCAATCAAAGCAGAAGTGGGAGCGGGTACCTGTCAAAACCAAGTAACTACTCCCTTCCCCCCCCCAAAAAAATGTGCCATTTCTTAAATAGGAGTGGGGGAGGAGGCCTTAAAACAGAACTTCTCCTTTTGGGTGAAGCTTCAGTTTAGAAAGTAAGGGGATAAAGCAATCCCCTTGGGTGATCAGTGTACATTGTAGAGATTTTAACAAACTGTAGCAGATTCCTACCTTTTGTTGCTCTGAAGTTTTCTCAGTATGGAGAAACTGGTTCATTATAATCAACTGGTGAACTCTCAGTGTTCTAGTGAGAAAAGCTGCAATGTCTGCACTTACGCTTTGGGGAGTATCTCACCAAAACTGAAATTCCTATTGCAGAGAATGCCTAAAATTTCTCAGCTTAGTGCAGACTTTTAGTAAAATCAGTAAGCCAATTTAAACAAGCAGCAAATGACATTTCTGGGTGTGTTCTGTACATCAATGGAGTACAGAACACTTCCAGGTTGCCATATTGCATTGAATTTTATATAAAATTACAGCGGCCTGCGGTTTGCCAGTGTTTACCAGGCTTTTGACTGAAGCTATCAGCCATAACCCCAATATTTTTTTTTCAGCCGGCAGCTGGCTTATACATGAAAGCTTTCAGAGTGGCTAACTAGCCAGGTTTCACCAAAGTGCCCAAGAACCGATCTGACAGTGCAGCCAGTGGACAGAGACCAAAATCTTTCTGATCGCCTCTATGGCCTTGGAGAAGCAGAGCGACGGCATGACATCACTTCCGGTCTAGGGTAGATGTAAACATTTTTTTTTTTTTTTAAAGCAAAAGATCAACTTTTTTTTTTTTTTAGATTTTGCTTTTAAAGGTAAAGAAGAGATTTGGGGTCTTTTTTGATTCCAGATCTTCCCAAAAAGAGGACCCGTCATCCTTATTTTTATTACAAGGGTTGTTTACATTCCCTGTAATAGTAATAGAAATAAAAGTGATAAACAAAATAATAAAGGATCAGTTAAAAAAATAAATAAATAAAATAAATTGGAAAAAAAATGTAAAATGTCTCCATCCCTATGTGTGGAAACAAACTCCTACGTACGTTGCACACGCATATGTAAACGTAGTTGACACCACACATGTGAGGTATCACTGCCAACATTAGAGTGAGCAATAATTCTAGTCCTATAACTTTTCTAACTTTAAACAGTTAACCTGTAAAATTTTTTAAAGCGTCGCCATTCCACAAGTGTGTGCAATTTTAAAGCATGGCATGCTAGGTATCTATGTATTTGGTGTAACATCATCTTTCATATTTTACAAAAAAATTGGGGTATATATATATATATATATATATATATATATATATATATATATATATATATATTGTGTTTTTTTTTATTAAAGTTTATTTTTTCCAAAAAAAATTGTGTTTGAAAAACCCCTGCGTTTGAAAAACCATGCGACATAGAAAATTGCAACAATCGCCATTTTATTCATTATGGCCTCTACTAAAAATATATATATATATTTAGCACCCTACAAGGTAGGTGCTAGGTAAAGCATAGTGGGCCTTGTCTGCTTATCAGCAGGGCTTTGATTTTCAGCTGGGCTGTCATGGTTTCCAGGTGTGCCTGTTGAGACTGGGGAGAATTTATCTGCCCTTAGCTAAGGAACATAGACAGGAGGTGTGCCTAGGTGAGAAAGCCCCTCCTCCCCTCCACCAGATGAAAGGAAAAAAAAAATACCCACAAAGACTCCTGGAATGTATTTCATCCTTTTGGCCTATGCTAGTAATGAGGAAACAACCCTGAAGATGTAGAAAAAAAAAAGTTTAAATAAAAAAAATTGAATATACATTTTTATCTGTTTACTAATGCTAGCAAGATAAGGATTAAATATAGCAAAAGGACAAACATAAAAATGGGACTTTATGTGAGGTGTGACCAGCTAATGTGTAGTAATGGAACTGCATAAAAAGGAAAGAAATTAATATATAGTAAGATAGTAGATTTATTTAAAATCTATAGACCAGTAATTAATTAAAGTATTAAATATACTGTAGTTCATGTTGATTGGGAGAGTTTAGTTATGATTTAACCACTTCTGACACATGTTGTTAACAAGTTAAAATCTGTATTTTTTGCTAGAAAATTACTTAGAACCCCCAAACATTATATATATTTTTTTAGCAAAGACTCTGGAGAATAAAATGGCGGTCGTTGCAATATTTGTTGTCTACAAAAATGCTTTTCTCTGTTTAACATCAAAGTTTTGTGTATTGTGATTTCTTTACTTATCATCGTGTAAATCACTATATACTAGGGCTGAACGATAGTCGATGTGATATCGACTATCGTTCTGCGGGCGTGGGCGATATTCATATCGCCGAAGACACGATATTGTGCAGGCATCCGACACAAACGAGTTTGCCCTTGCTTTCGGCTGTGATCGGAACTCCACCCCTCCAGCCCGATGCAATCCAGCCCTCCCAGCTCTGCCTCTAGTCTCCAGCCAACCATTACTCCGCCCTGCTCCGCCCATTGTCTCTCCTGGCTGCATCGGGGGCGCGCACGGGGGCGGGATCAGGCTGTAATGTGTTGTAAATAGAGTCAATGGAGAGACAATGGGCGGAGCAGGGCGGAGTAATGGTCGTCTGGAGACTAGAGGCAGAGCTGGGATCACAGCCAAAAGCAAGGGGAAATTTGTCTCCGGTGAGGGAGGGGAAGCGCTGCGTCAGGTGTAGTACCGGTGATGAGAGGACGGTGACGGGGATCCTCCGGTGTCCGCTATGGAGTTCGCAGAGCTGATCAAAACCCCCCGGGTGGACAAGGTGGTCCTGTACCGACCCTTCCACCCGCCAGTGGGCGGGACCCTGTGCCTGACGGGTCACCATCTGATCCTGAGCTCCAGACAGGACAACAGTGAGGAGCTGTGGCTGCTCCACTCATGTCGGGCTGTGTTCTAACTTCTTCTACCTCCTATCACCACTGTGAGTCCCGACTCTGCCTAATCCACACTGTCAGTGTCTTCTGCATTCCACCCAGAGAAATATTGCGATATATATAGTTGAAAATCAAATATCGCAATGTACTTTTTTCCCCAATATCGTGCAGCCCTACTATATACTATTGTTCATTTAGTTACGTGTATTCACATTTGTTTTTCAATAAAATTTATATTGTGAAAAAATATATATATATTTTTTGTCACGCGGTATTTGCGCAGCGGTCTTTCAAACGCCATTTTTGGGAAAAAATACATTTTACTGCATTTAAAAAAAAACTAAACAGCAAAGTTAGCCAATTAGATACCTAACATGTTACGGTTTAAAATTGCGTACACCTGTGGAATGGCGACAAACTACCGTCAATAAAAATCTCCATAGGCGAAGCTTTAAAAAATGTTAACGGTTATCAGTTTAGAATTAATGTAGCTTTTTTTTTTTTATTATTGCTCTCGCTCTGGCGATCGCGGTGATACCTCATATGTGTGGTTTTAACATCGCTTTTATTTGCGGGTGCGACTTCCATACACGTTTTCTTTCGTGTGCGAGCTCACGGCGATGGGGGGGCTTTAAAATAATTTTTTTTCCTATTTATTTTATTTAATTTTTAAACTTTAGCACAGGTTTTTTACAAAAAAAAAAAATTTGATCACTTTTATTGCTGTCACAAGCAATGTAAACCTCCCTTGTGACAGCAATATGCAGTGACAGGTACTCTTTATGGAGGGATCGGGGGTCCCTTCCACTGCACATCAATGTATTCAAAATGCCTAAAACTGCATTTTTGAATACTGTCAATTTTTTCAATTTGGTGCCTTTAGCCGCCGAGTAACCCGGACGTGACATCATGAATGCCATTTCCGGGTTACATCATCGGAGACCCTATCAAAGCCGAATACAGCTTAGTTCGGGACTCCAACCTCCCGTCCCAGCAGTGGAATGGGAGACCCCGGGCACAGCAGCCGGAGGGGGGCGTCCCCTCCCGATCGCTGGGGTAACGGCCGAGCGGCTCCCAAGCCGCATTGGCCGTTACCATCTGAAAGCCAACCTCTGGCTCTAAAAAATGGTACTGGAATGATGCCTCTAGCTGCAGGCATAACCCCGGTCCTTCTTGCAGATCACGTAGATCTACGTGAGTGTAATGTTCTGGTACCTTTGGGTACCCTAATTACTCTTTCATAAGTGTATGCGCCCCACCATTCTCTTTTGGTAAGGTGCGCATACACCTTTAAGACTGATGCTGTCATCACTGAGCGCCGGACTGGATGGCTATTTAGATCACCGGCTCTCACTCACATGTGTTCGTTCAAACTGCTTTGTGCCTTGATGCTAACCTGTCTTGAAGCTCTCATGCTTGCAAGCATACCTCGCTGTCGGAACCACGCTGCGCTGATCCCTGTATCCCGCTACCGGATCATCCGCTCTTGCCGAACCTCTCCTTTGCTACATTGCTATTAGTGATAAGTACCCCACAGGGGAAACCTCTATAACTTTCATACTAAAGATTACACTATCTAGCTCTGCATACTAAGGACTATTACTACATCTGCATTATCTAAGATTGCTAGCTCTTGAGCCTACTACCACCTGTTCTTGCACTGGGTTGATCTCTCTTGTATGTCCACCTGCTACTCTGTCATCTGCTACCATACATGATTGCTAAACCTATCTGCATCCCATCTGCTACTATCTTACTTTCAAGAACATTTCCTTTCAAGTGTCTGTCATCTACCATCTCTACCCAACCTGTCTCTTCAGCCTATCATCACTGTGTTACTATATACATAAGTCACTCTAGGAAACATCTTATTGAGTGTGTGTATTTACTTGCTGAATTGAGATCATCCACACATGATGAGTCATTGAGAGTTGGGATTGGTGTCTCAGCGTTTCTCTACATGACTACTGAAGTGGAATATTTCTGCAGCTGAAAATCCACATCATACATAAAACGCAGGAGCGTTACAGATTGAACGAACCACGAATGGATTCAGCAGAAATAACCACTCAGATGACACAATTAAAACAGCAAGTACCTGCGTTAATACACGCACTTGCTGAATTAAAAGAAGACAATCAGGCTCTGTCGCAGCAGGTAATTAGACTGACACAACTTACCACTGCTCAGTCCCCTGAACCCAAAATAAATTCTCCTTTGGTATTTACAGGCGATCGCAAAAAATTTAGCGAATTTAAAAACGCATGTGAGTTACTTTTCTTGCTAAAACCCCGTACCTACCTTACTGATCACATTAAGGTTTGTACTATTATTTCTTACCTAACAGGCGATCCTCGGGCCTGGGCAGACTCTCTTTTTGAGAAAAGCGACCAGCTTCTCAACTCCTATGCCTTGTTCCTAGCAGAACTCACTAGCCTATATGATGATCCCAATAGGCAGAGTACTGCCGATCTTCAATTAAGATCCTTGAAACAAGGTGGGAGACCTGTAGAAGACTGTCGCAGAATTCAAGAGATGGACCCTTGATTCAGAATGGAATGATGCATCTCTGAAATCCCAATTTAGGCTTGGCCTATCAGAGGCCGTTAAAGATGAGCTCGCCCGAGCGGATCTGCCAAAAACCCTGGATGCATTGATACAACTCAGTATCACCATAGATAGAAGACTACGAGAAAGAAAGGCTGAGAAAATGGGAATGCCATTATCCAGTTCTTCTCGGATTTCGGCCGTTGACCCTGTTCCTATGGAGGTAGGAACCATATGCCCACCTCTATCAACTATGGAAAGAGCCAGAAGACGATCTGGTAATCTCTG
Organism: Pelophylax lessonae; assembly: GCF_965119305.1. NCBI lineage: Eukaryota > Metazoa > Chordata > Amphibia > Anura > Ranidae > Pelophylax > Pelophylax lessonae. The sequence continues at coordinate 233,249,383 of NC_138775.1, read as the reverse complement.
CTTGTACTGTGCATCCCCGGATCACAAGATAAACGTCTGTCCCCTAGTCTACAAAAAGAAGGGTGAGTGTTCACATGTCCTCCTAGGGGGATTGACAACTTCAATCACTAACCCTTACCTTTCTGTTTGCTTAACATTACAGTGGGACCAGAACAGGAATACTACTAAGGCCATGATTGACACAGGATCTTGTGGAAATTATATTGACATACGTTTTGCTGCTTTAAATAAAGTTCCTATTATTTCTAAACTTAAACCTGTCTCAGTGAGTCTTATTAACGGTGTTCCTTTATCCTCTGGTCCGATCACTGATCAGACACAGGCACTCCTAGTCACTACTAACGGGTCTCATATGGAGACCACTACCTTCGATCTAATACCTTCACCCCACTTTCCCATTGTTTTGGGACTTCCCTGGTTGCACACACATCAACCAACCATAGATTGGAAGGAACGGACCCTGACCTTCCTCTCTTGCTATTGCGAGGGTACGTGTAACCTCTCGTCTTTCGGGAAGATCCTGTCTGTGGTGACAGATGAGATTGCACCACTATGTTATCAGGATCTCTCTGAGGTTTTTCTTGAGAAAAATGCTCAAGCACTACCTCCCCATCGAGACTATGATTGTAGCATTGATCTACTCCCAAACAGCAAATTGCCGTTCGGTCATGTTTATCCTCTTTCAAAGGATGAACTTTCCCATCTCAAAGACTATTTGGATGAGAATTTGGAAAAAGGTTTTATTAGACCTTCCACTTCTTCCACAGCAGCAGGACTCTTTTTTGTCCGCAATAAGGACTCAAGTCTCAGGCCTATCATCGACTATAGGCAATTGAATGCTATTACAATAAAAGATCGCTATCCTCTACCGCTTATCCCTGAGCTCATTGAGCAGGTGCGTGGAGCTACCTATTTTTCAAAATTGGACCTGAAAGGAGCATACAATCTCATTCGAATCCGTGATGGACACGAGTGGAAGACTGCATTCAGAACCAGATACGGATTGTTCGAATATCTTGTAATGCCATTCGGGCTATGCAACGCCCCTGCAGTTTTTCAACGATTTATAAACGATATTTTCAGAGACTTACTAGATGTCTGTGTTGTGGTATATCTGGACGATATACTTATATATTCACGATCCCTGTCTGAACACATAAGACATGTAAGACTAGTATTATCGAGATTGCTTGCACACAACCTTTATGTGAAACTGAAAAAATGCTTGTTTCATAAAGAAGAGGTACTGTTTCTAGGCTACATCATATCCAAAACAGGAATCGAGATGGACATGAGTAAGATATCCTGCATTCAGGATTGGCCTACACCAACCACACGCAAGGCGCTACAGCGATTCCTTGGATTTTCGAATTTCTACAGGAAGTTCATTAGAAACTTCTCTGCCATTGTGAGACCCCTCACACAGCTCACTAGCATTAAAAAAACATTCAAATGGTCAGATGAAGCAAATAAAGCTTTTCACCTGTTAAAGACAAGGTTTACTTCTGCTCCCATACTACGCCATCCAGACCCATCCCTCCAATACATTCTGGAAGTAGATGCGTCAAACATGGCAGTAGGAGCAATACTCTCCCAACGACCAACTCACACTTCACCACTTCATCCAGTCGCCTTTTTTTCTAAATCCCTAAGCAGTCCAGAGATAAATTACCCTGTGGGTGAAAAGGAACTGCTTGCTATAAAATTGGCTCTGGAGAATTGGCGACATCTACTCAAAGGCACCCAATTACCAATACTTATATACACGGACCATAAAAATCTCCAATATCTTCAGACTAACAAAACTCTCTCGCACCGACAGGTACGATGGTCACTATTCTTTCTAAGGTTTAACTTCCTAGTGACCTACACACCTGCAGATAAGAACAAAAAGGCGGATGCACTATCACGACTAACTGAAGAAAACTACTTTGAAAACCCTTCCGTTCCTATAATACCTCACAAACGTATTATTGGAGTTGTCCGTTCCTTGAAGGAAGAGGTTTTGCATGGTATAAGTTTGGATTCACCCCCACCACAACTAAATACTGATGCAGAAGGCTTCCTCTACTACAACTACAAACTTTACATACCACCTACCATACGCACCAAGATCTTGGAATTATCGCATGATGTGCCTATGGCAGGACATATGGGTATGACAAAGACTCTTAATCTGATTACCAGGCAATTCTGGTGGCCTGACATGAAAACATCTATACAAAAATTCGTCTCTTCATGCAATGTCTGTGCCAGGTCCAAAATTGACACTACGAGACCATCCGGTCTACTATGCAGTCTACCAATACCCCAAACTGCATGGGAAGTTGTGTCCTTGGACTTTATAGTGGAATTGCCTCCTTCCAAAGGATTAAATACCATCTTAGTGTCAGTGGACCATCTGACAAAAATGGCACATTTCATTGCTATTCGCAGACTACCTTCGTCCAAACAAACGGCAGAACTCCTGATGAAACATGTCTTTAAGTTACATGGTATCCCAAAAACTCTTCTGTCTGACCGTGGATCACAATTTATTTCCAAGTTCTGGCAAGAACTATGTCACATACTACGGATCGAGCGGAAGCTCACTTCTCCTTACCATCCGCAGACCAACGGACAGACTGAAAGAGTCAACCAATGCATCGAGCAATATTTACGTTGTTACACTTCTTACCAACAGGATGATTGGGTGGATCTTCTCCAGAATTTGCCTACAACAACGCAACCCACAGTACGACCAAGCAGAGTCCGTTCTACTTGAACTATGGGTTTCATCCCTCTATTCTTCCACCACGCATCCTTCCTTCAAATAACCCAGTAGCTTCAGACTATCTTACCCAAATAAAGGACTCTCTGGGTTTGCTTAATACTACCATTGCACACGCTCATAGTCAACAAAAGAAGTACTATGATCTTCGCAGAAGACCTTCTCCTCAGTACGCTATCGGGGACCTCGTTTGGCTCTCAACAAAAAATTTAAGACTGAAAATCCCTAGCAAAAAGCTTGGACCTCTGTTCTTGGGACCTTTCCCAATCAAGAAACTTATTGGAAAAGCTGGAGTACAGCTTACATTGCCAATAGACCTCAAAATACATCCCATTTTCCATGTGTCGCTACTAAAGCCCCATGTTCCTGACCAAGGAATAAGGCCTCTTATCCCACCTCCTCCTCCTGTACAAGTTGAAGGTGGAGAAGAATATGAGATAAAAGAGATTCTGGATTCTCGTATCCACAGAGGAAGACTTCAGTACTTGGTTCGATGGAAGAACTATGGGCCCCAAGACGACACCTGGCTAAACACCTCTGACATACATGCCTCTAGATTAATCCGCAATTTTCATGCGAAGTACCCAGACAAACCAGCTCCAGAGGCCTTCAGGAACCGGCCTTAAGGGGGGGGTACTGTAATGTTCTGGTACCTTTGGGTACCCTAATTACTCTTTCATAAGTGTATGCGCCCCACCATTCTCTTTTGGTAAGGTGCGCATACACCTTTAAGACTGATGCTGTCATCACTGAGCGCCGGACTGGATGGCTATTTAGATCGCCGGCTCTCACTCACATGTGTTCGCTCAAACTGCTTTGTGCCTTGATGCTAACCTGTCTTGAAGCTCTCATGCTTGCAAGCATACCTCGCTGTCGGAACCACGCTGCGCTGATCCCTGTATCCCGCTACTGGATCATCCGCTCTTGCCGAACCTCTCCTCTGCTACATTGCTATTAGTGATAAGTACCCCGCAGGGGAAACCTCTATAACTTTCATACTAAAGCTTACACTATCTAGCTCTGCATACTAAGGACTATTACTACATCTGCATTATCTAAGATTGCTAGCTCTTGAGCCTACTACCACCTGTTCTTGCACTGGGTTGATCTCTCTTGTATGTCCACCTGCTACTCTGTCATCTGCTACCATACATGATTGCTAAACCTATCTGCATCCCATCTGCTACTATCTTACTTTCAAGAACATTTCCTTTCAAGTGTCTGTCATCTACCATCTCTACCCAACCTGTCTCTTCAGCCTATCATCACTGTGTTACTATATACATAAGTCACTCTAGGAAACATCTTATTGAGTGTGTGTATTTACTTGCTGAATTGAGATCATCCACACATGATGAGTCATTGAGAGTTGATATTGGTGTCTCAGCGTTTCTCTACATGACTACTGAAGTGGAATATTTCTACAGCTGAAAATCCACATCATACATAAACCGCAGGAGCGTTACAGTGAGTTTGCGGGAAGTGGTTAAATAGCAACACAGCTTGTGTAGCGATTGTATATGCTATACTTTATTTTATTGCTGTATTTTATTTCCATGAAAGTGGATTTACCCTTTAAAGTGATTGTAAAATCTCGTGTTTTTTTTTTAAATAATAAACATGTTATACTCACCTCCTCTGTGCAGTTGGTTTTGCACAGAGTGGCCCAGTTTATGTCAGTATTGCTGAAAAAAACGGTGTGGGGTTCCCCTTAAAATCCATACCAGACCCAAGGGGCCTGGTATGGACTGGGGGGGACCCAACGCGTTTTTTTTTTTCAGCAGTACTGACAAACTGTTATAAACTGAAGTACATATATATATATATATATATATATATATATATATATAACTTTGTGGTATACACTGCACTATCTGATCTCAACAAACTGTAAAAAGCAAAAATAAAATGGCGTGGGGTCCCCCCAGTCCATACCAGGCCCCTCGGGTCTGGTATGGATTTTAAGGGGAAGCCCGCGCCAAAATAAAAAAAAAGCGTGGGGTTCCCCCTAAAATCCATACCACACCCTTATCCGAGCACACAGCCTGGCTGGCCAGGATGGGGGTGGTGGCGAGCGAGCCCACCCCCCTCCTGAACCATACCAGGCCACATGCCCTCAACATGGGGGAGTGGGTGTTTTGGGGCAGGGGGGCCTGGTATGGATTTTGGGGGGGGGGGCAATCTCATTTTTTTTATCTATATTGCCAAAAGCCGACAATACATTACAGCCGCGAGCAAGTTTAAATTAAATTTTTTCCTTTAGAAATGTCAGTATTACATACATCGCACAAATGCGCCACTTTACAGGCACATTAGGGGACCCCCCAGGCACGATATTTAAAGGAATTTTTCATTTTTATTGTTTCACTTTAAGCATTATTAAAATCACTGCTCCTGTAAAAAAAATAGTTTTAGAAAAAAACATTTGCATTGATTCATGTCCCCCAGGGCAGTACCCAGGTCCCCATACACTTTTTTGGTCAAATAACTGGCATTTAAGCCTTTACAATGAGGACTTTTGATTTTTCATTAAGGGGACCCCCCAGGCACAATATTTAAAGGAATTTTTCATTTTTATTGTTTCACTTTAAGCATTTTTAAAATTACTGCTCCTGTAAAAACAATAGTTTTAGAAAAAAAATTTGCATTGATTCATGTCCCCCAGGGCAGTACCCAGGTCCCCATACACTTTTTTGGTCAAATAACTGGCATTTAAGCCTTTAAAATGAGGACATTTGATTTTTCATGTTCGTGTCCCATAGACTTTAATGGAGTTTGCATGTTTGCTAGAACATTTCCCCTGTTTGAGATGTTCTGGTGCGAACCAAACAGGGGGGTGTTCGGCTCATCACTAGTTAGCATAGCATATGTAAATGTTGTTCGGTTCAGGCTGGAAATAGGGTGTAGAAGTTTCAAATTGTTGCTTTAATACCTAATTCTACAGATTTTTTCCACTTATGTACTGACTTTTAAAACCACCTATGTGTGATTGTTTCCAATTTCTTAGCTCAGTGAGACTAATAGCTATCTTGATTTTGAAACTGCAGCTCTATCAATCACTACACAGCCGAACAAAAAGTCCAAAATACATTTTTATAGTTTTTACACGTGGAAAAAAGCCAGACATGTTAAAATGACAGGAGAACTGCAGTTGTGTTGAAACCACAATCCCAACAAATCTTGCTAATCCTTTTTCTACAACCCCTGGCAAAAAGTATGAACTCACCACTCTTGGAAAATGTTCATTCAATTGCTTAATTGTGTAGAAAATAAACTAATCACAGAAATGTGATTAACTATTTTCATTTTAACATTCCAACATGCTGGTGTTAAGAAACAATTAAAAAAAGAAAAAAGAAAGAAAACTGTAGTCAATTGCAACTTTGTTTGCAGAGGAAAGAAATATGGAATCACTCAATTCTGAGGGAAACATTATGGAATCACCATGTACTTTGCAGTTCTAAAACAAACATCTGCATCAGATTACTTCTTCGGATTAGTCTGAAGTTAAAAAAGAGTGCTTGCACCCCTATGTGAGCTGTTGCACCAAACTGATTGACATGAATCATGGCTCCAACACGAGAGATGTCAGTTGAAACTGGAGAGATTCATAAAACTTCTTCAAGAAGGTAAATCATCACTGAATGTTGAAAAAGATGTTGGTTGTTCCCAGTTAGCAATGTCTAAAATCTGGACCAAGAACAAATCAAATGGGAAGGATGCTAAAAGGAAGTGTACTGGTAGACCAAGGAAGACATCAAAGCATCAAGATAGAAAACTTATGTAAAGCAATATGCCTTGAAAAGAGAAAATGCACAACAAAACAAATGAGGAACAAATGGTCAGAAAAAGGAATCAATGACTGTGACCGAACTGTAAGACATTGCCTAAAGGAAATAGAATTTACATACAGAAAAGCCAAACGTAAACCATCTTTGCCACCTAAACAGAAAAAAACAAGGTTACAGTGGGCTAAAGAAAAGAAATCATGGACTATGGATGACTGGATGAATAGAATATTCAGTGATGAATCATGAATCTGCATTGGGCAGGGTAACGATGCTGGAACTTTTGTTTGGTGCTGTTCCAATGAAATGTCTAAAGACGAATGCCTGAAGAAAACATGCAAATTTCCACAATCATTGATGATATGGCGTTGCATGTCAGGTAAAGGTACGGGGGAGATGAAAGTCATTAAATAAATGCACACGTTTATATTAAGATTTTGGACACTTTTCTTATTCCATCAATTGAAAGGATGTTTGGTGATAACCTAAGTTTTTAGGATGATAATGCATCTTGCCAAAGGCCAAAAGCTGTGAAAACCTTCCATCAAGAAAGACATAAAATGTCAGTGGCATGGCCTGCAACTAGTCCAGACAATCCAATTGAAAATCTATGGAGTGAATTAAAGAAGATGGTCCATGACAAAGCTCCAACCTTCAATGCTGGTCTGGCAACTGCAATAGAAGAAAGTTGGAGCCAGTTTGATGAAGAATACTGTACGTCGATAGTTAAATCTATGTCTCAGAGAATTCAAGCTGTTCTAAAAGCCAGAGGTGGTGCAACAAAGTACTAGTGGTATACTGAAGTGTTTTTTTTTCATGAATCCATAATATTTTCCTCAGAATTGAGTGATTCCATATTTTATTCCTCTGCTTAATCTGCATACAGTTGCAATTGACTAAAGTTTTCTTTCTTTTTTATTTTTTTAAGTGTTTCTTGAAGCCAATTAAACAATTGAATGAAAATTTTCCTAGAGTGGCAATTCCATACTTTTGCCCGGGGTTGTATATTCCATAATATGATGCAAAGTGGAGAACACAGAAAGATAGCTGCTGATATTTGGAAATAACTTTCATATCTAAGCTTCCAGCACACAAAAGCACACAAAAGCTATAACGACCACAATTATCTATAAAAGGAATTGTAGCAACCTCCTAGGTAGGTGCTAGGTAAAGGCATTGTTTTGCTCCATCTGCTTAGTTTTGCCTGTTACATGTGTCCATGTGTGATTCACTTGGTCTGAGGGAGTGTCCCCACTGTATCCAATAGGGGAGCCTGTTGGACAGTGGGGGACCCCGCCAGGGACACAGGCTTTTGTGGCTGTCCCAGTGGGAGGGCACAAGAGTGGTGCATCCTGGGATAGGATATAAAAGCCAGGGGCACATGTGACAGGGTGTGTTTGGGCGGGAAGCCAGGTCCCAGGAGGGGGGTGACATTGGTCTCTCTTTCTGTCAGCAAGGAAGGTGGTTACAGCACAGGCAGTCGGACTAGTGGATCCAGTGTGTGATGCTGAGCCAGGAGGGCCACGATACTGACAAGTGGAGCTGAAGGGTGGAACAACCCAGGGAAAAACAATGTCTGTGAGTACCGGGTAGCTTGCCAGGGGTCTGCCCAGGAAGGGGACCACTCCAGTGGACAAGGGGCTAGCATGCACGGGAAGTGAGAAAGGGGGTGCCAAGTCAGGACCCTGAAGAGAAATCCAGTCAGGAACCTATTTTCTACTTCACTTCATTGGCAAGGTGAAGCAGCGGCCTTGCCACACTCATTACAGTTAGTGTCCTCACAATTTGTGCACAGTTCAAGTTGGAGTATCCCACTCATCCCTTCTCCCATCCAAGTTCCAAAATTAAAAAAAAAAAAAAACAAATCCCCTGGGCTGTTCATTGTCTGAGCCAAGTCTTAAAGTGATACGTTTTACGGACTGTTGCGATGGGTAACCCAGGGGAATCCACACAACAGCTCCCTAGGGGGCAGTGCTACAGAATTATAACTCAAAGGTTTACTTTTTGAATAACATTGGCAATTGCAGTCAAGGGGCCCCAGTAGCTTGGAAACTGCAGCTTTGTTGCCTAATCCAGTTACCATACCTGTAAGTCATTTACAGCACCCTTGAAGCCTGGCTGAAAAACTCTCATAATTAGTATTTCTCCACCCTATTTTTGTAGCGCTACCCCTGATGGAGCTGCTTGTTAATCTTGGGTTCTCTGTTCTGTGCCTCGACTCCAAGGACAACCACAGCCCTTCTGACACACCTGGTTGGAAAAAAAATAAATTCAAGAATGTATAAGGACATGAGAATAAATACCTTTAACCTGGCTATGGGTTACTACCAGAAAAAAGACACAAAACTGTTTACTGGTAGATAAACTAAATATAATTAGGATTTGAAAAATTGTCAAGTTGAACATAAATGAGCACACAGCAAGTATATTCAGATACAGTCTGCTAAACAGACCAGCAGCTATGGCAACTTAGAATCAGGTTCTATACCACTAAACTAGAATTAACATGTGAATCATCAGATTCAGCAATAAAGAATACATAAAATGTTAACCGTGGATAAAATTGGTATTACAACTGAGTTAGAGTGCACTCTAACAGAATGGCTAAGATATTGTGCAGTGTGCCTGGAGAGGTACCTCTTAAACTAAGCAAGGGGCGATGGTAAAGGGTGATCCTTAGTTTTGATTCTTTAGCTTGTCCAATCGAGTTGGGGCCCAAACACCGTTGGCGTGCATGAGGATAGTCAATTATCCCTGCAGGCAGTAATAGATCTATGAAGCAGCTGAAAAGTTAGTTCCTAAGGGGTCAGTCTCTAATAGTATCAACAAATCATGGAACCAAGGCCCTCTCACCAGACCTAACAACACAGCAGCAGTGGTTCCTCTGAATAGTTGTCTGCTCACTCTGCATTGCCCAGGGTGACTCTGGTCTATATAGCACCGCAAAGTCTGCATCCTGGCAAGGATTTCATCATACCACACTTAGGTCAGAGCTCTGTATTCTCTGGTGAAATATTAGCCACACAGCAATAGCTCTCCAATGGCTCAGCCCCTCTCTCTCTGGAAAAGTCCCCACAACATTGTCTTCCCACTAACTCTCCCCATACTGCATTGACTCTCCTGTGAAATTTTTGCCCCGACTTTTGCAACCAGCGAACTTTCTTACAACTTTCTTATAATGTCAAAAACGTTGAACAAAATTCTCTTAGTGCATACCCAGCTTTTGCGTCAGTGGGCATAAAGAATGTTGTAGGCTTTGGCGGTCATTGGGAAAGAAGAACAATTATATAGAGTCTGTGGTCAATAGAATAGTGACCCTTCATTGGTATTAGTGGGAGGAATAGTGCCCATCATTAATATTAGTGGAGGAACAGTGCTCCACCAATGATGTTAATGGGAGGAATAGTGCCCCGTTGTTGGTGTCAGTGGAAGGAATGATGCCATATTGTTGGTGACATTGGGAGACATAGTGCCTTGTATCAGTTGGGGGAATAGCGCCCCAAGGGCTGGATAAAGGCAAACAAAGGGCCGCAGTTTGGCGACAGCTATGTAAAAGAATACGTTTGCCACAGTATTGCTGGGCTTGTGTCTTTTTCAAGAAGGACTTTAAAAGAAGTTGCAGCTCAGGTGTCACCATTTCTGCTTTTTACCTTTCTTTAGATCAGGGGTCTCCAAACTTTCTAAACAAAGGACCAGTTTATTCTCCTTCAAACTTTAGGAGAGCCAGAGTGTAGCCAGCAGAATACATTTTCCTGGCAGCAATGGGAGTAAACATTGCCACATTTTGTACTTGGGGATAGTGCCCTATTGTTGGTATCATAGGGAAGAACAGTGCCCCATTATTGGTGTCAGTGGTAAAAATGGTGCCCCATCGTTGGTGTTAGATGGAAGTACAGTGTTGTATCAGTAGAAGGAATAGTGCCCCGAGGGCCGGATAAAGGCAAGCAAAGATCCGCATCTGCCCCCGGGCCGCAGATTGGAGGCCACTGCTTTAGATGAACAGAAGAAACGGTTGGGGCATTTTGGGGCCTGTTTGTCTTTTCCACAGACCTTTGCCATATGCTCAGCTGGTAGAAATACATTTGACTATGAAGCCTATCAGCAGAATTTGCCTTTATATTCCCTCCTAAAGGCTTTTGTTCAATGGTTAATATTTTTAAACAGGACTGGAAAGGTCTGGTGGCATCCTTGACAAAGGTTTTCCACAGAGGGCATCAGTATGTCATAAATCCTTCATATCATCTCTTCTGGATTGCCAAGTATGAAAGTTAAACAGCGACAGCCTTGAAAAACTGACTGTTTTGCTTTAAACATTAATGGCAACCAGAGAAAACTTGACATAATCCCTGTTTATTTTGCTATTTCCCCATACAGCACTGACTCAGCAGTGCAAAAAAACAGAAAACAGAACAATTCACTTGCCAGCGGAGAGGCAGTTGCGCCACAGTGGAAGCTAAAATTATTTCAAGAGTGGTTTTTCTTACTCAGTTGGGAATTGCACTGGGGTTCGACCAGAGACTGAAAGTAAACAACACTAAAAGATTGGTATAATGTTACTCTGTACCTGTGTGCGTCTAATCCTGATTTTAATAGAAAACAGACAATTTACTTTGCTTATAAAGGCATGACCTATCCTAAAAGAGGCTTAGTTTCCAGACAAGTAAAACCGAACGGTGAGCTATTAATACTATTCGGCAAAAACATGCAGTTGCTTTTAAATTTAAAGAAAATGTGATTAATTTACCTTAATCTGAGTTCTCTTTATTGCCCAGTGCATGAGCTATCTGCTCTCGCCTTTGCCTACGAATATACAGTATATGATGGAGTGCTGGCCATCTTTAGCACAATGACATGTAACATTACTAATTGTTTAACTAAATATGTACAACACCATATTAGGACAGATATATACAAATCTTAGGTGAACTACATATAAGGGAGCTGTTTTCCTGCTAAAGGATTTGTAATCAATCTAGGGTCCATACGGTCCTGAGACTTACACAGCAAAGCTCTGCTGCAGTTAAATAACACTTACGGGTCTTTTTTCCCCAGCTTATGATTGGATTGTTAAAGGAAAAGGGAAAATCATCAAACTGATGAGCCCATCTCTCTGTCTTTCCACCTACAAGCATGTAACTTGTTAGTACATAAGGAATGCTACACTACTGCTAGGGTCTCTGTGCTGCTCTCTCCTCCAGTCTGAGTCATCCAGTACAGGGATTACAGGAGATTAATACCAATCAAATCATATACTTATACTGCTTGCAATTAAACAAATACATGTAATGGTTTATTAAAGAATATAATTGTAAATTTCTCCACAATGCTGTTTCTCATGCGAGTGATATTACCTCCAGGAGAAATGATATTGTAGAGAAAATTACAATTGTTGCTCGATTATTATGGACTATAGTTATTTTTGTGTATGTGTGTATATGTGTGTGTGTATATATATATATATATATATATATATATACACTGTATATATACACAGTATCTCACAAGAGTGAGTACAGCCCTCACATTTTTGTAAATATTTTATTATATCTTTTCATGTGACAACACTGAAGAAATTACACTTTGCTACAATGTAAAGTAGTGAGTGTACAGCTTGTATAACACTGTAAATTTGCTGTGCCCTTAAAATAACTCAACACACAACCAGTAATGTCTAAACCGCTGGCAACAAAATTGAGTACACCCCTAAGTAAAAATGTCCAAACTGGGCCCAATTAGCCATTTTCCAGCGTCATGTGTCAAAAGTTTGTGTGGCCACCATTATTTTTTGAGCATGGAGTTCACCAGAGCTTCACAGGTTGCCACTGGAGTCCTCTTTCACTCCTCCATGATGACCTCACTGAGCTGGTGGATGTTAGAGACCTTGCGCTCCCCCACCTTCCGTTTGAGGATGCCCCACAGATGCTCAATAGGGTTTAGGACTGGAGACATGCTTGGCCAGTCCATCACCTTTACCCTCAGCTTCTTTACTAAGGCAGTGGTCGTCTTGGAGGTGTGTTTGTGGTGGTTATGTTGGAATACTGCTCTGCGGCCTAGTCTCCGAAGAGAGGGGATCATGCTCTGCTTCAGTATGTCACAGTACATGTTGGCATTCATGGTTCCCTCAATGAACTGTAGCTCCCCAGTCCTGGCAGAACTCATGCAGCCCCAGACCATGACATCCCCAATACCATGCATGACTGTAGGCAAGACACACTTGTCTTTGTACTCCTCACCTGGTTGCCGCCACACACACTTGGCACCATCTGAACCAAATAAGTTTATCTTGGTCTCATTAGACCACAGGACATGGTTCCAGCAATCTATGTCCTTAATCTGCTTGTCTTCAGCAAACGGTTTGCAGGCTTTCTTGTGAATCATCTTTTGAAGCGGCTTCCTTCTGGGATGACAGCTATGCAAACCAATTTGGTGCAGTGTGCGGTGTATGGTCTAAGCACTGACAGGCTGACCCCCCCCCCCCCCCCCTTCAACCTCTGCAGCAATGCTGGCAGCACTCAAATGACTATTTCCCAAAGACAACCTCTGGATATGACGATGAGCACGTGCACTCAACCTCTTTGGTCGACCATGGCGAGGCCTGTTCTGAGTGGAACCTTTCCTGTTAAACCGCTGTATGGTCTTGGCCACCATGCTGAAGCTCAGTTTCAGGGTATTGGCAATCTTCTTATAGCCTAGGCCATCTATAAGTAGAGCAACAATTCTTTTTTTCAGATCCTCAGAGAGTTCTTTGCCATGAGATGCCATGTTGAAGTTCCAGTGACCAGTATGAGAGAGTGAGAGGGTTAACACCAAATCTAACACACCTGCTCCCCATTCACACCCGAGACCTTGTAACACTAACGAGTCACATGACACCGGGGAGGGAAAATGGCTAATTGGGCCCAATTTGGACGTTTTAACTTAGGGGTGTTGTCACATGAAAAGATATAATAAAATATTTACAAAAATGTAATCGTGTGAGATATTGTATGTATATATATATATATATATATATACATTATATAGTTTGCCGAAGACAAGAAGATTGGAACCAAGTGAGGAGTACAAAGACAACTGTCTACAGTCAAGTATGGTGGTGGGAGTGTTATGGTCTGGGGATTCATGAGTGCTGCCGGGACAAGGGAGCTACAGTTCATTGAGGGAACCATGAATGCCAACATGTACAGTGACATACTGACGCAGAGCATGATCCCCTCCCTTTGGAGACTGGGCCGCAGGGCAGTATTCCAACATGATAACGACCCTTAAACACTTCCAAGATGACCACTGTCTTGCTAAAGAAGCGGAGGGTAAAGGTGATGAACTGGCTAGGCATGTCTCCAGACCTAAAACCTATTGAGCATCTGTGGGGCATCCTCAAACGGTTGGTGGAGGAGCGCAAAGGTCTCTAACATCCACCAGCTCAGTGATGTCATCATGGTGGAGTGGAATAGGACTCCAGTGGCAACCTGTGAAGCTCTGGTGAACTCCATGCCAGAGAGGGTTAAGGCAGTGCTGGAAAATAATGGTGGCCACACAAACTTTTGACTCTTTAGGCCCAGTTCGGACATTTTCACTTAGGGGTGTACTCACTTTTGTTGCCAGCGGTTTAGACATTAATGGCTGTATGTTGAGTTATTTTGAGGGCACAGCAAATTTACACTGTTATACAAGCTGTACACTCACTACTAAAAAAGTGTAATTTCTTCAGTGTTGTCACATGAAAAGATATAACAAAATATTTACAAAAATGTGAGGGGTGTACTCACTTTTGTGAGATACTGTATATATATATATATATATATATATATATATATATACACAGTGGGTACGGAAAGTATTCAGACCCCCTTAAATTTTTCACTCTTTGTTATATTGCAGCCATTTGCTAAAATCATTTAAGTTCATTCTTCTTCCTCATGAATGTACACATAGCACCCCATACTGACAGAAAAACACAGAATTTTTGACATTGTTGCAGATTTATTAAAAAAGAAAAACTGAAATATCACATGGTCCTAAGTATTCAGACCCTTTGCTGTGACACTCATATATTTAACTCAGGTGCTTTCCATTTCTTCTGATCATCCTTGAGATGGTTCTACACCTTCATTTGAGTCCAGCTGTGTTTGATTATACTGATTGGACTTCATTAGGAAAGCCACACACCTGTCTATATAAGACCTTCCAGATCACAATGCATGTCTGAGCAAATGAGAATCATGAGGTCAAAGGAACTGCCTGAAGAGCTCAGAGACAGAATTGTGGCAAGGCACAGATCTGGCCAAGGTTACAAAAAGATTTCTGCTGCACTTAAGGTTCCTAAGAGCACAGTGGCCTCCATAATCCTCAAATGGAAGACATTTGGGACGACCAGAACCCTTCCTAGAGCTGGCCTTCCGGCCAAACTGACCTATCAGGGGAGAAGAGCCTTGGTGAGAGAGGTAAAGAAGAACCCAAAGATCACTGTGGCTGAGCTCCAGAGATGCAGTCAGGAAATGGGAGAAAGTTGTAGAAAGTCAACCATCACTGCAGCCCTCCACCAGTCGGGGCTTTATGGCAAAGTGGCCCGACGGAAGCCTCTCCTCAGTGTAAGACACATGAAAGCCCGCATGGAGTTTGCTAAAAAAACACCTGAAGGACTCCAAGATGGTGAGAAATAAGATTCTCTGGTCTGATGAGACCAAAATAGAACTTTTTGGCCTTAATTCTAAGCAGTATGTGTGGAGAAAACCAGGCACTGCTCATCACCTGTCCAATACAGTCCCAACAGTGAAGCATGGTGGTGGCAGCATCATGCTGTGGGGGTGTTTTTCAGCTGTAGGGACAGGACGACTGGTTGCAATCGAGGGAAAGATGAATGCGGCCAAGTACAGGGATATCCTGGACAAAAACCTTCTCCAGAGTGCTCTGGACCTCAGACTGGGCCGAAGGTTTACCTTCCAACAAGACAATGACCCTAAGCACACAGCTAAAATAACGAAGGAGTGGCTTCACAACAACTCCGTGACTGTTCTTGAATGGCCCAGCCAGAGCCCTGACTTAAACCCAATTAAGCATCTCTGGAGAGACCTAAAAATGGCTGTCCACCAACGTTTACCATCCAACCTGACAGAACTGGAGAGGATCTGCAAGGAGGAATGGCAGAGGATCCCCAAATCCAGGTGTGAAAGACTTGTTGCATCTTTCCCAAAAAGACTCCTGGCTGTATTAGATCAAAAGGGGGCTTCTACTAAATACTGAGCAAAGGGTCTGAATACTTAGGACCATGTGATATTTCAGTTTTTCTTTTTTAATAAATCTGCAACAATGTCAACAATTCTGTGTTTTTCTGTCAGTATGGGGTGCTATGTGTACATTCATGAGGAAGAAGAATGAACTTAAATGATTTTAGCAAATGGCTGCAATATAACAAAGAGTGAAAAATTTAAGGGGGTCTGAATACTTTCCGTACCCACTGTATATATATATATATATATATATATATATATATATATATATATATATATATATATATACACATACACACACACACACACACTGTGCAAATGAAATCAATATTTTGTGTGACCACCCTTTGTCTTCAAAACAGCATCAATTCTTCTAGGTACTCTTGCACACAGTTTTTGAAGGTAGGTATTGTAGGCTGTTCCAAACATGTTAAAGAACTAACCACAGATCTTTTGTGGATGTAAGCTGCCTGAAATCCTACTGTCTCTTTATGTAATCCCAGAGAGACTCGATGATGTTGAGATCATGGCTTTAAAGCAAGGTCCATAAAGACCTGGATGAACGAATTTGGGGTGGAGGAACGTGACCGGCCTGCACAGAATCCTGACCTCAACCCAATAGAACACCTTTGGGATGAATTAGAGTGGAGACTGCGATTCAGGCCTTCTCATCCAACATCAGCGCTTGACCTCATAAATGCGCTCCTGGAAGAATGGTCAAACATTCCCATAGACACACTCCTAAACCTTGTTGACAGCCTTCCAAGGAGAGTTGAAGCTGTTAATAGCTGCAAAGATTGGGCCAACTCCATACTGAACCCTACTAAGATCGGGATGCCATTAAATTTCAAACACGGTGAGTACACCTCCTCAAGAAGTCACATGCACAGTCATGCCAATGAACATCTAAATCATCGGTGTCCAACCTTTTGGCTTCTCTGGGCCACATTGAGTGTAGAGAAATTTTCTCGGGCCGCATGTAAAATATATACTATAGTTAAGGTATATAAGTAAAAAAATGCCGCCGCGCCCTTCCCACGCCACCGCGGCCACCGCGGCCCCCGCACTAATTTAACACAACTAGAGGATGATCAAATGAAATGGAATCAGTATACAGAGGTTTACTTCTTCTAAATAATAATAAAGGAACACTCTAACCACCATGACCACCTCAGTGATTTCAAGTGGTCATGGTGGTAGGAGTCAGAAACACTGCACATGCTCCCCCCCCCCCCCCCCCGCCTCTGAGGCAGCCTCTGCCTACCGTTAGTTGGAAGCCGCTGTGGCCATGCCCCCAACCTGACTTCCTTCCTCCCCAGCAAAAATTGTCAGGGGGCAGTGGGCCGCATTGCCTGAGGTTCCGGGCCGCAGGTTGGACATGCCTGATCTAAATGATTCATAGAAAGGTTGGGAGAAAGTGCTGTGGTCAGATGAGACAGTTTCATGGTCTTGGCACTCTTCCTATAGCCTAGGCAATTCTTTTTTTTCAGATCCTCAGAGAGTTCTTAGCCATGTTGAACTTCCAGTGACCGGTATGAGAGAGCGATAACACCAAATTTAACACACCTGCTCCCCATTCACACCTGAGACCTTGTAATACTAACGAGTCACAGGATGCTGGAAAATGGCTAGTTGGACCCAATTTGGACATTTTCACTTAGGGGTGTACTAACTTCTGTTGCCAGCGGTTTAGACATTAATGGCTGTGTGTTGAGTTATTTTAACGGGACAGAAAATTGACACTGTTATACAAAGATATAGAAGTAGGGAAACTACTGCGCTTACTAAAAACAAAAATAAATACATTGACCAGCTGCTGGCACTACAATACAACTATATTGTTAAACCTGTAAAAACATAGATAGTGCCACGCTACAAATGTGACAATAATTGGATGGATCCAATATATGTGTTAACCCGTGATTATATATATATATATATATATATATATATATATATATATATATATATATATATATATATATAGAAAAATCAAGAAATCCATGAGATACTACATCTCATATGGAAGGTGCAGCGCACAAATTTGTGCAAAAATATATGATATGAAATGCAATCACACTATAGCCTTTAAAGAGGAAGTAACCCCTCTGAAAAAAAAAAGAAAAAAAAAAACCTTTTAAGACAAAGGCATAATGAGCTAGTATGCATCGCATACTAGCTCATTATGAAGTACTTACCTAAAAACAAAGCCCCCGCAGTGCCGCCCGCTCAGAGACAGAACAACCGACATGTTCGGCCATCCTGCTTCCTGGATCGCGTCCTCCGGCCATCTGACTGGCCGGAGGCACGATTACATCACTCCCGCTGTTAACATATAGTCGTACATACATAGGATTTTAAAGCCTTGCTGGGACACCCTTGGTATCAGATTCCTCCTGCAATCTTTAAGGTGTGGAGATGATGGACTCCAATGTTGTTACCGTACAGTCACCTAAACATAGGGTGATAAGACCTTGCTGAAAACGACCCTTAGTATCAGATTCCTCCTCCAGTCTTTGAAGAGCCCCAAAAAACAAAAATGCTCCACATAGTGTGATACCATCCAAAAAAATGACTTTATTAAAAAGTAAACAACTTACAGTTTCCATGTATGAACAGGCAATTCACATAAAAATCACATGTAGTAGCAGATGGGCGCAATGTTAGAAAATAAGCTAACTCCAACCCGACGTAAGTTTCGTCTCACTGACGAAACGTACGTCGGGATTGAGTGAGCTGATTTTCTAACATTATATATATATACACACACGCACACATGTACTTTTTTAAGATACTTGTTCTACATTTATAAACAGTACAACCAGCAAGCTGACCGCTTATCTGACATTTTTTATTTAGTATGTATGCTAAAATTCATCGAATTTAAGCTTGGAGCTGAGAATACAAATTTGGATCTTTAATAAGTAGTACTGTATATTTATCTGTGTTATAATCAGTGGAAACAGAAAAAATACTTTTTTATTTACAATATACATCCTTTTAACATGTTTTGTTTTGTCTGGAGTTCAGCTTTAAAGGAAAATTGGGATTCATCTATTTGTCACATTGGCTAAATCTTGGCATTTTTAGAGAATTGTCTATTAAAAAAATTATGCCTAGCTTGACTCTTTGCTGTAAGTTGAGCATAAAGTGTTCATACAAATATTCTCTCTAGTCTAACTATTTCTGCATGGCACATTGATTAAAGCAATGTTAAACCCCAAATGAAAATCTAAAATTGCAGATTACCAGTTTTTAGGTGTGGTGGCTGAGATTAGTTTAATTTTTTTCACCTGGTGATCTGGCTAGTAACACACTTCCTGTCTTATGTTCTGTACTCTGGATGCAGGAGTAATGGAGACACCGTTGGACAGCAGAACTGTCAATCTGTGGAGAGGGTAGTGTTAGATGTGTAGCACCCCCTAGTGTGTGCTGGAAGTGAGTGTAGGGAAATCATACTCTGACTCACGTTTTGACTGGTGGGTCCTATTTGGGGCAGGGTTTATTAGAGTTCAGGGCTCGATGACTCATCATGGCAGCTCTCTGGTGCCTCCCCTTGGTATAGAAGGTTGGAGAATCTTCTGGAACAAAAGTGCAGGGGTTAGGAGGAGCTGCCATGCATATTTTTGAGGCCTCAGCCAATCCCCAATAATGGGCTGGCATTGGGCAGAGAATACCTCATAAATAGACATGAGCCATGCCAGCAGGAGACAGCCGGGTGAAAAATAGAGATGCAGAGTTGAGGAGGCTGTCAGTGGCCCTTGAGACAAACCTCCTAGTCTGGGGAAGAGGGGGGGGGGTGTTTACCATTATCATAAAAAATGAAAGTAAGATAAAAAAAAATCACAAATATTGGGTTGTACCCAGGACAGTAATAGAGGGGAAATCTTTCAATTGGGACACTAGTTCTGGTGACCTGGGGGGGGGGGGGGGGCAAACAATTCCCTTAATTTGCAGGTATTTCCTCTCACTTTCTGTTTTGGCTATAGGACAGGAAGGAAGTGAATGGAAATCTCCCCAATGGAAGAAATGTGCCAAAAAAAAAAAAAAAAAACTGTCAGGGGCTATAACGCTCCCTTATGCCTAATACACAGGATGAGAAAATCGGAAGAAAAATACTGCTTTCAGAGCGATCATCTGTATTCTGATAATTAGTACACAGCTTTTGACAGCCGATCATGCAAACATATCTGAAGGGACAAGCACAAAAATATTTGTATAAAAAAAAAATTGTGTCACCAAGCCCAGGCATACTCTGAAAAGAAAGAATACAATAGAATACATTACATCACTTCTGAATTTGTATTCTGTCCTACTAGAAATTTTGGAACTTTAGCAACCTATTGGTTTTCGATATTAGATTAGCATGCAAAAAAAAATCAAAACAGATGATCATTTGTCTGATATTCTTATTCTTATGTGTACGAAGCTTTAATCTGTACACAACGAAAAAAAAAAAAAAGTTTTGCCTATAGTTCTACTCAAAGAAAGAAAAGCCTAAAAAAAAAAAGAAAATGAATGCAGCAACTACCTCTAAGCAATAGAATACATTTTTGATTCTCGGTTTAATACCATTTTAAAGTGTTGTTAAGTCAAGTATTCCAATCCCTGGCAGCCCCTCTGCAATAACAAGTGTGTTTTTTTTTTTTAATTTGGCAGCTAATTACTTTTTTTCATATCACCGATGTGTGGTCTCTGGCGCTCTCCTTCCAATTCACAGACTACAGTGGGAGGGGCTGAGTTTCCCCTCTGACATTAGCCGGCCAGTCACGTGACCGCACATGGGCGATGCGAACAAAGGCATTTGGCTGTGGAATTAAAAAAAAAAAAAAAAACAGCGGTGTAGTCTATCTTGTTAGTGCAGAGGGGCTGGCAGGAATTGGAATCAGTAACTTAATACAGACAAAATAGTGGCAGGAGGGGAGGGGAAGGGAGGAGACGGCTCACTATACTGACAGGGAGAGAGCGAGGGGGAGAGAGGAGAGCAGCAGGATGATGGAGGCATGTAACCTGACCACGGTATTATGGATCAGCAGCCATTATTACCATGGTCAGCAAACCAAGGGGGACACAGGAACCAGGATCCCCAGATATAGTACAACAGAGAGGGACAAAAGACCCTGCAGAAGCACTATGCAACATGCTTTAAAAGAACAGAATCTTTTTTTTTCTTTGGGGGGGTTACGTCCAGTGCTGTATTTTGGCCTAGGCCAACAAGGCCCAGGCCTAGGGCGGCAGATTGCAGGGGGCAGCAAAAAAGCCACCCCCCCCCCTCCACCTGAGACTCTATTGGCCACTGGTGGCTAGAGCCACCTCTCTCACCCCCCTCTCTCTCTCTCTCTCACTCATCCCTCTCTCTCTCTCTCACCCCCCCTCTCTCACCCCGTCATCCCCTCTCTATTTCTCAGTCATCCCCCTCTCTCTCACTCTCACCCCCTCTCTATTTCTCTGTCATCCCCCTCTCTATTTCTCTGTCATCCCCCTCTCTCTTTCTCTCATCCCCCTTCGCTCTCTCATCCCCCTTAGCTCCCTCTCTCTCTCATCCGCCCTTTCTCTCTCTCATCCGCCCTCTCTCTTATCCCCCTCTCTCTCTCTCTCTCTCTCTCTCTCTCTCTCAACCCCCCTCTCTTTCATTCCCCCTCTCTGTCTCCAAGCCTTCCCTCATCCCCCTCTCTCTCTCACCCCCTCTCGTGAGCTCTCAGGGGTTCATGCTGGGACTTGTAGTCCTTCAATTTTGGAGGGAGTCAAATCTGTTAAAAAAGGAGTGGGGAAATTTTACAGGGGGGGGGGGTGGGTGGCGCCCAATTTTATTCTTGGCTAGGGCAGCACAAAGCCAAAATACACCACTGGTTACGACCACTTTAAGTCTCCAATTCTGCTCCACTCTGACATTAGTAAACACATTCACCAAGCTGACTAAAGAGAAATCTGTAGTCGTGATGTTCTAAAATAGACATGATTGACCAGACTTTCTACTGAAAGACAGGCCAGCGTGTTTGCTCTTATGCCAAGAGGTAGTCATGAAAATGCCCATTAAAAATCTCTCTGACAGAAAATATAACAACTTCCATCATATGAATTGATGAAAAAGATATTCTAAAAGGAAAATGTCCTCTTCAAGCATCATGCGACACAAATGCTATACTGCAAAGTAACGTGTCATTCCATTTTTTAGTCTCTGCGAGATAGAACCTGATAAGTGCTTCAATTCACCAATATCCACCAGCAACTGTAATATCCATTGAGTGCTCTGACCCGTCAGTGTAGGACGGAGGAAAAAAAAAATCACATTTTATGATACAACTGTGTTTGCAGCAACTCATAAAATAAAGTGCAGTATAATCTATATTCATTGATTGATTCTGTGCAAATATGCAGTACCAGAGACTTGAGTCTACCTCTACTGCTGGCTACTTAATAAAGCAACACTGTCCAAGTTAAGCAGGTTTGCAGGTCCTTCTAATAGAGATTTATTTCTTTACTATTAAAGGATTGGGTGACCTTCGGATGGTAGCAGTGATATTTCACTTTTCTGAAGTCCTGGGGTCCCATGTAAAGGTCGTTCAGATTATTGATTAGTACATCCCGGGTAGGAAGCATGTGCAACTGTGCAGGCGGATGAGAATCAATAGCAGAGAAAAAAAAGTCAAGATTCTATGATTGCAGCTCAGCTGCTGTGCGGGCCTGTCGATACTCACTCATTTTCCACAGCAACCATTCATAGCGAGAAGGAAATGTCATTAAGCAGACACAGCTATACAGGGAATGTTAGGGGACAGAACTGGAACACACACAGCTCAATCTTATTGGCAAAGGCCTCATAAAAGCTCCATCAAGGCCTCCAATTGCAATTACACCTATCCAGACCGCATTTGACAAAAGGATATATCTACTGTTATGCTGCAGGCCTGCAACAGACCTGACTCTTGTGTTTGATGCGGACAGAAAATGGTGGGGGGGGGGGGGGTGCTGGAAACATCTTTCAAATAACAAGCATAGAGGTATTTCATATGAATAGATAAAGCTGGCAGCCGCATGTTGTAAACTTGGATCAGCCTTGAAAGACGTTTTCACTAATGCCTGGAGAAATATTAAGTGGATCAGTAAAAAGTAAAATCTGGTATTGTAGAATGTACAAGCAATTGGAGAACATTTGCTTTACAAATCTATAGCTGTCAGTGTTCATTTAGAAAACACTAAAATGGAAAATACAGCAGGTAGGCTGGTCAGTGGAAGGCTTTAGCTACTTAATGTTGTGAATAGCAAAGTGTTCTGTATAGTTACTCTAGCAGGATGCTCCTAGGGATCTTCCTGGAGCTGTTTCACCATTTACACTGTAGGAGGTTCCAAGACTATTATAAATAACTTTGGAGAGATCACCTTTATTACCTAGTCTAGGGGTGCACTCACAGCGGACATGGTTTAACAGAACTAAGCCCAAGTTCAATTGGCCTCCCTCCCCGCTCCCTCCTGATCTGCACTCATACTGATCTATAAGAAAACGTTCTTTGTAGCCAACCAGACCACAATGATCCCTGCTTCTGTCCTTAGTCATCTATGGGGAGTTCTCTGTTCAGGCTCAGTTTTCACTCACACTGAAGTGAACCGTATTGGACAACAAGTGCACCGTGCACAGGATCAGCTCTTCCAAGTGGTCCCAGGCATGGTTTGAAGCACTAACACTAACAAAACAAACAAAAGGGGTTACCCATGCTCAGTTAAAACTGCCAGTGTAAGTGCACCGTAAGAGAGGCCTGGCATTAGAAAGAGAATGTCAGTTGGGCATAATATATGCCTAAACGGCATGGGAGTGTGGCTGCAGACACTTTTGGATTAGTTAGTTTAATTTGTTTAGTTTCAGCGTAATCGCCGCTATTTGTTTTGTATAGCGGCTTTTTGAATGGGTTTTTTCGGAGGGAAGCGCTTGGATTAGTTAATTCCAATTCAAGCGAGGCGGGAAAGTCACGCGTCAGCCGGGCAGGAAACACGTGAGTCACGTGCGGCTACGTCATAGGCATAGGCCTATATAAAGGGCTGCGCGGCTTCAGTCTCCTCAGTGTCTCTGAGCGGCTTGGCGAGCTCAGAGCTGTAATACTCTGAGCTATAATACAGAGCTCGCCAGCCGCGGTAGGAGATGAAGACCCTCGTGCGAAGACTCCTGGAAAGAGCGGCTTCCGAAGGCGGAGAAGAGTGGCTGAAGAGATGCCTCCAGATGTCCGGAGCGGAAGAAGAGGAACTGGCGCCGGAGTCCCGTTCATCGCCGGAGTTCCAGCCGCAGTCGCCACCGCCGGAGGTCCAGCCACCGCCGAGAGTCAAGCCGCCGGCAAGGGTCCAGACGCCGCCGGAGTCGCAGCCGTCATCGGAGCTTCATCTTCCGTCGAGAGGCAAGCCGATG
Organism: Pelophylax lessonae; assembly: GCF_965119305.1. Taxonomy (NCBI): domain Eukaryota; kingdom Metazoa; phylum Chordata; class Amphibia; order Anura; family Ranidae; genus Pelophylax; species Pelophylax lessonae. The sequence goes on along the minus strand of NC_138775.1, from coordinate 233,225,203 downwards.
TCGGGGGTCCAGCCGTCGCCGGAGTTCCTGCCGCCGCCAGAGGTTCAGACACTCCTTGTGGACCAGCCGCCGAGTCAAGACGTCGCCAGCCGGGTGTCAAGGGTGGCCGCCGACGCGCGGCCTACACCCAGAAGAACACAGCGGAAGCCTCGTCGGAGCCTTCCAGCAGAGCGGGGCAGATCGAGGACGGAGGCGGTTTCTGGAGCTTCGCTTCGGCCGGAGGCGGACCTTCGTTTCCCGGAGGAAGAAGATCCAAGCGGAGCAGGGCTCAGTCAGGGCCACGAAGCGCCGGGGTCAAGACGGGTCAGAGGAAGGATCCGGAAACGCCGGCAGGAGTTCTCCCCGTCGCCCATTAGGGGCAGTGAGGGGAGGGGGCGGCCTCTGCGCCCCTCCCCCTCTGGTAGGTGTGCTTTCTTTCCTCCCACAGACGGGGACATTTGGGCCACGCCCCCCTCTCCGGTGGAAGAGCAGGTGTTCAGGCCTTCCAGGCTGACCCCAGGTATATCTGCATGTCAAGAACACAGGGTGAGCAGTCCGGTAGCAAAGGCTTTGAATAGGGACAGGCAGTACCCACAAGCAGCAGCTATAGGGAAGCAGCCAGGTGAGTTGGCTACAGGTAATATGTTAGAACAAATTTTACAGTCGTTATCTAACATATCTGAGTCGCTTAGTCATAGCAATGCTTCCCACATGTCAGTATGGTCAGATAATAGATCTAGCAATACAGCTTCTAATTTAAATGTGAACCAGTTGCAACCTTCTCCCTCTGTTCATATTGCTTCTGTCCCTGAGTCTTGCTACAAAGAAGTCTTACCTTGTGAAATGTCCCCTCTTGGGTTTCACCTTTCTAATTCGGTCAAAGAGAAGATCTGGAAAGGTGAATACCTTGATTTGCTTTCTTTACTTCCTAATAGCAAAGAGTTTTTGAATAAGGATGAGAAAAAAGTAGATGACACGGATAGAAGACGCCCTGTAACCAGGTCATTTTTTAACTGGTTGCAGGAATTCTGTATATATTCTTCCGTGATGGGAGAAAAATACCCAAATAAATGTTCAGGCCTGTTCCAACATATTGAACATATTCTGGAGGCCTACAGGAGTTTTGGCGAATTAGGTTGGTTTCACTACGACGAATCTTTCCGCCAAAAAATTTCTGTGTATCCTAACTTGAAATGGGGCATGAAAGATGTGGGCTTATGGCTCAATTTAATTGCTCCATCCAGACCTACTTTTCCTAAACCGCAAGTTAGCTTGTCCAGCCCCAATCCTGTGTACAAAAAAGGAGTGTGCTTCGCATACAATGAGTCGCAGTGTAAATGGCTCAACTCATGTAGATATCGGCACGAATGCTCCTTTTGCGCTGGGGCACACCCGGTGGCAAAATGTTTTAAAAGAGCCACAAGTACACACACAGGAAGGGAATTTTCCAAAAGCACGCACGCCGGTGAAACTGGTAAACATGTTGCATTGGCTAGCTCTGTATCCAGACCAGGAGAGAGCGCAAACGCTAATTAACCACTTTAGCCCCAGCCACTGTGCTGCTACTGCGGCACAGTGGCTCGTTCCCGTCCAGCGACGTAGACCTACGCCGCTGCACTCCTCCCCCTGTAGGCGGCGCTCGCGCGCCGCCGGAGGCGCGCTCCCACTGTTTTCAGTCACAGCGGGAGTCGGGCCAGGGGAGGAGCAGCGGCGATCGCCGCCGCTCTTCCCAGATCATCGGGGAATCGAGTGAGGAGATCCGCCCGCCTGTGTAAACAGAGCAGACGGATCTCCTAAGTGACAGGGACTGACAGATCGGAGTGTTCAGCATAGCTGAACATCCGGTCTGTCCTTCTGTCACTCAGTCACCCCCCCCCCCACACGTCAGTAAGCACCAGGCATACATTAACCCCTCCCTCTCCAATAAAATTAACCCCTTCACTGCCAGTGTCATTTTTACAGTAACAGTGCATATATATAGCACTGATTTCTGCAGTAATGTCACTGGTACCCCCAAAAGTGTCAAAAATGTCAGTCAAGGGTCTGATCTGTCCGCCGCAATGTCGCAGTCCCGCAAAAAAAAAATCGCAGATCGCCGCCATTACGCGTTAAAAAAAAAAAACACCAAAAATGACAGAAATCTTTCCCGTAGTTAGTAAACGCAATAGCTTTTGCGCAAACCAATCAAAATACGCTTATTGTGATTTTTTTTTACCAAACATAGGTAGCAGAAAACAAATTGGCCAAAAAATTTAAAAAAAAATTTGATTTGTACATTTTTTTGGGGGGGAATTTCATATAAAAAAATGTTAAAAATGTTGTTATTTTTTCAAAATAAACGCTCTTTTTTTGATTATAGCGCAAAAAGTAAAAAGCGCACAGGTGATCAAATACCACCAAAAGAAAGCTCTGTTTGTGGGGAAAAAAAAGGCCATAAATTTCGTTTGGGTACGGCGTCGCACGACTGCGCAATTGTCAGTTAAAGTCGCACAGCGCCGAATCGCAAAAAGTGGCCTGGACGTAAGACAGCAAAATCCTCCGGTGGTAAAGTGGTTAAAGGTTTTTCTTTTGGCTTTGAGTTACCTGTTTTCACCGGTAATGGGTGCACTTTAGTAAACAATTTAAAGTCTGTGCTTCAGTACCCTGAGGTGGTGAGGGAAAAGATTGTTAAAGAAATTTCAGCCGGCAGGATTGCTGGGCCTTTCATGACTCCGCCCTTTAAAAATTTTAGGATTTCTCCATTGGGCTTGGTACCAAAAAAGGAACCCAACACTTTTAGGCTTATCCACCACCTGTCATTTCCAGCAGGCAGTTCCTTGAACAACGATATTGATCTGTCTTTGTCATCGGTGCAGTAGACGATGCTGTACAGTTGGTCAAAAGGTTTGGGCATGGAGCATTGATGGCTAAGACAGATATCCAGTCAGCTTTCAGGTTGCTGCCTATTTCCCCCAAATCTTACAATTCATTGGGTTTTTGTTTCCAAGGTCTTTTCTTTTTTGATATGTGTCTCCCTATGGGTTGTTCACTATCATGCTTCTATTTTGAAATTTTTTCAACTTTTCTTCATCGGGTGGTTAGTAAGGAGGCTGGTTTTGAAGGAATCGTCCATTATTTGGACGATTTCCTTTTTGTCGGTCCTGCAGACCTTCCAGTCTGCTCCAAACTCTTGCTCTTATTTTCTTCTATTGCTTCATATTTTGGTATACCGTTGGCTGAGGAAAAAAAGGTAAGTCCCACCAGAGTAATTGATTTTTTAGGAGTCACCATTGATTCTGAACTTTTTCAGTATAGGCTTCCTATGATCAAGATAGTAAAGTTGCAATCTTCCATCGCTTTCTTTTTGCGAAGGAAAAAGATCCTTTTGAAAGAATTTCAGTCGTTTTTAGGGCTGCTGGCCTTCGCAACTAGAATCATGCCGATGGGCCGGATATTTTCCAGAAGATTGGCAATGGCAATGTCCGGTTTCAAATCGCCATACTCTCATATACGGTTAACTACAGATCTGAAAGATGATTTGTTGGTCTGGTCCGTTTTTCTGGAAGACTATAATGGAAGGTCTTTCTTTCAGGAAGATTTTTCATTAGCTTCGGATTTGCACTTATACACGGATGCAGCGGGGTCATTAGGTTTTGCAGCCATTTTTAAAACCCATTGGTGCTGCGGGTCATGGCCTCAAAATTGGGTTGCAAAAGAAGCAACAAAGAATATCGTTTTATTGGAACTCTTTCCTGTAGTAGTGGCATTGGAGCTTTGGGGAGAGCAATTCTCTAATAAAAGGATTATCATTCATACTGACAATAAAGGGGTGATATATGCAGTAAACTGTCTATCATCAAAATCTCTTTTTGTCATTAAATTATTACGTCACCTAGTACTTCTGTGTCTGAGCTTGAACATCTGGGTTAAGGCGATTTTTGTCCCAGGGAAGCAAAACAATATCGCTGACGCATTGTCTCGCTTCCAGATGGAACGGTTCAGGAGTTTGTTGCCGGAGGCCGACGAGATTGGTTTCCTGTGTCCGGGTCATCTCTGGGAATTGATTTAAAGTTGCTGTCATCAGCTGTAAAGAATTCATTGGCTCCCAAAACATGGGCAGATTACATGGCCGCATGGCAAGGGTGGCTAGATTTCAGTTCAAGCGCTGTTTTTTTACCATATTCGCCATGCGAGCAGTCAATATTAGCTTTTTTATGCACGCTCATGCATAAGCAATTTTCTTATAGTCACATTAACAAAACACTAGCGGGCGTATCCTTTTTCTTCAAACTGCATAATTTACTTGCATGCAATAGTTATTTTTTTGGTCAAACAGGCTCTAAAAGGTTTCAAAAAAATTTATTTTATTCCAGACGATCGCAGACCCATTTCGCCAGATGTTCTGTCCAGGTTATGCTCAGCCACAAAGGTTATTTGTTATTCGGATTACGAAGCGTGGTTATTCCATGCAGCTTTTGTGTTAAGTTTTTTTGCAGCGCTTCGTATTTCGGAATTACTGCCCCTTAATAAGCAAAGTTGTTCTGGTTTAAAATATAATGAAGTTGTTGTTTCTAATAGGAAGGTTTTGGTATTTATTAGAAGGTCTAAAACGGACCAATTAGGTATGGGTCACTGGCTCACTTTAAACGCTTTTGGCGACTCCATTATTTGTCCTTTCTTGTCCATTAACAGGTTTCTAGCTGTCAGGCCTCCACTTACTGGCAATTTCTTAATTCATTCAGATGGTTCTGCTCTTACTAAATTCCAATTTTCTTCCGTTTTCAAGAGATGTATCTCTTTTCTAGGTTTAGCTGCCTTTAAATTTTCCCACCATTCTTTCCGTATAGGAGCTGCCACGGAAGCTGCTAAATTGGGCCTGGATGTGGAAATCATTAAAAAATTGGGTAGATGGGAGTCTGACAGGTTTAAACTTTATGTTCGCCCTAACCTATCTCTCTGATTCAGTTTGCAGATCATACATTTGGATACTTGGACATTCTTATGTATACTGGGCTCGGAAACGGGCGGAACGCAGAGTGTACACTACTAATTTATCATTTGATACTGATGAGGTCCAAGTGTTATGGAGAGGCATTAGAGGGCTTCAATGGGAGAACCTAATTCACCACATCTTGCGTTTGTTAAATATTTGGCCAATTCCTTCGGTTCTTATTGTTCATCTGGGTGGAAATGATGTGGGTAGGCGCAAGACATTAGATTTATTGCTTAATATTAAATATGATCTGAAAAAATTGAGTGATATTCTTCCAGGGACACAGTTAATTTTTTCAGAAATAATCTCTCGTTTTTTCTGGACATCTTCCAAGGAAGGTAAGCCTTTGGAAAGGATCAAGCGGAGGTTGAACAGATCTTTGGAAAAATTTTTGCCACTCATCGGGGGGTTCTCTTTCCGACATGTTGAGCTGGAGGGAGGGCTCCCTGGTCTCTATAGACAAGATGGGATACATCTATCAGATGTTGGTCTTGATATTTTTAATCTAGACCTGCAGACTATGATAGAAATGTCCTCGGCTGTTGGGCGGGCCGGTAGCTTTCAGCAACCGGCTGTTGGGGGACTTATTTGAAGTTTTAAATATATATTTTGACTGGTCATCACTCGAGTCCTACGGCTGAGTGATGTGGTTTTTCTGGATTTGAATTTATTAATATTTATGGATTATTTATCTATTTATATTTATTAATATTTATGATTATTTATTTGATGATTATTAAAAGTTGTTTGCAATAATTTAAAGAAACCAATAAATGTGCCGCGGCCAATTTTTTTGTCCATCTATGAGTGGTCTGTTAATTATTGAGTGGTCTGGTTTAATTTATAGGAATAAAGTATTTTCACAATATTTAATTGTTTAAATGATAACATGGCAGTCTACAATCCCATGTAAGGAGTCCACGGTGATCTTGGCTGTCATAAGTCATATTAAATAAAACATTTACATTTTTTTAACAATAGACTTCACTGTGCTTCTAGTCATTGATAAAGCTGTTGAAATTTTTTGTATCCATCTCCTGACTTATCCACAGCTTAATACCTGAGATTTTTTGATAGTGCCTTGCCATACTTGATTGTTTGCTTTATATGCACTACCAGGGACTGAAATGCTCCAGAAAAGCACTTTTCATGCTGAGCTAATCAAAATGACCTCATCTGATCACAGTTGAAAGTCAAATGCCATTGAGAAGGTGGTTAGCTACTCCTGATTGAGTTTACAAGTCATTTTTAGGAGGGGGGTGATCCTTTTTCCAACTCAGTGATTCTGTTTTTGATTTTTTTTTTCTGACATGTTGGTGTTGTATCTTTTACTTAGATGTTCTAAGTTGTACTAAATAAATATAGCGAGGTAAAACAAAAACTGTGTCTGTTTTCATTTCAGGTTGCAAAGCAACAAAATGTGAATAATTAAAGGGGGGTGAATCTTTTCTATATGTGATTCTCATGGTGCAATAAATACTACACTATTACCATCTTTTGCTGGCTGCAGTCTGAGCTTTATTTGTTGCAGTTTGGATTGGTGCTGGGAATTGGAGAGAAGAGCACTGTGGGTGAATGCATAGGCTGCCCAGGATGGCATCTACCTATGATGACATGCTAAGCTTGCTACACATTTTGTAGCACATTCTCTGGTTGGTGCTCATTTCATGAGGTGGTGGCTTTACACTGAGAAGAGTCTGGCGTCAATCTGAGTTGTTGGCGGAGTAAATATAATACATATGTTGTTTGGATTATACAGGATGTCTTCTTTTCCCTTTATCTTCACTTTTATTCATACAGTATATACTTTATTTTTATTGTGATTTTATATTGCACTTTAAGATTAATGTATTTATATTTATGTTGATTTTTGCACTTTATATAGATATGTGACTAATTGTTTCATTTTGTGAATAATTGTTGCACTCTTCTGGAGCACTGCAAGTGTATCTTTATGGTTCCAGAGTTTTTGTATATCAACCTTTCTGCTAGCAGGCTCCTTTATCAAAGTGCGGACCTTATATTAGATATTTGGAGCATATGACACAGAAACTTGATCCTTCGCCTGTCCCATGCATCTGACTTGTAAGGCCAGACTCTCCCTGGCATGGCAAACTTCAAACCTGACACTGGAGTAAGTGAAACCCATTACTCCAAAAGCGTGGACATTTCTTCCACTTGGGCCGAACTGCATGCTCTGCCTTTGCCTGTCGTCCACATCCCAGGCATAGAAAACTGGCAGGAGGGCTTTTTTAGCCGTCAACATCTGGATCTGAGGGAATTGGCTTTCCATCCAGTAGTGTTCCAAGTCCTTTGCCAAAAGTGGGGGACCCCAGCTGTGATTCTCCTGGCTTCAACATCAAACTGGACAGGTTTGTCACGGAGTCCAAGGATGCTTAGGTTTTCTTGGTAGATGCTCTAGTGAGGGATCAGTTCCACTTCATCAACAATTCTCCTGCTCTACAGCTACTCCCTCATCTACTCCACAGGATTGAGATGCAGGGCATTCTGGAGATTTCCATTCCACCAAACTAGCCCAAGAGGACGTGGTACTTGGACAACCTCAGACTAATGACAGGCTCTCAGTGGGGTCTTTCCAGGTCCTGCTGAACTTCTGTCCCAAGGGTTGTTGGTCCGCCCTGCTTTTCAGTTGTTGGCTTTCTAGGGATTGCTGTGGAAGTCTAGGTCCTGAAAGACAGGGGCAGATTGGATTCAATCAACCCTACCCTCCTGAAAGTGAAGAAGTCAACTTCTTACAAAGTCCACCATTGCACTTGGAAAACATATTTTCCATGGTTAATTTCCAAGGCTAGGAAATGCAACCTCACAAATGCGCTTCTGGAAGAAAGATAAAACATTCCAATAGACACACTCCTAAACCTTGTGGACAGCCTTACCAGAAGAGATGAAGCTGTTATAGCTGCAAAGGGTGGGCCAACACAATATTGAACCCTACGGACTAAGACTGGGATGCCATTCAATTTCATGCGTGTGTAAAGGCAGGCGTCCCAATACTTTTGGCAATATAGTGTATGTGCATATCCAATTAGATGCCATCATTGCCATAAACTCTACATCAATTTTATCACCTTGGACTGAGGAAGAGGCAACTTAAAGCCACAAAACCCATTTTATTTGGTGAATCAAAGTAATTGGATGTTTTACTAAAGCTGACGACTCATGCCTATCCTTTGAATAACCACATTGGGCACCTCTGCCAACTGAACTATCACCGGGATTTTTCTTTTTTTTTTATCTGACACTTCTTACCAATTCATTCACCCATGTGAGAACCCCACAGAGCACACAGAATGGAAATGCTTGAGGCATGGAGAGCAACCACACTGACCCTGCATCCACTGATCAGATCCTCAGGATTCTTTGGTCCAGGATCTACCACCACAATCTAGACCCTATACCTTACAGCTGGGGCTCACCTTTTCATTTAGAGAAAATTAAATGGCAAGACAGCCTTCCTATGGTCACCTGAGGGTTTACCTGCCTTTACTAAAGTGCTGCAGCTGGGGTCTGTGGACTTGGAGCCATGGCTAGAGCTATCAGTTCCCCATATTCAAGAGTTCTGTGTTCCTGACCAATGAACCCTAGTCACATCCTCCGGTACTGCTACCTGAGGAGTTTGAACCTTTAGGTCACCTGGTGTACCTGTATATGGATTGTTGCTCACTGAATTCTATTCCTCGAGACCCTGTACTATGTGGAAGACTGGGAGAGGGACCTTAATTGCACCCTCTATGATCTGCTTAAGTGTTTTACACTTACTCTTAAACTTACAGTGGCCTCTTTGGCTCAGGAAAGGAGCTCTAAGCTCCTAACCTAATGGTACAGATCACTATGTGTTGCACAGAATACTCCCTTCTATTCCACATTTGTGTTGGAGATGTGGGGAGATAAGGCCACTTTAGCATGTTTGGTGGGATTGTCCTGGCATCAAACCCTTCTGCTTTATGCTTTTTACTATATTCCCTCATGTCACCTCGTCCGATGTTCCATTCACCCCTCATATTGTACTTCTATCAATACTTCCTGAATCCCTTACACATATTAAAAAGGGGGTCCTTCATTATTGGCAGCTCATAAGGTTACAATCTGCCGTTAATCCCAAAATTTCAGAGTGGGCCAAAGAACTATGTCATCCTATGCAACTGGAAGAACTGATGGTGGGACTACATGAGACGACTAAAGCTAATTTTGATACATGGCATCCTTAGTTACTTTTTATGGATTTGGACCGCTTCAAATCATACCTATAGTCTGGTTTTGATTATAAACCACCCATTATGAACCATTATGACTTCCTAATTGGCTGGCTGCGTGCCCAGCGCCCAGTATATCTTGAGTGGGGTTTCTCACCCCTTTCCCTTTTTTTTTTTTCTCTTTTGTTTCTTACTTTCTCCCTTCTTTTGCTGAACTACTTTGGGAGAACACTGTACATGAGTCATGTTCTGGACAAGTAGACCACATTTCTGTATGTTATCTTTCCCGAGGAGTTGATTTTATCTTTTCTATGGACATTTCACCTCTTTCTGTGTCCTGGTTTGCTGATTCTTCTTGAATGACATTCCATACACTATGTGTCATAGTAGTTGCTTAGGCTTGTGGTTATACAGTTCATTCCAACCTACTGTATGCCTGATTGTGTATGCCTTCTTTTGATTTATTTTCTTTTGTACCCCTTTGTTATCTATGTGTTTTTCCAAATAAAAATATTTGAACCTAAAAAAAAAAAAAGTTAATTGAAATGTTTGCAATGCATTAAGCTGATCTGTAGTGTTTATTTTTTTTCTCACAATAAGACGGGAGTTTTATTATTTAATTTTTATGTAACTTTGCCCAGTGAAAGTGTCTGCTTGTCTGTTTGCACTGTGTTTTACAGATGTGACAGTGTAATTAATAGATTTATGTTGCGCTAACAATGTTCCTGGTCTCTTCAGCCAGAAGGAAGCTTCAAGGTATAAGCATTATCGGCTGCTTGTGTCCAGGTCACAGTGCTGTACAGCCCAGCTCATACCCTGGGGGTCGCTGATGGGTACAGATTTTCTGCAGTACACAGGAGACATGTTATTGTGATACCTGCTGGGGACAAATGTGTACAGTCATTAGCTGAACACAAAGAAATGTGATACACAGCTCAGTGCTCCAGGAAATTTGCTTGGCATGGAAATAGGTCTGAACTGTACATTGTGAGCATTTGTGCTAGATAGTTTTAACCACTTCAATACAGGGCACTTTTGATCCCTTGCTAGCCAGGCCAATTTTCAGCTTCCAGTGCTCTCGCACTTTGAATGACAATTTTCACACTTTGAATGACAATTGCGCGGCGACACTGTACCCAAATAAAAATATGTATATTTTTTTGAGACAGATAGAGCTTTCTTTTGGTGGTATTTAATCACCACTGGGTTTTTTATTTTTTGCTAAACAAATAAAAAAATGACAGAAATTTTTTTTAAACAATATTTTTTTCTTAGTTTTTGTTATACAATTTTGTAAATAAGTACATTTTTCACCTGCACTGATGGGCACTGATGAGGCTGAACTGATAGGCAGCAATGATGGGCACCTATGGGCAATGATGAGGCTGCACTGATAAGGTAGCACATATATTTTGCACTGATGGACACTGATATGGCTTCACTGATCATCAGGGCACAGATGATCAGTGCCCTAAATATCAGTGTAAATTTCCCCTGTAACTAGAAAGCCGGTTATCGGCTTTCCTTTCCTCAGACACAGACAGCACTGAGTAAAGAAAATGCCGATAAATGGCATTTGTTTACAAGCGATTAGCTATGATTGGACACATCCAATCACATGGTAAAGAGCCTATGTCTTCGGCTCTTTACCCTGATCAGTGATGCACTTTGTCTGAGGGACACAACTCCCCACCCATTGCTGTGCTGCACATTCCTGGGGGTGCACACGAGCGGTGCACGTGAAGGACATATGACATCCAGTCTGCCTGGTGGTCATTCTTCTATAGGCCAGGCAGGATAAGGTCAGCTGATATTAAAACTGTTTTACGCTTGTCCGGGGGCACATGAAATCAGTGGGCCAGTGTGCAAAATCATAAATTGCCAATGCTTGATAAAAAAAAAAAAAAGTGTTGTGCTTATTGCGTCATGGTAAAGTGTGGGCATGCTTTTCATTGTACTGGGGTGTTGCTAAGGTTATAAAAGACCTGGGGCACCTTTGGGCACCTCAAGTAGAATAGTACTGTAGCACCCTTAGCGTGCCATGACGAACAGTGGAAGTGGCCAAATTGTGTTAACCAACTTAACCATGGGAGGGGCTTAAAGGGGTAGGGTTAAATAATAAAAAAAAGCCTTCTTGTACCCATAAAATATGCTTTGCCACAAGTAAGAGTCTCACAGACATGTATACACCTCAGCATAATAATAAAAATAAAAGAAACTTATATTGTACATATGTAACATCAGGTCATTCTGGAGGAGTATGTAATGTACAACAGGTCATTCTGTCCCCCAGTAAAATCCCGCTCCCCCCCCAAGCCAGTCTGTCCCCCAGTACAACACCCCTCCCCCCAGGCCAGTCTGTCCCCCAGTACAACTCCCTCCAGATCAGTCTGTACCCCAAAAAAAGGGATTCCTCCATGCAAACAAATTAAGTGGATGGAGAGATCCCTCCCCCCTGCAACATTGTCTGCTTCATCGTACAATCCTGCCCAGACCAGTCTGTCCTCCGGTACAATCCCTCTGTACAACCAATAACCCCCCCCCCCCAAATCCCAGGTCAGTCTGTCCACAAGCACAGTCAAACCACTAAACTCAGTGGCATGTGAAATTTCCTCCCAGGCTCAGGATAACATCAGTGGCTGTCATTTTTTGCAGTCACAATTCCCCTCTATGGGTGTATTGTGCATCAGGGCACAGTGGGCCCCACCTCCCTCTGGGCCCATGTGCACCACACACTTTGGAACCATGAATGATACACCAATGTTCTTGTGCATCACTTACTCATGAAAAAATTTTTTTCTAAGTAAACCTGTGTGCAGCTGAAAGCTATAAGTAGGAACATAGATTGTACAGGTGTATTCCCTTTAAGGAATGGATACACAGGAGCTGAATTTGCTGACTTTATTAGCTGCAAGTTCCAGGACTGTCATTCTTATTTTTGCTTCTTAGTGAGTCATACAAACAATTCACCTATTTCAGGTTTCTCAGCATCCAACTTACAAATGCAGCATGCTTGTTCCAGGTTCCTGGTCAGAAACTTACAAAATAGTAAAAGAGGATAAGAATAACAATCCTGGAGCCTGCAACTTAAAATGGACCTATGGAGAAAAAATGGATTTTTGTAAGATCTTACCGTAAAATCCTTTTCTCTTAAGCTCATTGACCGACATAGTCTTCTTGATTCTCAAGAGCTGGGTTATGTTGTCTCCGCAGGAGTAGGACTAGGCAGAAAGACAAAACGTTCTGGCTCCACCTTAGGGGCAGTCCCTGAGGGTATATCCTCCCTCTCTCTGCAACAGGGAATCAGTTCTGTTCTAAAGCAGTAACAGAGAATTTAACCCAACCCAACTCAATGATAGAGGGGCGGGTACTACGTCTGTCAATGAGCTTAAGAGAAAAGGATTTTACGGTAAGATCTTACAAAAATCCATTTTTCTCTATCGCTCATTGACAGACGTAGTCTTCTTGATTCTCAAGAGCTGGGACATCCAGAAGCAGTGCCACAAATGAGGGGTGGGATTGACAAAATCAAATCCAATCTAGAAGGCCCAACCGGTGCCAAACTAGAAGTTTTAAAGGCTCATTATAAACAAAGAATGAGACTAAAAGAAAAATTTCCAACGGAAAAAAACCCTCGAGGTAGACCACTGGTCTCCTCAAATTGCGGCCTGCAAAACCTTGCGGCCAAACGAGGCATCAGACGATGCCATTACATCAACTTTATAATGTTTTGTAAAGGTATGCACCGACGACCAGGTAGCCGCCTTGCACACCTGGACCACTGACGCCTGATGGCGAAAGGCCCATGACGCACTAAGCGCCCGAGTGGAGTGCGCCTTTACAGGGAACGGGGGCTCCCGACCCTTAATAGAATAAGCCTGTACTACCGTCTGTCTGATCCATCTGGAAATGGTCGCGGCAGATGCAGGCAACCCCTTTTTGGGTCCATCCGGGATCACAAAAAGTGAATCCGTCTTGCGAAACGAGTCTGTCGTTTTCAAGTATACCCTGATCGCCCGGACCACATCCAAGGAGTGTAAAGCAAACTCCCGAGGATGACTGGGCTTAGGACACAGGGAAGGTAACACAATTTCTTCATTCAGATGAAATTCTGAAACCACTTTTGGTAGGAAGGATGGATTCAGACGAAGAACCACCTTATCTCTATGAACCACCAGATATGGTGAACGACAAGATAATGCGGCCAGTTCTGACACCCTGCGTGCAGAAGTAATAGCCACCAAGAAGGCCACCTTCTGGGACAACGTAGGTAGAGGAATCTCCCTAATATCTTCAAAGGGAGGTTTCTGAAGAACCGACAACACTAAATTAAGATCCCAGGGGGGTAACGGCGCGTGCACTGGCGGAGCCAGATGTCGCACCCCCTGGATGAAATTCCGCACCAAGGAATGAGTAGCCAAAGGCTTCTGAAAGAAGATAGCTAATGCTGAGACCTGACCCTTGATAGTACTCAAGGCCAGTTTCTGCTCAACCCCTTGTTGCAGAAAAGCTAATATTCGACTAATCGAATAAGACCGAGGACGGAACCCCAAAGGTTCACACCATGCAATGTAGGACTTCCATGTGCGATGATAAATCTTTCTGGAAGTCGCTTTCCTTGCTTCAACTAGAGTAGGAATAACTGAAGCTGACAAACCTTTGTCCTTCAGCACCTGGGTCTCAATAGCCAGGCCGTTAAAGCCAGCGATCGTAAAGCAGGATGGAAGATCGGTCCCTGAGACAGTAGGTCCTCCCTGAGAGGAAGTCTCCACGGGACATCCGCCACCAGTCTGACCACGTCGGCGTACCAAGCTCGACGAGGCCAGTCCGGAGCTACCAGAATTACTGGAATTCCTTCCTCCTCTATCCTGCGAAGAAGTCTTGGCAGTAACGCGAGAGGAGGGAAGGCATACATTAGCTGGTATTGCCCCCACGGGGCGATCAGTGCGTCTGCGGTTTCTGCTAGAGGATCGCGGGAGCGAGCCACGAATCTCTGAACTTTCCTGTTGAATCGTGATGCCAACAGATCCACATCCGGGGTGCCCCACCGTAGGCACAACTGGTGGAAAACGTCTGGATGGAGGGACCATTCCCCCTGATCCAGAGTCTGACGGCTGAGATAATCTGCCTGCCAATTCTCCACCCCCGGAATGAACACCGCAGAGATTGCTGGAACAAATCGTTCCGCCCAGCGAAGAATGCAAGCCACTTCTTTGGCCGCTCGGACACTCTTGGTGCCCCCCTGGTGATTGACATAAGCCACGGCCGTGGCATTGTCCGACTGGATCCGAACCGGGCTGCCCTGGAGCTGCTTGGTCCAGTGAATCAGACAAAGTCTGATCGCTCTCAGTTCCAATACATTTATCGGTAACCTGGATTCTTCCGGGGACCAAAGTCCCTGGACAGATAACTGACCGAGAATTCCTCCCCATCCGGATAGACTGGCATCCGTGGTCACTATCGTCCAATATATTGGCAGAAATGACTTTCCCTGGCTGAGCATCGGAGACCGAAGCCACCAGACCAGAGACTCTCTGGTCTGTTTGCTCAATCGGATCTGATTGTCCAGGGATTCCGGATTCCGATTCCATCTGAGAAGAATCTCTTGCTGAAGAATTCGGGTATGGGACTGGGCAAATGGGACTGCTTCGAACGAAGCCACCATCAACCCCAGAACCCTCATGCAAGTCCGAAGGGAAGACCAGCTGTTGGACAGTAACAACTGGACTGCTGATTGAATCTTTCGGAGCTTCCCTACCGGAAGAAAAACTCTTGTCCTGACTGTGTCTAGAATTAGACCCAGATATTCGAGCCTCTGGGTGGGAACCAGAAATGACTTTTGCTGGTTCACCAGCCACCCGAATTCCTGTAAAGAAATCATAGTAATTTCTATGTTTTGTAGCAAGGTCTGAGGAGACTCTGCATGAAGCAGAAGATCGTCTAGGTAACCAAGAATCGATATGCCTCTTTGGCGCAGTAGTGCCAACATTGGGGCCAACACCTTCGTGAAGACCCGCGGAGCCGTGGCGAGACCGAAAGGTAATGCCACAAACTGATAGTGGTTCTCTTCTACGGAAAAGCGTAGAAATCGCTGATGTCCTGCGAAAATGGGAATGTGAAGATAGGCGTCCTTGATGTCTATGGACGCTAGGACATCCCCTGGATGCAGGAAGGCTGCTACTGTGCGAATGGACTCCATTCTGAATCTTCTTATGTTGACAAAAGAATTGAGTGCCCTTAAGTCCAGAATTGGACGCACTTTATCCTCTTTCCTGGGTATTGTAAATAGGTTTGAATAAAACCCTTGAAACCGTTCTGTCCAAGGAACGTGGACTACCACTCCTTGTTGTAGTAAATCTGTGACTGCTCTCCGCAGATCTTCTAAACGATCCGGGGATAGTCGGATATTGGAAGGGAAGAATCGCGCCAGTGGGAGAGATTGAAACTCGATCTTGTAACCCTGACCTTATGACTTCGCAAACCCATTTGTCCGGGATTCTGGAAAGCCATGGATCCGGGAACCGGCGAAGACGTCCCCCCCACCCCAGTTATGGGTGGGGGCGCACCTTCAGGCTTTGGACGGTTTATCTTCAGGTCTGGAGGGGGCGGGCTTTTGCTTGCCCGACCAACGACCCCTGACGCCTCCTGCAGGAGCTTTGGAGGACTTAATTTTTTCACCCGCGGGACGAAAAAACCTCTTGTGAGCAGAAAAAGAAGGCCCTCGTCTTTGACGAGTTCCTTTACCTTTAAAATTTTGCGGTAAAAAGGTGCTCTTTCCACCCGTGAGATCCTTAATGATCTCATCTAAGTTGGCTCCAAATAGACGCTCTCCTAAAAAGGGGATATTAGCCAATGCTTTTTTGGAACCCTGGTCGGCTAACCAACCTTTTAGCCACAGTGTACGCCTGAGAACCACTGCTGAGACTGATGCTCGCGCCAATAATGGAGTGGCGTCTAACGCCGCATCACACACAAACTGTAACCCCTGTATCATTTGTTCCAACAAATCTGATACCGCCTGAGGGACCTCTTCTAAGTCCCGGCGTAACCACTTGGTCCATTCAGTTACAGCCTGCGAAACCAGACCAATAGCTATTATAGGTCTGAAAGCTGATCCAATCAAGATGCGTGCGAGACATAGCTTCTATCTTGCGATCCACTGGATCTTTAAAAGACGGAGCGTCTTCTGGAGGAATAACCGTGGCTTTATTCAATCTAGCAATTGGTGAATCCACCAGAGGTGGTTCTGTCCATTTCTTAATGAGGGTTTCCTCAAACGGATAACGCCTGTTAATGTGTTTAGAAATAGTAAAAGTGCGTTTTGGCAGACGCCATTCTTCTTCGATTGGATTGCCAAAACATTTGGGCAATGGAAAAACCTTCGCCACTTTGATGCGTTTTTTAGTCCCAAAAGGGATTTCAGTTTCAGCTATTTCCGATGGAATACCCTGTAATCTTAAGGTTTCTTGAACAGATACAATGAGTGCGTTTACCAACGCTTCCTCTCGGGCTATGGCTGATGCCAAAACATCCTCCTCGCTGTCTGAAGAGACAGGACCCGAGACACCAATCCCAGATGAAGTACCTGCAACTGCAGAAATAGGCTCAGAGTCTGAATCCGAGGTTTCAGATAATAAGGGGTTAGGCGGGGGTCGCTTTCTTGCGCCCTGTCCCTGACAAGCCACTTCCACCCGGGACACAAAAGTTTCCATAATAGCTGACAATGATTCAATTGTCAGTGGGGTGCTGGAGGATCCTGCAGACCCCTCGAGGGGATCCGGAGGAGATACATGAGTGGCAGGGTCCATGTTAATTCAGGACACCTTTGCCAGCAAAAACAAAAAAACTTTTTTTTTTTTTTTTTGTGTGTCTCCCCCTAGCGCAATAGCGCCCCTCAGAGTACCTGCTTCTCGATCCCACAGAGAGAGAGAGGGACCCCCAAGGCTCACCAACCGATGCAGTGAAGTTTCCAACCAACTGCAGTCAGCGTCTGTCTTTTACAGACTGGAAGGAGCTGTTGCTTTTTCCCGGGTAGCATAACGAGGAAAGAAAAAAGGGAACGTTTACTCACCATACCAAACCGACAGGCACCCTCTCTTCACAATACCCTCTCCACCGGGGTGGGGGGTTGTGGACCACTCCGGACGCCTCGACTCTCTGGTTCCTGGCGTCCAAGCGAGACTTTTAACTCGCAAGGTCAGTCCCTCCACTGGGACTCCGTCGCGGCCGACCCAGCGCGGAGCTCTGGTCTGCACGCGCTCGTAGGCAGAAACCGGGGTGACCACTGGATCTCAACATCCAGCCCGTCGCCCGGCCCCGCATACTTACTTGAATGTGTCGCGGCCGACCAAGCGCAATGCAATGGTCTGCGCGCGCTCGTAGGCCGGCTGGGGTGACCACAAGTGTCGCCCAGTCCGGCATTTTTGCTTGAAGGTCTCACAGGAAAAACAGTGGAGAAAAACTACCTAAAAAATGTATTTTTCTAAAGAAAAAAAGTCTTGCCAGGACCAAAAGATCCCAGCAAGGAACTTAGGTCCTTACTCCTGACTAGACAGAAAAAAACTGATTCCCTGTAGCAGAGAGAGGGAGGATATACCCTCAGGGACTGCCCCTAAGGTGGAGCCAGAACGTTTTGTCTTTCTGCCTAGTCCTACTCCTGCGGAGACAACATAACCCAGCTCTTGAGAATCAAGAAGACTACGTCTGTCAATGAGCGATAGAGAAATACAAATATATTTGATGTGCTCTGTCACTAGTATTAAAACAGCACTTTTGTTTTTCTTTTTTGGAGCCCCCCATGCCTTAACCGTTTTACTATCTGTTGATTCTGCCAGTAGATGTTATTTTCCCCCTTCTCTAACAACGTGTCAATGTTGGCTGTTCTGCATTGAAAATAAATGGCAGTGTTGCTATCCAAAAATTGATATGTAATTTTAAATGGACTTTAATTAAGAGACAAATGAAGGTCCCACTCTGGCTGATAACAGGAACAGTGTTTTTCTATTTTGGAAAAACCTTATAAATAAAAGCCGACTGCTGAAAACACCTCTGTTGTGTTCACAGACCAAGCTAGACGGTTTTGTCTGTGTAACACCCTCTAGTGTGTGCTTCTAGTAGTGGCAATGTGGGGAAAATATAGATGGCTCTGGGTTAGACCCGAGTCATTGAATTGGGTCAGGGTTACTAGAGGCCAGGGCTGGATGACTTATCCTGGCAGCTCTCTAAAACCTCCCCCCTGTTTCTAGAACATTGGAGAATGTTCTGGAACTAGTGGGTGGGAGTAAGTAGAAGCTGTCTTGAATATTTATGTGCCAATCCCCAGGAGTAAGCCTGGTAGGGAATGGACATGGGCCATGTCAGCAGGGGAGTTGGGTTGAAGATGGAGAAGCAGCGTTTAGGGGGGCTGTTGGTGGCCCTTGAGGAACCCCTTACGGGGGGGGGGGGGTGGACAGAGGATCTTGCATTAAGCTGGGAGCTCAGGAAATTTGGCCTGGAAGAATCCCATCACAGGAGCCAGCTGGAGGGATTTTATACTGGAGAAGCAGGGGGAAGGAGCAAGCAGAGACAGTGAGTAGATCAGTACGGTGCAGGGACAAGACAAGGGGAGATGCTGTCAGTTGTAACAGTGCTCTCTTGAACACCATAGTGTGCCAAGTAGTCATCTAAACTTGTCCTTGGGAGTCTCTATGGGTGTGTGCCATTCAGGCAGGACTGGTGCAGGGAGTCAGTCAAGAGGACTGTGAAGAAGAGCAGCCAGGTGGGCTAGCATTCTGCAAGCAAGTGAAACTGGACTCAGTGGCCACAGGGAAGCAGAAAGGACTGTATGTTATGCTGTTCACTCCATTTGTGCTACTTTGCCAAAGGGGCTGAGAGCTCCAGCCTGTATTTGGCCTCTAAACTGCTAGTTCCACCAGGAGGTAGCAGCAGGTGCTGTACAAAGGAATAAATAGGGAGGAAGTTGTCCCTTTGTTCTGTGTTTGGACATTTTAAAGTTGGGCATCCCATAATTTCCCTACCCCATCCAAGTTATTATCCCCTAATAAAACAACAAAACAAGCCAATGACTGTTTTTCTGTAAAGAAGTGAATAAAGGAAATGATAAGAGTGCAGAAGAGGGGAACCCTAACCCAGCTCCTCTTACAAGGGGTGTGCTACATTTGCATACAAATGTGGGCAAAAACAGAATTATATGTATTTAACCGCTTGCCGACCACCGCAAGTAGATATACTGCGGCGGTCAGCCCCGGCCAGGCAAAGTGACGTATATATACGTCACTAGCCTGTGACCGGCTTGTGAGCCAATAGAGGGCGAGCGCGCGCCCGCCCTCTATTGGCCGCCCGCATTTCTCCCTCTCTACCGACGATCGTAGTGTGACCGGTGGACCCGATGTCCGCCGGTCACACTACGATCGTCGGTAGAGAGGGAGAAATGCGGGCGGCTTATGTAAACAAGCCGCCTGTCATTCCCCCCTGTGTAAAAATGGAGATCAGACGGTTCTACTATGTATAACCGTTGATCTCTGTTTTTACAATAGTAGACATGTCCCATCACAGTTAGAATCATGCCCCTAGGACACACTTAACCCCTCCCTCTCCAATACAGTTAACCCCTTCCCTGCCAGTGTCATTTTTACAGTAACAGTGCATATGTATAGCACTGATTACTGCAGTAATGTCACTGGTAACCCCAAAAGTGTCAAAAATGTCAGTCAAGGGTCCGATCTGTCCGCCGCAATGTCGCAGTCCCGCAAAAAAAATCGCAGATCGCCGCCATTACTCGTTAAAAAAAAACACCAAAAATGACAAAAATCTTTCCCTTTGTTAGTAAACGTGATAACTTTTGCGCAAACCAATCAAAATAAGCTTTTTGCGATTTTTTTTACCAAACATATGTAGCATAAAACAAATTGGCCAAAAATGTTAAAAAATTTTGATTTTTACATTTTTTTTTGGGATTTTCATATAAAAAAATGTGAAAAATATTGTTATTTTTGCAAAATTTACGCTCTTTTTTGTTTATAGCGCATGATCAAAAAATCGCACAGGTGATCAAATACCACCAAAAGAAAGCTCTGTTTGTGGGAAAAAAAGGACGTCAAATTCGTTTAGGTACAGCATCGCACGACCGCGCAATTGTCCGTTAAAGTCACGCAGTAAAAAAAATCGCAAAAAAAACCCTGGTCAGGAAGGGGGTAAAGTCTTCCGGGGCTTAAGTGGTTAAAAAAAAAAAAAAGAAAGAAAAAAAATAAGAGGACTTCATATACTGAACATGATCATAACAGATATTAACCCCATACATTTACCAGATATTTTTAAATAAAAATATTTTTTACAATACTGTGCCTTTGAGTCATTGACATTCCTTTGCTCTTTCAAATAATCTGAGCACATCTTAAGAGCTTTGCAGCAAATCAATTATAACATTTTATATATATTTCCCTATTGCGTGAAGTAACTGGCCTCAGGTGATACACAGAGATGAAACAAATCCTCCTACATAGGGCTGCTGTTAGAAATCACAGGGCCCCGTTCAATATAAAAACAATATTTTCACCAAAAAACCCCACTAAGATAATTATTAGTGGACACAAACACAACATAACTTATAAAAGTCATGTTAAATCTAAAAGATAAAACTATTGAGTTAATGGGATTGTAAAGTCAGAAGATTTTTTTATTTTTTATTTGAATGCATTCTATGCATTAAGATAAAAAGCCTTCTGTATGCAGCAGGCCCCCCTAATACTTACCTGAGCCCCCTCTCTATCCTGTGATGTAAACGAGTCCCTTGGCTGTCCGGGACTCTCTCTCCTGATTGGTTGAGACAAAGCCATGGCGCCATTGGCTCCAGTGGCTGTTAAGGTCAGTTAGCCAATCAGGAGAGAGAGAGAGAGGGTGCGGGGCTGAACCGTGTCTGAATGGACACAGGGAACTGCAGCTTGGATAGGGTGCCCCCATAGAAAGCTGCTTGCTGTGGGGACACCCGACAGGAGGGAGGGGCCAGGAGCACAGAAGAGGGACCCGAGAAGAGGAGGATCCGGGCTGCCCTGCGAAAAACGAACTGCACAGAGGAGGTAAGTATAACATGTTTGTTATTTTATTTTATTTTTTTTTTGTTTAAACAAGACTTTACAATTACTTTAATTAATGCGGTCTATGGGCCCAGTCGCATGGGCCCTGTGAATATATAATAGAGGACCAGCGCTTTTCCTAAAGATGCCAATCTCCAATGCAGTTCATACAGAGAAGGAGAAAGTGGATCTGGAGGGAAATAACAACGCACAAGACTTTTGGATGATGGTTCACAGCAGACTTTACTTGACCCCTATTGAATATTAAGGGTATGTTTTTCTGGTGAGAACAAAAGAATATCTTTATGGACTGCATTGCACATTGGGATCTTTAAGAAAAGCACTGATCCTGTGTTATAAAATTTCATCTGCCAGGTGTGCTTAGTTTTCCAGCTGCTGGGATTGTTTTGATCCTTTCCTGTACTATGGTATTCTTTATACTACATAGGAGCTGTGGCTTGTACCGTGTGAATCAGTGTTTTATATGGGGCTGGAGATGTGTGCAAGCAGCCTATGTTACTCTAAAGGGGATGCAACGGCTGTACAAACACAGCCACAGGTCCTAATTCCACAGGTGTATTGATGCAGGTCTATGGCCCCTGAACACTGACAAAAGTGTATTTGATTCCACTCACCCACACTTGCACAGCTGTCAAATTAGGACTTGCGGCTGTGTTTGTACAGCCGCTGCATCCCCATTGAGAAACCGGTGGCTCTAGTTGCACAAACAACCTGCTCATTCACACTGTATGGCCTGGAGAACCTGTGTAAATGAGCCCCTAACTTTTTCACATTTTCTTTACAATTATTTTAAATTCTTTTTTTTTTCACAACGCTGTTGGAAGAAGGACTTGAAATCTAAACAGACCCATAATCTCTCACTTTTGAGACTGAGAAAGGAATTGAGGATATAGATCCTCTATCCTTTCTCTGAAGCCTCAGCTGCACTGCAGATGAATGAACAGGAAGCACCCTGTACAGGGCTCACTGTTCATTCACAAACTGAAGCATAGTAAACATGGTTTACTATGCTTAGGTTAACAATGATTAAAGTTAGTGATCGGTATTCATCACTCATTGTGTTAATTCAAAAAACAAAGGGGCTGGTAAATATGAAATATTTACTACCCCCCCACACAATCCTGAAAAGATCCCCTGTGCCCAGAAGCAGCCAGTGTGAGAGGGGAAGAGGAGAAGCTGGAAGTACTGTGGGAGGGGGACACAGGGGGGCACAGGTCGCAGGATCCTGGACAGGAGGGGATAATTGGTGTGGTGGGGGGGGGGCATTTACTGGAAGCAATGTCTTTTAGTTCCCCTCTGCAGCAGCTGAAGGCCAGCAGGAAGGAAAGGAGGAGAAGCGGACTTCAAGCTGCTGCAGGAGGGACTACAGGGAAATGGTTCCAGTAAATGTCCCCCCTCCCCTTCATTGATCACCCCCTCCTGTCCAGGATCCCCCTTTCCCTTGCTTGTAAACTGCCCGTGTCCCCCTGTTGAACTAATGTGGCTTGGACCCTGTACAGGGGCGCCATCAGTACCCCCTTAGCAGTGACCCTGCTCCTCCATAAGTTGTACCTGTTTATCTGCAGCACTCTCTCCTCTACATCAGGTCAAAATACACAGGTGAAAGGATTTTTCTCAGCAGTAGAAGTAAGGTAGTGGGAATCATACACTGCATAGCTAGAGCACAGAGCACCATGTGGAGGGAAAGGACACACCCCATGTGTAAAGGGTATTAGTGAAACATACACAGCTGAAGCTGTCAAGTCACCTGCTGTATGCTGAAGGTGGGTAGGGCAGTCACCCCGGATTCCATTGTATCAGCAAAACCTATCAGGACTGACTCATACAGATAGCAGAGGGAAGAAAGATCAGACAGAAATTATACGTCTTTTGACAGAGGTACACACTATAAAAGGATATAATTTGTTAATTTTAATGTCAGAGGTTAAACCTTTAAATGCAAGGTGGTGTGCAGTACCTGTATGACGTTCAAATCTCTAAAATAAAATTTACTCCTGGCTCAATAAAAAGGTTCAACCAACCTACTTGTGAGGACGATGCATGAATGGGAAAATGGGTAGATCACCCTAGATCTGAGGGTGAGTGTTGTTAAAATGCTTTGTAAGGCTTTATCGACCCTGGGTTCTGGAGCATCCTGAGTTTAAATACAAGCACTTTAAATTGTTATAGATGTCACATGACGTAAACAGGAAGCAGAGCATTGTGTCTTTGTTCACACTTACTGTTTGAAGGACAAAAGTTTAAAGTATTTACAAAAGGAATGCTAATTTTGGTCTAAAATTGTCCAAAACTATCTAATTTAGAAAAAAGAGAAAGGGGATATATTTAATAACACATATGGCACTTTTCCACTGCAAGTACCGGCTCGGCTCTACTCAGCCCTGCTTGGCCCGGTTTGCTTTTCCACTGCTGGTACCGCATGGTATAGTGTCGGAACGGTACGGTATAGGTTTGCTTTTCCACTAAAGTAGTACTAAAGTTAAGTGGGTGGGATAACAACGGGGTGGGTGGGATTCTCTGACCAATCAGTGGCTAGTAGTGACTGCATGCAAAGGATTGTGGGATATGGTACCAGTTTGGTACCTGTTGGCAGGGCCAGATTAACGTAGGGGCTATTGGAGCTGCAGCTCCAGGCCCCTACCTTTTATATAGGCCCCAGGTTGGCCATATTCACTGTTACCGCTCTTCTGTCACTTGTAAACACAGAAGTCTGGCTTCTATGCTCGCTTCCCCAGGCAGCTCCCTCAGAACCTCCCCACACAGCACGAAGGACGGACAAGGAGGGACAGTTGCCGATGCATGGATGTGTTTATGGGCTTCAGAGACAGCATCCCATGTTGAATTAGGCATGCATGGCTGCACCCTTCCTCCTCTGGGTGCATGCCAAGGCACGGCCCTTAAGGCCCTTCAAAATCCTCAGCACCAAGACCATGATGCTCTTAATCCGGCCCTGCCTGTTGGAACCACAATCGAGTAGGTATTGTTTTTTCAGAGCCGTACCGTACCGCACCGTTCCATGCAGTGGAAAAGCAAACCTATACCGTACCGTACCGAACCGTTCCGACCCTATACCATGCGGTACCAGCAGTGGAAAAGCACAAAAGCGTGCCGAACCGTTACGGTTCCATGCAGTGGAAAAGCGCCATTATAGTGGTATAAAGTGCAGCACTCTATTCCAGATAAAGTGACATAAAAGCAAAAAAACTGCCCTAAAAAATCAAGCATAGTATTTGCAAAAACATACGTGTGCAAAACAAAAAATCCTTAAAGGGTAATTCTACTTTCGCAGGGGAAAAAAATAGCAAATAAACGAAAAATAATATAGCGTATACAATTGCGACACAAGTCAAATTGTTGTAATTGAATGTTATTAAAAAATTACCTTTCCTTTTTAATCTGCAGCCGCTGTAATTTTCTGAAAATGCAATGCAAAGAATGTGTGCTGAACACACCCCAGAAACATCAGTTCCTGCTTGTGTGATTGGCTAACTGATTTTCGCAAAAGTCCGCACTAAGATACAAGTCAGATTTCAGACATCCCTTGCAACAAAAATGTCATTTTTGGTGAGATACTCCCAATAGGAAATCATGACTAAAGGGATGCCGACCCAGCAGATTTCCTCATTAGAGCCCTGCAGAAGCCACAACTAATTGTAAATTATGAAACCACTCCCATTACATCCATTTTTCCCACAGGAGCACAGAGAAACACACAGGGATTTCTTCAGGTAGGAATCTGCAACAGGTTGTTATGATCCTTGCAATGTACAGAGATCACCCAGATGAAAACGTTTTTTTTTTTCTAAAAAAAAGGGGAGTTACGCTTTAAATGCTAAAATCCCTACTAATACATTTATAATTGTACATAAAACAATGAAATGTGGACCAGGAAATCATTAAATGCTAGTGCAAAAATAAATGTCCCATAATCAGTATATTTACAAATCTTCTCAAAGTACTTAAGATAAATGTCCCCAAATGTAGAAAAGGCACCTCCACTCCGTCACCAAATGTGCACAAATCCTCCACCTTTATGCACTCACCAAACAGCTAATATACATAGGTATGTATAATAGCTGATCCCAGATATCCATGGGATCCTCTGTAATCCAGCCTTCAATAGCCAGACTGGGGTTATTAGTAGGACTTTTAGCACTGCTTTGTTTTGCACACATATATTTTCGAAGATATTATGCTTGATTTATTAAGGCACTTTTTTGCATTTATGCCACTATCTGGAATGGAGAACTGCACTTTGCTCTTTAAATTTTGGTTTTATAAGGTTGTCACCTTTTTGTGCTGCGTTTTCCTTATGAGTGAAACTTATAGTGGTGTATATGTGGTACCTGAGATATCTTTTTTTTTCTTAGAAGAGTGAAGACTGGAACCAGTGAGCAGGGACATTTCCAACAAGTTGAATTTTTCAGTGTGATAACAAGCTCCTATGACTAATAGAGCTTGTTATTGCTCTCTTGGAGAGAAGACATGGACTGAGACTCATAAGTGATACGGAGCTTCTTTATGTATAGACTAAGTTATAAGGTTTGGGGTGTAAGAAGCACTGTAAGGCTGGTCAAACAGCTGGGTTTCATGGCAATGTAGTTGGTGGTGTGTAAGGCAATAGGCAAACATTACTGAAGAAATCATAAAATCCTGCTAATTAATCCCTTAGAGCCTAAGCCTTTTTCTGACATATGTTGCTTATAAGTAAAAATCAGTAATATTTGCTAGAAAATTTCTTGGAACCCCCGAACATTTTATATATATATATATATATATCTATATATATATATATATATATATATATATATATTTCAGCAGAGACCCTGGAGAATAAAATGGCGATTGTTGAAATATTTTATGTCACACGGTATTTGCGCAGCGATCTTTCAAATGCAATTTTTTGGGAAGGAATAAACTTGGGAACCCTGATTTAGGGGGAATTTTGGGGACTCTGAAGGGGAGTTCTGGGAACCCTGATTTAACCACTTACCCACTGCTCACATTGCTGCTACTGCAGCAATGTGGCTCGTTATCGTCCAGCAACGTAGACCTACGTCGCTTGACTCCTCCCCCTGTAGGCGGCGCTCCCGCTGTTTTCAGTCACAGCGGGAGTCGGGCCAGGGGATCTCCGCCGCTCTTCCCCGATCGTCATAGCTTCATAGCTGAACATCCGATCTGTCCTTGTGTCACTCAGTCACCTCCCCCCCACACGTTAGTAAGCACCAGGCATACATTAACCCCTCCCTCTCCAATAAAATTAACCCCTTCCCTGCCAGTGTCATTTTTACAGTAACAGTGCATATATATAGCACTGATTACTGCAGTAATGTCACTGGTACCCCCAAAAGTGTCAAAAATGTCAGTCAAGGGTCTGATCTGTCCTCCGCAATGTCGCAGTCCCGCAAAAAAAAATCGCAGATCGCCGCCATTACGCGTTAAAAAAAAAAACACCAAAAATGACAGAAATCTTTCCCTTAGTTAGTAAACGCAATAACTTTTGCGCAAACCAATCAAAATACGCCTATCATGATTTTTTTACCAAACATAGGTAGCAGAAAACAAATTGGCCAAAAATTTTTAAAAAATTGATTTTTACATTTTTTTGGGGGGGAATTTCATATAAAAAAATGTTAAAAATATTGTTATTTTTTCAAAATAAACACTCTTTTTTTGTTTATAGCGCAAAAGTAAAAATTGCACAGGTGATCAAATACCACCAAAAGAAAGCTCTGTTTGTGGGAAAAAGGACGTAAATTTTGTTTGGGTACAGCGTCGTACGTCCGCGCAATTGTCAGTTAAAGTCGCACAGCGCCGAATCGCAAAAAGTGGCCCAGACGTAAGACAGCAAAATCCTCCGGTGGTAAAGTGGTTAAGGGGGAAAGCTGGGGACTCTGGTGTAAAAGGGAACTCTGTGGTCACCAAAGCTCCCCCTTGCATCAGAGTTTCCAGAGTCCCCCTTACACTTCCCTTACTCAGTCCGCCACAGTCTAGGGCACGACAAGTCCCACTGCAGAAGGCTGCCATACCTGAGTCCCCACAGAGGGCACTGTAAATTCCAGTATAGTGCACTGCCATTCCTCCCTGAGGAATGGCAGCCTGCTACGCTTGGACTTGTACTGCTCTCTGTAGGGGACTGAGGAACTACTGCCTGCTATGCTAAGACTTGTAGTGCCCTCTGTGGGGACTAAGGCATGGCAGTCTGCTATTCTGGAACTTGTAGTGCCCTCTGTGAGGAACTGAGGATTCCTCAGTGCTCCACATTCTAGGGCACTATAAGTCCCAGCATAGTGGGCTGTCATCATTCCTCAGTCCCTCACAGCTGGGGGGAAAAACAACACAGAGTTAAACATCTAAAGGACAACTCCAACCAAAACTACCAATAATGTACATATGAGTCCATATGCTATATAATGTCACAGCCCCGCTACCCCTCACCTTCCACCTCGGGTGCTGTCATTGTGTAGGGTAAAGGGCTCCAGCTCCACCATGTTTGGCTTTGATGTCAGATATGCAGGACTGGCTCAGCTCCATTTTCTTCCCTGGCAACTGACTATGGCATCACGGGGGCACTCTCCTCCTCCCCCAGCCACCCAGGGGCCCTCTCTTTCTCCCCCAGCCACCAAGGGGCCCTCTCCTTCTTTCCCAGCCACCCAGAGGCCCCTCTCCTTTTCCTCCAGCCACCCAGAGGCCCCTCCCTTTCTCCTCCAGCCACCCAGGTGCCCTCTCCTTCTCCTGCAGACACCCAGGATCCCTCTCCTCCTTCTCCTCCAGCCACACAGGGTCCCTCTCCTTCTCCTCCTCCAGCCACCCAGGGTTCCTCTCTTTCTCCTCCTCCAGCCACCCAGGGTCCCTCTCCTTCTCCTCCTCCAGCCACCCAGGTTTCCTCTCTTTCTCCAGCCACCTAGGGTCCCTCTCCTTCTCCTCCAGCCACTCAGGGTCCCTCTCCTTCTCCTCCAGCCACTCAGGGTCCCTCTCCTTCTCCAGCCACCCAGGGTCCCTCTCCTTCTCCAGCCACCTAGGGTCCCTCTCCTTCTCTTCCAGCCACTCAGGGCCCCTCTCCTTCTCCAGCCACCCAGGGTCCCTTTCCTTCTCCCCCAGCCACCCAGGGTCCCTTTCCTTCTCCCCCAGCCACCCAGGGTCCCTTTCCTTCTCCCCCAGCCACCCAGGGGCCCTCATCTTCTCCTCCAGCCACCCAGGGGCCCTCTCCTTCTCCCTCAGCCACCCAGGGGCCATCTCCTTCTCCCCAAGCCACCCAAGGGCCATCTCTTTTTTCCCCCAGCCACCCAGGGGCCATCTCCTTTTCCCCTAGACACCCAGGGACCCTCTCCTTCTCTTCCAGCCACCCTCTCCTCCCCCAGCCACCCAGGACCTTCTTCTTCTCCTCCTCCTTCTCCTCCACCAACCATTCTAGGACTCTTCCAACTTCCTTGGGGCTCCTCACCCCTTTGCGTAGTAAAGGAAAAGGAATTGGCAGCACTCCAGGTTGAGTGAAAATCCAGATTTATTGACTGGACATCCAAATCTGACAATCGTGACAAGGTAGACGCGTTTCACACACTGTGTGCTTAATCATTAAACCACCTTGAGCAGTGAGTTCTTGTCTCTTCCTTTGCGTAGTAGACACCGCAAATCTATGACCAGCCAGCAGAGTGACAAGTCGGGGCCTGGTTACCTGTATGTTCCCGGGCCAGGGCAGAGCTTTCCTCACAGAGCAACAATCGATGATAGCAGAGTTAGCTGACCGGGCAGTCACTTCCTACTGATGCAGCTACACGCCCACCGATTCCTCCACATCTTAGGATTACATGATCAGACGGCCAATCCCCAGGCAGAGAAGGCGGGGTAAGTGTCAGCGGACAACAGACACCTGGCAGCCGCATTGAAGGGACTGCAGCCCACTGCTGCAACTTTTATATCCGAGTATTTAAAGCAATCTTTTACTTGGGAGATTTTCCTGACTGTGCCATTCTAAATGTTGTCACTCTGCCACTGGCCGCGAGGCCCCTGTAGGTGCGAGGCCTTAGGCGACTGCTTAATTTGCCTAATTAGAGAGCCACCTATGCTGCTGATTGACATTCCCAATTCCTTCGATATCTTTTTATATCCCTTACCTGTTTTATAAGTACCTTTTCCCGCAGGTCCTTTGACAATTCTTTTGCTTTCCCCATGACTCAGAATCCAGAAACGTCAGTGGAGCACTGGATAAAAGATGCATGGGTCTGTCAGGAGCTCAGAAACTCATTGACCTTTTATACGCACACACACACACTTATTAAGGGTAAATAGATCACAGGTGAGGATGGTTACCTTTAAAAGTCATTCAAACCCCTTTGTGTCAAATTGTATGCATGTTATTAGGCCAATTTCACCAGGGTATGTAAACTTTTGATCAGGGTAATTTGGGTAGTTGCTGTTGTCAATATGATTTAAAAGGAGTAAACACAGTTGATTGATAATAAATGGCTTCAGCCAAACACTAACCATGAGTGAAAGAAAAGTTTTTGTGTTATCATTCATATTCTGAAATGGCTAAGAAATCAGAAAATTCTGCCAGGGTACGTAAATTTATGAGCAAAACTAACTGGATTTGCAATTGTTTTTGCAATATTTTTTTATTTGCAATTTCTTTTCCCCACTGAAGTGTTTTCAAACTCATTGCAAGTTTTTTGGATCTTAAGGGAGGGTTTTTTTTTTTTTTTTTTAAACTCAATAAATTCTTTATTGAAAAGGTTGACAAAAACAAGTGATTAAACCGTGGCAAGGTATTATTAGTAAGACCAACCATGTCACAACAATACATGGAAAGTAGAGTATTTCTATCTTTAACAACAAAATGTATACACACTGCATTGGATCCTAACACAATCAGTCAACGCTACATTTCCAAAATTCTATCCAGAATTAAATCAACCAGTGATAACCACTGGGTGTCAAGCCAAGGTGACCATACTGCCTGATATTTATGTATGTAGAGGATTATGCATTGTCTATGTTGAAAGATATTTTCTTCTAACCGCATTGTATCTCCCACCACTGAGATCCATTCCACCCAAGAAGGAGGTTCAGCAGATTTCCAATGTCTAAGGATTAACTTTCTAGTATGGAATAGGGCCTGTGCTACAGCCTGTTTGTTGACCTCCTCCGCCTGTAGATCATCTAAGATGCCTAAAGGGCAAGGTTTAGGATCCTGTCTAATTGTAACCTGAAATACCTTTTTTATAGTGTCCAGGACTTTCCCCACAGTAAATACATAGTTTGGGGCATCGCCACATTAGGTGGATCATCTAGAACATATAGGGTCCTCTCTCATTCCCTTTTGCAGGCATAAGATGGGCCCTAAGTATGATGTACAGCCAGGGCCGGCCTTAGGGGTGTGCGAGCTGTGCGGCCGCACAGGGCGCCATGGGCAACAAGGGCGCCGTGCGGCCATCACAGCTCACAGAGGATCAGGCGATTCAGGCCACACAGCGGGAGGTGAGCGGCGACCGCGGCCTGGACAGGGTTAACACAGGCCGCCGCTCACCTCCCGCTGTGCGGCCGTGCTTCTGTCACCTATTGTTGCAGTGAGGCGAGCTGTGTATCTCTCACACAGCTCAGCCTCTGATCCTTCCACGCTGACTTCCCGCCCACACATCCCCGGGAGTGTGGGCGGGCGGGAGGAGGAGGAGAAGGGGCGGGGCGAGGAGGAGCTGACGATCTCTCCTCTGGCGTCAGTGCAGGGAGGGAGGAGAGATCGTCAGCTCCTCCTCGCCCCGCCACCTCTCCTCCTCCCGCCTGCCCACACTCCCGGGATGTGTGGGCGGGAAGTTTAAAGAAAAAAAAAGCTGCAGACAACGTAAGGTAAGTGAGGTCTCTCATTCAAAAAATGTGGGGGGGGGCTCTCTGATACAAGGGGGGGCTCTCTGATGTGGGGGGCTCTGTGTGAGGGGGGCTTTGTGTGGGGGGCTCCGTAGAGGGGGGGGTCTAATGTAAGGGGGGCTTTATGTGTGGGGTCTCTGATGTGAGGGGGGCTTTGTGTGTGTGTGTGTGTGTAGGGGGTCTCTGATGTTAGGGGGGCTTTGTGCGGGGGTCTCTGATGTGAGGGGGTCTCTGATGTGTGGGGGGGTCTCTCATGTGTGGGGTCTCTGATGTGAGGGGGCTTTGTGTCTGGGGTCTCTGATGTGAGGGGGGCTTTGTGTCGGGGGTCTCTGATGTGTGGGGGGGGTCTCTGATGTAAGGGGGCTTTTGTGGGGGGGTCTCTGATGTAAGGGGGCTCTGTGTGTGGGGTCTCTGATGTGAGGGTGGCTTTGTGTGGGGGGGCTCTGTGTGGGGGGTCTCTGATGTGAGGGGGCTTTGTGTCTGGGGTCTCTGATGTGAGGGGAGCTTTGTGTCGGGGGTCTCTGATGTGTGGGGGGGTCTCTGATGTAAGGGGGCTTTTGTGGGGGGTCTCTGATGTAAGGGGGCTCTGTGTGTGGGGTCTCTGATGTGAGGGGGGCTTTGTGTGGGGGGGCTCTGTGTGGGGGGTCTCTGATGTGAGGGGGGCTCTGTGTGGGGGGTCTCTGATGTGAGGGGGCTTTGTGTCGGGGGTCTCTGATGTGAGGGGGGCTTTGTGTCGGGGGTCTCTGATGTGAGTGGGGCTCTGTGTGGGGGTTCTCTGATGTGAGGGGGGCTTTGTGGCGGGGGTCTCTGATGTGAGGGGGGCTTTGTGTGGGGGGTCTCTGATGTGAGGGGGGCTTTGTGTCGGGGGTCTCTGATGTGAGGGGGGCTTTGTGTCGGGGGTCTCTGATGTGAGGGGGACTTTGTGTGGGGGGTCTCTGATGTGAGGGGGGCTTTGTGTCGGGGGTCTCTGATGTGAGGGGGACTTTGTGTGTGTGTGTGTAGGGGGTCGCTGATCTTAGGGGGGCTTTGTTTCTGGGGTCTCTAATGTGGAGGGCTTTGTTTCTGGGGTCTCTGATGTGAGGGGGGCTTTGTGTGGGGGGTCTCTGATGTGAGGGGGGCTCTGTGTGTAGGGGGGTCTCTGATGTGTGGGGGGGGTCTCTGATGTAAGGGGGCTTTTGTGGGGGGTCTCTGATGTAAGGGGGCTCTGTGTGTGGGGTCTCTGATGTGAGGGGGGCTTTGTGTGGGGGGTCTCTGATGTGAGGGGGGTCTCTGATGTGAGGGGGGCTTTGTGTCGGGGGTCTCTGATGTGAGGGGGGCTTTGTGTCGGGGGTCTGATGTGAGGGGGGCTCTGTGTGGGGGTTCTCTGATGTGAGGGGGGCTTTGTGTCGGGGGTCTCTGATGTGAGGGGGGGCTTTGTGTGGGGGGTCTCTGATGTGAGGGGGGGCTTTGTGTGGGGGGTCTCTGATGTGAGGGGGACTTTGTGTGTGTGTGTAGGGGGTCGCTGATCTTAGGGGGGCTTTGTTTCTAGGGTCTCTAATGTGGGGGACTTTGTTTCTGGGGTCTCTAATGTGGAGGGCTTTGTTTCTGGGGTCTCTGATGTGAGGGGGGCTTTGTGTGGGGGGTCTCTGATGTGAGGGGGGTCTCTGATGTGTGGGGGGGGTCTCTGATGTAAGGGGAATTTTTGTGGGGGGTCTCTGATGTAAGGGGGCTCTGTGTGTGGGGTCTCTGATGTGAGGGGGCTTTGTGTTTGGGGGCTCTGTGTGAGAGGGGCTTTGTGTGGGGGGTCTCTGATGTAAGGGGGCTCTGTGTGTGGGGTCTCTGATGTGGGGGGGGCTTTGTGTGGAGGGCTCTGTGTGAGGGGGGCTTTGTGTGGGGGGTCTCTGATGTTAGGGGGGCTTTGTGTGGGGGGTCTCTGATGTAAGGGGGCTCTGTGTGTGGGGTCTCTGATGTGAGGGGGCTCTGTGTGTGGGGTCTCTGATGTGAGGGGGGCTTTGTGTGGGGGGTCTCTGATGTGAGGGGGGCTTTGTGTGTGTGTAGGGGGTCTCTGATCTTAGGGGGTCTCTGATGTGAGGGGGGCTTTGTGTGGGGGGTCTCTGATGTAAGGGGGGCTTTGTGTGGGGGTCTCTGATGTAAGGGGGCTCTGTGTGTGGGATCTCTGATGTAAGGGGGCTCTGTGTGTGGGGTCTCTGATGTAAGGGGGGCTTTGTGTGGGGGGTCTCTGATGTAAGGGGGCTCTGTGTGTGGGGTCTCTGATGTGTGGGGGGGTCTCTGATGTGAGGGGGGCTTTGTGTGGGGGTCTCTGATGTGAGGGGGCTCTCTGATGTGATGGGTGGCTCTGTGTGGGGGGGGAGGGCTTTGTGTGCGGGGTCATTGATGTAAAGGGGGCTCTGTGTGTGGGGGTCTCTGATGTAAAGGGGGCTCTTTGTGGGGGTCTCTGATGTTAATGGGGGCTCTTTGTGGGGGGGCTCTGATGTAAGAGGGGCTAAGTTATTAGTGATCATAAAAAAGAAAAGTCAAATAAAGTGCAAAAAATGTGCAAGAAAATGTGCGCGCGGGGGGGGGGGCCACAGGATTAGCTCGCACAGGGCGCCTGAACACCTAAGGCCGGCCCTGTGTACAGCTGTGATAGTCTCTGTGCAGGATTAGGGGCACAGATATACTGCCTGAAGCTTCCTCCCACTGTTCTTCCTCAAACGCTCCCACATCCTGTTTATAGCGAGCCTCAGCTCTCAAGGGGAAGTCCCTCAGAAAGATAATCTGCAGCATGTAATAGCACCGAGATGTAAAACCTTTATATACTTCCACTTTAGACATATAGTTAAATATAGGTGTTGGGAGACTACCCAATTCCCAGACTTGGTTTGTGCATTACCTGCATGTTGAAGTTGTATATAATATAAGTGCAGAGTACGTGAAAGGTGGAATCTGGTTTGCAACTCGTGTAAGGAACACAATTTACCATTTTTAAAATTGTGGGGCAATAATGTGATACCATTATATTGCAGTATTTTCTGCCTTGCTTTGTTCCAGACCTTCTGCATGAGGGCATATGTGGGAAAACGTTTGCTAGACTTGCTAAATTTAAGGGCTTTCTGACCCACAGCAACATTGTTCCCCCCAGTCACATAGTGTAATATATGATCAGTGGCCTCTAGTTTACAGTGCCTTGCGAAAGTATTCGGCCCCCTTAAACTTTGCGACCTTTTGCCACATTTCAGGCTTCAAACATAAAGATATAAAACGAATTTTTTGTGAAGAATCAACAAGTGGGACACAATCATGAAGTGGAAAGACATTTATTGGATATTTCAAACTTTGTTAACAAATAAAAAACTGAGAAATTGGGTGTGCTAAATCATTCAGCCCCTTTACTTTAAGTGCAGCAAACTCTCTCCAGAAGTTCAGTGAGGATCTCTGAATGATTCAATGTTGACCTAAATGACTAATGATGATAAATAGAATCCACCTGTGTGTAATCAAGTCTCTGTATTAATGCACCTGCACTGTGATAGTCTCAGAGGTCCGTTTAAAGCTCAGAGAGCATCATGAAGAACAAGGAACACGTCAGACAGGTCGGAGATACTGTTGTGGAGAAGTTTAAAGCCGGATTTGGATACAAAAAGATTTCCCAAGCTTTAAACATCCCAAGGAGCACTGTGCAAGCGATGATATTGAAATGGAAGGAGTATCAGACCACTGCAAATCTACAAAGACCTGGCCGTCCCTCTAAACTTTCAGCTCATACAAGGAGAAGACTAATCAGAGATGCAGCCAAGAGGCCCATGATCACTCTGGATGAACTGCAGAGATCTACACCTGAGGTGGGAGACTCTGTCCATAGAACAACAATCATTTGTATACTGCACAAATCTGGCCTTTATGGAAGAGTGGCAAGAAGAAAGCCATTTCTTAAAGATATCCATAAAAAGTGTTGTTTAAAGTTTGCCTCAAGCCACCTGGGAGACACACCAAACGTGGAAGAAGGTGCTTTGGTCAGATGAAACCAAAATCAAACTTTTTGGCAACAATGCAAAACGTTATGTTTGGCGTAAAAGCAACACAGCTCATCACCCTGAACACACCATCCCCACTGTCAAACATGGTGGTGGCAGCATCATGGTTTGGGCCTGCCTTTCTTCAGCAGGGACAGGGAAGATGGTTAAAATTGATGGGAAGATGGATGGAGCCAAAAACAGGACCATTCTGGAAGAAAACCTGATGGAGTCTGCAAAAGACCTGAGACTAGGATGGAGATTTGTCTTCCAACAAGACAATGATCCAAAACATAAAGCAAAATCTACAATGGAATGGTTCACAAATAAACATATCCAGGTGTTAGAATGGCCAAGTCAAAGTCCAGGCCTAAATCCAATCAAGAATCTGTGGAAAGAACTGAAAACTGCTGTTCACAAACGCTCTCCATCCAACCTCACTGAGCTCGAGCTGTTTTGCAAGGAGGAATGGGCAAAAACTTCAGTCTCTCGATGTGCAAAACTGATAGAGACATACCCCAAGCGACTTACAGCTGTAAAAGCAGCAAAAGGTGGCGCTACAAAGTATTAACTTAGGGGGCTGAATAATTTTGGACGCCCAATTTTTCAGTTTTTTATTTGTTAAAAAAGGCTGAAATATCCAATAAATTTCGTTCCACTTCATGATTGTGTCCCACTTGTTGTTCATTCTTTACAAAAAATTACAGTTTTATATATTTATGTTTGAAGCCTTAAATGTGGCAAAAGGTCGCAAAGTTCAAGGGGGCTGAATACTTTCGCAAGGCACTGTATTATTGTTCTGAGGTAGAGGCCCTAGCAATGTGTTGTAGCTGGGCTGCCAAATAGTACAACCATGGATTAGGTAGTGCCATCCTGCCATTCACCTTTGATCTTTGAAGTTGTTCCAATTTAGTTTGTGGGGGTCTTAATGGAGGGTTTAATATTGACTTGGAAGAAGTCAAAGGCCCTATTTATAGCATGTACTAATATTCATTGGTTATCACTGGGACCAAAAATTAATCAGAATAGTAATAGAGGTAGTTGCAGGCATATTAGATTGCCTGCATTTCAGCACTTTTGCCACATTTTAGCAAGGCCAGGTTCATTTCAATGGCTAAACAAAGGGTATAGAGGTTGTACCTAGTTTCGCTGTTGAAACAGTCTTCTACACATTGTTCTTACAAACTTTCAGATACACCAGCCTATCTGGCAATTGGTAGAGTTGCCAAGCTCTTCAGTCCAAGCCTGAATTTGCACCTCCTTTGGGTAGAATGTTTTGGCTGAGGTTTTGATAGTTCTCCCTCAGAACCAGCGTCCAACAGTGGAATGATAAACTAAAATATTTCTCAGTCTTATTTTGGAGCTAAACTCATACATTAAAATGCTTTCTGATCCAGAGCCTCTAGTCATAGCTTTTTAAATCTGTTTGAATAGTTTTCTGAAATTGCAGCCAATTCCCCCAAACTCCTGACCTTATTTGTATTTTCCAGTAAATACCAGCTGGCTATGGCAGCTTTCTATCAGACTGTCATAAGCAATCAGGAAAAACCCCTGTGTTCACAGGCTTCGCATGAGCATGGGCAATGCTAGATTGTGCACAGTGGGAGTGAAATAACCTTCAATTCTTGTAAAGTCCAGATATCACCGTTTCCTCTGCAGCTTTTAGAGAAGAAAAAGAAAATGTGTAAATATGTAATAAACAAATTCCCTGAATAAGACACTAGGAAAGATGTTCACACTCATGTAAGTGCAATCAGCTATAACATTTCCCAGGGCTAATAAAGGACCTGGGCCAGATGGCTTCACTTTACAAAATATATTTTGTAAGGAAACCCTTAGGCAAAAAATCTCTTACTGTCCAATACCCGTGATACCATGTGCTCTAATTTTAGGCCCTTTGGCATTGCTGATAAAGATCCTGGCCATGATTTTGGCTGTTTGACTACCAGATTTATTCTGACCCAAAGTGGATTACCCTTTCCGTATATTGCCACCTTTATTTTCCTCTACTTGGCAAAACAAGTCTCCATAGAAACAAAACAAAAATACTGGATGGATGAAAAAGCCACACATGGGAAACTTCTTTTTAAGAAAATAACATCTGAATAGTTTAAAGTGGAGTTCCACCCTAAATTTATACTTACCTCCATCTTCTCGCTCCGGGTCACCTGAAAAACAAATGGATAATCGCAAATTTTTTTTTTTTTTTTACTTACCTTGTAGAGAAAATATACTTACCTTACTTCCTTCTTCCTCCCCTCGGCGGCCACGGCGATTTGTCACTTCCTGGATTTTGCAATGATTCCTGGGAGCTGAACGTCATCGCTCCGAGGAATCAATGCGCCTGCACCGGCCCCGATGTCAGTTCCGGGCGCACGCGTCATTCCCTTCTAAACAGCTTCTGGGCATGCCCAGAAGCTGTGGAGGGATGACGCGCGCGCACCGGAACTGACGGCGGAGCTGTTGCAGTGCATCGTGGGACCGAAGAAGAAGGAAGAGGACGCAGAAGAGGATCGCGCTGGCTTCAAGCTGCCCACACCTGAGATGGCAGCGCTGGACAATACATTTTCAAGGTAAGTATTTCTCCTAAAAGGTAAGTGCAACCTGGGACAGATCAGAGGCTAGCCATTGTGGAATGTACTAGCCCTGACTGTCCCGGGGGTATTTTTATTAAAAAAAAGTATAACCAGGGTGGAACTCCGCTTTAAATATAGTCAACAGGAACATAAACAACCCTAAGGTCAGAAGAAGAATTTTTAACTGGATTTCAAATGATACACATGCAAAATCTCCATTTCCCCAGTGCTGAGCTATGCATCTATTAGCCTCATTTAGGCACAGGCTGGCTCTAAGTTAGGTCATTTTCAATGCCTACTGTGTGATTATTGCTAATTAGTTCATTAGGCAGTTACACAAATATTGATACTCAGTAATTAGAAATACACCATATTACACAGGGAACTGAATGATATATGGATAATTTGTATGACAAATGTTCATTATTTCATTGATTAAGATGAAAAAGGCAATTGGCCTTTGTGATATGACATTTCATAATCAGAGAAAGTGGACCTAACTGTACTGAGTTGGCTAGACTGATGTTTTTTTCTTTTTCGGCACGTGCAGACCTCTTGCTACTTGTCTGCATTTTTTGTGGTTGAAAGTGGAGCTGTATTGTGTATATACAGTATATACAAATATAAACACACAAGCGGATTAATTTTGTTGGTACCCCTCCACAAAAAAAAAAAAACAACCCACAATTTTCTCGGAAATAGTTTGAATCGGAAAAAAGTAATTAGCCCCATCATTGTTTATTTCATATTTAAAGCATAACTAAAGGCAAAACTTTTATAGTTTTGGATAGGGTGCTATCTTTTTATTGCTGTCTATATTCCTGTTCGGGAGAGCCATCCTCTCTATTTTTCTTGTTTACTGTTTAATCTAAAGTAAAGAATAGAAAGAAAAGGGGTTTCATAAGCCCCTTTTCTATATGGGACAGTGACAGGCAGTTAGCTATGACAGGAATTCAGTTTGGCGGGTTTTTGTGAGGAGAATTGAGTTACTGAGGGGAATAATAAATTTACAGTTGCTGATTGGTTGAATAAGCCCCTATCATAGTTAGAGGTTTAGGTAGCTAGGGAAATTGTGTAAGGTACTTGTTTTTTCCAGATAAGTTTCCCGCCTTCTTTACCTCAGCCCAGCCTTATTTAAGGGGGCGCACAGGTAGCGGGACCCTCAGACCACCTCAGAAGCCTGGAGCGAGCGGTTCCCGTGTCGTCCGAATCTTCATCCGAGATGAGCCTCTTCCGTCAATTAATCGAAAGAGCTGGTGAAGGAGGAGGGGATGAGTGGGTTAGACGCTGCCTGGCTTTGCCTACCTTATGCCATTCAGAGCCTGTGAACCCGGTACCTGTTCCGCCGCTGAACATGGAGCCTGTCGCCGGACCGAGCTGGATAGAGGAAGCCGTGACCCCTGCGAGAGGAAGTACGCAAGCGGTGATCCCGGCGGGAGGAAGTTCACATTCGGTGACCCCGGAGAGAGGAAGATTGTCATCGGCGCAGGAATTGGACGCGGAGGACCGGATGACGACGGAGGTGCGCAGGCGCAGTGTATCGGGACCATCCGCTGAAGACTCCGGGACCGCGAAGAGGAGAAGACTGCCGCGCCGAAGATTCTCACCGCCAGCTGGGGACCGGAATGCTCCGAGACGCCAGAGGAGGTCCTCTTCACGGGCACGGGAAGCCGGCCAGGACGTCCCCCCCGCTGCAGGCAGGCTGGCCCGTTCCAGGGCAGCTTCTTCACGTCAGTCACCAACACCGGATCGTCCGCACGGGAGTGGAGCCAGTCACGCTGCAGGTGAGAGTGTTAACCCTGTGAGCGCTGCTGTTCTAGATAGGTCCTTTTCTGCCACTGCAGTGGCTACTTCCAGTGAGCCTTCCCTGTTGGCCGGTTTAGAAGGGAGCAGTACTTTGCCTACTCAGCCCCCCTCTGGGGATATTGCCCTTATTCTGCAAAAATTCCTGTCAGATTTTAAAAATTTGATAAGTCCCACTACTCCAGCTGTAGTGCAACCGGTGTCCTCCTCTATTACAGATGTTTAGGCGCCATCTAGCGGCCAGTCTGCTAATTGCGCTCCTGTTAGTAGCATTGCTTCAGTGTCATTGTCTGACACTAATATTTTACAGGATTCCAATGTGGGGCTAACCACTGTGGCACTGCCATCTGAGTCCCCTTCTTTTTTATTAGCCAAATCTCAAAATCTGCCCGAGGTATGCCTTAAAGGAGCTATGGCTTGTGAATTGTCCCCCTTGGGCTTTCACCTGTCTGATGCTGTCAAAGAAAATATTTGGAATGGCAATTTTGTAGACATTCTATCTCTTTTGCCATCAGCCAGAGAGTTTGTGTCTAAAGGTGACAAGAAGGAGGATGAGGAGAGAAAACGTCCAGTCACCAAGAATTTTAATAATTGGTTGCAGTCATTCTTCATATACGCTGCCGTATTGTGTGAGAGATTTCCGGCTAAAAGTACGGGCCTCTTTCAGCACCTTGATATCGTCCTAGAGGCGTATAGAAATTTTGGTGGCACAGCGTGGTATTCCTACGATGTGGCTTTTCGCCAAAAGCTGGCTGTTCAGACAAATTTGAAATGGGGGGTCAAGGATGTGAGTCTTTGGCTGGATTTGTTTCTCCCTCAGAGGCCTATTTTTAACCGTCAGTCCTTTCCTGGACAACAACCTCAACCAGCCACTCCCACTTTTCGCAAAGGAGTGTGCTTTAATTATAATGAGACGCAGTGTCGATGGCCTGGGACCTGCAAATATAGGCACGAATGCGCCTTTTGTGCAGGATCCCATCCCGTCCACAAATGTTTTAAGAAAATGCAGGGAGCCCAGAACCCCGGAAATTTTCCAAAAAGCCTCAACGCCGGTGAACCTACCCGCAATGCTCCCTTGGTTGCAACGGTACCCCGACAGGGTGAGGGCCACCCTAATATCTGAGGGCTTTAGTGATGGTTTTGTTTTGTCCAGGTTTTCAGGACAGGGCTGTTGCTTGGTACCAAATTTGAAGTCTGTTCAATATTTAGAAGATATTGTTGTTGAAAAAATCAATAAAGAATTAGAAGCAGGAAGGTTTGCTGGCCCTTTTGTTTACCCTCCTTTTACTAATTTCAGAATTTCCCCTCTGGGAATTGTGCAGAAGAAAGAGCCGAACACTTATAGGCTTATTCAT
The DNA here is from genome assembly GCF_965119305.1 of Pelophylax lessonae. Classification (NCBI taxonomy): domain Eukaryota; kingdom Metazoa; phylum Chordata; class Amphibia; order Anura; family Ranidae; genus Pelophylax; species Pelophylax lessonae. The sequence goes on along the minus strand of NC_138775.1, from coordinate 233,184,359 downwards.
CACTTATCGTTTCCCGCTGGTGGGTCTTTAAACGATGAAATAAGCGAGGATCTGGCTTCTGTGCAGTACTCCACTTTTGATGATGCCCTTGTGATTTTGAGAAGTTTAGGCAAAGGTGCGCTTATGGCAAAGACGGACATTAAATCCGCCTTTCGCCTGCTGCCAGTTCATCCAATGGCTTTCAACTCCTTAGGTTTTTATTTTCTGGGTTTTTTCTTTTTTGATAAGTGTCTCCCCATGGGCTGCTCGCTATCCTGCTTTTATTTCGAATGTTTTTCTTAATTTTTAGAGTGGGTAATTTCTTCCATGTCCAATTCTTCTAACATAGTCCATTATTTGGATGATTTTTTATTTTTAGGCCCTGCAAGCAATTTGGCATTCCACTAGCCCACGAAAAAACTGAATGGCCATCTACGTGCGTTCAGTTTCTGGGCATTACAATCGATTCTGATTTAATGGAATTCAGGCTACCAATGGAGAAAGTGGTTAAGCTAGAGCATTGCCTTTTAGTGATGATTCGCAAAAAGAAAGTTTGCTTGAAAGAGGTTCAGTCTCTTTTGGGTTTATTCGCTTTTGCGTCTAGGGTTATACCCCTTGGCAAGTTATTTGCAAGAAAGCTCTATTCCGCAATTGCTGGTCTAAAAACTCCCACAGCTCATGTTAGATTGTCAGCTGACACCAAGGAAGATATGCTGGTATGGATTCAGTTCCTGATACATTTTAATGGTAAGTCTATATGGCAAATGGATTTTATTCTGGATAAGGATTTTTTATTATCCACCGACTCAGCAGGCTCTGTGGGCTTTGCCGCAATATGGGGCAATCACTGGTGTGCTGATTCATGGTGCCATAGGTGGGTGTCATTAGGTTACACCCGGAATAGCGTGCTCCTTGAGCTTTTTCCCATCATTGTAGCTTTGGAGATTTGGGGTCATCAATTTCAGAACAGGCGTTTGATGGTGCGGACTGATAATAAAGGTGTTTTATTCGCTATAAATTGTCTGTCCTCGCCAGTGCTGAGGTATCTGGTTTCTAAATGATTGTTTTTAAATATTTGGATTAAAGCTTCTTTTATAGCAGGTAAGGATAACACATTGGCGGATTCATTGTCTCGCCGACAGATGGATCGTTTTTTCCAGCTGTTACCTACCGCGGATCAGACGAGTCATCATTACCCGGCCCGCCTTTGGGATATTTTTTGAATTTAGTCTCGGACAATATATGTAATTCTTTGGCCCCAGCAACCATGGCTGTATATCAGTCGGCATGGTCCATGTGGTTATCTCATCTAAATGATATTGGGGAACGCCAAGATGTTTTTTCTGAGCACTTATTATTGATTTTTCTAAATAAACTTTTTGAACAACGCTATTCATGGTCCCACGTTAATAAGATTTTGGCGGGGATATCTTTCTTTGTTAAGCTGCGTAATTTTCCCCCCTGTTCGTCCTTTTTTTCAATAAGGCAGGCTATGAAAGGTTACCGTAAAAGTACCTGGCAGAAAGATTCCAGGCAACCTATTACACCAGAAATTTTAGAGCGTCTATGTGAAGCTGCTGCAAAGGTATGTTTTTCTGTTTATGAGTCTGCTCTTTTTCAATCTGCTTTCTCCCTCATGTTTTTTGCTGCGCTAAGGGTGTCAGAGTTGACCACCGATGTGAAATGTGGTAAATCCGGTTTGCTAATGTCTGATGTTTTATTTTATGACACTTCAATGAGTATTTTGTTACGATTTTCAAAGACCGATCAGCTTGGGGTAGGTAAATGGATTCACTTGAATGTTTACAGGAATTCATGCATATGCCCCATTTTTCTGATGAAACAATTTTTGTCCGTACGACGCCATGGTCCTGGCCCAATTTTTATTCACCAATCTGGGAATCCTTTGACTAAATTTCAGTTCATAGCGGTGTTGAATAAATGTTTACGTTTTTTGAAGCTTGATCATTTGAAGTTGTCATCTCATTCATTCAGGATTGGGGCAGCAACAGAGGCTGCAAGAATGGGAGTTGATGCTGGCTGGCTGAAAAATATTGGTAGATGGCGTTCTAATGCCTACCTGTCTTATGTTCGACCTAATTTTGTTTTTTAATGTTTCCAGGACGCAGGGTCTCAGTGTGGATCGTGGGCCACTCGTTCATCCACTGGGCCCGGGCGAGAGCTAAAAGAAGAGTTTATACAGAAAACATCGGCTTGGATCCACGTCTCTTTCAGGTTCATTGGTTCAGCAAGAGAGGCATGAAATGGTCCGAATGTATATTTGAGGTCTGTAGGCTTATGCAGCTCCTTTCCCCTCCAGATGTTCTCATTGTGCATCTGGGTGGAAATGATGTGGGCAAAATTAGGACGCTTGATTTGATTTTTAGGATTAGGGATGATTTTGCTTTTTTACAATCTTTTTCCCCACACACAGCCTTTGTTTTTTCCGAGATTGTTCCGAGGCTGTCATGGTTCAAACACCCACATTTAAAGCCTTTAGAAAAAGTCAGGAGGAGAATTAATAGAGCTTTAGAAAAAATGCTGGGAGGTATGGGAATCGCATCTTTCAGACATTTGGAGCTGGAGGGTGGGATTTCCGGGCTTTATAGAAAAGATGACACACATTTATCGGATCTGGGATTGGACATTTTGAATGCTAATCTGGGCACTTGTGCTGAGAGGGCCGCGCTGTGGGGTGGTGACAGGCGGGTTTGATGCCGCCTGTCTATTGGATATTTTTTATTTAATATTTTATTATTATAAACCTGGATCGTAGTGTCGGGTTTATTATTTATGAGCTGAAAGCTTTGATGAGTTTTAATGTTATTTAAATAAATAATAAACGGCCGCGGCCTTTTTCAATCCAACAGTTTGTGTGAGTGTCATCTTTTTTATATAAGATAAGTATTAGATTAAGTAAGAAAGTCCTGTCTACTGTCCCATAGAAAGAAAAGGGGTTTCATAAGCCCCTTTTCTATATGGGACAGTGACAGGCAGTTAGCTATGACAGGAATTCAGTTTGGCGGGTTTTTGTGAGGAGAATTGAGTTACTAAGGGGAATAATAAATTTACAGTTGCTGATTGGTTGAATAAGCCCCTATCATAGTTAGAGGTTTAGGTAGCTAGGGAAATTGTGTAAGGTACTTGTTTATTCCAGATAAGTTTCCCGCCTTCTTTACCTCAGCCCAGCCTTATTTAAGGGGGCGCACAGGTAGCGGGACCCTCAGACCACCTCAGAAGCCTGGAGCGAGCGGTTCCCCTCCCCCCTCCCCTTTTGTTTTTGTCGCGGCCAGTTTTATTATTTTGGGTCACCTTTGTAAGCTGCAAAGGGGGACGATATGTTTAAGTTATATGATTGATTTGATTTGGATACTTTTTATTGAATATTTTATTATTATAAACCTGGATCGTATTGTCGGGTTTATTATTTATGAGCTGAAAGCTTTGATGAGTTTTAATGTTATTTAAATAAATAATAAACGGCCGCGGCCTTTTTCAAGCCAACAGTTTGTGTGAGTGTCATCTTTTTTATATAAGATAAGTATTAGATTAAGTAAGAAAGTCCTGTCTACTGTCCCAAGTATAACCCTCCCTTACTCTATCAAAAATGAAAAAAAAAAAAACATTTTGTCTTTAGGTACACTTTAATGAAAATGAAACTTTAGACTTACCTGTGAGATCCTTTTTCTTGGCATACAGGACACAAGAAGAGTCAGAAGACGTAGATTATGTAGCTACCATGAGATTGGACACTGGAATACAAAGCTATTAGGATAGACCAGCATAAGCTCTACCACTCCCAGCCTACCTCAGTTTTGTAGCAAGCAATATTCTGTGTGAATCACAAAAACAGAGGGGTGAGACCTGTGTTTGTACTATACTCCAAGAAACTGATTTTACAAGTTAATGAAAAATCACATTTTCCTATTATTGGACACCCCACCCCATGGACGTTCCAGACCAATGTAACCAAGGGATGGGCAACATGGCAAACCAGACTCTATTAACCTAATGGCAAAAAAAGGGTATCAGGAAACCACAAGGTTGGCTGGAGAACTGGCAGACAAGGAGTCTTGTACATCAAACTGGTAAAACTTGGCAAAGGTGTGAACAGAGGAATTGGTGGCAGCCTTACAAATCTAAACAACAGACGCCTGATGCTAAAAATAACAAAAAGCACTGATTGACCTGGAAGAGTATTCACAAACTGGGGAGTGTGATCCCTGTCCTTAAGCTTAAGAGATGAGTTGTCTAAAGCAGTGGTCCTCAACTCCGGTCCTCAGGGCCCACTAACAGGCCAGATTATAAGTATTACCTTGGGGAGATGCAGACTAGAGTACTGCAATCACTGAGCAGCAAATGATATCACCTGGGATGTATTTCAGTTATCTTGCAAATCTGGCCTGTTAGTGGGCCCTGTAGGCCAGGGTTGAGGACCACTGGTCTAAAGTCACCAAGAATAGGTAGATTGTGAGGTGGCCTGACCTTTGCAAGACCCTTCAAAAATAATGAACAGAGCATCAGTTCGCACAGCTTGCACCACAATCCAAGCAATAGACGCAAATCTCCTTGGGATGTTATAGAGAACACTGAAAAGGAAGGACAATGTCTTGGTTGAGGTGGAAGGGAAACACCACCTTAGGCAATAGGGAAGGCCAAGGCCTTAGAATAACTTTGTCCTTGTGCAACAAAAGAAATGGAGCCCTACGTGTTAAGGCAGCCAACTCAGAAACTTGCCTCGCCGAAGTGATGGCAATGAGAACAGCAATAAGACAAAGTATGCAAGGGAATGTTCTTCACATGTTGAAAAGACAGCTGCTGAAGAGCATTCAGAACCACAGATGGTCGAACTTGGGGTGGGGGGGAAGACTGTGTGAGCAACCCCTGACTAAAAGTGTTCACCGAAGAGTGCAAGGCAAGAAGCCTCTGAAAGAGAATGGTCAAGGCTAAGACTGGACCCTTAAGTTCTACTCTAAACTCAACTGGAAGAAGGAAAAGACAGGTCTCATTGATTATGTCCTAGGATGGTACTTCTCCGCCTCACATTAAGTGAAACAGGACTTTCAGGTGTGATGATAGACTCTGTGAAAGATACATTTCTAAATCTGGAAAGCATGGAAATAAAAAAAAGAGTAAGACTACGTATTTTACACAGTGGAGGATCTTCAACTATTGTCATAACCTTTGTAATCTCTCTTGTGAAAATTGTTTTAAAAAAACATTGACCCCCCTATTCCAAAGGACCCAGGCTTCAACAGTCAAGCCATTTAAGCCAGTGATGATGAAGCAGGATGATAAACTGGCCCTTGAAATAAAAAGGCCACCATGCTCCTTGTACCTTCTTAGTAGTTGAGGTAGGTCATCACGGGCATGTTGTTTTAATGAACCCATACAGGACGGACCTGCAGCTGTGAAGTCCAGTGAAGGAGGGTAGTGATGTACCGAACTGTTCGCCGGCGGACAGTTCCCGGCGAACTTAGCATGTTCGCGTTCGCCGCTGCGGACGAACATATGCGATGTTCGGTCCGCCTCCTATACATCATCATTGAGGCAAACTTTGACCCTGAACCTCACAGTCAGCAGACACATTCCAGGCCAATCAGCATACCTCCCTCCCACCTCCTATAAATAAGCAAGGGCAGCATCCATTTTAGATCATTTCTGAAGCAGTGTGTTACTGAGAGCAGGGAAAGTGCTGCTGCTGCTGCTGTTATAGCTAGGGACAGTTAGTCAGTGTTCCCGGTCTTGTTGTTAGCCAGTGTTCTTGGTACACTCCTGCTGTAAGGACAGCACCCCAAAAAGCCCTTCCTAGGGCTGGTATTTGAGGGTTTTTTTGGATATATATATATATATATATATATATATATATATATATATATATATATATATATATATATCCATTGTCCCCAAAAAGCCCTGTTTAGGGCTGGTATTTGTGTAATTTTTTTTGTTCTGTGATATATATATATATATATATATCTATTGTCCCCAAAAGCCCTTTTGAGGGCTGGTATTTGAGTATTTATATATATATATATATATATATATATATATATATATCTATTGTGCACTGCAGTTACCTGCCCACTGTGTGTGAGGCCACAGACCCACCACAGACTGTACTGTGTGCACACCACACTCATTTCGGGTGGCACAGGCACAGTACCTTGCATTTTAAAAAAAGATATATTATTTTTCCTCTGTCATAATTGCAGTGAGTGCTGTGTCAGGTCCACAGAGTGTACTGTACCCACTGCAGTGCACTGCCCACCACTGATATATATACGGTGGCACAGCATCTTGTTGCAAATTGAAAAAAAAAAAATATTTTTTATTATTGCAGTTGCCTGGGCTGCCAGTGACTGTCAGGTCGACAGAGTGTACTGTGCCCACTGCAGTGCCACTGCCCACCCACCACTGATATATACGGTGGCAGGCATGACTTTTTTGGATTAGTGTCTGGGGGGGTCTAAAAAGCGTACCTGTGAAGTTTCAGCTCTGTAGCATATCCAGAACCAGAAAAAAAAAGATCATATAGGTGTAAAAGGAGTTCCCACCATCCCTGCTCTACTGAAAAATGATATTTTTTTTCTGGTTCTGGACATGCTACAGAGCTGAAAATTCACAGGTACACTTTTTAGACCCCCCAGACACTAAATCACACAAATTTTTTTTTAAAAAATTGTCATTTTTGATAGAGAGCCAATTATTGAAAAAAAAAAAAAAAAAAAAAAAACTTAAAAAAAAAATTCTTTGGATTTAGTGTCTGGGGGGTCTAAAAGGTGTACCTGTGAAGTTTCAGCTCTGTGGCATGTCCAGAACCAGAAAAAAAATTAGAATTAGGGTTAGGGCTAGGGTTAGGGTTATTTTTAGTGCTTAGGGTTAGACGGTTAGAGGCGTAGGGGTAGGGTTACTAACTCTAACCCTAAGTATCTCACCGTAACCCTAACCCCTAACACTAAACCTAACCCTAACCCTTAAAGCCCAGTTCCTGTCCCATTTTGGTCGGTTCTGGTCTGTTTGCGGTTGTTTGCGGTGCGTTAAACGGGGAGTTTGGTCTGTCTCTGTGAAGCGGGCGTAACCCTTACACTACCTGATCGATACATCATACCTGATCGTATACACACACTGGATGTTTTAAAGCATGTTATTCCAAACAATTTAGGAATGTTAGGTGATTTATGCCCTTTATGGAATAAAACCCGACTCTGGGTCAACTACGTAATTTTCCATGGGAGTTTTGCCATGGATCCCCCTCCGGCATGCCACAGTCCAGGTGTTAGTCCCCTTGAAACAACTTTTCCATCACTATTGTGGCCAGAAAGAGTTCCTGTGGGTTTTTAAAATTCGCCTGCCTATTGAACTCTATGGCGGTTCACCCGGTTCGCGAACATTTGCCGATGTTCGCGTTCGGCGTTCGCGAACAGCAAATTTTAGGTTTGTGACATCACTAAAGGAGGGACAGCTAAATTGCTTAAAGTTCCAGAATGTTGATCTGGAGACAAGATTTTCCCAGAATGCCAGAATGAGGGCTAAGCCCTTTCTGAGGATTCAAGGAACAAGGAACAATGAACAGCTCAAAATGGAGAGCTATGAATGGGTAATTTTCCACATCCACCATGAAAGGCAGAAAACTGACGCTGTGTGAAGCTGGGGAGAGGAGGACAGTCAGATGTGTGCCTCCCGACGCTGTGTGAGCATGGGAGAAGACCTCCTGAAGCGATGTGCGCTGAGGAGGGTAAAAAGTGTGAAGACTACTCAAGGTGAGGTCTGGGATTGTTTCTATGTGGAAGAAATAAATGAACTGTTTGCTATGTGAAGAGACAAGCAAAGGAATGGTTGCTATGTGAAGAGACAAACAAAGGGACATGTTCAATGTGAAGAGGAAAAGGGACATGTTCAATGGACATTTGTTATGTGAAGAGAAAATAAATGGACTATTGAGTGTCTGCTGTAGGATCAGCAAAGTTTGCCCAACAGTAGGTTGGAGACAGACTCCGTAGGTAGGTTCCTGTATGTGAGAAGGTAGCCGCCCACAGTGGCAAGGATTTATTTTATTTATGTTTATTTTGAATTATGCTGTTTTTGACGCTTGCACTTGTGTGAAGAAAATTGCATGAATAAACCAAACTGTTGTTTGCAACCACTTCTCGGCTATCTCCCTGTGTAAACGCACCCCCCCAAGGGGTCATCCATACCCGCCACCGAGCTAATCCCCATACTTTAGAAAGGTATTAAGAAGTTTCAGGTGTAGAATGATGTAGACACCTCCATGCTGCTCCAATGCTTTAGTTTTGGAATAGTAAAGACATTTGAGTACAACCTATTAAATATTTTGCTTTGGGAATGGTAGCTGGGAAGGATGAAAAGAACTGCTTTTGGTCCTCATTGTAGGCTGCTTGTCTGACTGTGGTCTAGTTGTCTTCTGCTCAGGTAAGAGTTCTTTTTTCCCCTGTGATGTCCTTGATTTAAAAGTCCATTGAAGGACCTGACAGATGTTCTCCCTTCAAAGAGATGCACAATACGTTTGTTCAGCATTCCAGCCTTTTAGCCAGAGAGTTGTTCAGTAGAAATCTACAAGGGGACCCATACTAGAGATGGTGTGTTTGCAGTAGAGTAGGGCTGAAGGCATGAGTTCCAAATAATGTGAATGTACGAGATCTATGTAAAGCTCTACACAAACTGCCAGCAGCATATACAGTAAGAGTCTGTAATAATAAAGAAAGAAAATGCTGGAGGGCATCAGGATCTGACAGGATAGATCAGGTATCCCAAGGTATATCCTCTGACCAGACACTTAAAGTCTGACAAACTGATAGAGCCATGATGGCTGGTTTATCTGTTTGGTCCTTAAAGGAAGTAACATCCTCAATGGGAACCATTTATGTTTGCCGAGACATGTTCAGGCAGGAGCAAACCCTGTCAACCAGAGCATAAATAGTATCACTGAACTTTGGAGTTCTGAGTCTGAGCCTCCTCCTGTACCCAGCCACCTAACAGAGAAAAGTACCTTTAATTCTCCTCAGGAGTCCCAACAGGGGCCATCCTTGCTGCAGAGACATCCGACATAGACCCAGCTGGAAATCAGAATGAGGCTGCTCTTGGCTCGGACACTGAGTCTATGATCATGATAACAACCTTCTCTAAAACACATTGGGAAACTGCACAAATGGTGAGTAATCAATTAATTTCTGTAGCTTTTATTGAGACTTACCAATGCTTAGGGCCGTGTCTATTCAGGGTGAAGTTCCCGGATTTTTTAATTGCTGAACAGACAGGGCCCCAAATGTTTCACAAACAAGATTTACCTTTGCTCAGATCAAAATAGCTTGTACATGCATATCAACAACCAGGTGCTAGAGTGGTCTGTTTGCACCATGTTGGCATTGGGTCCACAATAGCATTTGCAGTGGCGGAGCGGAGAAGAACTGGCTAAGAGAGATTACTTTGATGCAATTGACCAGCTTAAACATGTATTGCAAAACACGTGAACTAAATATCCCTATTTTTTATTGCACAGTTTGCTAGAAAGGGTATAGCAGTGTGAAGAGGGTTCATTTTTAGTCTCAACATCGTTACCACTCAGGACAGTGTCCAGCCTCAGCCTGCCATAGACTTTGACAGGCTGCGGGTACCAAGGCTGGATGGTGCACCTGTCCCTACTGGATGCATTGAAGCGCCAGGAGGGATGCACTGCAGCTGAACTGTTCAGTTATATACATGTCTGCACAATCCATTGTTTGTTTATATCAATCCCACTTTGGAAAGGCTAAAGGAAATCCTCAGTGGGTCTCTCTGTCCACTTCTGCAGGAGAATTGGGGTCATCTAAATTATATGAATACAAACAAGTACAATTCCAGGTAAATGCATTCCATTTTTATTAATTTAGGTCTGAGAAAACGTAAAACCACTTTCATAGGTTGGCGGAAAAACCTTGTATATCAATGGTACTGCCATTCAATAGCTAAATGATTTACCTGATAATTTATTATTCGTTGTATACACTATTATCTATTTCATAATTGTCAACCTATATAAGAGAAGTGCCAATTATACCCATTAAAATGATCTGTACATATGGGTTTTAAATATTTATATACTAAAAAATATTAATTAATTTTAAAGAAGATCTATCATAGAATTTTTATTTTACAGTTCTGTTTCTTGATAGTAGTACTTTGTCCGATGTTTCTAAGTGCTTTCTAACCCTGGTTACAAGTACTGAGCTGCCCCCTTACTTTCTGTCTCACTCAATCTGACAACCACTATGAAGGAGACAGCTGATATATAGCTCCCAGTTGTATCGGTTGTGAACACTTTCCTGAAACGTGCAACAGCAAGAGAAATGCAGAGACTGACATGTTCCCCTTCCCTCGGTATTCCTTTTGCCATTGCTTGTCTTGAAAAAGTGTTTACAGCCAAGACAAACGGTCTCTTTCAATGTCGGATTGGCAGATGCAGGTGGGCAAGGCACATTGGTACTCATAACCTGGGTTAAAAAAGCACATAGAAAATGGGACACAGTACTTAGTCCAATAATGAACAGAACTGTAAAAAAAAAAAAAAAAAAATGTAATGGTAGATCTTCTTGATTTTTACCTTGGGTATGACACTTTGAAAGTCTGATTTAAAAATTGTTCTTTGAAAAAAAAATAAAAAAATAGTTTGAAATATCACTATGGCCCAATTATCTGAAATATTTTTTAGGGTCCAGGCCATTTTAGAATAGCTTTGTAGTTATATTTTGTAAAGAGCAGTGCAAGTTGTTCTAAACAAGTCTTCTAGAATGTTGAGCAATAATTTATCTTTTTTCACACTTTATTTGCGTAAGGCTTCATTTGCGCTTGGGGGGTGGCAAAAATGTGTGGTTAAGCCGCAGTTTTTCTGCCCGCCAACCACCCCCCCTTTAGGCTGCAATAGGCAGCAGATTTACTATACACTTAAGTGAATGGGGAAGCATCGTAAACACCCCATGGCGTGTTTGTTGGCATTAACCACTTGCCGACTGCCTAACGCCGATCTACGTCGGCAGTCAGCCCCTCACAGGCAAAGTGACGTAGGGCTACGTCACTAGCTTGTGAGGGTCTAGGGAGCGAGCGCACGCCCCCGGAGGCGCGCTCCCGCTCCTGCGTGGTCACGGACCCCCCGCGCATGTGACCGGCGGACCCGATGTCTGCCGGTTACTCTGCGATCGGCGGGGGAGAGGGAGAAAGTCAGGTGGCTTGTGTAAATTGTGTCATTCTCCCCTGTGTATGAAGGATGATCATACGGTTCTACTATGTAGAACCGTTGATCACTCTTCATACATCTGAAGCCACAGCCAATCACAGTAGAAAGCACGCCCCTAGGGACACACATAGCCCCTCCCTTTCAAAAAAAAGTTAACCCCTTCACTGCCAGTGTATTTTTACAGTAACAGTGCATATGTATAGCACTGATTACTGTAGAAATGTCACTGGTAACCCCAAAAGTGTCAAAAATGTCAGTCAAGGGTCCGATCTGTCCGCCGCAATGTTTCAGTACCGCAAAAAAGAAAATGGCAGATCGCCGCCATTACGCGTTAAAAAAAAAAACAACAAAAATGACAAAAATCTTTCCCTTTGTTAGTAAACGCGATAACTTTTGCGAAAAACCAATCAAAATACACTTTTTGTGATTTTTTTTACCAAACATAGGTAGCATAAAACAAATTGGCCGAAAATGTTAAAAAATTTTGATTTTTACATTTTTTTTGGGGGGAATTTCATATAAAAAAATTTGAAAAATATTGCTATTTTTGCAAAATTTACGCTCTTTTTTTGTTTATAGCGCGTGATCAAAAAACCGCACAGGTGATCAAATACCACCAAAAGAAAGCTCTGTTTGTGGGAAAAAAAGGACGCCAAATTCGTTTAGATACAGCGTCGCATGACCGTGCAATTGTCCGTTAAAGTCACGCAGTGCCGAATCGCAAAATACCCCCTGGTCAGGAAGGGGGTAAAATCTTCCGAGCTTAAGTGGTTAAAGACGGTCAGTAGCTTCTAAAGTGCGATCTGAATGCACATTGGGTTTCAAAGGAAACTGAGATTTAGACAAACTTCTAAGTTTACACTTACTACAAAGGCATGCAGGTATACATGAGACATGGACACATTTGTTGGTACCCTTTTAAAAACAATGCTTCATTGGACAAATGCCCTCCTTAATCAGTGACCTTAGTAAAAGACACTTCTGGGAGTTGCATGTATTCTTTTTATTCCCCAATATGGAGCATTGTTCTGATGCAGGTTTGAAGTTTAGCTTTTTACATTTTTTTTTTTAATAACTTGGCCCTAATATTTTTTTCAACAAGCTTTGTGTTCAATTTTTCACATCTGCTACTTAAATACACGGCGGCCATTAACATTCAATGACATACCTGACTTAATTTAGTTTATTCAGGCTTTTCCAGCATAGGGGGATGTTTATTTGTAAATAATATTGAAAACTATGTAACTTTATTAAGACTATTTTGTGTAGACCAGTGACATAATATCCTGGGTGAAGCAATTCTAAAGTAAAATTCCAGGTTTCCATGTACTTTAGTTTGTTTGGGCTAAACTGGCCCAACTGAACTATTTCCATAACTAGCTGGTACAGGCGCTGTGCGTGCTATGTTTCGGCAGTAGTATGGGCAAAAAGAGAAGTTTGGGTTTTTAAAAAATCAAAAAAACAAACAATTATACTTACCTTGGAGGATGCAGCATTAATTTGATGCTGTATCTGTCCCCTGCCAGCTCTGTAGTGAGAACTGAGGGCTCAAACGCCAGTGATTGCTCATTTCTCCCCCAGTTCTCAGTAGAGAGCCATGAATGTTTGTTAGGAGCTCTCTGTTCTACCCTCTAGCGCTCACTGGAGTGCTGAGCTGTGGAGGGGGCCAAACGCTGAGAGGCTGAGCTAGGTGTCATTCCAGGCATCTGGGTGGATCACGACCATATGGTCGGGATCTTTCCTGAGCCTGGACCGGCTGAGTGATGTCAAGTCGCTGTCAGCTGAGAATGAACTGCACTCCTGTGATCCATAGGAGAAGTATGGCCAAAAAGGCTTTGGCCATATTTCTCCTTTAAAGATTTTTGGCTTCACCAACATTCAGGAGAATCCTTGCATGTTTCTCAATAAATACAAGACTTGCCATTATTGGCTAAGGTGGAGAGGCGGGCGTATGACGTCACACTTTTCACCTGGGCCAACCAGAGGATGCTTTGTATTCATTGATAAAAATACAAGAAGAAAAAGCACTTAGCCTGACTCTCCAATTCTGGCAGCAGGTGGGAAGTTGCCGGTACTGCTGGCAGAACACAGCGATGCTTACTGTAGGTAGCTGATGCTACTACAGTCTATTATCAGTTGATAATGGAAATAGCTTGTATGTGCCAGCTTGGCTCAAGCTATTTAAAGTCGTTGTATAGGCAGGAGGTTTTTTCCCCAATTAATTCTCTGCATTAAGGTAAAAACCGGACAAGCAGTTTTAAACTGACAGGAAGCATCAATGAACTTCCACAGTGCTCACCAGCACCTTGGTGGTTTATTGAGAACTACAAGCAGACAGCCGCAAAGGTTGATGGGACTTGTAGTTTTCCTATTCACAGAACACTGTGAATGGATGACACAGCTGGGCGGGTGTTTTTTTTTTTGTTTTTTTTTAGAATGTGGTGGCCGGTAAATTTGTAACATGTTACACCCTGAATATGGGTGTACCATGTTACAAAAGGTGAACTTATCCTTTAACAAAATGCATATTAACATGTGAAATACATGACCTTCAGACTCTAGGTCTAAAGGGGTGCTTAATGTATAAATGATTGCATGGGTGTGATCTAGGCTGTCCTCCTATAAACCATGCAAGGGTCAGGTCAGGCCTGTTCATCAGGGGATTTATAACCATTTTGTGACATTTGTGACCAGTTCTGCGTCAAGTTTTTTGTAATATAAGCTTTCCAAACACATATTAGATATGAGCTTTCCAAACACATATTAGATTTATGGGTAACTGTATGTCCATTTACATTAGACTACCTCCAATGAAAGGATGCAGAACCTTTCAATGTTTTTGCGGACCTGGGCACACTCATGTGTAAGGGGGCTTCTGATTGACTGTGTGTTAGTGCTAAGATGCACAAGTCCCCCACCCCACTTCCTAATAGAACAGCAACCCACCTGCTTGTAGCCCTCTACCTTTCCCTTCCATTAGCCTTTACATTCAAAAGAAAAAACATGTCCACACAAATAGTACAGTTTCTACACTTTATTGATGTTTCTTCAGAAGCTGGCAGTAACTATTTACATCACACAGACATACTATCCGGGGTCATTGACATTAATTTGTCAGTCATATACAGTGCTTTGCGAAAGTATTCGGCCCCCTTGAACTTTGAGCTTTTGCCACATTTCAGGCTTCAAACATAAAGATATAAAACGTTGTAATTTTTTGTGAAGAATCAACAACAAGTGGGACACAATCATGAAGTGGAACGAAATGTATTGGATATTTCAAACTTTTTTAACAAATAAAAAACTGAAAAATTGGGCGTGCAAAATTATTCAGCCCCCTTAAGTTAATACTTTGTAGCGCCACCTTTTGCTGCGATTACAGCTGTAAGTCGCTTGGGGTATGTCTCTATCAGTTTTGCACATCGAGAGACTGAAATTTTTGCCCATTCCTCCTTGCAAAACAGCTCAAGCTCAGTGAGGTTGGATGGAGAGCGTTTGTAAACAGCAGTTTTCAGTTCTTTCCACAGATTCTTGATTGGATCCAGGTCTGGACTTTGACTTGGCCATTCTAACACCTGGATATGTTTATTTGTGAACCATTCCATTGTAGATTTTGCTTTATGTTTTGGATCATTATCTTGTTGGAAGACAAATCTCCGTCCCAGTCTCAGGTCTTTTGCAGACTCCATCAGGTTTTCTCCCAGAATGGTCCTGTATTTGGCTCCATCCATCTTCCCATCAATTTTAACCATCTTCCCTGTCCCTGCTGAAGAAAAGCAGGCCTAAACCATCATGCTGCCACCACCATGTTTGACAGTGGGGATGGTGTGTTCAGGGTGATGAGCTGTGTTGCTTTTACGCCAAACATAACGTTTTGCATTGTTGCCAAAAAGTTCGATTTTGGTTTCATCTGACCAGAACACCTTCTTCCACATGTTTGGTGTGTCTTCCAGGTGGCTTGTGGCAAACTTTAAATGACACTTTTTATGGATATCTTTAAGAAATGGCTTTCTTCTTGCCACTCTTCCATAAAGGCCAGATTTGTGCAGTATACGACTGATTGTTGTCCTATGGACAGAGTCTCCCACCTCAGCTGTAGATCTCTGCAGTTCATCCAGAGTGATCATGGGCCTCTTGGCTGCATCTCTGATCAGTCTTCTCCTTGTATGAGCTGAAAGTTTAGAGGGACGGCCAGGTCTTCGTAGATTTGCAGTTGTCTGATACTCCTTCCATTTCAATATTATCGCTTGCACAGTGCTTCTTGGGATGTTTAAAGCTTGGGAAATCTTTTTGTATCCAAATCCGGCTTTAAACTTCTCCACAACAGTATCTTGGACCTGCCTGGTGTGTTCCTTGTTCTTCATGATGCTCTGTGCGCTTTAAACGGACCTCTGAGACTATCACAGTGCAGGTGCATTTATACGGAGACTTGATTACACACAGGTGGATTCTATTTATCATCATTAGTCATTTAGGTCAACATTGGATCATTCAGAGATCCTCACTGAACTTCTGGAGAGAGTTTGCTGCACTGAAAGTAAAGGGGCTGAATAATTTTGCACGCCCAACTTTTCAGTTTTTTATTTGTTAACAAAGTTTGAAATATCCAATAAATTTCGTTCCACTTCATGATTGTGTCCCACTTATTGTTGATTCTTGACAAAAAATTACAGTTTTATATCGTTATGTTTGAAGCCTGAAATGTGGCAAAAGTTCAAGGGGGCCGAATACTTTCGCAAGGCACTGTATAGTGGACACACAGCAGCAGTCATTATGTGAAAGCAGAATATGGTACATCACCCTTAAGCTATCTTTCTTTTGCATAGTCTCTCTCCTTCCCAGGGTCATTAGTAGTCACTCAGACGGCTCTGACTTCCCATTTGCTCTGTGCATCCAGCTCACAACTCCCTGCATTGGGTTCAAGAGACAGAATCATTGCTGATGTACCTGTAGAATCTATACATTTCTCACAGGTCCTCCAGGGGAAAAGAACAGGAGAAAACATGTGGCCTGGCATGAAAGGCATTTTGCAACCTGATCTAGCCTCCCCCCAGGGGCAGACTGGCAACTTTCCGCCCAGGAGCAAGTACAAACCAGAGGCCCATGGTGCAGCGACTCGGCCCCCCTCCCACTCTCCCTTTTTCTGTCCTCCTCCTGACCCCCATTCCAAGTTGAAGCCCTGCTCTAGATACACTCCACTTACCGCCTGAATCTGGGTTTCCAACCTGGCCAGTAGGGGGCGGTTGGGGGGAGCTGGGACAGCTCGGTCGAGGCTGGCTGGAGTCTTCAGTGGGGCATGGAACCGGCCTCTGCTCAGGCACAGTTTAAACCATGCATACAGGGGGGTGGAGGCCTGAGCTCTGTCCTTGTCTTCAACCCGCACTTAGTAGGTCAATGGCAGAGACTTTTTAATTCTCTTTACCGGGAATTCTTTAGGCACGTCTGTGGCAGAAGCAGTGCAGCCTTTTTACGGGTCATCAGAGTGGCCCAGGGGGATATTGCCACCCTGCCCCCATCCTCCCCTGCCTCCACCAACCATAAGAGACAGGAAGACTACAGCTTGGCCATCATGGTGTGAAGCATTATCTCACCCTGTCCTACAGCCCTTTATCCAGTACACAGCTAACTATATCTGCATGCTGGTAGGGAATCCAGGCTCCCATACCTTGACAGCACTAGGCTCCTCCCAACGTGGTATATATAGGGGACACTGACTCCACCCCTTACATCACTAAAGAAAGGCTTTGTCTAACACCCAATTACATTATTTACTGTTACCACACACGATTTTGGAACAGGGCCACCTAGTGGCAAACTAGCCATGAAAGGGGCCCAAATGTAGCATCTGTCTAAACAAGAGGGTCTTTAGGTAAAAACAGGTGCTTCTATGGTTCTACAAACCAAAGTAAAATTGGAATATAAAACCAAACAATGGATAAATCAAAAGCCTTTAAAAACATAATGTAAAAAGAGGTAAAAAAATAACCTCTTACTTAATTTGCTCTGCATTAAAGTGGTAGTTAACTTGCTTTGTTTATCTTTTAGCGATAGGTAAGCCTATAATAAGACTTACCTAAAGGTACTGTAACTATCTCCTAAACGTGCACTGTTTAGGAGATATTTACTTGTGTTGCAGTCCGTGATGTCACCAGCGCGTGTGCTCTGAAGAAACAACATTTCCATGCCGTTCCTTCAGAGCTATGTGCTGTGGCCTGTGGCTCCGGCACGCATGCACAGGAGTGACGCCATTTAAACTGCCGGAGCCTGCGAACCAGGAGGACAACCAGGGGAAGATAGAAGCTATGTCAGTGGTGATTAGTACCCATTTTTAGGTAACTCTCACATTATTATTATTATATAGCATTTATATAGCGCTGACAGTTTACGCAGCGATTAACAACTTAAGCCAAGACAGTACAAATACAATACACTTTAATACAGTAGGAATCAGAGGGCCCTGCTTATGCACTAGTATGCATTACATACTAACACATTATACTTTGCAGGGGGAATTTTTTATTTTTTTTGCTTTTGCACAGTTTATTACCACTTTAAAATAACACATTTTTGAAGGTTAGTAAGCACTTAGCCTGACAAGACAACCTACTGCTTAGATAAAAGTGGGAAGCCTGGCATTTCTAGCCAATATATCTACAAGTTCTATAGCAAACTCCCATGTACACAAATCTCAGCATATTAAGCAAGACACCTGTTTTGGTGTATTGGTCTGCAAGGTGATGTAAATACATTTGAACAGCTGTGTTAGTGAAAACAAATAAAGATTACATGGCACTCAACACCTAATTAAAATGTAGTAAAAGAATAAAGGTCGCATTAATGGGAATATCAAAGCAGCTATCAGGTTTGAACACTGTAGGTGCCTCAAACAAAGGCCTCAATAGAGCGGTTCATTATTTATTGGTGATACAAAGAACACCAGTAAAAGCTATGTATAGCCGAACCTGCATAATGCAAGAATTATACATTCTAGTGGCATAATAAAATGACTGAGCTTTCAGTTCCACTTAAAGTAGTTATTAATTGCTTTATTATTGCTTAGATTATGGACAGAGTAGCTCCTTCACTTAACCTATTTTACATCTATATGGTTGCGGTTGATGTGGTCTTCAGGAGCGCTCTGCGGTGCGTTTTTAAACATGCCCTTTTGTTCCTTTTTTGCATGCGTTTTTCACGCTTTCATGTTTTTTTTTTCTCTTTAACAATCTGTGTATAGCTAAGGAATGGGTCAGGAAGCCGCCCGGCGCATCTTAAACAAATGATGAAAAGAAATTCCCCCTATGTATATGGGACTTTAAAACTGCAGCTCAGACACCAATATTTATATAAAACCAAATGTTTATTAGTATGTAAAGAGCAGTTATTCACAAATATGTATTACAAAAAATTCTAAAAGCCCATCTCACAGCTATAATGGGTGTATATATATATATATATATATATATATATATATATATATATATATATATAAAAAACCACAAAAAGATGTAATAATTCTCCAAAAGAACCCGACGCGTTTCAGGACTGCACCTTTCTTCGGGGGTAAGACAGAGGAGATATATCAATGCAAGTTGTTTTCTATAGAGCAAACAAATAACATTGTAAAATATGTACAGCAGGACTAGGTTTCTTCTATGATGTCCATCAGAACTATACATACCACCAAATGTTCAAACATATCTTCTAGCTGTGTAGATAAATTTAAAATGGAAGTAGTCATTGCCTCACACAGACGGGTGTCAAGGGGCCGGAGGTACCAGGGAGAGGGCCAGCGCTCCAGATGACGTTGTGGTGATGAAATGCGTATGGCGGGTCTTGCTACATCACACATCACTTCTGGTAGCAGTGGTTCTGGATCGTGGAACGCGGAAGCGCTAAGGCGACCGGACCCTGCACGCTGACGGCGAACTTCCTAAATGTGAGTGGATGTTTTTTGTCCTATACTTATCCAGCAATACTACACAATGGGAAATCTTTTATGCTTATATTGAAAGCTCAACACACGCCAGTGAAGTACCAGAGTGAGGGGACCCCTGGTGGGAATCCAGAGATTGAAGTGCAACTCGATCCTTAGGCTGGCCATGCGGTAAGTGCTTTACCTAGTCGGGGGCCATGGGTATTAGCACTTGCACCCACCAGCACGTTTTAGCCTTGTGAGCACAAATTGCCCACCTTGTATTATCTACCACATCACTGGTTAAACAACCACCTGAGTGCCTACATAAATTCATTCACCACAAGGCAGTCTCAGCACTGTTTTTTTTTAGCAAATTATATTGAAGCACTCATCACTTTTAGTCACTTATACATACCATTACCCAGCACGCTGGCACTTTATAACACACGATCTGGTCCCCTGGCTCCACAAGGACCATATCTTACTGGGTCTAAGCAATTTTTTCCCAGATTTTAAATCCAGCACTGAACATTTTTTATATGCACTGTGCACTTTCATATGACCCAATACCACTATATTGGCTCTTATGGGATTTAGGTCTCTTAATATTTTAAACATTTGGCACAGCTTGTGGTTTCACCTTTTTATGAGTTTTATGGTTTATGTCCTTTAACCTGCAATATAGTGGCAGCGCCGTTTTACCAACATATTTACTTTTTATTCATACACTACCTCAGTGGTAGGTTGGTGGCAGCTTTTAACCACATATAAACCCCCAGCTCCATAGCGCAGGTATAAACCTAACCTTTTTCACTTTTCATCAAGTACATGGTTACCTGAATATTTGAAATATAGTCTCATATTCTAATATGGGAAGTTATTCCTTCTTGTATTAGTGGGATGAGTGCAACTCGGTCAGATGTATTCACCCTAGGGGGAAGAAGATATGTACAGGTTTTCCATGACAGAGTTGGGTCCATAAAAGTGCAGCAATCTTCAAGCTTACCTATTGTTGTATAAATAGCAAGCTTACCTATTGTTGTCTGGCGCATCCTTAACAAATGATGAATCATCAGCTGTCACCTGTTTTTCCCCGCTGACAGCTAAATGTAAAAGCAAGAATTCCCGGCAATATAAACAAATTGGGGGGAAAAACGGCGCGGGGCTCCCCCCAAATCCGTACCAGGCCCTTTGCGTCTAATATGGATTTTTTTTTTAAATTAATATTTTATTGGGTTTTCAACGTGTACAATAATCACATGAAAACAAAACAACTTTAACATAGAAAGGAAGCAAGTACAGGACCCAACAGGTCTGTCGGAAACATATAACTGTAGGTTAGAAATAGAAGTAGACACTGTAGGGGTTAAGCCCTAGAAAACTAGAGGGGGGGGGTGGTAAAGGAAGGTAGGGGATACAAGGGAGATTGAAAAGGAATAGGGGAGGGGAGGCAGGGAAGGGGGAGGATGGGAAGGGGTATGAGAGGAGGGTAAGACTGAGGAAAGATGAAAAGAAAAAGAGAGAGGGAGTAAAGGGGGACCAGCGTCACAGGGGGAAGTGGTTAATCATATCATAAGTGCCATTGACCCCCCTCCCATCTAGAAGGGTTAGATGGCATAGATAGGCATAGTGAGGAGGTAGAGAGAGGAAGAGCCAGAGTAACAAATAAATAGCATATTGAATAACTCAATAACTCAATAAGGTATCTCTATTGGTCAATGAGGCGTCCAAGAGGTAACAGTTTGCTTAAGCAGGGTATCAGTCCACAAATGCGAATGCGTTCGGGGGGTTCCCGTTGGGATGTGTGCGTAGTAATGTAGGAGGTTTCTGGATGTCTTAATGTAAAGGTCCCATTTGGCATGGAATCGATGGGGGGAAGCGTGAAATACAGACACATCCAGGTTTTCCCGCTTGAAGCTTCTAATTCCGATTTAACAGCTGTGAGGGCTGGTGGGGTTGAGTGTATCCAGGATCGTAAGATGGCCCTCCTGGCAGTCATCAGACATGTGGATAACCAAGCCTTATGGCGTTTAACAAGCGGTAAATGGGGTTTGAGAAGTCGTTGAGTGGAAGGAACTGGAGAGTCATCTATCAGAAGGAGAAGGGGTCCATGGGAAGTACATAACCAGTCATTCCAGAGATGAAGTGCGCCACTGAAGTCCAAAACTGCACGATCAAGGGACAGGACCAGTCTGTGGAAGAGAGTAGGTCTAAGCAAATGGCACCAGGGGCAACAGCGGAGGGGGGTGGCAGATGTAATTGTTGAGAAGGGAGAATAAGCTCTGTGGATTATCCTGAGTTGCTGCTCCCTCCAGAATTTGTTAGTCGTATAAGTGCATATAGTTCTAAAGCCCTGCAAGATGTATGGCTTTGATCCCTCGAATGAAAGGTCCTTATCCCACGAGGATTTATCAGTCTTGGACCTGTGGTTGCCAAGATGAAGTTGGAGCGGTTTGTAAATATGGGCAATATATGGGCGATATAAATGGATTTTTGTAAAATCTTACAGTAAAATCCTTTTCTCTTAAGCTCATTGACAGACGCAGTCCTCTTGATTAATATCAAATCGGGTTATACTGCCCTCTACAGGAGTAGGACACTAGGCAGAAGGAAAACGTTTTGGCCACACCTTAGGGGCAGTCCCAGAGGGTATATCCTCTCTCTCCCTGCTAAAGGATGTCAGTTATGTCACAAAGCAGTGTCAGAGAATTTAACCCAACCCAACTCAAAAGTAGAGGGGCGGGTACTGCGTCTGTCAATGAGCTTAAGAGAAAAGGATTTTACGGTAAGATTTTACAAAAATCCATTTTTCTCTGTCGCTCATTGACAGACGCAGTCCTCTTGATTAATATCAAATTGGGACGTCCCAAAGCAGTGCCACAAATGAGGGGTGGGATAACAGAAATCAAAATTTAAATCCAGAAGGCCCAACCGGTGCCGACTAGAAGTCTTAAAGGCTCATCAAACCAAAGGATGAGACTCAACTGAAAATCCAACAGAAAAAAACCCTCGAGGTGGACCAACGGTCTCCTCAAATTGCGGCCTGCAGAACCTTGCGGCCAAAAGAGGCATCCGCCGATGCCATCACATCAACTTTATAAAATTTTGTAAAGGTATGAACCGACGACCAGGTAGCCGCCTTGCAAACCTGGACCACTGACGCCTGATGGCGGAAGGCCCAGGAAGCACTAAGCGCCCGAGTGGAGTGCGCCTAACAGGGAACGGAGGATTCCGACCCTTAATAGAATAAGCCTGTACCACCGTCTGTCTGATCCATTTGGAGATAGTCGCGGCAGATGTAGGCAACCCCTTTTTGGGGCCATCCGTGATCACAAAAAGTGAATCCTTTTTATGAAACGAGTCCGTAGTTTTCAGGTACACCCTGATTGCCCGAACCACATCCAAGGAATGTAACGCAAACTCCCGAGGATGTCTGGGCTTAGGACATAGGGAAGGCAATACAATGTCCTCATTCAGATGAAACTCTGAAACCACCTTAGGAAGGAAGGATGGATGGATTCGGACGAAGAACCACCTTATCCCTATGAACCACCAGATATGGGGAACGACAAGATAATGCGGCCAGTTCTGACACCCTGCGTGCAGAAGTAATGGCCACCAAGAAGGCCACCTTCTGGGATAAAGTAAGCAAGGGAATCTCCCTGATATTTTCAAAGGGAGGTTTCTGAAGAACCGACAACACTAAATTAAGATCCCAGGGCGGTAAGGGCACGCGCACCAAGGAATGGGTAGCCAAAGGTTTCTGAAAGAAAATTGCTAACGCTGAAACCTGACCCTTTACAGTACTCAAGGCCAGCTTCTGCTCAACCCCCTGTTGCAGAAAAGCCAAGATTCGGGTCACCGAATAGGCCCGTGGAGGAAATCCAAAGGATTCACACCACGCAATATAAGACCTCCATGTGCGATGATAGACTTTCCTGGAAGTCGCTTTCCTTGCTTTAATTAAAGTAGGAATAACTGAAGTTGACAATCCCTTGTCCTTCAGCACCTGAGTCTCAATAGCCAGGCCGTTAAAGCCAGCGATTGTAAAGCAGGATGGAAGATCGGTCCCTGAGACCGCAGATCCTCCCTGAGAGAAGTCTCCAGGGAGCGTCCGCGACCAGCCTGACGAAGTCGGCGTACTCGGGTCGACGAGGTCAGCCCGGAACTACCAGGATAACTGGAATTCCCTCCACCTCTATCCTGCGAAGAAGCTTCAGCAGCAACTTGAGAGGAGGGAAGACATACAGTAGCTGATACTGTCCCCACGGGGCGACCAGCGTGTCTGCTGTGTTCGTTCGCGGATCTCAGGAGCGGGCTACCAAACTCCGCGCCTTCCTGTTGAGCCGAGCTGCCAACAGATCCACCTCCAGGGTGCCCCAATGAAGGCACCGCTGGTGAAATATCTCTGGATGAAGAGGCCATACCCCTTGATCCAGAATCTGACGGCTGACATAATCTGTCTGCCGATTTTCCATCCCCGGAGTGAATACCGCGGGGATAGCCGGAACAAACCGTTCCGCCCAATGAAGAATGCTGGCCACGTCTATGGCCACCAGGGCACTCTTGGTGCCCCCTTGGTGATCGACATAAGCCACGGCCGTGGCCTTGTCCGACTGAATCTAAACCGGGTTGCCCTGGAGCTGCTCGGTCCAGTAAATCAGACAAAGTCTGATCGCTCTCAGTTCCAATACATTTATCGGTAACCTGGATTCTGTCGGAAGAAATTACTTCCCCTGGCTGAGCATCGGAGACCGAAGCCACTAGACCAGAGACTCCCTGGTCCACTCGCTCAACCGAATCAGATTGTCCAGAGAATCGGGATTCCGATTCCATCTGAAAAGAATCTCCTTTTGGGGAATTCGGGTATGCGACTGGGCATACGGTACTGCCTCTAAGAAGGCCACCATCAGTCCCAGGACCAGATAGTTCAATCTCCCGGTGGGAACTAGGAATGATCTTTTGCAAAAGTGAAGAAAACGTTCTGCTCCCTGTTGCATCATGTCCATTACTGCTCCCCGCAAAGTTTTTAAGCGATCCGGGGATAGTCGAATGTTGGAAGGGAAGAATCGCACCGGTAGAAGTGATCGAATCTCGATTTTGTATCCCGACCGCATGACCTCGCGAACCCCTTAGTCCGGGATTCTGGAAAGCCATGGATCCGGAAACCGGTGAAGACGTCCCCCCACCCCAGAGATGGGTGGGGGCGCACCTTCAGGCTGTCTTATCTTCAGGTTTGGCTGAGTCTGGTTTTTGTTTACCCGACCAGCGCCCTCTGAAACCCCCTGAAGGGGCTTTGGAGGACTTCCCCTTATCGCCCGCCCCAGCGGAGCGAACAAACTTCTTATGAGCGGAAAAGGAAGGTCCTCGCCTGTTACGAGGTCCTTTACCTTTAGCTGTCTGTGGTAAAAAAGTGCTCTTACCCCCAGTGAGATCCTTTATAATCTCATCCAAGGTGGCCCCAAACAGGCGATCCCCCTGAAAAGGAAGATTAGCCAAAGTCTTTTTGGAACCTTGATCAGCCGACCAGCACTTTAACCACAACACGTGTCTGAGGACCACTGCTGAAACAGATGCACGCCCTAGCAAGGGAGTGGCGTCCAGAGCGGCGTCACAGATGAACTGTAGCCCTTGGATAATTTGCTCCAGCAAATCTGATACTGCCGGGGGGATACTTCTCCCTTTTATGTCCCAGCGTAACAATTTGGTCCATTCTGTCAATGTTTGTGAAACTAAACCAATGGCAATCACTGGGCCTAAATGTTGACCCTATCAGGGAAAAAATGGAGCGGGATTCGGCTTCCACTTTTCGATCCACCGGATCCCTAAAGGACGGAGCGTCCTCCAACGGGATAACAGTGGCTTTATTTAGTCTGGAAATTGGTGGGTCCACTACTGGTGGTACCGTCCATTTCTTAAGGAGGGATTCCTCAAACGGATAGCGCCTAGCAATGCGTTTGGAAATAGCAGGGGTTCGTTTTGGACGATCCCATTCTTCCTTAATTAGATTACCAAAACATTTGGGCAAGGGAAAAACCTTCGCCATTTTGGTAGGCTTGCTGGTACCAAAGGGAATTTCAGAGTCAGCTACCTCTGCTGGTGTAACCTCAAGACTTAAGGTTTCCCGGACAGACATGACTAGTGCGTTCACCAACGCTTCTTCTTGCGCTATGGCGGAGGCAGAAACGTCCTCCTCACTGTCTGAGGAGACCGTACCTGAGACAGCAGCCCCAGAAGAGGGACCTGCAGCTGCAGTGACCAGCTCAGAATCCGTATCTGAAGTTTCAGATGAAATAGGGGTAGGCGGGGGTCGCTTCCTTGACCTCCGTCCCTGACAGGCCACCTCCACCCGGGATACCAAAGACTCCAAAACTGCTGATAATGCATCAATCACAAGTGGGGTACTGGAGGGTCCTGGGGCCACCTCGAGGGGATCAGGTGGGGATACATGTGTGGCAGGGTCCATGATTATACAAGACACTTGCCAGCAAACCAAAAAATAATTGCAAAGAAAAAAATTTTTTTTTTTTTCTTCTAGTACCCCAGCGCAACAGCGCCCCTCAGTGTTACCTGCTTGGACCCCACAGACAGAGAGAGAGAGAGACCCCAAGGCTCACCACCTGATGCACAGAAGTTTCTATCAACCTGCTCCCAGCACTGTCTGTTACAGACCGGAAGTCTTTGGCTCGCTTTCCCGGGTAAAGGAGGCGGCTTCGCCCCTTTACACGCCTTCCGACGCCTCCCAACTACTCCTCGAGGTGTTTGGTCATCTCAAACATGGCCGCCCCCATGCTGGAGACACGAGGCTATGCCAAAATGGCGGCCCCGCGTGACCTGCGGGAAAATGGCGGCGGCCTGTGGAAGATGGCAGCGGCCTGTGGCAAGATAGCAGCGGCCTGCGGGAGGTGTACAGCCTGTGGGAGGATGGCGGCCTGCGGATGGCGGTAGTCCAGGCACAGGCATCGGCCTGTATTGCACCTTATGTATCAGGTAAGATGCTATCACCCTCTTACATGGCCATCCTAACAGTAATGCCAGCCACTGACTTCAGTCATGGTCCCTTACAGTGCCCCTCATACAGTGACTTCCGATTGTCAGCTCCCAAACCAAGCCTTCTGGTTCCTATTCACTAAATCACCCTCAAGAGGGGAATCTGTGACACCTGTTATAGGATAGAGGGGGGATCCAGGATTATAAAGGTCCAGTCATCCCAGAGAGGGGCCCGCGTCCACCCACAAACCCGGCAGGGGGGAGAGGGGGAACATTTTACTCACCATACCGGAACAGGCGGGCACCACTCCTGACAGAACCCCTCTCCACCGAGGTGGGGGGGCTGTCGACCAATACGGACGCCGTGACTCAGTTTCCAACTGGTCGTCGGCGTCCAGGCGAGACGTTTAACTTGCAGGGTCAGTCCCCATCCAGTGGGACTATGTCGCGGCCGACCCAGCGCGGAGCTAGGGCCTGCACGCGCTCGTAGGCTGACTGGGGTGACCACTGGATCTTAACATCCAGCCCGTCGCCCAGTTTCAGCATACTTGCTTGAAGATCTCACAGGAATAACTGGAGAAAAAAGCTGCCTAAAAAAAAATTTTTCTAAAAAAATCTTGCTAGGACCAAAGATCCCAGCAAGGAACTTAGGTCCTTACTCCTAACTAGACAGAAAAAAACTGACATTCTGTAGCAGGGAGAGAGAGGATGTACCCTCTGGGACTGCCCAAGGTGTGGCCAGAACATTTTCCTTCTGCCTAGTGTCCTACTCCTGTAGAGGGCAGTATAACCCGATTTGATATCAATCAAGAGGACTGCGTCTGTCAAGGAGCGACAGAGAAAATTATATCAATTGTTTCAATTGACTATCCCCACAGTGCCTACTCTATGAGCTCATTGGGAGATTCCTAGACTGAGGTTTCTAGCAGCACTGGTTTGGTTGGTAAGATTTTAGGAATTATCTGTATACTTGATCCACTCATATACTTTTTCCATCTGACCTGACTATAACCTGACACCATTAACCATTTCATGTCCTTTTCACGCTACTTGATTGGTGCCATCTGGGATATTTAGTATAGGCTGTATTTACACTGGTCTATATCTAGGTCCTATCTATGCATGACTCTTTTATATACTATCTACTTACATACTCTTGTATGGCAGTGCTTTCCATTGAATACTGAGCTTTCACTTTCCACGTTCCTGGTACAATCTGGGGGTGTAACACATGGATATGCTTTGGTGTTAACCCTTTATGCTTAAAAGTGCAGGCACATATTTATTCTGTTTAAATCTAGATGACAGCCAGGCATATATTAGTCCTGGGCGGCTACACGTCCAAGGCTTCTCTACCTACCATGTTTACCAAGCTCCGACAAATCCAGAACATCCCCTCCGTTAATCACAAATACTGTTGAGACATCGGTCTCTGTTTATATAAAATGTACAGGTATGTATGATTGAAATATCTCTATACATATACTACTCTATGATACATATTTTTATGTATGATATATACACATTAAATCAACCTTCATGTTATAGTGTGGGCTCCCACATGCAACCATTTTGTGGGCTTCTCTGTTCATTGTTTCCCGCTGCGCCTTCATGGGTCCGGTGGCATGGTAACGTGTGGGACTCCAGTCAGCCATTAAGATAGATACTATATATAAAAAAATGCTTTATGGAGTTGTTCTATGTAATTGCATTTTTTGTAACAATGTATGAACAATGATGTGTTTATTATGTGGCTCTTAAACCCATTTGTTTACTATACAGAGTTTTTTCATAAATAAGCTCCAGATGAAGCTTTGAAAAAGGCGAAACATGTTGAGCAATTGAACATACACATAAGATTTATTGAATACAGCATCAGCTGGTCCAGCTGGACAGCCATTGTTCCCTCTGCAATCCGTCGGCAGGACTTTCTTGGTGCCAATCCCTTCATCTCTTTAAGGATCTGTATATAAAAAATCTTTTTTACCTCTGTATGAAATTGATACTCCATTAACTGCTACATATTGGTATATAGTTTTGGGCTTGTTTTTAAGCCATATTTTCTATATGCAATATTTCTTGTTCTCTGTTTTTATGTGAATTGAAATAAAAAGTTATTTTACTTATTTGAAGTGCCAACAAAATCCTTGTTTCCCAACCTTCCATGTTCTATGTTGTATTGCGGATTGTCCCTTTTATGTTCTTGTTTTTGCTTCTTTGCTTTTGGGTTTTCCTTTTTCAACAATTTTTATGGAGTAGTTGTGGAGAGTGGTCCTGCTGTACACGTCTTTTGTATTGCATGTACACCGAAAGTAATCCTTTTTATGTAAATTTCAATAAAACACATTTGTAAGAAAAAAAAAAAAAAGTACCCATTAAAGACAGCCCAAAAATCAAAGTGAAAACATGATGCAGCAGACTTGTCTATTTTGTTGAAATTTAATTGCAGCAACTCAAATAGTATTCAGTAGTGTATGGCCCCCATGTGCTTGTATGCCTGCCTGACAACGTCGGGGCATGCTCCCAATGAGACGATGGATGGAGTCCTGGGGTATTTCCTCCCAGACCTGGACCAGTGCATCACTGAGCACCTGAACAGACTGAGATGCAACCAGGCTGCGTCGGATGGACCAAAACAATGTCCCAGAGGTGTTCTATTGGATTTAGGTTGGGCAAGCATGGGGACCATTCAATGGTTTTAATTCCTTCATCCTCCAAGAAACTGGCTGCATACTCTCCCCACATGAGTCAAGGCAATGTCTTGCATCAGGAAGAGCCCAGGACCCATTGCACCAGTGTAGGGTCTGACAATGGGTCCAAGGATTTCATCATGATACCTAATGACAGTCATAGTACCATTGTCTAGCCTGTAGAGGTCAGTGCATCCCTCCATGGATATGCCTCCCCAGACCATCCCTGACCCGCCACCAAACCAGTCATGCTGAATGATGTTACAGGCAGAATAACGTTCACCACAGCTTCTCCAGACCCTTTCACGTCTGTCACATGAGCTCAGGGTGAACCTGCTCTCATCTGTAAAAAAGCACAGGGCACCAGAGGCGGACCTGCCAAATCTGGTGTTCAGTGGCAAATGCCAATCGAGCTCCATGGTGCCGGGCAGTGACCACAGGGCCCACTAGACAACGTTGGGCCCTCAGGCCACCCTCATGAAGTCTGTTTCTGATTATTTTGTCATAGACATTCACACCAGTGGCCCGCTGGAGGTCATTTTGTAGGACTCTAGCAGTGCTCATCTTGTTCTTCCTTGCACAAAGGAGCATATACTGGTCCTGCTGATGGTTAAGGACCTTTTATGGCCCTATCCAGCTTTCCTAAAGTAACTGCTTGTATCCTGGAATCTCCTCAATGCTCTTTAGACTGTGCTGGGAGACACAGTAAACCTTCTGGCAATGGAACCAAAGCAGCTAAAACTCATTAACCACCCCCTCTGCTACTTAACTGACCAGATCAATATCCCAGTAGTTTAATTGACTTGGTGCTATACTCTGGTTAAAAAAAGTGTTCCCTTCATTTTTTTGAGCAGATAGTGTTCCCTTCATTTTTTTGAGCAGATAGTGTTCTCTTCATTCTTTTGAGCAGATAGTGTGTGTATATATATATATATATATATATATATATATATATATATATATACACAGTGGGTACGGAAAGTATTCAGACCCCCTTAAATTTTTCACTCTTTGTTATATTGCAGCCATTTGCTAAAATCATTTAAGTTCATTCTTCTTCCTCATGAATGTACACATAGCACCCCATACTGACAGAAAAACACAGAATTGTTGACATTGTTGCAGATTTATTAAAAAAGAAAAACATTCCTCCTTGCAGATCCTCTCCAGTTCTGTCAGGTTGGATGGTAAACGTTGGTGGACAGCCATTTTTAGGTCTCTCCAGAGATGCTCAATTGGGTTTAAGTCAGGGCTCTGGCTGGGCCATTCAAGAACAGTCACGGAGTTGTTGTGAAGCCACTCCTTCGTTATTTTAGCTGTGTGCTTAGGGTCATTGTCTTGTTGGAAGGTAAACCTTTGGCCCAGTCTGAGGTCCAGAGAACTCTGGAGAAGGTTTTTGTCCTGGATATCCCTGTACTTGGCCGCATTCATCTTTCCCTCGATTGCAACCAGTCGTCCTGTCCCTGCAGCTGAAAAACACCCCCACAGCATGATGCTGCCACCACCATGCTTCACTGTTGGGACTGTATTGGACAGGTGATGAGCAGTGCCTGGTTTTCTCCACACATACCGCTTAGAATTAAGGCCAAAAAGTTCTATTTTGGTCTCATCAGACCAGAGAATCTTATTTCTCACCATCTTGGAGTCCTTCAGGTGTTTTTTAGCAAACTCCATGCGGGCTTTCATGTGTCTTACACTGAGGAGAGGCTTCCGTCGGGCCACTGTGCCATAAAGCCCCGACTGGTGGAGGGCTGCAGTGATGGTTGACTTTCTACAACTTTCTCCCATCTCCTGACAGCATCTCTGGAGCTCAGCCACAGTGATGTTTGGGTTCTTCTTTACCTCTCTCACCAAGGCTCTTCTCCCCCGATAGCTCAGTTTGGCCGGACGGCCAGCTCTAGGAAGGGTTCTGGTCGTCCCAAACGTCTTCCATTTGAGGATTATGGAGGCCACTGTGCTCTTAAGAACCTTAAGTGCAGCAGAAATCTTTTTGTAACCTTGGCCAGATCTGTGCCTTGCCACAATTCTGTCTCTGAGCTCTTCAGGCAGTTCCTTTGACCTCATGGTTCTCATTTGCTCTGACATGCATTGTGATCTGGAAGGTCTTATATAGACAGGTGTGTGGCTTTCCTAATCAAGTCCAATCAGTATAATCAAACACAGCTGGACTCAAATGAAGGTGTAGAACCATCTCAAGGATGATCAGAAGAAATGGAAAGCACCCGAGTTAAATATGTGAGTGTCACAGCAAAGGGTCTGAATACTTAGGACCATGTGATATTTCAGTTTTTCTTTTTTAATAAATCTGCAACAATGTCAACAATTCTGTGTTTTTCTG
This sequence comes from Pelophylax lessonae, assembly GCF_965119305.1. Lineage (NCBI taxonomy): Eukaryota > Metazoa > Chordata > Amphibia > Anura > Ranidae > Pelophylax > Pelophylax lessonae. Next base: position 233,153,217 of record NC_138775.1, on the reverse strand, counting down.
TCAGTATGGGGTGCTATGTGTACATTCATGAGGAAGAAGAATGAACTTAATTTTAGCAAATGGCTGCAATATTACAAAGAGTGAAAAATTTAAGGGGGTCTGAATACTTTCCGTACCCACTGTATATATATATATATATATATATATATATATACACACACACACACAGTACAGACCTAAAGTTTGGACACACCTTCTTCCGATGTGGAGCAGAGGCTTCAACAGTGGTTGGGTGAGTGGGCGTGTCTGGAAGAAGAGAGTGCAGTGGTGTGTGAGGTCTCCATGGAGGATGGTTGGATATGACCTTGACTCAAAGGGACATCTTCTATCTGCCACTGAAGTAGCAACTGCTGGTTCACTTTCTGGACTGGTGACAAGGGCCTTCATTAGTCCTCTGGATGTCATAAAAATTTGCTTCCAGGTATAAAAACCACCCAAGGAGGATTTGGCTATCCGCTGTATTATACCATTAATAGTTTTGGAGATTGGAGAGTTTTATAAGGCCATACTTTTCCCCATGGAGATTTTCATCTGAGCGGGTCTTAGCGGTCCCATAACCGCTTGCTGCTGTACCCCCGCCATCCTCTGGTAAGAGTGTGTGGTGGCTGGGATTTCACTTTCGCTGTGTACTGATTCACTTTGTGGTGACTACAGGATGAACACTATTACACTTCCTGTGTTAATCGATGCTGACCATTTCATTGTATTTTTGTGATATATCTATGGACTTTATGTCATCATACGTCTATAGGATGTTCAGCTTTTTGTATAATTAGCGCTGCTCCATGTATTTTATTCTTTTTTTTTTTTTAAACTTTCCAGTGTTTTGAGTTAGCGGCTGATTGATGTACTTTTTATAAGGGCGCGGGTTATATATTTCTTTTTCATTTGCGTTTGGAAATACAAACAACACTAATTTAGGAAACCTCTGTATTGATGGCGGTCACCATTAAAGTTAGATGGTAGAGGCTGAGGCATACGTGTGTTATTATCACCTCGGTCCAGTAGTAGTCTTTGCAGAGTATGAATCTCCTCCTGTTGCCTTTCCAACATACCTTCTAATTTAGCAAATTTTTCTTGGCAGGTAACACCAAATTCTTGCAGCTCAGCAATTTGCTGCCTAAGAGGAGTCACGACATTTGCTATAGCAGCCTCCATGTTTGGGCCAGAATATTCTGTCATGATTAGGGGTCAGGCTAGAAGACCAGTAGCTATAGCAGCTCACACAGGAACCAGCAGGATAGGAACACAGGCAGGTCACCCTAGCAGAAGACGCAGGCTCACCTGAGGTGCGGAATCTAAGTACTAACCGGTGTTCATCAGCGCTCCTGATGGTGGAGATGGATTTTGCTGCGTGTTAGTACCAGGTCACGGTCCTCAGGATCGCCCCACCAGGAGGTGAGCAAGCCAGGGTCCAGTAGCAGATATAGCAGGTTGGGATCAAGCAAAGGGTAGTCTGGGAGTAGGCAAAGGTCGGTAATGAGTAGTTGCAGGTTGGGAATAAGCAGAAGCGTAATCGAGGAACAAGCAAAATGTCAATAACGAATGGTAGCGAAGATACGAACGGCAGAGACAGAAGTGCAGAGACATTGCTTAAATCAGGAAGTTTATGGGAGGAGCAAAGGGTTCAAGGTTCAAGGCAATTAAGATTCACGGCAGGATCATTCAAGGATTTGTCCAGGGAGCTGTCCAGCATTCCAAGTGGCTCAGTAAGTAGGTCATTGCCAGACACAGTGGAGGTCTCAGGTTAAAGTCCAGGTCCTGACACATGCATGCATACACACACACACACACACATTATATATATATATATTACATATACATCAAAAGTATTGGGACACCTGCCTTTTCATGCACATGAACTTCAGTGGCGTCTTAGTCCATAGGGTTTAATATTGAGTTGGCCTACCCATTGCAGCTTCAACTCTTCTGGGAAGGCTGTCCACAAGGTTTAGGAGTGTGTCTATGGAAATGTTGAAAAATTCTTCCAGAAGCACATTTGTGAGGTTAGGCACTGATGTTGGATGAGAGGGCCTGGGTCACAGTCTCCACTCCAACTCATCCCAAAGGCATTTCTATTAGGTTGAGGTCATGACTCTGTGCAGGCCAGTCAAGTTCCTCCACCCCATAATTGCTCATCTATGTCTTTATGGACCTTGCTTTGTGCACTGGTTTAAATCATTTGGTGGAGGGGGGATTTAGGTGTGGGTTGTTTTTCAGGGCTTGGGCTTTGCCCCTTTGTTCCAGTGAAATGAACTCTTAAGGCGTCAGCATCCAAAGACATTTGGGACAATTTCATGCTCCCAGCTTTGTGGGAACAGTTTGGGGATGCCCCCCTTCCTGTTCCAACATGACTGCACACCAATGTACAAAGCAAGGTCCAAAAAGACATGGATGAGAGAGTTTGGGGTGGAGGAACTTGCCTGGTCTGCAACCCAATAGAACACCTTCTGGAAGAATGGTAAAACATTCCCAGACACTCCTAAACCTTGTGGACAGCCTTTTCAGAAGAGGTCGCCTAAACCCCATAGAGAATCTGTGGGGTATTGTCAAGAGAAAGAGGAGAGACACCAGACCCAACAATGCAGACGAGCTGAAGGCCACTAACAAAGCAACCCAGGCTTCCATAACACCTCAGCAGTGCCACAGGCTGATCAGCTCCATGCCACACCGCATTGATGCAGTAATTCACGTAAAAGGAGCCCTGGCCAATTACTGATTGCACACTATACTGTACATGGACATGCTTTTCAGTAAGCCAACATTTCTCTCTATTAAAAATATATATATTTTTTTTTAATTGTTCTCATGTAATATTCTAATCTTCTGAGATGCTGAATTTTCGTTTTTACTAGCTGCAAGCCATAATCATCAAAATTAAAAGAAAGAAATGCTTGAAATATATTAATCTGTGTGTTACACATCTATATAAAATATATGAGTTTCACTTTTTGAAGTGAAATACTGAAATAACTTTTTGATGATATTCTAATTTTATGGGATGCACCTGTGTATGTATGTACCATATAAATATATATATATATATATATATATATATATATATCTCTATCTATCTATCTATCTATCTATCTATCTATCTATCTATATACATACATACACACACACACATACACACACAGTGCCTTGCGAAAGTATTCGGCCCCCTTGAACTTTGCAACCTTTTGCCACATTTCAGGCTTCAAACAAAGATATAAAACTAATTTTTTGTGAAGAAACTACAAGTGGCACACAATCATGAAGTGGAACGAAATTTATTGGATTTTTCAAACTTTGTTAACAAATAAACTGTAAAATTGGGCGTGCAAAATTATTCAGCCCCTTTACTTTCAGTGCAGCAAACTCTCTCCAGAAGTTCAGTGAAGATCTCCGAATGATCCAATGTTGACCTAAATGACGGATGATAAAAATGGATTTTTGTAAAATCTTACCGTAAAATCCTTTTCTCTTAGCTCATTGACAGACGTAGTCCTCGGTGATACAGCACCTTCGGGTTATGTTGCCTCCACAGGAGCAGGACTAGACAGGAAATAAAAATGCTCGGGGCAGTCCCCGAGGGTATATCCTCTCTCTCTCCGCCACAGCAAATCAGTTATGTCACAAGAGCAGTGCTTAGAGAATTTAACCCAACCCAACTCAAAAACAGAGGGGCGGGTACTACGTCTGTCAATGAGCTAAGAGAAAAGGATTTTACGGTAAGATTTTACAAAAATCCATTTTTCTCTATCGCTCATTGACAGACGTAGTCCTCGGTGATACAGCACCTTCGGGAAGTCCCAGAGCAGTATCACAAATGAGGAGTGGGAAAATGGAAATCAAATCCAAATCTAGAAGGCCCAACCGGTGCCAACTAGAAGTTTACAATGCTCATCCTTAATGATGAGACTCAACAAAAAAATTTTTCAACAGAAAAAAACCCTCGAGGTAGACCACCGGTCTCCTCAAATTGCGGCCTGCAGCACTTTGCGGCCAAAAGAGGCATCCGCCGATGCCATCACATCAATTTTATAAAATTTTGTAAAGGTATGTACCGACGACCAGGTGGCCGCCTTACATACCTGGACCACTGACGCCTGATGGCGAAAGGCCCAGGAAGTACTGAGCGCTCGAGTGGAGTGCGCCCTAACAGGGAACGGAGGACTCTGACCCTTAATAGAATAAGCCCGTACCACCGTCTGTCTAATCCATTTGGCAATTGTCGCGGCAGATGCAGGCAACCCCTTTCTGGGGCCATCCGTGATCACAAAAAGTGAATCCGTCTTACGGAACGATTCCGTAGCCTTCAGGTATACCCTGATTGCCCGAACCACATCCAAGGAATGCAACGCATGTTCCCAATGATGATTGGGCTGAGGACACAAGGAAGGTAGTACAATATCTTCATTCAGATGAAAATCTGAAACCACCTTAGGAAGAAAGGATGGCTTAGGATGGAGTACTACCTTATCCCTATGAATCACCAAGTATGGGGACTGGCATGATAAAGCAGCCAGTTCTGACACCCTGCGTGCAGAAGTGATAGCCACCAAGAAGGCCACCTTCTGGGATAAAGTAAGCAAGGGAATCTCCCTGATGTTTTCAAAAGGAGGTTTCTGTAGAACCGACAAAACCAAATTAAGATCCCAGGGCGGTAAGGGCGCGCGGACTGGTGGAGCCAGGTGCCGCACCCCCTGGATGAAATTCCGCACCAAGGACTTGGTAGCTAAAAGTTTCTGAAAGAAAATTGCTAATGCTGAAACTTGACCCTTGATGGTGCTCAAGGCTAGCTTCTGCTCAACCCCTTTTTGCAAAAAGGCCAATATTCTAGTCACCGAATAGGTACGTGGAGGAAATCCTAAAGATTCGCACCACGCGATATAAGTCTTCCATGTGTGATAATAGACTCTGCTGGAAGTCGCTTTCCTTGCTTTAATAAGGGTAGGAATGACTGAAGCTGACAACCCTCTGTCCTTCAGTACTTGGGTCTCAATGGCCAGGCCATTAAAACCAGCGACTGTAAAGCACAATGGTAGATTGGTCCTCGAGACCGCAGATACTCCCTGAGACGCAGTTCCCACGGAACGTCCGCGACTAGCAAGTCCAAGTCGGCCAGGCCGGCTTGACGAGGCCAGCCTAGAATTTCTAGGACCACTGGCACTGACGAGATCTGAACCAGGTGTCCCTAGAGCTATCTGGCCCCGACCATCCGACTAAGTCTGGTCGTTTTCTGTTCCCACACATTTATCCGACACCTGATTCCTATCAGGAACGGTGATCTCTCCTGGTTGAATCTCAGGGACCGAAGTCACCCGGCTAGAGGCTTCTTTTCTTGGTCTGTCTGGTCAACCAGATCCGATTCCTGTGGGGAATTAAGACTAATTTTAGGAAAAGGTAAAGGAAAAGATCTATTCAGGGAACAGTGACTACCGCTCCCTGTAGTACTTAAATGTTGGAAGGGAAGAATCGCACCGGTAGTAGTAGTCGATGCTCGATCTAATGTCCTGAATACCGGTGAAAACTTCCCCCCACCCTCAACCCGGGTGGGGGCGCACCTTCAGGCTGTGTAATCCTTTGCTTCGGGTTTGGCTGAGTCGGTCCTCTGTTTGTCCGACCAGCCTTTCTTGAACCCTCCTGGAGGAGTCTTGCCTTTCCCGCTTGTTCCAGCCGGGCGTGCGAACCCTTTATGGGCGGTAAAGAAAGGTCCTCGCTTGTTGCGAGGTCCCTTAGCTTTAGCAGCCTGTGGCAAGAAAGTGCTCTTGCCCCCAGTGGCGTCCTTAATAATTTCATCTAGGGTGGCCCCAAATAGGCGATTCCCCTGAAAGGGGAGATTCGTCAAGGTCTTTTTGGAACCTAGGTCAGCTGACCAGCATTTTAACCACAGCACACGTCTGAGGATTACCGCTGACATAGATGCATGCCCTAATAGGGGGGTAGCATCCAAGGCTGCGTCACAGACAAACTGTAGCCCTTGTATAATCTGTTCCATCAAATCAGATGTTCCCTGGGGGATATCTTTTCCCCTTAGGTCTTGGCGTACCACTCTCGCCCATTCCGTTAGTGTCTGGGAAACTAGACCAATAACAATTACTGGTCTAAATGCTGACCCTATCAGGGAGAAGATAGTGCGGGACTCCGCTTCCATCTTTCGATCCACCGGATCCTTAAAGGACGAAGTGTCCTCCACTGGGATAACCGTGGCTTTATTCAGCCTGGAAATAGGTGGATCCACCACTGGTGGTACCGTCCATTTCTTAATGAGGGATTCCTCAAACGGATAGCGTCTAGCAATACGCTTGGAAATAGTAAAGGTACGCTTAGAATGCTCCCATTCTCCTTTAATTTTATTACCAAAACACTTGGGTACAGGAAAAACCTTCACCGTTTTAATGGGCTTGTTAGTACCAAAGGGAATCTCTGTTTCAGTTGCCTCTGCCGGTGAAACCTCAAGTCTTAAGGTTTCCCGCACCGCCACAACTAGTGCGTCCACCAATGCTTCTTCCTGAATTATAGCGGGAGAAAGAACGTCCTCCTCACTGTCTGAGGGAGCTTTACCTGAGATAACAGCCCTTGCAGAGGGACCTGCAGCTGCAGTGACCATCTCTGAATCTGAGTCAGAGGTGTCAGATAATATAGGGGTAGGCGGGGGTCGCTTTCTTGACCCCCGTCCCTGACAGGCTGGCTCCACCCGAGCCACCAAAGACTCCAAAACTGCTGTAAATGCATCCATACTCTGTGCACCGGCAGGTCCCGTGGCCCCCTCGAGGGAAACAGGTGGGGGTATTTGTGCGGCAGGGTCCATGATTATTCCAGTAATTTCCCGGAAAATACAATTCAAATTTAAATAAAAAACTTTTTTTTTTCAGACCCCCAGCACCACAAAAGCCCCTCAGTGTTACCTGCTAGGGATCCCCATTGATCGATCGATCGAGAGAGAGAGAGAGAGATAGACCCCCAGGCTCACCACTTGATGCTCAGAGTTCACTGCAACCGGTTACAGCGCTGTGTTCACAAACAGGAAGTCTTTTGGCTGGCTGCCCAGGAAGAAAGGAGGCGGCTCCGCCCCTCTGCACGCATTCCGGCGCCTCCCCTAGCTCCACGAGGTGTTTGGATCACCTCAAACATGGCCGCCCCCATGCTGGAGACACGAGGCTACGCCAAAATGGCGGCCTCGTGCGATCTAGCAAACAATGGCGGCGGTTAGTACCGAATAGCGGCGTGACTGCAGAGCATCACAACACCTTCTCTACATGGGGATTTAGCCTGGTCGGCGGTACCGGCCCTGGCGGACCGCATGGCCGTTCGGAAGGCCTGCTATCGCTGGAGACTTGACTAGGAAAGCAATCTACATGTCCGTGGCTACTGACTGGTAGGATACTTATATTATCACAGTAAGATACCCATACTGCCACTAATTACAATCTTTTTAACATGTTTACAATTAGATTGTCAGCTCCCAAACCAAGCCTCCTGGCTTTTTGCACATAAAATCACACTCAAAGTAGGGGGATCTGTGCCATGTTATAGGATAGAGGGGAACTCATCCTTACCATACAGAGAGGGGCCCGCGTTCACCACAAGACCCGTCAGGGGAAAAGGGGGAACATGCTACTCACCATACCGGAACCAGGCGGGCACCAACTCCTGACAGTACCCCTCTCCACCGGGGCGGGAGGGCTGTCGACCAATACGGACGCCGTGACTCATGGTCCTTGGCGTTTCAGCGAGACGTTTAACTCGCGGGGTCAGTCCCTCCAGTGGGACTATGTCGCGGCCGACCCAGCGCGGAGCTATGGCCTGCACGCGCTCGTAGGCTGAACTGGGGTGACCACCGGATCTCAACATCCAGCCCGTCGCCCAGTTCAGCTTTCTTGCTTGAAGATCTCACAGGAACACTGGAGAAAAAAGCTGTCTAAAAAATCTCTTTAAGAAAAAAATCCTGCCAGGACCGAAGATCCCAACAAGGTATCTAGGTCCTTACTCCTGACTAGACAGAAAAAAACTGATTTGCTGTGGCGGAGAGAGAGAGGATATACCCTCGGGGACTGCCCCTGGGGTGTGGCCAGAGCATTTTTATTTCCTGTCTAGTCCTGCTCCTGTGGAGGCAACATAACCCGAAGGTGCTGTATCACCGAGGACTACGTCTGTCAATGAGCGATAGAGAAATAGAATCCACCTGTGTGTAATCAAGTCTGTATAAATGCACTTGCACTGTGATAATCTCAGAGGTCTGTTTAAAGTGCAGAGAGCATCATGAAGAACAAGGAACACACCAGGCAGGTCCGAGATACTGTTGTGGAGAAGTTTAAAGCCGGATTTGGATACAAAAAGATTTCCCAAGCTTTAAACATCCCAAGGAGCACTGTGCAAGCGATAATATTGAAATGGGAGTATCAGACCACTGCAAATCTACGAAGACCTGGCCATCCCTCTAAACTCTCAGCTCATACAAGGAGAAGACTGATCAGAGATGCAGCCAAGAGGCCCATGATCACTCTGGGTGAACTGCAGAGATCTACAGCTGAGGTGGGAGACTCTGTCCATAGGACAACAATCAGTCGTATACTGCACAAATCTGGCCTTTATGGAAGAGTGGCAAGAAGAAAGCCAGCTCTTAAAGATATCCATAAAAAGTGTAGTTTAAAGTTTGCCACAAGCCACCTGGGAGACACACCAAACATGTGGAAGAAGGTGCTCTGGTCAGATGAAACCAAAATTGAACTTTTTGGCAACAATGCAAAACGTTATGTTTGGCGTAAAAGCAACACCGCTCATCACCCTGAACACACCATCCCCACTGTCAAACATGATGGTGGCAGCATCATGGTTTGGGCCTGCTTTTCTTCAGCAGGGACAGGGAAGATGGTTAAAATTGATGGGAAGATGGATGGAGCCAAATACAGGACCATTCTGGAAGAAAACCTGATGGGAGTCTGCAACAGACCTGAGACGGAGATTTGTCTTCCAACAAGACAATGACCCAAAACATAAAGCAAAATCTACAATGGAATGGTTCACAAATAAACGTATCCAGGTGTTAGAATGGCCAAGTCAATGTCCAGACCTGAATCCAATCGAGAATCTGTGGAAAGAACTGAAAACTGCTGTTAACAAACGCTCTCCATCCAACCTCACTGAGCTTGAGCTGTTTTGCAAGGAGGAATGGGCAGAAATTTCAGTCTCTCGATGTGCAAAACTGATAGAGACATACCCCAAGCGACTTACAGCTGTAATCGCAGCAAAAGGTGGCGCTACAAAGTATTAACTTAAGGGGGCTGAATAATTTTGCACGCCCAATTTTTCAGTTTATTTGTTAACCTGAAATGTGGCAAAAGGTCACAAAGTTCAAGGGGGCCGAATACTTTCGCAAGGCACTGTATATGCCAAAATCATTTTTAACTCTCATTGTGTTCTTTTAAAGGTAGATTTCAAATAGATTTCAGTAAATTTTTAAAACTTCACTCCAGAACAAACATTTTTAAAAATATTTTTCAGAGAGAGATAAACCACTGTTTGAAGCAATGCTTTTGCAAACCTAGATATTTCCTTATAAAAGTAGCAGTGATATCACTTTACTGCACATAGCCTGTGCAGAGCTGCAGGAGAGACCCAGCAGGCCCCACCCACTACATGCTGTCTGCAGAAAATGACAGGAGGTGGGTAGATACACAAGCCCAGTCACTCAGCACAGGGAGAGCGCAGTGGCCTTTTTTTTTTTTTTACTGGAAGATCTATCAAAGAAAAAATTGGATTTTTGACTTTAGACTAAAATCCATTTCTCTGATGTTCTTTGACGGACATAGATCCTGATATTCATAACTATTAGGTTATACTGCCCCCTACAGGAGTAGGACACTAGGCATTAAAAAATTCTGGCTAAACCCATAGGCAGTCCTAGGGGGTATACTCCCTTTCTCTGCTATAGCCACTCAGTTTTGTAGCAAGCAGTGTCAGGAGAATAATAACTCCACATAGGGATGGATGCTGTATCTGTCAATGAACATCAGAGAAATTGATTTTATGGTAAGTCAAAAATCCCATTTTCTCTTTCATTTATTGACACAGCTCCTGGTATTCATAAACATTGGGACGTCCCAAAGCAGTGTTAACCACTTTAAAACTGGAAGAATTTGCTGCTTAAGGCCCTATTTTTCGATTCGGCACTGCGTTACTTTAAAGGACAATTGCGCGGTCGTGCAATGCTGTACCTAAACTAAATTGACATCCTTTTTTTTTTCCACAATAAGAGCTTTCTTTTGGTGGTATTTGATCACCTGTGCGATTTTTATTTGCACTATAAATAAAAAAAATGCGACAATTTAAAAAAAAAAACAAAAAAAAAAAAACACAATATTTTTCACATTCTGCTATATAACATTCCCAAAAACAAATTTAAAAATCTAAATTTTTTAACATTTTAGGCCAATTTGTTTTCTGCTACATATTTTTGGTAAGAAAAAAAAATCGCAATAAGGGTATTTTGATTGGTTTGCGCAAAAGTTATTGCGTTTACTAACTACAGGAAAGATTTATGTCATTGTTTTTTTTTTTTTTTTACTAGTAATGGCGGCGATCTGTGATTTTTTGCGGGATTGCGACATTTTGGCATACAGATCGGACCCCTGACATTTTTGGGGGTAACAGTGACATTACTACAGTAATCATTGCTAAAAATATGCACTGTTACTGTAATAATGCCATTGGCAGGGAAGGGGTTAATACTATTTGTGATCAAGAGGTTAAATGTAAGCCTAGGGGAGTGATTCGAACTGTGTGTGTGTGTGTGTGTGGGGGGGGGGGGGTTGGGCTTGTGAGATGGCCAAAGAGACATGCGATCCTATATAGCAGGATCACATGGTCTCTGATCATCTCAGGGAGAAGGACACACGCACTGGCTTTCCTGCTGATGCCCCCTAGCTCCTCCCAAGCGAGCGCCGTATATGTACGGGACTTTGCCTGGGAGAGCCGACCTGCCACCGTACATCTGCGTCTCCATCGAAATGGGGGGGCTGTCAGCCAGGAGGAACGCTCTGACTCTGGCCAAGATCTGCAACCTCGCAGTGGGTACGGAGCTGAGGTCTGCGCGCGCTCGCTCTCAAGACTGGGGTGACCACTGGATCTAGATTTTCCAGCCTGTCGCCCAGTCTGGCACTTGATTGAAGATCTCACAGGGAAAATTTAGGAGGAAAAAATGTTCTAAAAAGTTTTGCCAGGACCAAAGATCCCAGCAAGGAACTAGGTCCTTACTCCTAAATAGGCAGAAAAAAAAACTGGCTATAGCAGAGAGAGGGAGTATACCCCCTAGGACTGTCCATGGGTGTAGCCAGAATTTTTTTTTGCCTAGTGTCCTACTCCTGTAGAGTGCAGTATAACCCAATGGTTATGAATACAAGGAGCTGTGTCCGTCAATGAATGAAAGAGAAAGTATAACACTGGATTACTGCACAGATCCGAAAGAGATACATACCAACTTTCAAATAAGGATACACAATGCGCACAATACAAATGTATAAGACAATATTTGTTTATCCTGGAGTTCAGTTTTAAATGGGTATTTTTGTGTTTTGTTTTAATCTAAATATATGCATCCTTATTTTACACATAAACATTTAATACATGATAAAGGATTCCCTGAGCAGTAAAGATTAGCTAAAGAGATCACACATCAGACTCTACCTTCCTTTGTCTGTCTAATACCCCAGTGCATTTTGATTCTCCTTTCTAGCACAAATCACATTAACAAACGTCTTGACTCATGGTCACATGAGCCAGCCTAGTGCAGCCTTTACTACACACAAAAAAAATAAAAATAAAATAAAAATAGCTTGCATGTTCGCTTCTTCTTAATCATGATTTACCATCTCCAGCAAGACAATAAAGCTGTAATTTAACATAGGTTTGTTTTTAGGACTAGATGATGAGAAAAGAAACGTGACAAATCTCAGCTGCAATTGCTGTAGATGGAGATAACTGTGAAGCTGAACTTCTACGCAGATATTTAGAGACATGTTCAATAGACAACAGCGTTAGGGAGAAGAATGCAGGAATTGTTTATTGAATCTGAGCCAAGCACTTTTTTTTCTGCGGCTGCAAATAAATCCTGGTAATAAATGAGGTGGTTAATAATAAATTAGTCTTTAAAGCCAGAATAGCTGCTAGCCGCAGGAAACACGCTCGGGCGACGTGCTTGCTCAACAGAGCCCAGACTTTCCACTCAGACACAGAACAATGTGTTCACAATGAAGCTTTACTAAAAAGGCCAGAGCACAGGTCTTATTAAGAGTGTGCAGAGGGAAAAAAAAAAAAAAGACCCATTACGTAGCTTGTATTGTGGAAATGGTTCTAATGTGAAATATTTACTGCTTAGTTCTGTATCTCTGTAGCCCCTAGGAAATAAAAGTCTGTCAAGCAGAATCTAACACACAACCTTAGCTAAGACACAAAGATGGCAGCTGCAAGCTTCTGAAACCTACACAAGCTGACCATTTGCAGCCGATTCAGTATATTTCTAATGTGGAAGTATGTGTTACACTTGGATATTAGACATGGTATTTTGTGCTCTATAATAGCAGTAGCAGACAGGTTTGAGGCGATCTCCAGTTTTTAGCAAAGTTTACTAGTTTGTTATGACCAAACTACATTATAGCTGTCCATACATGGATCGCATTTGGGCAGTTCAGCAGGAACTAGCCACATTTGGATCCATGCATGGCTGTTCCCACTCATGAGAAGTTGGCTTCTCATGTACGGGCTTGTTAGAAAAATTTTTGCTCGATCAGCACATGCAGCCAAATCGACTGTAGTGCTGATCAGTATATTTAGATGGTGAGGGAGTCCCGCTGTCAAAATACAACAGCAGGTGGGATTCCTCCATCCACCTCAAATGTGTAAATGCAGAAATCTGCAGTTTTTCAGTGCGGTATTAACTTAAACTGAATGTAACTTCAAGCTGAACTCCACATTTGTTGAGAAAAAAGCATGCCCCTCTGGGTGATCTATGTATATTACAAGGATTTTAAAAAACTTTGTTGCAGATTCCTACCTTTTGTTAGTCTGAAGAAATCATTGTTTGTTCCTCTGTGCGGGAGTGGTTTCATAATTATTTGTCAGCTGTGCCAACTGCAGGGCTCTAATGAGGAAACCTGCTGGGTCTTCATCCCTTTTGACGTGTTCCTGTTGGGAGTATCCCACCAAAAATGACAATTTTCTTTGCAGGGGATGCCAGAAATTGGACTTGCAGACTTCAGGGAAAATTGGTGAGCCAATCACACAAGCAGGAAATGATGTTTCTGGGGTGTGGTCAGCACACATTGTGTACAGAAGTGCTCCAGGTAGCCAAATTGTATTGCAATTTCAGAAAATTACAACAGATGAAGATTGAAAAGGAAGGGTAATTTTTAACATTTAATTACAATATGATTTGTGTCGCAATTGTATACACTATATTGTTTTTCTTTATTGGATATGTTTTTTCCCCCCACGAAAGTAGAGTTACCCTTTAAGCCAAACAGCATACACCAATATAAGCCAAACAAGTATACAGCACTGTGTTCCAGCATTGGGATGTGAACATCCTGTCCCACTCCCAGAACAACATTGAGATGGGTTGATCACCGCTCCACCAGTCAGTATCATCTAAATAAATGCAAAGTTTCCTCTAAATGACTGAGGTAGAGATCATGATGCCATTTGCCTGCCTCAGTTCATCTCAGCTGTGTTATGGGAGTGGGACAGGAAGCCCCTGTAACACTGCCAGAACACAGCACTGTACTTAGCTGAGGGCACATGCACTTAAGACAATGCTGAGAAGTGCTGAAACTATTTGTGAAGTACTTTGTTTGGACCATATTGGTCCAAAGCAACTATTTAAGCTTCACTAAAGCTAGAGATCAGCTTTAAAGTAGACTTATAATTAGAGGTACATGCCGGTCCAAACTGAAAAGTAAGCATTGAAAGGCTAAGGGCAGATATAGTACACTGGGTTTACCTCAATACTTTGTTGCGTTCCCAAGCACACATCTTACCGATATACACTCACCGGCCACTTTAGGGACACCTGTTCAATTGTTTGGTAACACAAATTGATAATCAGCCAATCACATGGCAGGAGCTCAATGCATTCAAAATGGGGAAGAAAGGGGATTTAAGTGATTTTGAACATCGCATGGTTGTTGATGTCAGATGGACTGGTCCGAGTATTTAAAAGCTGCTGATCTACTGGGATTTTCACATAACCATGTCTAGGGTTTACAGAAAATGGTCCAAAAAAGAGAAAATATCCTGTGAGTGGCAGTTGTGTGGTCAAAAAAGAAGAATGGAAAGACTGGTTCCAGATGATAAAAAGGCAACAGTAACCCAAATAACCACTCGTTCCAACCAAGGTATGCAAAATACCATCTCTGAATGCACAACAGATTAAACCTTGAAGCAGATGGGCTACAGCAGGAGAAGGCCACACCGGGTGCAACTCCTGTCCGCTAAGAACAGAGGCTATAGTTCGCACAGGCTCATTAAAATTGGACAATAAAAGATCAGGAAAAACTATTCAGGCTGGTGATTATGTAATGGTGTGGGGGATATTTTCTTGGCACACTTTGGGCCTTTTCGTACCAATCGAGTACCTTTTAAATGCCACAACCTACCTGAGTATTGTTGCTGACCATGTCCATCCCTTTATGACTACAGTGTACCCATCTTCTGATGGCTCCTTCCAGCAGGATAATGCACCATGTAACAAACCTCAAATCCTCTCACCACTAGTTTCTTGAACATGACAATAAGGTAGGTCACTGTACTCCAATGGCCTCCACAGTCACCAGATCTCAATCCAAAAAAGCACTTTTGGGATGTGGTGGAATGGAAAATTCACATCATGGATGTGAAGTTGACAAATCTGCAGCAACTGCTTGATACTATCATGTCAATATGGGTCAAAATCTCTGAGGAATGTTTCCAATACTTTGCTGAATCTATGCCATGAAGAATTAAGGCAGTTCTAAAGGCAAAAGGGGGTCCAACCCTGTACTTGGTGCATCTAATAAAGTGGCCGGTGAGTGTATATGCTGATATATGATGAAGGATTTTTTACCACAGTACTGAGTAGGTAGTCTCGCCACCATAAGCAAACTACTTCCAGATAAAATACTAAAAGCAACACTCATGAATCATTGCAAACTCTTCTGCATGTGTGGTTGTCAGTCCATAAGCTTACTTCATTAGTAGGCTAAATGTTATTGCTGACACTAGATTGATGTAAGCCATGCATGTAGCTGAACGTGAGAAATTGAAAAGATAACTCCATCAAAGCTAAATAGCATGTATAGAGGAACCTCCCATCAGTTTATTGTCACAGCTGCCACCCTGTGGCTGTCAGAATATGTTAACACTGCCCATATCTGATTGGATTCAGTTAAAGGTTTAAGTTCCCCTCTCATAACGTATCACACCCGTATTCTGGGTGTAACATGTAACGAACGGACCAGCCCTTGCACCCCCTGATCTGACAGCTAGCGGGGAGTCGTTTATTAACAGTCCACTGTGAATGGAAAACAACAAGGTCCGGTAGCCTTTGGTGCTGTGGAGCGCCGTGGTAGTTCATTCTCTCTGTCAGATTGTATCTGCTTGCACGTACAGGATGTACAGGCATACAGATACACTGGCAGATCTAATAGAGACCTGCATGGCACCAGCGATCTGCTGACCGCTGGTGCAATGCTGTACAAGAAAAATAAACCTTAAAAAAAAACGTGCATTTATTTATTTTTTTCTAAAAAGTTAACATCCTTTAAAATCGATGTTCTGTCCCCAATGCTGGGAGTCCATAGTGAAAAATGCTGGCAACTCGGTATACTACTATATTAGAACTTTATTTGCTACATAGACACAGTGTAAAAAATGCTAAACACGTTTTGGCTAATACAGCTTTCCTCCTCAAAGCATTTCAGCTCCTTTCTTGGAGACGCAAATTCTTTAAAAGTGAAAGGCCAAAAGCACACAGCGAAGGAACCCTTGCAAAAAATAGCGATCAAAAAATAGTGATTAAAAAGGTAATAAAACAAAATAAATGAAAAAAAAAAAAAACAGGTTAAAACAGACAAAAATAAAAAAGATGAACCTAAGCTCTAATGCTTTCTAGACTGTGCAAGTTAGCTGATTACATACAAAGCCACTGATCCGGTATTAGTAACAGTGTAACTGTATGCTGTAAAAGTCTTGTGCTAGAATACAGAGGGGAAATAAAGCCAGCTTTTTTCTACTATGTTTTGATCTTGTGGCATGAAACCTCAATAAGCTAAGCAGATCTTATTTGTCTGCCCTTGTGCTGGAACGTGCACTGGGGATTTGCATATATAATGGCATCATACGCATTGGCATGTGCTACTTCTGAGACATGGGGAAAACAGCATTTAGCCTTATTTTTTCAAGGAAAGTCAATGCGCGGAGTGTTTATATTGGAGATGTATACAGAGATGCCAAGTGTATTTATTAGATTTGTGTTAGTTTAGGTAAATTGGACTGTTTTTATTATTATGTACGAAGAGTAAGAGACAGGAATAGCCAGCGTAAGTGCCACCCAGGCTGAGCAGTGGAAAACACGCAGAAATGCTGCGGTGTGGCTGTGAGGTTGAAAGATCCTGTAATATTAAATAAACTGCTGGTTACTGCCTTTAAAGTAGAATGGAAAGCAAGCTAGGCATGCACTAGAAAGAACACTGTTGTGCAACTCTCAGCAAGGCTATAATGGATCAGCCAAAAACAAGAATCCAACAATCAATTCTCTGCTTCTATAGTTTTCTAGCACTCAATGTCTTTGTGCACTTGTTACTGTTGAGATATCTTGTTCATCAGTTCAGTGCAAGTTACGGAAAAAATATGTTTTTTTTTTTTTTTTTTTAAAGGCTGACCTGTTTTCACAGCACCAGCTGACCCAGTTCTCTGCTGAGAACCTTCCCTTCTGTGCCCATTTTTAGGATTTTTCTTACATCATTCTTCCACTAATACGTCCCTCATTCTAATATTGCCACATTATCTCCTTCCATGTCTCCGCTGGTTTCCTTTAGAAAAATGGAGAGGCTAAGCAGCAGCATGGAGGCAGGACGAGGGATGTTTAAGAGGTAGGTAGTAATATTCTAAAATATACACAATCTATCAGATTCCTGGCAGAGTCATATCAAAGATTGGACTAAAAAAAGGTAGCTTTAAAAAAAAAAAAAAAAAAAATAGGGATTTTTGTCTTACCGTAAAATCCATTTCTCTGATGTTCATTGACAGCTCCTGATCTTTTTAACAATTGGGTTATACTGCCTCTACAGGAGTAGGTCTCTAGGCAGAAAAAATGCTTGACTACGCCTATAAGCAGTCTCAGGGGTTATACTTCCACTCTCCGCTATAGGCAGTTTTGTTACAAGCAGTGTCAGAAGAAATCCAACTCCACAGAGGGGTGGGTGCTGTGTCCGTCAATGAACATCAGAGAAATTGATTTTACGGTAAGACAAAAATCTAATTTTCTCTATCGTTCATTGAGAGATACCGCTCTTGATCTTCTTAACCATTGGGATGTTCCAAAGCAGTGTTAAACATGAGGGGTGGGGACAGCAGAAAAAAATTCCCCAAGTCTAAACCATAGCCAACTAGGTAACATGGACCAACCAAGAACAATTCAAGCTCACCTGAAAAAAACAATACGTCCTCTAAACAGCAGCCTGCAAAACCTTGCGGCCAAAGGAAGCATCCACAGATGCCAACACATCCACTTTATAACATTTTGAACACAGAAGACCAGGAAGCCACCTTGCAAACCTGCATCACTGATGCCGATGATGGAAAGCCCAGGAAGCGCCCTAGTAGAGTTCGCCGTAACAGGAAAAGAAGGAACCTGACCCCTAATTGAATAGGCTTGAAACACCGTCTGTCTGATTCATCTGGAAATGGTCGCAGCAGAAGCAAACAACCCGTTCACAGGACTGTCCGTGAGCACAAATAGTGAGCCTGACTTCCTAAGAGACCCCCTAGCTGCCAGGTACACCCTAATTGCCCGAACCACATCCAAGGAAAGCAAGGCAATTTCCTCAGGATGTTTTGGCCTGGGACAAAAGGGTAGGCAACACAATGTCTTCATTCACATGAAAATCAGAGACAACCTTTGGAAGGAACAACAGACAGGGGCGAAGAACCACCTTATCTCTGTGAACCAACTAAGGTGAATGACAAAACGCCGCCAGCTCCGATACCAAAATATCCGCACCAAATTGAGATAAAAAGTACGCACCAAGAAAAATGTGTGGCCAACTGTTGTTAAAATAAGACCGCCAAGGCCGAGACCTGGCCCTTGATAGTACTGTAGGCCAGGCACTGTTAAACCCCCTGTTGGAGGAAGCCACCAAAAAGGAACGAGGATGAACCCCAAGAGACTCCACGCAATGTACGACTTCTATGTACGATGGTAGATCTTCCTAGAGGTAGATTTTCTGGCTTTTAACAGCATTGAAATCAATAAATCAGACAAACCTCTATCTTTCATCACCTGGCTTTCAACAGCTAATGCCCCATACACACGTGCAGATTATCTGCAGACTTTTGTCTGCAGATTTACCAAAACCATATAATAGGAGGTCAAACCTAAACACTTTCAATTTGTATGCAATCTGGCAGGCCCTTGCACTACATAGAAAAGGTAAGTCTGCAGACAAAAGTCTGCAGATAATCTGCACGTGTGTACGGGGCATTGGCCATTAACACCAGTGACTGTAAAGCAGGGTGGAAGATTGGCCCTTGGGACAGCAGATCTTCCCTGAGAGGAAGTCTCCAAGGAACATCGGCAACCAGTCATATCAGATCGACGTACCAAGACTGGCGAGGCCAGTCTGGAGCCACTAATCATCAGAATCCCTTCTGCCTCGATCCTGCGCAGAAGTCTTGGCAGAAGCTTGAGAGGGGGAAAGGCATAAATCAGAAGATACTGACCCCACAAGGCCACCAGCGCGTCTGTGGCGTCTGCCAGAGGGTCCCGAGACCGTGCCACAAACCTCTGCACTCTACTGTTGAGACTAGAGGCAAACAGAACCACCTTGAAAGCAGACACCATCAGGCCCAGAACCCGCATGCAAGTCCGAAGGGATGACCGTCTGCTGGACAACCGAAGTTGAATTGCTTCCTGCAGTTTCTGGAGTTTGTCCAGAGGTAGGAACACTCTTGGCTAAGGCGAGACCAGAGTCAGACCCAGACAGTCCAGATGTGTGGACGGAACCAGAGAAGACTTCTGAAGGTTCAGAATCCAAACAAACTCCCTCAGAGTTCAGAGTAATTTCCAAGTTGTTCACCAGAGCAGTTGGAGACTGCGCTCGCAGCAGATCGCCCAGGTACCACAGTACCGCAATCCTCCGCTGACGGAACAATGCCAGCACCGGGGCCAACACTTTTATGAAGACCCGAGGAGCGGAGGTGAGACCAAAGGGTAAGACCACAAACTGATAATGCTCCTCTCCCACGGCAAAGCAGAGAAAGTGCTGGTGACCAACACATATTGGAAAGTGAAGGTAAGCGTCCTTGATGTTTATAGAAGCAAAAAGCTCCCCCTGATGCAGGGATGCCACTACTGTGCGAATGGACTCCATACAGAACTTCTGCAAAACAGTTTAGCGCCTTGAGGTCCAGAATTAGACGCGCCTTGCCTTCCTTCATGGGGACTGCAAATAGGTTTGAATAAAACCTCTGAAAAATTTCCGAAGTAGTAACTGGGACAATCATTCCTTGGCTAAGCAAGTCTTGCACTGCCCCAAAGAGACCCCATAAGTGGTCCAGGGACAGACACAGGCTGGAGGGAAAAAAACCTTTCCGAAAGGTATGTCAGGCTTATTTGGGGAGGTTAAATAAAAAAAAAAAAAATGAAATGAAATTTCATATTTTGGTTTACATAGAAATGCTGAGCAGTGGCATCCATGTTATAGAAGGTTGCTAAAAGGTCAAACCTCCTTTTAGTAAAGGTGTCTATTCAAGAAAAGTTTCAACAGACATGCTGTGTTGACCTAAGGTAATAAATAGTCTGTTTAACTTTCTTTAAGATAAAGTCTAGCTGACGCTATACCAGGATAATCTTGTCGGTGTGGTAGTCATAAAACATTAGTCAGTATTTTCTGTGTTTTAGACCCATTTAAAAATAAGATTTACAGATACGTTATAATCTTATATGTAACATAATATTAACAATGAAATATAAATATAACTAACATACATAGATATGTAGAAAAACGTTATATATTATAATTGTTTCATCCTTGCTAAAGAAAGTTATACTGATATTGATGACTCATCTCTGTATGTCAAGAGAGGCTTCAGTAAACATTTGTAAATCGTAAGTTGTAGAAAGCATCATAAAATTTTGTTTAACCTTGCTAGACCCTAGAAAGTCTGAGATGGTAAGCGCTTTGTCAATATAAGGTTCAAAGTTTATTTGTAGATAAATAATGCTGTCATACTGAACCTAAGAGCAACACAATACTGCCATCTCTGGTGACTGACTACTACTAATTGAAGTCTTAGGTTAAAAAGTCATTTCCAATATATATATATAGATATATATATTAAATAAGATATATTAAATATTAAAATGGTGTTACCAGATTTAATCTTTATTTAGATACATGATGGATATTAAATGGACATGTAATAGATGAGAGTATGGATACATTTTAGGTTTATGATATTCTTAAATGGAGAATTATACAGTTTTAATATCCATATACTGGTTGACCAAGAGGTGTCACCCAATGACATCACCAGTTAATGGATAAGTTATCCCAACCAATAGGGATAATGTCACTCCTTCTGGGTTTAACTTATGGTAATTTTAATAGTCCTTTGTTCTATACCATATAAAAAGGCAAGCCCAGATGAGAGAGGGACACGTCACACATGACATTTGCCCAACATACATCACACATACAATACACACGCTACTACAGCTATGCATAGACTCATCTATACAGACTCCATTTTGCTCCATCATGTATCTGAACCTTTGAGGGACGCCAAACGAAACTCCTCCCTACCTGGCCACCATCTTGGAAAGGCAGCCATCTTAAGGACTCTGGTAACGACCAGTCTAAGCTAGCAGCCATTTTAAATATGGTAAATATTCCTTGCTAATTATTTGATTTTTATTCAATATTGTTTATGTACTTCCTTAAATGTTTTACATTGCATATTCAAGGGTAACGAGATTACAATCCCAGCCGTATTAACCATATGTAGATTTTTTCTCTAAGAGATGATTTTTGTTTTTATAACATTTTTATGAATATCAGATTTCGCGCATATTGGCGTATTAGTCTCACGTTTTGCATAGCCTATTCTCGCTTCATCTGCAGTGGAGTGACTGTGCATTGCGCAGACAATTGTGGTCCGATTATATAGAACATTAATTTATGGTTTATACTATACCTGGAGAAAACGTAATCTTACTTTAATTTTACTTTCATTATTGAGCTACACATCACATTGCATTTATTGTTTGAAGTTCATATTTTATGTAAAGTTCTCTTTTTGTGTCATCTCAAGTTTGATCATTTATCGTGATTACATGTCTCGTGAATAAATATTTTATATATTCCATACTGTAGACTGTTTTCACTAAGATTGGTATATGCTTTTAAAAATAAATCAATCAATAAAAAGAATTCGCTACATATTGATTTGTGGAAATAAGTGAAGATTCTCCTTCCGCACAGATCTTTGCTTATTGACATAAATAGACACTGTTATAATCAGAGCAGTATAAACATTCTGACATAATTGAGGCGGCCCAGCGAGATATTATTAATTTCGATCATAATGGAGGCAGCCCAGCGAGATTTTATTAATTTTGACAGGTAAGAACAAAACTCTATCTTGTAGTCGGACTGTATGACTTTGTGAACCCACTTGTCCTGTACCAGGGAGGCCCACGGGTCCAGAAACCAGCGAAGATGTCCCCCCACCCCACATATGGGTGAAAGGTGCCCCTTCACGCTGAGGGAGCCCTGTCCTCAGGTCTGGAGAAGCCCTCTTAGGCTTGCCAAACCAGGTTCATTTGGATCCTCCAGAGGAGGCCCTGAAGGGTTTTGATCCCTTTTCTTGAGACCCAGAGGGACCAAAACATTTCCTATGAGCCGAGAAGGATGGACCATGTCTACGATGGGTCTCCTTGCCCTTACTAGCCTGCAGAAAAAATTACTCTTTCCCCTGTGAGACATTTAATAATGCTCCAAAATGGCGTTCCCCTAGGAAGGGGAGATCAGATAAGGCCTTCTTAGAAGTCTGGTCCGTAGACCAGCATTTAAGCCAAGTAACACGCTTAAAGACCACTGCTAAGACAGCCTCGCAATCAGAGGAGCCGCATCCAAAGAGGCATCACAGACAAACTGCAGCCACTGGACCAACTTGTCCGCCAGCTCAACAAAGGCACGGAGAAGCTGCTACCCCTTCAGGTCCCGGTGTAAACTTGGTCAGAGTTTGTGACAACAGGGCAATAGTAAAAACCAGCTTAAGTGCCGAACCAGCCACAGTGTACATATGGCGGGCAACGGCCTCCCCTTTTCTGTCAGTCAGGTCCTTAAAGGCCGGGGACCCCTCAACCGGAATGATGGTTCCTTTGTTTAACCTAGAAACCGAGAGTCCACCACAGGTGGGACAGTCCAATTTTTAACCACTTCTGGACCGGAAGATTTTCCTCCTTAATGACCAGCCATTTATTGCGATTCAGCACTGCGTTACTTTGACAATTGCGCGGTCGTGCAAAGCTGTAACCAAATAAAATTGATGTCCTTTTTTTCACACAAATAGAGCTTTCTTTTGGTGGTATTTGATTACCTCTGTGATTTTTATTTTTTGCGCTATAAACAAAAAAAGATCGACAATTAAAAATTTAATTTTTCTCATCATTTTAGACCAATTTGTATTCTGCTACCTATTTTTGGTATAAAAAAATCTAAATAAGCGTATTTTGATTGGTTTGCAGAAAATTTATGACGTCTACGAACTAGCGGAAAGATTTATGTCAATTTTATTTATTTATTTTTACTAATAAAGGCGATCAGTGATTGTTAGCGGGACTGCGACATTGCGGTGGACAGATCGGAGACCTAACATTTTTGACACTTTTGGGGGGGACCAGTGACAATACTACAGTAATCAGTGCTAAAAATATGCACTGTTACTGTACTAATGACACTGGCAGGGTAGGGATTAACCCAGGGGCGATCACAGGGTTAAACGTGGGCCTTGGTGGTGTTTTCTAACTGTGTGGGGGATGGGCTTATAGAATCAACACAGAGACCTGTGTTCCTAAATAGGAGGAACATATGATCTAGCCATTTTACCTTTCCTTTTTTAGTTTACATTCTTCACCTTTATGAAAAAAAAAATACAATGCATCTTTTTCACCATTCAGAGGAGACAGAGCAGAGGGGTGAGTTCTACAGCTACTGATCACAGTAATAGACCGATCACAGGCTCTAACAGTGGTCACATGGTCGTCAGGAGGTGGTCCTTTTGGGTTTTGCTGTCTGTGCTAGAGGAGCACTCAATCGCGTTTCCCAGCAAAGAGACCAATATTTTCACAAACAAAGGCACACATATATGCGGCCGCTAAAAAGAAAGTCCACATCTGGGAGGTCACATATGTCTGTATACTTGGCATTAATGGGTTAAATATGAAAAGAAATATCTGTACTCAGCTTTACATTTGCTGTTGGGGTAAATCTCCAGCTTTGTTCCTTTGCGTTTGATGGAGTGAGAAATACTTACATTTTAATTGCCATCTGTGTCGCCATGGAGGATATGCTGCCACTGCTGACCTTCTGTAAATACTAGTGCTCGGCGGTAATGCTGTTGCAATGGCTACAGTACCAACTCATAACAAGTGAGCAGACTAGGAGTTCTGATGTCATTTTGCATTTTTGTTCGAAGTCAGTGTCTCAAAATATTAAATTAGAAACAACTAGGCAACTAGTATTTTTAGGAGCTGGTCAGTAAAATCAGCCCTTTTTCTTCTCTCTCAGTACAAGCCTCCTATAATCATAGGATGCCAGCTGCCATGGACTGCGACAAGCAATATGAACACTTTTATCAATCAGAGGATGCTGTAAACCCATAGCTGATACATTTTGCTTCATTTATTAGGCAGTAGGAGACTTGTTTGAAAGAATATCATATTTTTCTGGCAGCTTTCACAAACGCCAAGCCAAGAAAGCCATACGACTGCAAACAGCAGTAGTAAAAACAAGCTAGTTTGTTATTTTTACCATGCAGAAATCTGAACTAAAATATGGTTCATAGACTAAATATGTTGCCTTTTTTTCCACCAACATCAATAAATAAATCACCACATGTGCTTAGAAATAGTTAAATCTTTATTTTTGGGTTTTTTGAGTTTTTTTTTTTGGCGTGATTTGTTTAATAGCTTCCCCCTATGATAAAAATGAAGCCTCTCTCTACCTCTCAAGTTATGTCCTCAGTTTTGGAAGGAACTGCAAAAAGAGCAACATGTTACAGACCCCCCCCCATTACTAAGGTATAAAGCAGCACCAGAAGAGAGAACACAGTAGTGGGGGGAGAGGATCAGTGAGGGTCCATGATTCCAGCATTAAACCATTATCTGTGTGTCTCTGCTTACGCGTCTCTCCCTCCAAAAGTCTTACGAGTGTCCAGAAGCGACGTGTGGTATAATGCTTTGACAGTCTCCATTAGGAAGGTATTAGCATTTTCGGCAGGTGGAGGTTCTGAGCCTAGACAGGAGAGTTAGTAGCCTCTCCGCAGTTGATGTAGAAGTCCATGTTTCATACCAGCTCCAGGACCTACAGGGAAGATGACAGAACCAGATCATTAATGGCTCTGAAATATAAACAGAAGCGAGAGAGAAAAGTGGAGAACGGTGGTAATGCATGTTTTCTTCAAGCTAAATGATCAAACTATTTTGCACAATATGTCATCCTGCCGATGTTGTTTAGATACGAAAAAGCAGCACCAAATAGAGATATAGTACTTACTGCATGCCATCAATTCCAGACTTTGCCTCTCATTACATTCAAGTCTTTCCCAAAAGATGAAAAATACATTTTTAATAACCACACCAAAATGCCAAACATTCTATTTCAAAGTATTGCCACGAAACCCTTAGTGTGCCAAATGTGCAATGTTTCTTACCTACAAAATAGAGATCTATTTCTGCAGACAAAACTAATAACAAGGTCTTAGGACACTTTTGTAAAGCTACCACTGGCTACCTACTAACTGAGCCTTATCTAACAGAAAATAAAGAAGCTTACTGTATTAAAGGAGGATGTGGAACCTATTGAAGTGACTTCCATTGGTTATACTAAGTACTGCAATATCCTTAGAAAAAACGAACTAAAAGTTAGATATAATACAACACACTAACATAATAAAGCTGAACTCAAGCATGAGACTCATTTTTAGAAAAAATGTTCCCTCCACAATTAGCAGTGAAAATGCTTCCCAATTCTTTAAATTAGTGGGTGGAGATCTGAAAAATTGTCACAATTACTAGCTGTGACACCATCAACAGTCGTCTAACTTCCCTCTATCTCAGGACATAGGGAAAAGGGATCAGTGAGGCACCTTAAGGTAACATCCCTTAGACCTTAGGCCAGTGATGGTGAACCTTGGCATTCCAGATGTTTTGGAACTACATTTACCATGATGCTTATGCACTCTGAATTGTAATTGAGCATCATGGAAATGCAGTTCCAAAACATCTGGAGTGCGAAGGTTTACCATCACTGCCTTAGGCGGTCCTCACAGACCTATTTGTCCCACAATCTTTTGATGGTAAAAGACAAGCATGTGACCAACATGATGCCAGGAGGAAAAGTGAAAGAGTGCAGAACATTTTTCAGTTAAATGTTTACTTAAATCATTTACTTAAAAAATAAAAATGCACATTTTTTTTTGACTGTAAAATAAAAAAATAAAATAATGTGCACTTACTATTGTTTTTTTTGTAGAAGCCTGGAAAGCATTGCTCCCAAGATCAGTAGATTGCGAGTGCCAGGCAGGACTCATACAAACTGTCAGTATAAGCTATCCACCTGTACATCATATGGGCAGGCAGTTTCACATTGACAAGAAAAATCAATAGACTACAAGAATGCTCAACAGCATCCTGGTAGCTCATTAAGAACTACAAGCCGACAGTCGCAAGGGCTGTCAGTACTAGTAGTTTTCACATTCACATAACTTTTTGAATAAATGACACTCCCCGGATGAGCAGAGCCTCACGCAGACGCATTTTTAAAAAACTTTGGACTGCAAGTTGGGGATCTGTCACAACAGGGGAACAGGGACCGGTGTTACAGTAACATGTTAAAAGCTACACCCTGAATACGGGTGTAACATGTTACGAAGACGTGAACTTATCCTTTAAGACATAGGAGAACGACTGTATAAAAATATATATTTCGCGCTCACCCAAAGTAGTATATATGCGAAGGTGCTGCAACTCATAAAAAGTCCAAATACTCAACTTCAAAAATCTGTGTAAACAAAATAAGTGTGCAACCTAAAATTATTATAAATAAATTGCTAAGTGTCACAAGGAATAATAAAAGTCCATTCAAATACATAAATTGCAGTGTAAAGAAAAGTCCAATTATAGTGTTCTTATGAAGGTGAAAAGTGATTCACAATGACACCGATGCTTCAGATAGTGCTTTCTCCAACACAGATCACTGCACACCTGTTACCAGAAAATATGGATCCCAAATTATTAGGATCTACTGCACCTATGTCAAAATAGACCAGCTGGAGTATTCCACTCCTAGGGCTCCGTGAAAGGCAATCCTTCCTGGTAAGGGGTCGGCTTCAATCAGATATTCCCGTCTTCTTGGATCATCCGGATGATGCAGCAGCAGAGGAGAACGTCACATCTTGGAGACACCGGCACTGCAGTGATCTGTGTTGGAGAATGCACTGTCTGAAGCACCGGTGTCATTGTGAATCACTTTTCACCCTTATAAGAGCACTAAAATTAAACTTTTCTTTAAACTGCGATTTAGGTTATTTGTATGGACATTATTCCTTGTAACACTTAGCAATTTATTTTTAATAATTTTAGGTTGCGCACTTATTTTGTTTACACACATAGGATAACTATTGAGAACACGCTGTTACTTTTTTGCCTGGAGTTCAGCCTTAAATAATGGGATTTTTTAAATAATCAATTTCTCCGAGTTCAATGGACGCATCGCTCCATAAATCTTAACTACTGGGTTATATTGCCTCCTCCAGGAGCAGGACTAGGCAGAACAAAAAACACCTGGCTATGCCCATTAACTGTCCCCAGCTTGGTATATAAACCCACTCTCTGCTCTAGGTAATCAGTTTAGTAGCAAGCAGTATTAGAAGTATCAGAACTCCATAGAGGGGTAGGTGCTGTGTCAGGAGCCTTAACCGGGTCACAGGAGCCCTGTCTGAAAAATAAAAGTTTAAAGAAAAACACCCCTCAAGAGGGAATAGTCCCTTTGCCCGCAGCCTGCAAAACTTTGCGGCCAAAACAAGCATCCGCAGATGTCAAAGTATCTACCGTACAGAATTTTGTGAAGGTATGCACCAACGAGCAAGTGACCGCCTTGCAAACTTGCAAAATTGATGCCTGATGACTGAAGGCCCAAGAAGCACTCAGCGCCCAAGTAGAATGCGCCGTGACAGAGAAGGGTGGAACCTGACCTTTGATAGAATAGGCCTGAGTCACCGTCTGTCTGATCCATCTGCAGATGGTAGCCAAAAAAACGGCCAACCCCATTTCTTGGTCCATCCGTAACCACAAAAAGCGAGTCTGACCTCCGAAAGGACTCAGTAGCTGCCAGATACACCCGAATCACACGAACCACATTCAAGGTATGCAAAGCAAATTCCTTGGGATGAGCCGGCTTGGGACACAAGGAAGGCAACACAATGTCCTCACTGAAATGGAAGTCATAGAAAACTTTGGGCAGGAAAGAACCACTTTATCCCTATGGACCACTAAATAGGGACTGCAACAGGATAATACCACCAAATCGGATACCCTGCGGGCTGAGATAATAGCCACCAACGTAGGCAAGGGAATCTCCTGAATATTTTCAAATGGAGGTTTCTGGAGAACCGAAAGTACTATATTTAAATACCATGGCGGCAAAAAAAAACGTACAGGTGGAGCCACATGTCTAACCCCCTGAATGAAGGTACGAACTAAAGAGTGTATGGCTAGGGGTTGCTGAAAGAAGATAGCCAGGGCAGACACCTGGTCCTTGATGGTACTCAAGGCCAACTTCTGATCATTGCCCTGTTGAAGAAAGGCTAAGATCTGAGCCACAGAAAAGGAAAGGATCGAGGATGAGCGCCAATCGACTCACATCACGAAATGTACGCTTTCCACGTACAAGGGTATATCTTGCTGGAAGACGACTCCCTCGCCATCACCATAGTAGGGATCACTGATCCAGTCATACCTCTATCCCTCAGTACCTGGCTTTCAATAGCTAAGCCATTAAAACCAGTGACTGTAAATCAGGATGATAGATAAGCCCTTGGAACAACTAGTGTCTTCTCTGAGAGGAAGCCCCCAAGGGACGTTTATGGCCACCAGACCAATTGGAAGATCCTCGCCCTTGATTCATTGCAGGAATTGTGGAAGAAGCCTGAGCCGAGGATTATATTGGCCTTACTGTGGCCCTTGGAACCTCGGTACGCTCCAGTGAAGCCAAACCTTTTTAAAGGAGCTGCATGTAGGACTGTGCAAACAGAACTTTTTATTTTTTTTTTAATTCCTTTATTTAGTAAGAGGTTGCAATACAAACAGAGTTAAGGCACCAAACGGAACTATCTTGAAGATGGATATCACCAGACTCAGAACCTGTACGACAACGTATCTACCACAAATAAAATGTAATATAAGAAATATAGTAGGTAGTGGCGCTATTCAGAACCGGTTTGCAAAATGGGAGAGAGAACTATCTTTATGACAGCAGCCAGTGAATCACGGTCTGAAGTTTGTCCAGAGGAAGGACCACCCTGGTAAGAATTAGAATCAGACCAGGGTAAATCAAGTCCCTGGTCAGGTATAGGGGGGACCTTAGGTAGTTCGGACATCACCTGAACCTTTGCAGGAATAAATTCTTCACAAGGAAACTCAGGACCTAAAAAACCTGAAAAGGACAAGCTTTGTCCCCCTTTCTGGGTACCCCCAAAAGAGTTATTTGGGGGATCCCCTTGACGCTCATGAAGGAAATCCACGAGGCCGGAAACCAGCGAAGATGTCCCCATCCCAATAATGGGTGAGGGCAGACCTTCATGCTGAAGGGGTCTAGTCTGCGGGTCTGGAGATGCTAGCTCTAGGCTTACCAGACAGACAAAGGAGGCTTGTAACCTCACGGGGAAGATTTGAAATATCCATTTCCCTTATTCTCCGTCCCAGAAGTACGAAAGAATTTTCTATGTGCTGAGAAGATGGGGCCCTATCTGCGACAAGCCTCCTTACTTTCCTAGACTATGGCAGGAAGGTTCTCTTCCTTCCCTGTGATACCCTTAATGATGTAATCCAGAGTAGCCCCAAACACGCGATTGCCTTAAAAGGGCAGATCAATGAGAGCTTTCTTAGAGGCTTGGCGTGCGGACCAATTCTTAAGCCACAGCATGTGCCTAATCACAGCCGCTGAAAAAGTTTGGACAGCACAGAAGCTGTATCCAAAGCTGCATCACAAATAAACTGCAGTCCATGGACCAACTGGTCCGCTAAATCAACATAAACAGCAGGGACCTGCTCACCCCCCAGGCCCTGGCGCAAAAGCTTGGCCCATTCAGTTAGGGTCTGAGACACCAGGGCTGAGGTAAAGACTGGCCGCAATGCTGAACCAGCCATAGTAAACATGCTGCGTGCCACAGCCTCTGCTTTCTTGTCAGCCAGGTCCTTAAAGGACAGGGATTCCTCTATTGGGATCATGGTTGCTTTATTCAACCTGGAAAAGGGAAGGTCAACCACTGGTGGACTAGTCCACTTTTTTTAAGTGACTCCTCAAAAGGGTAATGTACAGCAAAACGTTTGGGGACCACAAAGGGTAATGTTGGTTGTTCCCATTCCTTACAGGAAAACCTGTCAAAATAAGGCACATAAGAAAACACCTTTGGAGTGCATGGTGACATATGCTTAAACGACACAGCCACATCCGTGGCTACATCAGCCGCATCCTCCATTTTTTAAGTCTCACGCACTGCAGTGATAAGTGTGTCTAGCAGCACTTTTTCATTTGCTGCTGAGACCATAGAGGAATCATCCTCACTATCTGATGGATCTGGGGGGGGGGGGGGTGATATTAAGCCCCACTGGATGGGCTGCGTCCTCAGCGGCATCAGGCACAGAGTCAGATGAGACAGACTGAGCAGGGAAAGGCGGGGGACGCTTCCTCCTGGGTCTTTGCCCACAAGCCACTTCCACCCAGGACACCAAGGACTGCAGGACTACTGTCAGTGCAAACACGCCTGGGGTTCCAAGGGACCTGCCACCTCCATGATGGGGTAAGTAGGGGAGATGTGACCCTGAGGCTCCATAAGGAAAGGAAGACCTTTCAGTACAAAAACGATCTTTTGGCACCACTAAAGGATACCCCCAAGGCTCAGGGTACCTATCAGCAGAGAGAAAGAACAGGGACCCCTAAGGGCTAGCCCTACCGCTCGGAGGAGCACCAAGAATTTGGATCCAGCATCACCATGGATGCCATCCCTGTTCATATTTTCCGCCACAAAAAGAGGAAACTGTGGAGGAAAAGGAAGAGGAAAAGGAATAGGAAACTGAGGAGGAAGAGCTTTGGCATCCCCACGAGGCTTAGGTCGTCTCCAGCATCTCCCGGACTAAGGGAGAATGGCCCCCGTGACATCATCAGTCTACACAAACATGGCCACCAACTGGAGACTAGGCACACTAAGGGAAAATGGCCACCATAAGCTACAGAATGCTGCCAGGATCTTCCCTGTGCCCTCTGCAACATTGCACCCACTGCAAGGGGACTCCCTCCTGAAGGTAGGAGACAAATTAGGGGAGACTCCGCTGCACCGGTCTCTGCACTGGGACCCCCCCTGCACTATACCCACACTGCAAACAGTGGGGCATGCACCTAGGGGTCTCCTACACTGGGACCCCTCCACACTACCAGGGCAGGAAACACTATCCCAGGATCCTTACAGAGTGGGGATAGCGGAGGAGACCCCAGGGGTCTCCACTGCATTTTCTGCCTGGGACCCCTAAAAAACTCCAGGTCCAGACAGGGAGGAAAGGGAGCGGGGGTAGCCCAGCTCACGGAGGGATTTTTAAGGTTGGGAGGAGGGAACCTGCAGGCAGGTCCGACCATCCCTGGAGTTTACCCGCGTCCACCCCAAAAAAAAAAAAATGCCAAAAGGGGAGAGGGGGGACTGTACTTACCCTTCCATGGTGCAGGTAACGATCCAGACAAGTAGGAGAGCTGTTGGCCAAGGGACTGCTGAGACTCAGACCCAGGCCCGGTCGTATGTGACCCTGCGAGACGTTTAACTCGTGGGCCAGCCTCTGTCCATGAGGCTATATCGCGGCTGATCTAGCATGTAGCTGCGGTCTGCACGCGCTTGCTGGCTGGGCTGGGGAGACCACTGGATCTAGATTGCCCAGCCCGGCAGTTGATTGTAGATCTCCCGAGAGAAAAAAGATGCAAGGAAGAAGAAAATAAATTGCTAGGACCATAGATCCCAGCCAGGAGCCTAGGTCCTTACTCCTGACTAGACATATTACAATTGATTACCTATAGCAGAGAGGGGGGGGGGGTTATATACAAAGTGGAGGACAGCCCATGGGCGTAGCCAGGTGTTTTTTGTTCTGCCTACTCCTAGAGGAGGCAATATAACCTAGTAGTTATGATTTATGGAGCGTTGTGTCCTTTGATGAACGAACGAGAAAAATACATTTTAGATTCATAAAATATGTCACATTTAAATTCTTATGAAAATAAGACATAAGCTCTGAATTGCAGTTGGCATAAGTATACCTTTTGTATGATAGGGGGCACATGACCGTTTATGAAGACCACATGCAGTTAAATAACATGTACCTAAACTCAATGTTTGGCTGTAATAATGTTCATTTGTAGTGTTACTTGTGAGCTGTATGCAGCAAGTACATTGTTCTTTTTGTGTATAGTTAATATTAAAGTCACACGGTGACCATGCTATGAGCTAGCAGATCTAGGCATAGGGAAACGTATTCTCCAAATTACAGTTATTGTATTTTCAGTGAAGAGTAATAGTGACAAGCCAAGACTTTGCAGGCTCTCCCTTTAGATGTTCTCCAAATGACTTCTCTCATTACTCACACCAGTTTGGAGGCAAAAACATTTCTAGCGGATATGATGGCTGACACAAATGTTTGACTGGGATACAACATTGCAGGCACATCACAAAGCAGAAGAGAAGATGCCAATGTTACATGTTACACAGAACCAGTCCTATTTAACTCAACTCAAATGTCTCAGAGTTGAAAAGCAGAGTCACAATTATTTTAAAATTATTTCTATGCACATGGCAATGTTCAGCTGATAAATCTAAGATGGACATGAAACACATTATCTTGAAAGGCCATGAAGCCAAATTGTGGCATTCTTATTGTTTATTTAAACTTCAGAACATCACCTGGTATTAAAAGAGCAGAGGGATCTCCTGATTCATTTCTGAAGATGAAGAACACTCCCAGGGACAGCTTTTACAAAAACAGTTTCTGCAATTCTGGGTGGGTAGTTGACCTGTTATTCTGTATCCCCTAACAAAAATGTATAATGAAGATAGTAAACTCCACGCTAATGGTTATATAATTGAATGGAAAAGTATGTAGGCTGCTGCCTCCCTAAAATATAGTCAAAGACTATATAAAGGTAGAAGGGAAATGAGGGAATTGGCGCTGCCTTATGTAGGTGATATAAATAAGGGTAAAAAATGTATACAATATGTAAGATGGTATAAATAGAGGAATAAAATATAAAGCAATATACAAAGTACAAAAGATGTATAAAGATAAATAAATATTGTATCAAATAATCAATATAGTGACATGTGCATGAGTGCCTGTAAGTGACATGTGCACATAAATAATAAATGTATAAAAGTGACCAAGTGCTAATATATAAATAACTGATGGTACTGTATACAAGAATAAAGTGATATAGATGAGTGATGGTGTATTAATCAAGGCAGTGACTTCAGTGGATATAAAATATCAACTATGAATAAAGTGACAGGATGATCATCTATAAAGGGACTTAGTGGCTAGAAATGTCCAAAAAATCGCATAAGAACATGGTGTAGGGAAACTGGTATTTCGTGTGCGTTTTCCGGCAGTACATTCAAAACAAACTGCAGGTGCGATCTGTTACAAAAAAGTACCATGCAATCTGGTTGCAGTGAAGTTTTAAATGTAGTGCATGTACTACTTATGGCGAGGTGCAGTTTTAGGCCATTTAAAAGAATGGGCTGAACTTAGGGCCGGCCATTGGGGTGTGCGAGCTGTGCGGCCGCACAGGGCGCCATGGGCAACAGGGGCGCCGTGCGGCCATCACAGCTCGCACATGATCAGGCCGCACAACGGGAGGTAGGTGGCGACTGGGGGGTCTCTGATGTAAGGGGGGCTCTGTGGGGGGGGGGGGGCTCTGATGAAGGGGGGCTCTGATGTAAGGGGGCTGTGGGGGGGGCTCTGATGTAAGGGGGGTTCTGTGGGGGGGGGGGCTCTGATGTAAGGGGAGCTCTGTGGGGGGGGCTCTGATGTAAGGGGGGCTCTGTGTGGGGGGTTTCTGATGTAAGGGGGCTCTGTGGGGGGTCTCTGATGTAAGGGGGTCTCTGTTAGGGGGGTCTCTAATGTAAGGGGGGGTAAGTTATTAGTGATCATAAAAAAGTCAAATGAAGTGCAAAAAAAGTGCAAGAAAATATGCAGGGTGCTGGGGGGGGGGGGGGGGGGGGGCGCCGCAGGATTAGCTCGCACTCCCTGGCTGAACTCACATTGCACAGAACTGCATGTGATTCCAGTGTAGGCATACTGTGAACCGGCCCTAAAACACTGGAAGTAAAATGTTCTTTCCCATGTTCATGTAATTTTTATGTCTTGTATTGAACTGCAAAAGGTTATATATATATATATATATATATATATATATATATATATATATATATATATATATATATATATATATATATATATCTATATATATATTTTTTTTTTTTTTTTTTAGTATGCAGTAGTACGGCAGCATCTAGTGGTGGTTTCTGGCCACTACAGCTTGTTTACTAATGTGGTTTTAAGGGCTAGTTCACACCACAAAAACATCCTTCGGATCCGTTCTGGATGAGTTTCTGCATGCGCATTTTTTATGTTTTTTTACGTGTTCCGATGCGTTTCCAGGTGCTTTTTTTTCCTTCTCTTTTCCTGTTTTTTTTTTCACTGTACTGGGATACAGTGCATTTTTCATGTACGCAGGTTTGTTATGGTGTGTATTTGATGCGGTTTACTGTGTTCCAGTACAGTTCTGTGCAGGAAAAATGCAGCATGTTCTACTTTCTTTTATCTGGAACCTAAATGCACTGGAACTGCAAGCACTGGTGTGCTATTGAAAACTATGTAACCTACTTTCTATGCGTTTTGGCAGCAGAAAAAACAAAACACTGGAACGCATGTGGTGTGCACTAGATCTTACTATCTTACTCTGTCTACCCCTCCTGTTTAGTACTAGTTAGCTTATTGTTAGCTGGACCCTCCCCACTTCTTCCATGTTCCCTCAGTCATTGTTAGTTATAACAGAGAATGGGTTTATGAAAGTCTTCGTCTTATTATGCTTCAAAAGACTGGGAAAACATCCTCTGCGGTGCAGTGAGCTGAAGAAAACTTTAGTCGGTTTCAACTTCTGTATCTTACTAAAAAGGGTTCAGCTGCCTATGGATGGTGACCATATTAAACAGACCGGGTCTAAAGAGGTATATCAATACATAAAGTGGCATTTGAAACCGGAAAGAAAATATAAAGACATTTAATTCTACCTAGGTATGCACTGCTACCTCCTAAACCCTGTGCACATGTCAAATTCATGGAATGGTCTGGAATGGTCAGAGGGGTATTACTCATGAATAAGGGTAGCTTCCCTAGTTGCAGATCACTCATCCTCAAGCTCCTTTTAGTCCCTTGAGGAACACTACAGGTAAAGCACCCTGCAAATAAATGACCAGGGGGAATCGTTTTGTGAAGCAGGCGAGTAATTATTTCTACAAATCTTATTTTTTTTCAGGATTGTATGTTTTCATTCTCCAGAATATGTGCATGCAATTTTTCCTTAAGGCCTCTTTCACACGGGCATTCCGTATGTCCGTATATCATCCCATCCGTTTGCAGGTGATATACGGACATAATGCATGTCAATGGGATTGCGGATGTCAGCGGATGACCATCCGCTGACATCCGATTTGCATCCTTTCAGTTCTGTTCCGTTTTTTTGAACGGAACAGAACCCTATTTTTCTTCCGTTTAAAAAACGGAAAGGACGCAAAATTGGATGTCAGCGGTGTCATCCGCTGACATCCGCAATCCCATAGACATTCATTATGTCCATATATCATCCGCAAACGGATGGGATGATATGCGGACATACGGACACGGATGACACAAGTGTCATCCGTGTCCGTATAAAAAAAAAAAGGTGCCAGAGCGAATCAAAAATACGGTCCGCTCCGTGTAAAAGGACCCTTACTGTGGAGAAAATTCACAATATGAATCCAGGCAATTAGAAATTATTTAACTGTATCATTCTACGTAGACCAGACAACTTTCAGGTGAACCAAAAACCTGCAAAGAAAACATGAGATTGGCAAATTGATTTATATATATATATATATATATATATTTCTTTATTAATGAGCAACCCAAAAGATCACAGGTAAAGAGTTAATTATAAATGATTATGTACAGTTTTCAGGAAAGAAGATTGCAGTATGGATGTAGAGATTAAAGCGTATGTACAGCAATGCCTGAGGTGATTTAAACAGAGGTTAATGGTGAGGCTTACCTTGATTGTTCCCTGGCTGTTAGCAGCAATAAGAACATTTGACTCCTGTGAGAGAAAAGAGACACGTTATTGCTCATGTCTGAACATTATCTAACAGCACAATTTCTCATTACAGGCCAACCCATCTATCCTGAAAGACAGATCAATCATTTAAACAAAAGCTGCTCAACCACAACCAACTAGATTTTCAATATAGGAGCCTTAGAATGAATGCTTTGGAATGTTTTGAATGGTGCAGTGAAATGTAACTTCATCAAACCTGCCCAGATAGCAAGGATAACTTGCCACAAATTTATAGCAGTGTTGAACTGTAAGTCATGTCAACTTGCTGCACATTTTCACTGGCAAGTTGTACACTTGCAGAGCAGTTGAAGCACAAGTTCTAGATGACACTTTTCCAATTTGTAGCAAATTTGCGTGGTAAGTCTCTGAGTTGCAGTAGTGAGTCTACAGCAAGAGATCTGCAAGTCTACAGCATAAAAATTAATTCACAGTGACCCCTGCAGTGGGATGACTATTGCACAACATAACAACCAGAACTTGCAGCAGACTTGCAGAATGTTTGCAAAGAAAGTTGATCTGAAGCCATGCAATGCAGACTTGCTGCAATTGTACACCAAACTGGTAAAGCCTGGCAAGTCTAGCAATAGCTTAGCAAGTCCCTTTCAGACTTGCAGGTCGATTGTTTGCTATCTGGGTGTATAAGAGAAAAGATGAAAATGCAGATATGTAAAAGTGCCAATGCACTAAATATTTCCATACGGAAACAATTTAGGCGAGACGATACAAGCAACTATGAACTTCCTTCAGCTGTCAACAGAGGAAAGTGGTAATGACGGTCCTAGTCACTAGGAAGGTGAATGGAGAGGCCAATTTCAAAAGGGATTTCTGTCAAAATGTGTTACATCAGACAAACTTATTCTGTTGCCTCCTGGTAGAAATAGCCCAGTTAAATTGCACAGCATGGAGCTCTTGCTATCAGCTCCCTACAGCGATAGAAGTATTTGGACAGCTCAGTACTACTATGTATTGGTTTCTGATAGATATGGCCATTAATTACATCTAGTTTGTGTTCCTGTTTTTGGGAACTAGCTTTTCAAAAAAAAAAGAAAAGAAAAAAAGCTATCAGCATTGCTAGGACTACCGCAAACACCAGGCTTACATTGTAAGTAGTTTACGAAAAGGCCAGTAAGAACTTAAAAGCTGCAGATTCAGTTTAACACATGAAACCCAAATCACTGATATGGAACTGTAAAAGCTGGATAAACCATTAAAAACATTACAGTACAATACAAAGCAGTTCTCTACGTGATCATAACCATAAGCAGGTACATTGAAAATGAATGTAATTCCACATACTTATGTACCTAGCAACAAAAGGTCCGAGAGTACTTGCACTACACCCTCTCCCCCCGACTGCTGCTATCACCAGAGATAAAATCACATTAAGTTACCAAGGACACTGCAACTTCCCATCACAGCAGACAGTTTCATTACACTATAGACAGCGCTTGCCTGGGCAGGTCACTCACTGATCATCACACATGGGAAATGTTCCACTTTCTGCATTCAATGAATCCTAGTCATTTCTCACGAAGGCACAAATACCCAGGAATTCTATCAGCACAAGCCGAAATCCCAGCAATCATGTCTTCCCCTTCATTACACACAGTGGCATTGATCTAGCAAAATCTTTTAGCCTTGCTGCAGTTTGATCTTTCTTGTGATCATGAAAGCATCGACAACCTGAAAAGATCATTTAATCTATTTAATAAATGGGCAAAATGCATGCCAAAACAAACCCTAATTACAGCTAAAGCGTTTTAATTTCTTTAAAAGACTTAATATACAAGTATCTCCAAAAATGAACGATGGGTTTTTATGTGTCGGGCAATCACCATTAAAGCTGAACTGCAGAAAAACTGCCGAATTCTCAGCTGAAATATTTTTTTTTTATATACAAGGCTGCTCTGCTCAAACCATATTAACAGCATTATGGAACAATGTAAGTCAGCACTCTCCTTAGTACTCAGTCATGTGGCATCAAAAGGCAGAAACGCATTCAATATCAAGATATAACTCTACTTTAGCATACAAGCAATATTCATCAGTTGATGTGTTTCGGATTTAGACTTTACATTTTAACTCGCATGTGAGCAGCACCACATTCCTGTGCAATTCACATACAATTCAGTGCGGTGTGATTTGAGCCCTTTTATTTTGAATGGGCTCAAATCGCACCACATTGCATCAAAAAAGTGCAAGCACCTTTTTTGGAGCCACGTCACGTGGTCATACCATGCGATCCGGTGCGGGTAAACCACATTGCGTTTGTGGTCTATTTGGGGTGTCGTTAACTTTGTACTGACACAAAAGCAGATCGCAAACATAGTGTGATTGAAATACGGTGCAGGAAACACACAGGGATCGCTGCATTTCCTGCACATGTAATATATTGCATGCAAAAGAAGAACTGGTGTATATGGGATCAAGGTGTGTCTTAGTCCCTGCTGGAGGGGAGGATCTTGCTGATTGCAGGGGCTATATAGCCGCCTGTCTGCCTCCAGTCTTTCAACATCTCCTTCCAGGATTCTGTGGCACGCTGACTATTACCCATGATCCCAGGATTCTACGGTAATATTACGATACTGCGTGACACTTACCAGATTAGGTTCACATGCACTATGCATACGTACTTGATGTTTATTTACCTTCTATAGGCACTGTTTGTATATTTTTTAACTGCACCTTTTCACCTTCTTATATCATGTGCACTTTATTCACAGTAGCTCTTTTTGATTTTGGTAACTTTTTATACACACCTCCTCTTTGTAATGTACTTAGTTTATAAATTCCATTAGAATGGCTTTTTCTAGCTGCTTTCATATTATGCACCTGATCCCAGTTAATTGGGGCAGGTGTATTCTTTATTGATTTTTTTTTTTTTTCTCTTCATTTTCCCGACACATGTTTTCATTGCTCACTTAATCTCTGCAATGACTAGACTATAGTCCGTGCACCAGTATGCACTTTATTCTTACATGACTTTTTGTGCACTTCTCATTTTTTTCTTTCCTTTTACACTATGAGCACAATTTTTTATTTTTCGGACACATTATCACTCACCTAATCTCTTTAATGACTAGATTCTATAGTCAGTGCACCTTTGTACATCTTACTCTTATTCGACTGTTATTCTTATATGACTTTTTGTGTACTTTTCCTCCCCTTTTTACTTTTGACTCCTCACACTGATTAGGTTTTATTTTAGTTCCAGGATCCTACACAGACAGCCTTTTGGTCTGTGGGGTTGTCTGGGGGCACCAGTTGCCTGCTTTCGGCTTGTTGGCCTCCCCTCAACTCCCTGGGGGAAAATTTGTGGACCAGGGGGTTTCCTCATCCGGGGTGACACTGTAAGCCATTTGGAGAATTGAC
The DNA here is from genome assembly GCF_965119305.1 of Pelophylax lessonae. Lineage (NCBI taxonomy): Eukaryota > Metazoa > Chordata > Amphibia > Anura > Ranidae > Pelophylax > Pelophylax lessonae. Next base: position 233,113,699 of record NC_138775.1, on the reverse strand, counting down.
CAAGTGTACTAGGCTATCCATTGATTATATGTGAAGGTCCAGATAACTATATAAATTTTCAGTCCAGCTATAAGGTGGGATGGTTGCTGTGTTTTTTTTTTCTCAATTGATTCATTTGTTTTTTCAGATCCTCATCTGTGCTTCTACTGAGGAAGAGAGCTTTGTACCTCGCAAAACGCGTAGTGAAACAAATGGCGCAGATTGTCTAGGATTCTTTGGAAAGTTTTATACATTGATACGCCTTCTATTTATGTATTTCCTACATCTGGATCTTTTTGGCAATCGATCATGATATGGTTTTAAATCTAAGTGATGTCATATGCGATTTTAAATAAAAAAAATTTGTGTTTTTAATTTGTGGGCTGTCTCTCTTCAAAAGTCCCTTGGGCTATGATTTTTGTGGGTGTATGCAATATATTGCATTTTACCAGTCCTTTTTTCAAGCCCTTCATATCGGTTGATCCCACCAGGAATGCATCCTGTCTTAGGGTGACAACACTCCTCAAACTGTATCTATGGAGATACAGAATAGTCACCATAGGCCAGGAATATAGTACACCGCCGTCTTCTCCATAACATATGCAAAATACATTTTGTAGACCACTATTAGAACTGCAACGGGAAAAAAGAAGCGATCCAGATTTAGGGATCGACCTCATCGCCAAAGACGATATATCGAGGGCCGATATTCACTTTCCCCGATATATCAGAATTGGCCCCTAAAGTTACGATATTGCCGATATTTCAGAAAAGTGCTTGTACCGGAGTGATGCCTGCAGCTAGAGGCATCACCCCGGTACCGGCGTCCATAGCGACGGTCGGCTGTCTTGTAATAACAACCAATGTGGCTGAGAAGCCACTCAGCTGTCATTTCAAGGAGCGGGAGGGGACGCCCCCCTCCCGAGGCTCGCCTGGGTCTCCCGTCCCACCGGGAGACCCGGACAAGTCTCCACAACAGTACCTTGTCAAGTGTAAAAATAAAAAAATATATTTTTTTTAAATGTACAAAAAATATCGGCCAATAAAGGCCGATACCGATATTCAATGGCCAAAATATCGGTATTGGCAATGAAAATTCGATATCGGTTGATCACTATCCAGATTTCCAGTGTTCAGGTTAGCACAAGAAAAATACATGCTTTACTTTGCAATAACAAATAAAACAGGTTTAATTGGGCTTTAAAAATAAAATCCAGTCAAGTGATGTATGCCCTCCAGACTCGATGATAGATCTTCCTAGAAGTAGATTTCCTAGCTTTTAACAGCATAGGGAATCACCGATTCAGACACCCCTTTATCCTTTAGTACCTGGCTTTCAATAGCCACGCCGTTAAAGCCAGCCACTGTAAAGCAGGATGTAAGATCGGCCCTCGAGCTAACAGATCTACTCTGAGAGGGAGTCTCCAGGGGACATCGGTGACCAGGACTTGCGAGGCCAGTCTGGAGCCATTAGGATGACCGGAATCCCTTCTGTCTCGATCCTTCGCAAGAGTCTTGGCAGAAGAGTAAGCGGAGGAAATGCAAACAGACGATCCTAACCCCAAGGAGCAACCAGAGTATTTGTAGCATCGGCCAGAGGTTCCCGAGACCTTGCTACCAACACTCTGCACTTTCCTGTTGAGACGAGAGGCCAACATATCCTCATCAGGAGTCCCCCACCGGAGACATAGTTGATGAAACACCTCCTGGTGGGGAGACCATTCTCCCTGATCCAACGTCTCTCAAGGAAGTCCGCCTGTCAATTTTCCACCCTTGGAATATGCACAGCAGAGACGGACGGCACGAACCGTTCTGCCCACCTTAGAATGCCGGCTACTTCTCGGGCCATTAGGGCACCTCTGTGGTGCCCCCTTGATGATTTACATGAACCAACTAGTGAACCCATTTGTCTTGAATCAATGAGGTCCACTGATCCAGAAAGAAGCCAAGACGTCCCCCCACCCCAGATACAGGTGAGGGAGCCCCTTCAGGCAGAAGTGGGTTTGTCTGTGGTGCCGGAGGAACCCGCTCTCTACTTATCAGGCCAGGGCCTTTTGGAACCTGCTGCGGGGTTACGGGCGGATTTTGATCCCTGGTCCTTGGAACTTGAAGAACCGCTTAGAAGAAAGGGCCACGTTTGCAATGAGACAAATGGTAGCCTGTGGAAGACCTTTGATGATCTCTTCCATAGAAGCTCCAAACAAGCGGCCTCCCACAAAGGGAAGATCCGCAAATAACTTCTTGGAAGCCTGGTCCGCAGACCAATATTTCAGCCATATCATGTGGCGGAGAGTCACCGCTGTTACAGACACCCTGCAGGCTAAAGGGGCCGCATGCAGAGAGGCATCACAGATATACTGCAACCCCTGGACCAACTGGTCAGCGGGCTCTGCCAAATCAGGAGGGGAATGTCCTTCTTCCGAATCCTGGCACAGGAGCTAAGCCCATTCCGTTAAGGTTTGGGAAACTAAGGTTATGGCAAAAACCAGCCGCAAAATAGAACAGGCCATGGTAAAAAGGTATCGGACCAGAGAGTCCACAGAGGGATCCCGACAGTGAGGAGCGTGAAATGAGAAGGAAGGGCACTCGGGGTTCCGACCAACCCAGGGAGGGGCCCATGTCCACCCCGAGAAACCACCAGAGGGGAGGGGGGACACTAGTCACCACACCTTGGGACTGGGCGGGCACTGCTCCATGCAGACCATGGCACCATCTTGGAATGGGGGTGCTGCAGCCAGGGCACACTGCGACTCAGGTTATGACCAGGGCGATGCATCCTCGCAAGCCGTTTAATTTGCCGGCCAGCCCCTGTCCAGTGGGGCGAAGTTGCGGCCAACCCATCGCTGAGCTAAGGTCGGGCCGCGCTCGCTGGCCAGACTGGGAAGCCTGTAAGGATCTAGGATATCCAGTTCGTCGCCCAGTCCAGCAGTTGATTGTAGTTCTCACAGGTACAGAAAATAATATAAGTAAACATTTCCATTTAAAAGGGAAAAAATGCTAGGACCAGAGATCCCATCAAGGAACTAGGTTCTTACTCATGACTAGGCAGGAAAAAACGGACAAGCTATAGCGTGTTTACGCCCTGGGACTGCCCTATAGGCATAGTCAAACTTTTGTCCACTTAAGTGTCCTACTCCAGTAGGGGGCAGCATAAACCCAAGAGTCAAGAAGATTTGGAGCTGTGTCCATCAGTGATCAGAGAAAAGTATTTTTTTTTTTCATAAAATTAGCATATTACCAAGTTATTTCTCACACACTCTATAGGCATACTTGCAACTACACCCCAAAATACATTCTGTTACTCCTCCCAAGTATGGCGATACAATGTGTGAGACTTTTACATAGCCTGGCCACATACAGAGGCCCAAAATCTGAGTAGCACCTCCAGGTGTTCTAGGAGCAAAAATTACACATATTTCCTGACAACCTATCACGCTTGGAGCACCAGACAATGGAAACGCCCACAAAATTACCCCATTTTGGAAAGCTAACACCCCAACACGTAATCTAGGAGGCATAATGCGTCTTTTGAACATGTCATTTTTTTCCACGTTTTTGGAAAATGTGGTAAGAAAATGAAAACGCATTGTTTTTTTTTGTCCATTTATAAGATATTTCCAACAAATAGCAAAAATGACACCCCAAAATATATTCTGCTACTCCTCCTGAGTATGGCAATACCACATGTGAGACTTTCTCACAGCCTGGTCACATAAAGAGGCCCAATATGCAGGGAGCACCGTCATTTCCTGACTACCAATTACACTTTTGTGAGGCACTGTAGGGCATAGATAAACACTGTAGTGGCACAGATAAGCACTGTAGTGACACAGATAAGCACTGATGTAGCACAGATTAGGCATTGCTGTGGCACGGATGAGCACTGATGTGGCACGAATGAGCACTGAGGTAGCATGGGTGTGCACAGATGAGGCATGGATGAGGCACAGATGGGTATGACTGAGGCATTGAATAGGCAGGGGATGAGCGGTGCTGCAGCCTCCCTCCTCTCCTCGCATGCTGTACCGATCGCTGTGGACAGCGTGCGAGGAGAGAACTGAACCGGCCATGCGCCGGTTTGTTGACAACTGATCACTCGGTCATTGGACAAAGTGATCACGTGGTACAGAGCTGCTGTCATTGGCCCTTTATCACAATGATACACCGGGTCCACGGACACTTCCATATGCGCGCCCCAGGGGACACACGGGAAGCACGATTCTGGGAGGACGTCATCATACGCCCTCCCAGAAAAAGCCAACCGCGCTGTAGCCGTCATTTGGCTATGGCCCGGTCGGCAAGTGGTAAACGTACAGAATATAGGAGCTGAAAAGAGTGACGAAGAAAAGATCGGTATATGGTGTTGGGGGGTCACTAAAGCAGACCTATTGCTTTGTCCTGAATGGGCGTGTTCCAAAGCATAAGCTGCATTATAAAACAATGACAGTGTCATGCTGAGATAAACACAATGATAGTAGGGCTTTGAGAGAAGAATAAAGGATGGTTAGAAACATAATAGTAAATTTCACAGGCAGCCTTTTTATCGCCTTTAAAGAAACAAACTAGACACTCAATATGGAGCTATGCACAGCTTTCTTTTGATAATAAAGGCGAACTCCAAGAACTACCTTTTTAAACTTACTCTGGACCAGCTTGGTTACATGTAACTATCTGTGTGTCACATTGAGGGCCACTGGGGATGCTGAAATTCCATGCAGTAGCCTGTGCTGACAGTCAGTGCTATCCTGTTCAGGGTGCTGCTGGAGAGACATGCCATTTGTACACTGAACACAGGCATCCACTCCTGTACCTCTAATATTTAGCAAACATCTTGTATAATTTAAAAAAATTACAAGACGTTCTCCGATTTAACGGGGTGGTCATCGTGACATCATTCACCCCTTCTCTCTACTTCGTACAATCAGAGAACACCCTGCATTCATTGAAAAAAAAAAATAAAAGTTGACTGAATGATGGAGGTACGGGAGTTGATGACCACCTGTGTTCAGTGTAAAGACCGTTAAGTTGCTGTAGCAGCACCTGGAAGAGTCCAGCCCTGACTGTATGTAGCACAGACTACTACTATGAATTTCATTATCCAGCGATAACTCTTCAGATATGACATGCAACCAAGCTCGACCAACGTAAGTTTAAAAAATTGATAATTCCTGGCATTTAGCTTTAAAGGATAATGGATGAAATATAATTTCATTTTTTATTTCCTAGTTTTGGATACAGCAGAGCAGGGATCAGATCTGATGTTTTGTACCCCTGTTAGGAAGCTGCACCTTTTCCATTTGTCCTGCTGACTGTTGTCTACCATTTCCAAACAGGAGGTGAGGAGTTATCTTTTAACAGGGATACCTGCCAAAAGGTGGGATCTCCATCACTTTAGGTAAATTTCCTTTCATTTTCTTTTGTGTCTTAGGAACAAGAAATGAAGGAAAATGTTCCTGATAGAATCCGAGACAACAAAGCACAACCCTGAATGAGAATCTAAAACGTAACTCGTGTAGGTGTGATATATAGACCACCTGGTCAAGTTAAAGAACTAGATGATCTACTAGTTGAAGAAATAGCTAAAATGACAATGAAAGGAGAAGTTATCATTATGCGAGATTTCAATCTTCCAGATATAAACTGGAAAACCAAAAAAGCAAGTTCTACCTACCAGGAGTACAGATATTCTAAATTCCCTACTGGGGTTGTCTCTGCAACAAGTGGTTGAGGAGCCAACCCAGAGGGAGGCCATTTTGGATTTGGTATTCACAAATGGGGATTCGGTATATGATGTCATTGTAGGCGAAACCTTGGGATCTAGTGATCACCAGTCAGTGTGGTTTAATATAAGAACTGTGAAAGAGTCACACCACACAAAAACAAAAGTTTTAGATTTTAGAAAAACAGACTTTTCAAAAATGAAATTAGTCATAAATGAGTCCTTATCAGACTGGAACGGATTACATGGAGTCCAGGAGAAATGGGACTACTTAAAAGGTGCATTATTGAAGGCAACAGAAAATTGCATTAGACTTGTCAGTAAAAGCAAAAAAAGGAAGAGACCACTGTGGTACTCAGCAGAAGTGGCCCAAATCATTAAAAATAAAAAGCTAGCATTTTGTAATTATAAAAAAACCCAGAGCAATGAAGATAAGGAAATCTACAAGATTAGGCAGAAAGAGGCCAAGCAAGTTATAAGAACTTATAAAGCGCAGGCAGAAGAAAAACTAGCTCAGTCTATGAAAAAGGGGGATAAGACATTCTTCAGATATATAAATGAAAAAAGGAAATTAAAACAAGGAATAACTAAATTAAAAACAAAGGACGGAAGGTATGTAGAAGAGAATAAAGGGCTAGCCGACTGCCTTAATGAATACTTCTGTTCAGTTTTTACAGAAGAAAAAGAAGGAGAAGGACCTCCACTCGAAAGGATGACTAATGAATCATTTGATGCATGTGTCTTTACAGAGGAAGACGTTCTAAGATTGCTGTCTAAAGTGAAGACAAATAAGTCACAGGGTCCTGATGAGATACACCCAAAATTATTAAAAGAGCTTAGTGGTGAGCTGGCAAAACCATTAACAGATTTATTTAACCAATCATTAGTAACAGGAGTCGTCCCGGAAGATTGGAAATTGGCAAATGTCGTGCCCATTCACAAGAAAGGTAGTAGGGAGGAATCGAGCAACTATAGACCAGTGAGTCTGACATCAATAGTAGGCAAATTAGTGGAAACCCTATTAAAGGATAGGATTGTGGAACATCTTAAATCCCATGGATTGCAAGATGAAAAACAACATGGGTTTACTTCAGGGAGATCATGTCAAACAAATCTTATAGATTTTTTTGACTGGGTGACTAAAATAATAGACGGTGGAGGTGCAGTAGACATTGCATATCTAGATTTTAGTAAGGCTTTTGACACTGTCCCACATAGAAGACTTATCAAACTGCAGTCATTGAGCATGGACTCCCATATTGTTGAGTGGATTAGGCAGTGGCTGAGTGACAGACAACAAAGGGTTGTAGTCAATGGAGAACATTCAGAACAAGGTCATGTTACCAGTGGGGTACACCTCAGGGATCTGTACTGGGACCAATTTTGTTTAATATCTTCATAAGTGATATTGCAAAAGGCCTCGATGGTAAGGTTTGTCTTTTTGCTGATGACACAAAGATATGTAACAGGGTTGATGTTCCTGGAGGAAAACGCCAAATGGAAAAGGATTTAGGAAAACTAGAAGAATGGTCAGAACTCTGGCAACTGAAATTTAATGTGGATAAGTGCAAGATAATGCACCTGGGGCGTAAAAACCCAAGGGCAGAATATAGAATATTTGACACAGTCCTGACCTCAGTATCTGAGGAAAGGGATTTAGGAGTAATTATTTCAGAAGACTTAAAGGTGGGAAGACAATGTAATAGAGCAGCACGAAATGCCAGCAGAATGCTTGGATGTATAGGGAGAGGTATAAGCAGTAGAAAGAGAAGTGCTTATGCCGCTGTACAGAACACTGGTGAGACCTCACTTGGAGTATTGTGCGCAGTACTGGAGGCCATATCTCCAGAAGGATATAGATACTCTAGAGAGTTCAGAGAAGAGCTACTAAACTAGTACATGGATTGCAGGAAAAAACTTACCAGGAAAGGTTAAAGGACCTTAACATGTATAGCTTGGAAGAAAGAAGAGACAGAGGGGATATGATAGAAACTTTTAAATTCATAAAGGGAATCAACTCGGTAAAGGAGGAGAGCATATTTAAAAGAAGAAAAACTACCACAAGAGGACACAGTTTTAAATTAGAGGGGCAAAGGTTTAAAAGTAATATGAGGAAGTATTACTTTACTGAGAGAGTAGTGGATGCATGGAATAACCTTCCTGCAGAAGTGGTAGCTGCAAATACAGTGAAGGAGTTTAAGCATGCATGGGATAGGCATAAGGCTATCCTTCATACAAGATAGGGCCAGGGACTATTTATAGGATTCAGATATATTGGGCAGACTAGATGGGCCAAATGGTTCTTATCTGCCGACACATTCTATATTTCTATGTTTCTATGTAACCCACTTAATCAAAAGCTAGAAAAAAAAAAAAAAAAGGGTTGGAGTTTTACATCAAAAAGTTAACATGAGATGCAATTTGCTTAGCAACAGTATAAGACATATGCCAATAATCGGTGTCACACATCCAGACGTTTAAGCACAAAAAAAGAGAAAAAATCCTGACAGTTTCCAAAGTCTAGACCTAGTCACCAACCATTTTAAGAACACCTGTTTCATATAACAAGCAACAAAAGAAAGCTGCTCGTGTGAAAGCAGGAACCTGTAAAGAGTATTTCTAAGATGAAGGGTAGTTTATTTAATTAGCTCCATAGACCATTATATGCCCCCTTCATTCCTCTTAATCACTTTATTGAATTATACACAGATTTTTATTGAATGCTACCTATGATAATTCACTAGCGCATAAGTGTATATGGGGGAGTAATATAACTGGTTTGTGGTTCTAATGAAATAAAATATATTTAGAAATACAAGTCAAATCCAGTAGTCATCTGTACTGTAATGGGTGGTGATGTGTCTAAGCTTGAGCATGCTGTACATCCACAATCGAAAACTGGAGGAACTCCTAGGGTGCAACAACAGGAACACCAAGAGGTGTTTAGGCAGCTTACTTTTAAAGCTTTGATGTGCCTTGTTCACTTTATTAGAAGGCAGTGTGAGCGGTTTTATGAGGCTGAAAAGTCAAGCATACATGAGGGCTTGTGTCCCTCCCACCGACCCTGGTATACTCTTGATTGTGAAAGATTACGGTTTTCATTGTTATTGTAATATTTTGCTGCATCAGATGGTAGGCTGTAAAAGGCATAGAACTGAGGAGAGCACTGTGGCCTTATGAAAATGAAATTGAAAGAGGAGACTAAAGAGCTAATAAAAAATAAATAAATGTAAAAACAAAGGCCAACAATATTAATGGACTAAATCACAGAGATAATTAAGAGGTTATATGTTTGCATGTAAATGCAATATGCTAGGCAGTGCAGCTCCTAACCACATTGATGCTGCAGACTTTTGCTTAAGGTTAAAAAAACAAAAAACAAAAACAAAATCGAGCAGAGTGGCTATGCATTGTCAAGCCTTCTGCAGTGGGAATAAAGCAGCATGACTGAGGTCAGAATAACAGTGACATAATATGGTGTCATAGAAGGGCCCGAAGGCCTTGCCTGTGTTAAATCAGCATAAAATTATAGAGTTAGCGCTTTCATTTACAGGCATCAAATACGTATTGTAAAAAACAAAACACCTGAATGCAAGCAGAAAAAAAAAAAAATTCTGTGTGTTGCTTGCTGTTCGTACCAGATCCGGAAAGACCTGTGTACATTCTCTGTGCCAGGACTCTTATCCCAATCAACATTTCATATTTCCAATTTAGAGTGGATGCATCTGAGCACCACAAACCAAAAACACTTTTCAATTCATTTTTAATATTTAAAGCAAACTCCCCCCCCCCCCCCACAATGTTGCTATTAGGGATAGACCGATTATCGGGGGCCGATATGCACTTTCCCCAATATATCGGTATCAGGCCCCCGGAACTGGCTGATATTGCCGATATTTTTGTGACGTCATTCTGCCTTTTTAGGCCGCCTCCCTCGCCTTGGACAGCCTCGTCTGGAGTCGGGACTAGTCTCGCGGGAGTGTATCACAGCCATACACCCACCCACAGCAGCCCGGTGCCAGCCACCCACCCACATCCACAGGCCCTGTACCAGCGAGCCAGCCAGCCACCCACCCACAGGCCCTGTACCTGCCACCAACAGGCCCTGTACCAGTCAGCCACCCACAGGCCCTGTGCCACCCACCCACCAGTGTGCCAGACAGCCAGCCACCGACAGACCAGGTGCCAGACAGACAGCCACCCACAGGCCCTGTACCAGCCAGCCGCCCACCACAGGGTGCCAGACAGCCAGCCACCCACCACAGGGTGCCAGACAGCCAGCCAGCCACCCACCACAGGGTGCCAGACAGCCAGCCAGCCACCCACCACAGGGTGCCAGACAGCCAGCCACCCACCCACCACAGGGTGCAAGCCATCCATCCAGCCACCACAGGGTGCAAGCCATCCATCCAGCCACCACAGGGTGCAAGCCATCCAGCCAGCCACCACAGGGTGCCAGCCATCCAACACAGGGTGCCAGCCATCCAGCCAGCCACCACAGGGTGCCAGCCAGCCAGCCACCACAGGGTGCCAGCCATCCAGCCACCACAGGGTGCCAGCCATCCAGCCACCACAGGGTGCCAGCCATCCACCACAGAGTGCCAGCAATCCAGCCACCCACCACAGGGTGCCAGCCAGCCACCCACCACAGGGTGCCAGCAAGCCAGCCACTCACCACAGGGTGCCAGGCAGCCCCACACCCACCACAGGGTGCCAGCAAGTCAGCCATTAAGCACTAAACAAAAATGAACATGCTCAATACCAGATTTGTGTCAAAAACAGTCTTTATTTTTCAAAAGTTTAAATGTGAAAAATATCGGCCGATACCGATACGTTTTGAGCAAAATATCGGTATCAGCCCTGAAAAAACCATATCGGTCTATCCCTAGTTGCAATGCTTTATTTTGTTGATAAATTACTTTAGAAAGCAAACCCTTGCATTTCTGGTCATGGCCTTCTTGAGTAAGGGCAGATGATGCATTTAGCATCAACTTTCTGGAATCCATCTACCCTTAGCTAGAGGGCAGGAGAGTGTACTTAGCTGAGAAAATTCTCCTCCTCTCATGAAGACTCCTGGGATGCATGACAATTTGCCTAGGCAAGAAACCAGGAAGAAATTAAAAAAAAAAAAAAAAAAATTATAAAACAAGTAAATACATTGCTAAAAAAAAAATTAAAGGAACACTTTTTAATCAGAGTATAGCATCAAGTCAATGAAACTTGGGGCATAAATCTGGTCAGTTAAGTAGCAGAGGGGGGTTGTTAATCAGTTTCAGTTGCTTTGGTGTTAATGAAATAACAAGGGCACTAGATGGACAACAATGAGACCACATCCAAAACCGCAATGGTTTTACAAATGGAGGCCACTGAAATGTTTTCCCTACTCATCTTTTCTGACTGTTTTTCACTAGTTTTGCTTATGGCTAGGTCAGTGTCACTACTGGTAGCATGAGGCGATACCTGGACCCTATAGAAGTTGCACAGGCATTCCAAATCCTCCAGGATGGCACATCAATATGTGCCATTGCCAGAAGGTTTGCTGTGTCTCCCAGCACAGTCTCAAGGGCATGGAGGAGATTCCAGGAGACAGGCAGATATTCTAGAAGAGCTGGACAGGGCCGTAGAAGGTCCTTAACCCATCAGGACTGGTATCTGCTCCATTGTGCAAGGAGGAACAGAATGATCGCTGCCAGAGCCCTACAAAATGACCTCTAGCAGGCCACTGGTGTAAATGTCTCTGACCAAACAATCAGAAACAGACTTAATGATGGTGGTCTGAGGGCCCAACGTCCTCTCTGGGCCCTGTGCTCACTGCCCAGCACCGGTAGCTCGATTGGCATTTATCATTGAATACCAGATTTGGTAGCCCTGTGCTTTTCACAGATGGTTTCACCCTGAGCACATGTGACAGACATGAAAGGGTCTTGAGAAGCCCTGGAGAATGTTATGCTGCCTGTAACATAGTTCAACATGACCGGTTTGGTGGTGGGTCAGTGATGGTCTGGGGAGGCATATCCATGGAGGGATGCACTGACCTCTACAGGCTAGACAATGGCACCTTGACTGCCATTGGGTATTGGGATGAAATCCTTGGACCCATTGTCAGATCCTACGCTGGTGCAGTGAGTCCTGGGTTCCTCCTGGTGCATGACAATGCCTGGAACATGCGGCAAGAGTGTGCGACCAGTTCATGGAGGATGAAGGAATTGATACCATTGAATGGCCCCACGCTCGTCTGACCTAAATCCAATAGAACACCTTTGTGACATTACGTTGTGGTCCATCTGACGCCACCAGATTGCACCCCAGTCTGTTCAGGAGCTCAGTGATGCCCTGGTCCAGATCTGGGAGGAAACACCCCAGGTCAACATCCGTTGTCTCATTATGATGTGGTCAGGCAGGCATACAAGCACGTGGGGGCTTTATAAACTACTGAGTACCATTTTGAGTTGCTGCAATAAAATTTCAGCAAAATGGACTAGCCTGCTACATCATTTTTTCACTTTGAATTTCGGGGTGTCTTTGAATTCAGCCCTCTGTAGTTTGATCATTTTCATTAAACAATGAGGCATCCTTTTGTTCCCAACACATTACCCAGTCCATATCAGTACAGATATCCAGTATGATATTTTTTCCCATTGAGATCTAATGTGTTTTTAAGTGTTCCTTTAATTTTTGTGAGCAGTGTATGATATACTTTTCTATCTATTTAATAATGCTAGCAGCATAAGGATTAAAAATATCAAAGTTGATTGGAAGAGTAAAGCTTCATTTTAAATCAAGAGGTTTAAATTATTCTGCTGGACCATGGGCTTATGTCTAGATGAGAGGAAATGATGAGTGGTCAGAACAGGTGTCTTAAGGCTGCCATACACATGGATCAATCAATTCTCACCTTAAACATCTATGTATACATCTGACTGTTGATAATAAAGGCTTATGCTCGTAATTGCAGTGCACTTGTCCAAAAGTTTAAATTATTTTATGGCTGTATCATTATTTTATACCTACTGGGTATTCGTTCCAGACACTGGATACTGCTGGTGTAAATCAAGGATTACTTGATTGAAAAACCTGTATTTAAAATCCTCTAATCACATATTACCTGCGAGCAACCACCACTTGTGATCTTAGGAGATTACTGACCAAATACTGTGGGGTTTAATCAGGCTCACTTCTGCATAGAAACCAATCAACTTCGAACATCGGCTTGTTCAATTAAAGAGGTGAACTACACTCTGCTTTTTTTTTTCTTACCTACAAAGTAAAGGCATAATGTGCTAGTATGCATCGCATACTAAAAAGTGTATGCGCCGATGACATCATCGGCGCAGTATACAGTAAATATCTCCTAAACGGTGCAAGTTTAGGAGATATTTACAGTACCTATAGGAAAGCCATATTATAGGCTTACATATAGGTACAAACATTAGAGGGAAGTTTACTTCCCCTTTAAAGGATAAGTTCACCTTTCATAACATGTTGTATATGTAATGAATGCACCGACAGTGCTATAGCAGCCTCTAGCAATAAACGCAAGAGAATTGGGCAGGCTGTTTGTACCTAATTTGATTGAATGATTAACTTGGTACATATAGCCTGCCCATTCCTGCTGAACCAGCCGAGATTCGAACCTTATATGGCCGGCCTTAGTCTCCATAATCATTTTGTGCCGACAGTTTGATTCCCAGTACCAAGGTGCACTGACACCTGGGGTCCTAGTACAATGGCAGACAGACAGTTGAGACACATTTATGATAAAACTGGAACCTTGCATCTTATTATAAGGGTATGCTTACAGCAACAGCAATAAATCCTGAGGGCCCCAAATAAAACCTTAGAACCTAAATTTTCCTGCAGATATTCAGAAAGATTCAAATGCTATTTCCCTGAAACACGAGGTGAGGTGAACTCTATTTTTCTTTGCAATTCATATTCATATAGCAATGGGTGTCCGTGTCATGTTTTCCCAGGATAGTGAACCTGATTATATTATCTCAGGTCGATGGAAATTGCTTTGTGTGCTCTACATTGAGGAGAACATGGTTTTCATTTCCTTAAAATGTTGAGTTTGACAGGTTGCTTTATGGGATCTGCTAGGGGAAAACGCCAGAATAAAATGGAAATATATGGGCCTTGAAAGACATTTATTGAATTAACGTTTCAGCATTCTACAACAATGACCCAGAACAGAAAGACAGCTGCTTTCTCGTAAAACAGGTTGTGCCTCCCAAGTCAACTTAAGGCCAACAAGACTTTAAAGGAAAAGGATTACTTTTGTCAGTGAAACTATTAGCTGATCTCACCAGTAGAAAATATTGCACAGCTCCTACACCCAGAAGCTATCAGAGGCTACAAATGAATTGCACTGGTGTATGAATATGGAGCCATAAGCAAAAACATATAAAATTACTTTAGAAAGTAAAAAGATGACACCACACTAAAAATCATATTTTAGAGCAAAATATGTAAATATAATGAAATTTACTAACTATGTTCTAGGCAAATGACATTTAAATGTCAAGCTATAGCAATTCTCTTAAATCCATTGCTCACACTTTCACATGTATAAAAAAAAAAAAAATTGGGGGGGGGGGGGGGGGGAGGGGGAGGGTAACGGGACACAACAGGATGCTAGGTGCAATTAAAAACCACACCCAAGAGGAGGTCCTCTGGAAGTGGTCAACCCCTTTCCAAGACACCAGAGATCTGGCAAGCCACCAGGAAACTGCCGTGCGAGATTCAAGAAAGAAGCTATCCCTTGCTCCTGTGCTCCTGTCATCTCAGCGTTTTTTATCAGGACTGGATTCTATACTGGTGACTCCACACAGCGCTTGTTACATGCCTTTTTCGAGCGATATTTGTGAGTGCAATTTTATTGTATTTTACATTTTTTATTGAATAAACCCTGCCACACCTGGGGGGGGGGGGGGGGGGAGTGTAACGGGACACAACACATTACAGTGGGTATTAAAATAGCCAGATATATATTCTACAGTACGTAAAATATATATGCAGATCCCCAGCGCTGCCCCTAAATGATACAATTCATACATATATACCATAATTCATAAAAAAAAAAAAAATAGTTCATAATATTCAGTTGTTCAACAAATCCAGGTCCTCCCAACAAAGTGCAATAGTGCTTTCTTCAAACTGCAATCAAATCTTCTTAGGAGTGATAAAAGTGATGAGTGATAAAAGGTCCCCTTTGAGCCACTGAAGACACCCAGTAGAAGAGCGAAATACATTAGTGAACTTCCGGTTTGCACAAGAAACTTCTAAGTGGGAAATTTGTATGGTTTTAATCTTTTTAACAATAAAATGCCAGACCACTTTATGTGACAGGTAACCTGCCATCCTATTGAGAGAAATGGAGGAGCTGGAGCAACGGCATCTGAGCATCCACCTATGATAGGTGTTTACATGAACTAATCATTTTTTTTATGATTTTTATGGTGTATATGTATGAATTGTATGATTTAAGGGGACAGTTCTGGGGATCTGCATATACATAAAAGGGACTACACGCTTTTTTTTTTTTTACCAGCAGCAGCCCATGCACTAATTATGCACTTTTTCTACCTTAGGGCTGGCATACAAATGTTAGGTATAGAATACTCAAGTGGTGTCAATTTGGTTAAGCTGAAGGCATGTGACATGCCACACAAAATTCAAGATGGGATCTGTGCCATTACAGACTATGACATTGGTCTCATGTCTACCCTTTTCCTTCTTCCTCCAGAACTGTTCATTTCCACATAGAAAGAGCAATGCAAAAGCAACTTGAAAAAGGTTAAATGCAGGTCAGAAATGGATGAACTGCACACAAAACTCTGAAAGATCTCAAAAAGATGTAAAACATGTAAAACAATCCCCACCCACTAATTTATTAAATAATGTCATCTCTAACCATGACCATTTTGCACTACCAGCAGTCTGTAAATCAACCACAATGCCCTTCCTTTTATGCATTAGGGATCACTTTATACACAGGGAAAGTAAAGTTTTACAAGTTCAATTGCAGTGATAAAACTTTGGGCTGTTTAGTATCCAAAAGCAGCCCTTTGCATAGATTCTTAATTCCCGTTTTCACTGGTGTACCTAGAAGCAGTTGCTTTCAAAATCTGTTCTTAACCACCTAAAGTCCTGGGCAATTTTACAATTTTTCACATTAAAAACCTGCATTTTGCTAGATAATGACTTTAAACTCCCAACTATATATTTTCTGTAGAATAAAATGGTGACAGTTTATAATTTGTTTTGCACAATAATTGTGCAACTGTTTATCAAATCAGAAAAAAAAATCCTTTTCTCTAAATTCATTGAAGGACACAGCCATACTTCATGAAGAATGAGTTTTAGGTCACCACCTACTTACGGGTGCAGAATGCTAGATGCAACTAAAAACCACACCCAAGGGGAGGTCCTCTGGAAGTGGTCAACCCCTTTCCAAGAGACCAGAGATCTGGGCAAGCCACCAGGGAACTGCCGTGCGAGATTCAAGAAAGAAGCTATCCCTTGCTCCTGTCATCTCAGTGTTTTTTATCAGGACTGGATTCTATACTGGTGACTCCACACAGCGCTTGTTACAAGCCTTTTTCGAGCAATATTTGTGAGTGCAATTTTATTGTATTTTACATTTTTTATTGAATAAACCCTGCCACACCAATGTCATTTGCCATCCCTTTCTCCCCTTCCTATGTTCAGCAACCTCCCCCTCTCCCCCCCCTTCCTTGTGACAGCATGCAGGGATCATCTCTCCGCACCCACTGTCAATATTTAAAAACAGTGCAGCCATGCAGGGCTCAGCCCACATGGCTGCATCATTTATTCACAATTTCCTGTGAATTTAAAGACTACAAGTACCGTCAGCCATTTTGACTGACAGCTTGAAGTCCTTAACCACTTGCCGACCGCCGCCCGACTATATAGTCGGGCGGCGGTCAGCCCCTCCCAGGCAAAGTGACATACCGGTACGTCACTAGCCTGGGAGCCAATAGGGGGCAAGCGCTCCCCCGCCCCCGCTAGTTCCCTAAGCAGGCCGCGCATGTGACCGGCGGACCCGATGTCCACCGGTCACTCGCGATCGTCAGGTGGAGAGGGAGAAAGGGAGGCGGCTAATGTAAACACAGCCACCTGTCATTCTCCCCTGTGTAAAAGCACAAATCATACAGTCCTGCTATGTAGGACCGTTGATCTCTGCTGTTACACACACAGCCACATCCAATCACAGTTAGAAGCACGCCCCTAGGGACACACTTAACCCCTCCCTCTCCAATAAAGTTAACCCCTTCATTACTCAAAAAAAAAATCTTTCCCTTAGTTGGTAAACGCAATAACTTTTGCGCAAACCAATCAAAATACGCTTTTTGCGATTTTTTTTTTTTACCAAACATATGTAGCAGAAAACAAATTGGCCTAAAATGTAAAAAAAAAAATAGATTTTTAATTTTTTTGGGGGAATTTCATATAAAGAAATGTGAAAAATATTGTTATTTTTGAAAAATTGTCGCTATTTTTTTTGTTTATAGCGCATGATCAAAAAATCGCACAGGTGATCAAATACCACCAAAAGAAAGCTCTGTTTGTGGGAAAAAAAGGACATCAAATTCGTTTGGGTACAGCGTCGCACGACCGCGCAATTGTCCGTTAAATTCAAGCAGTGCCGAATCGCAAAATAGGCTATGGTCAGGAAGGGGGTAAAGTGGTTAATGAACTGTGAGGGCGCTGGTGAGCACTCTCATAGTCCACTGATCTTCATGCTCCCAAATAACTGCTTGCCTGTATCGGGAGGGCATGTGATCATTGGTAACGTTGGGAGAACTACCTGGATTTAGGATACCTGACCTGTTTCCCAGCACCACAGTTGATTAAAGACAAAAAAAAAAAAAAAAAAAAAGCAGTTCCATGGCTTAATGCTTGTAAATAACTGGACTAATTGCTGCAGATGGGAGGTTTGGCCGCCTTCAGAGGGCCACTCCCTGGGTGTGCTTTTTAGTTTAGTTGCACCTAGCATCCTGCTCCTATAGGTGGTGACATGAATCCGATCAGTAATGAAGTATTAGGTACAGCTGTATTCTTAAATGAACAAACGAAAAACCTTTGCAGATCAATTCAGAGTTAACTGCAAATTATGGCCATAGAATTATTGCTCACTCCGATGCTTGCAGCAATACATCCCATACGTGGCACAATTATTGTTTATATACAGGTGCGTAGCCTAAACCTGTAAATACACACACAGTATCCTCACAAAAGTTAGTAAACCCCCCACATTTGTGTAAATATTTTATTATATCTTTTCATGTGACAACACTAAAGAAATTAATTTTTTTGCTACAATGTAAAGTAGAGAGTGTACAGCTTGGGTAACAGTGTAAATTTGCTGTCCCCTCAAAATAACTCAACATACAGCCATTAATGTCTAAACCGCTAGCAACAAAAGTGAGTACACCCCTAAGTAAAATGTCCAAATTGGGCTCAGTGTCAATATTTTGTGTGGCCACCATCATTTTCCAGTACTGCCTAAACCCTCTTGGGCATGGAGTTCACCAGAGCTTCACAGGTTGCCACTGGAGTCCTCTTCCACCCCTTCATGACAACATAACGGAGTTGCTGGATGTTAGAGACCTTGCGCTCCTCCCCCTTCCGTTTGAGGATGCCCCACAGGTGCTAAATAGGGTTTAGGTCTGGAGACATGCTTGGCCAGTCCAGCACCTTTACCCTCAGCTTCTTCAGCAGGGCAGTGGTCGTCTTTGAGGTGTGTTTGGGGTCCTTATGTTGGAATACTGCTCTGCGGCCCAGTCTCCGAAGGGAGGGGATCATGCTCTGCTTCAGTATGTCACAGTACATGTTGGCATTCCTGGTTCCCTCAAGCTGTAACTTCCCAGTGCTGGCAGCACTCCTGCAGCCCAAGACCATGACACTCCCACTACCATGCTTGACTGCAGGAAAGACATACTTGTCTTTATACTCCTCACCTGGTTGCCGCCACGCACGCTTGACACCATTGGAACCAAGTAGGTTTATCTTGGTCTCAGACCACAGGACATAGTTCCAGTAATCCATGTCCTTAATCTGCTTGTCTTCAGCAAACTGTTTGTGGGCTTTCTTGTGCATCATCTTTAGAAGAAGCTTCCTTCTAAGACAACAGCCATGCAGACCAATTTGATGCAGTGTGCAGCGTATGGTCTGAGCACTGAAAGGCTGACCTCCCACCCCTTCAACCTCTTCAGCAATGCTAACAGCACTCATATGTCTATTTCCCAAAGACAACCTCTGGATAGGACGCTGATCACATGCACTCAACTTCTTTGGGGCCTATTCTGAGTGGAACCTGTCCTGTTAAACCGCTGTATGGTTTTGGGCACCGTGCTGCAGCTCAGTTCAGGTCTTGGAAATCTTCTTATAGCCTAGGCCATCTTTATTTAGAGCAGCAATGCCTTTTTTGAGATTCTCAGAGTTCTTTGCCATGAGGTGCCATGTTGAACTTTCAGTGACCAGAATGAGAGAGTGAGAGTGATGACACCAAATTTAATACACCTGGTCCCCATTCACACCTGAGACCTTGTAACACTAACGAGTCACATGACACTGGGGAGGGAAAATGGCTAATTGGGCCCAATTTGGACATTTTTACTTAGGGGTGTACACACTTTTGTTGCCAGCAATTTAGACATTAATGGCTGTGTGTTATTTTGAGGGGACAGCATATTTACACTGTTATACAAGCAGTACACTCACTACTTTACATTGTAGCAAAGTGTAATTTCTTTAGTGTTGTCACATGAAAATATATAATAAAGGGTTGTACTCACTTTTGTGAGAGTGTGTGTGTGTGTGTGTGTGTGTGTGTGTGTGTGTGTGTGTGTGTGTGTGTGTGTGTGTGTGTGTGTGTGTGTGTGTGTATATATATATATATATATATATATACACACACACACACACACACACACACACACACACAGCTGCAAGAATAAGTATGTGAACCCTTTGGAATGATATGGATTTCTGCACAAATTGGTCATAAAATGTGATCTGATCATCATCCAAGTCACAACAATAGACAATCACAGTCTGCTTAAACTAATAACACACAAAGAATGAAATGTTGCCATGTTTTTATTGAACACACCATGTAAACATTCACAGTGCAGGTGGAAAAAGTATGTGAACCCTTGGATTTAAAAACTGGTTGAACCTCCTTTGGCAGCGATAACTTCAACCAAACGTTTCCTCTGTAGTTGCAGATCAGACGTGCACAACGGTCAGGAATAATTCTTGACCATTCCTATTTACAGAACTGTTTCAGTTCAGCAATATTCTTGGGGTGTCTAGTGTGAATCGCTTTCTTGAGGTCATGCCACAGCATCTCAATCGGGTTGAGGTCAGGACTCTGACTGGGCCACTTCATAAGGCGTATTTTCTTCTGTTTAAGCCATTCTGTTGTTGATTTATTTTTATGCGTTGGGTCAATGTCCTGTTGAGCTTCAGCTGGTAGACAGATGGCCTTAAGTTCTCCCGCAAAATGTCTTGATAAACTTGGGAATTTATTTTTCCTTCGATGATAGCAATCCGTCCAGGCCCTGATGCAGCAAAGCAGCCACAAACCATGATGCCCCCACCACCATACCACAGCTGGGATGAGGTTTTGACATTAGTGTGCTGTGCCTCTTTTTCGCCACACATGGTGTTGTGTGTTTCTTCCAAACAACTCAACTTTGGTTTCATCTGTCCACAGAATATTTTGCCAAGTACCGCTGTGGAACATCCAGGTGCTCTTGTGCAAACTGCAAACGTGCAGCAATGTTGTGTTTGGACAGCAGTGGCTTCATATGTGGTATCCTCCCATGAAATCCATTCTTGTTTAGTGTTTTACATATTGTAGATTCGTTAAAAGGGATGTTTTTGCCAGTGACTTTTGTAAGTCTTTAGCTGACACTCTAGGATTCTTTTTCACCTCATTGAGCAGTCTGCGCTATGCTCTTGCAATCATCTTTACAGGACGGCCACTCCTAGGGAGAGTAGCAGTATTGCTGAACTTTCTCCATTTGTAGACCATTTGTCTTACCGTGGACTGATGAACAGCAAGGCTTTTGGAGATACTTTTATAACCCTTTCCAGCTTTATGCAAATCAACAATTCTTAATCGTAGGTCTTCTGAGAGCTCTTTTGTGCGAGGCATCATTCACATCAGGCAATGCTTCTTGTGAAAAGCAAACCCAGAACTGGTGTGTGTTTTTTATAGGAAAGGGCAGCTGTAACAAACACCTCCAATCTCATCTCACTGATTGGACTCCAGTTGGCTGACATCTCACTCCAATTAGCTCTTGGAGATGTCATTAGTCTAGGGGTTCACATACTTTTTCCACCTGCACTGTGAATGCTTACACGGCGTGTTCAATAAAAACATGGCAACATTTCATTCTTTTGTGTGTTATTAGTTTAAGCAGACTGTGATTGTCTATTGTTGTGACTTAGATGATGATCAGATCACATTCTATAACCAATTTGTGCAGAAATCCATATCATTCCAAAGGGTTCACATACTTTTTCTTGCAGCTGTATACACACACACACACACACACATATATTATAATTTATATAATATATATATATATATATATATATATATATATATATATATATATATATATATATATAAATATATAAATATAAAGGGGTTGCTGTCATTTTTTAAAATTAGAATATCAATAGTTTAATTTCATTTAAGCACAGTTTTTCCCTTTAATTGTATTGCTATCACAAAGGGCTAACATTATTCACTTTAAAAAAGAGATCATGGGATTTTTGACTTGCCGTAAAATCCATTTCTCTGATGTTCATTGATGGACACAGCTTGTCATTCTTGACCATTGGGTTATGCTGCCCCCCTACAGGAGTAGGGCACTAGGCAACAAAGACTTCTGGGTACACACATTAGCAATTCCAGGGAGTATACTCCCTCTCCCTGCTATAGTCACTCAGTTTTGTTACAAGCAGTGTCAGGAGAATTATAACTCCACTGAGGGGTGGGTGCTGTGTCGATCAATGAACATCAGAGAAATGGATTTTACAGTAAGTCAAAACTCCCATTTTCTCTTTCGTTCATTGACGGACACTGCTCCTGTCATTCTTAACCATAGGGACGTCCCAAAGCAGCGTTAAACATGAGGGGTGGGAAACAGCAAAAAATTCCCAAGGCTAAATATTAGCCAACCAGGAAACTGGGGCTCAATCAAAACAACTGGAGCCCACCTGAAAAAAAACAATACACCCTCAAAGAGGATCAGGTCCCTCCTAAACAGCAGCCTGCAAAACCTTGCGGCCAAAAGGAAGCATCCGCAGATACCAACACATCCGTTTTATAAAACTTTGTAAAAGAGTGCATCGACAACCAAGTGGCTCAGATGCAAACCGGCGTCACTCACGCTTGATGACGGAGGGCCCAGGAGGCACTAAGAGCCCTAGTATAATGCGCCTTGACAGGGAAAGGAGGAACCTGACCCGTGATGGAATAGACCTGAACCACCGTCCCAAATAAAGATCCCAAGACGGCAACGGAGCCTGCACTGGAGGAACCAAATGTCGGACCCCCTGAAAAAAAGTATGCACTACGGAGTGTGTGGCCAAAGGTCATTGGAAAAAGACGCCAAGGCCGATACCTCTCCCTTGATGGTACTCAAGGCCAAATTCTGTTCAGCCCCTGTTCAAGAAAGGTTAAGATTCGAGCCACAGAGAAGGAGCGAGGATGAACCCCAAGAGACTCAACATGCAATGTACGTCTCCCACGTACAATGGTAGATCTTCCTAGAAGTAGATTTCCTAGCTTTCAACAGTGTAGGAATCAAAGACTCTGATAAACCCCTATCCCTCAGTATCTGGCGTATAACAGCCAAGCCGCCAAAGTCAGCGACTGTAAAGCAGGATGAAAGATCAGTCCTTGGGGCAGCAGATCATCAATGAGAGGAAGCTTCCAAGGAACGTCGGCGACCAGCCGTACTAGTTCGGTGTACCAGGCCTGGCGAGGTCAGTCCGGAGCCACTAAGATGACCAGAATTCCTTCTGCCTCGATCCTGTGTAGGAGTCTGGGCAGAAGCTTGAGAGGAGGGAAGGCGTAGATCAGACGATACTGACCCCACGTGGGCCACCAGCGCGACTGTGGCGTCTGCCAAAGGATCCCATGACCGAGCCACAAACCTTTGCAGCTTTCTGTTGAGCTGCCAATAGATCCACCTCGGGGGTTCCCCACCGGAGACACAGCTGATGAAACACCTCCGGATGAAGGGACCACTCTTCTTGGTCCAACGCCTGCCGACTGAGGTATTCCTCCAGCCAATTTTTCACCCCAGGAATGTGCACGGCAGATAAGGGTGGAACGAACCGTTCTGCCCACCTTAGAATGCCAGCTACCTCCAGAGCAGTCAGGGCACTTCTTGTGCCCCCTTTGTGATTGACATAAGCTATGACCGTGGCATTGTCCGATTGAATGGGCACTGCGCATTCCGGAAGACAATCTGTCCAATGATCCAGACACAGTCTGATCGCTCAGGGTTCCAGGACATTGATCAGTAGAGTCTGGACTCTTTCAGCGTCCAGATCCCCTAAGCAGAATGCTTGCGGGGTACGCCTCCTAAGCCGGACAGTAGCATCCGTAGTGACCACTGTCCAATACAAGGGGAGGATGGATTCAGACCAATGACTTTGTGGACCCACTTGTCTTGTACCAGGGAGGTCCACGGGTCCGGAAACCAGCGAAGTCATCCCACCACCCCCGATACGGGTGAGGGTGCACCTTCATGCTGAAGAAGCCTTGTCCGCGGGTCTGGAGAAGCTCACTCTTGGCTTGCCAGCCCAGTTTAGTTTGTATCAGCCAGAGGAAGTCCTCAAAGGCTTAGAGCCCTTGTCAGTCAAAAATGGGAAACGAAAAAAATTCTGATCAATCGAGAAGGAGGGTCTATGTCTCGTCTACGAGGATGTTCCTTGCCCCTAGTAGCCTGCAGAAGAAAGGTACTCTTCCCCCCATTAAGACCTTTAATGATGTCATCCAGGGTAGCTCTAAACAGAAAATCTCCTTGAAAGGAAAGATCAGTCGAAGCCTTTTTTAGAAGTCTGGTTCGCAGACCAACATTTGAGCCAAAAGACACACCAAAGGACCACTGCCAAAACAGAGAGGTGAGCCAACAGGGCTGCCATCCAAAGAGGCATCACAGATAAATTGCAGCACCTGTACCAGCTGGTCTGCCAGCTCAGCAAAGGCAGGAGGGAGTTGTCTGCCTAGGAATGTCTAGGTTTCTAGACTGATATCCATCCATTAGGGCAGTTTGATATTTGCATTACTCCTCCCAAGAGCCAGCCAAAGGTTAGCATCACGGTTGAGGGTGCCTGAGAGGAGTACTAAGACAGGGTGCGGTGATGTTTTTAGGAAGCTATGTAAAGTACATTGCTACCAAAGAGACCCAGTGATAAAATCACTAAAGCCAGCCACCGATGGAATGATTTTCTTTCCTGCAAGGGTTACGGGAAAGAAAATTGCTACATTCCCCCCTTAATACAGTTAGTGTTGATGGGGGAATCCCACCGTGGAGCTATTGTGTTCTCCCAGTGGGAGTCGCAGGGAGCCGTCCTGGCCAGGAGCGCACACAGTGAAGTTTGCTAGCGGCTATAGCTGCTGGTAATAATTGCATGAAAAAAAATCTGACATGCTGGTTGTACCCAAGAAAATCAGCATGCCAATACATGGTTTGAATCTGGACTGGTCCCTGCTGAAGCGGCCGAGATTCCAACTATTTATGGCTGACAAGTCCAAAATAAGGAAAATAATGAAAACAAAAGATCAACTACATATGTTGGGGTGTATGTGTATTGCAATTTAGGGATAGCAAAAAAATAGATTAACCTTCAGTTTTAAATATTTTTATCCAATATTTAATATTTTTCCATACTGAAAAGCAAAATACTGTATGTTTAACATTTTTACTTTACTTTATTTACTTTTGACCATAAAAAGATGAAAATATGTACAAAACCACTATACATTCTCCTTGTATGAATGTACCTGCAAAACCTGCTCTGGTGGTGGCATTAGGGGAGGTTTAAAAGCTTACCAGTGATAGAAATTTAACAAGTCTCCCCCCCCCCCCCAAAAGTGTTGTTTACGATTAGGGTTAATTATGAAACCTTGCTAGAAAACAAACTTTGAGGTAGAATGACACTGCTCCAAGCTTCATGCCAACATATTCCCTTTACGGTTTAGAATATTGCAATATAAAAGGATATTATAATAATGCATATGATTCTTTTAATACAATGATCAAAAGCAAGAAAATTGAGACATGTGGAAAAACACAAATACTTAAATAATAGAAAATAAATACAAAAGGTTTACAAGCAAAATGCAAGATGCCAGGTAAAACAATTACCTAATTGGGTGAAACACATTTCTGAGTCAGGCTAAGGCCATAAGCTGATAATCAACTACAAAACGGTCTTGCGTAGTACATCTGCTTTTTCTGTGAACATGCAAGTCATTATGGAACGATCTAGCCTTAAGCATCTTTAGCTGTTTTAGTATGAACCTCCTGCCAATCCACAGTGCTTGGAATGTGCATCACCACGCTGCCAGCTAATTCACCTGCAGTCTGTGTACGGAACAGCTTCTCTATGACTAACTCAAGCAATATACACCTCAAGTTATCACAGCGGTACAAATTTATTTTCTGGTAGATCTCTCACACATCGTCTCACTGTGCAGCTCCGCCCCGAAAGCTTAGAAATTAAACATGCCTTAGGCAGGTCTCATTATTACTTTAGCTCTCTCTGCTTGAACTGTCTGGGAGCTAGAATAGCCTCTGCCTATATTCTGCCGAATGCTGACAGTTCAAAGCATAGAAACCTTGCACATCTAAAAAAAAAAAAAAAAAATTCTGGTATATGCCCTTTTAGTTTCAACACAGACATATCATCATTAAATATAAACTTAACCTAGATAGCTAAATTGTCTAATCTGTGTGGCCTTTACAAATGACCTTGGTGATTTTACCTTCCATCTTCAAGAACAATCTAATGTAAAAATCATCTCAGATTTGGATGCAGACAAGACAGAAGGTAGTGACTGGAAGGTCCTTTAGGGCTAAGAAGGCATAACATGGAACGACCTATGAATTTCTCATTACACACTGGTTGCTCTCCTGGATTGCCTGTGCATGACAGAAACTTTCCAGGAGAACTTGAGAGCCATGCTAAAGATTAACTATCTCACAGCCAGAACAAGGACCCCACCTTCACAATATAATGCACTGCGATGTGGCTAGAATTGCATTAAATCCACCAACTTAACAATGGAAAAGGAGGGTCAGAAATATCCAGCACCAGCTAAGCATGTAATGGCTTTTTGTCTTTCTCCTGTGTACTACCCCCTTTGTGCTCCACAGTTGGTTACTAAAGGGCTGGTTCACACTGTAACGATGTCAGACATCGCATGTGATTCGTACCACACTGCTGTGCAAATCATATGCGATGACTGTGCGAAGCAAATTCAGCCATACAGATTGTATGGCTAAATTCACATCGCATTCGGACCAAACTCGTGGAGGACCCTTTTCTCTTGTTTACACCCATGTAATCCAATTCCTGTCCGAATTGACACTTTGCACTGTGATATGCGAACTGATCTTGGGGTGTCATTAACTTTGTTTTGACACTCCCAGCAGTTTGCATATGGCAGTGTGAACTGCCTGCGAGTTAGGTGCGTTGCGGGAACACACACTGAATTGGCAGAGTTCCTGCATCGCACCAACTTTTCTAAATATGAGGAAGATTACTTTTGTTAACAGGGCTTGACAAATATCTGACTTGTTTCCCTGTGTAAATCTTTTGTCAAGTGATCATGTCTGGCTAACTACTGTCGTCTTCTGCTCACATGGGGTCTCATATGTGTATGGGGGCAACTATGATTTTCCACAGGAGACTCAGCAGGGTTTCCTGCTAAAAGCTGCACGGGTGAGAATTCCTATTCATTCCTATCTAAAGCAATGGGAGGCTGACAGCACTCACAGCCATTTGCAGACATTGTAATCAAGTGCGGACGATCAGCCCTGGACACTGAGTCACCCGCGGAAAATGATTGTCAGCCCCATACGCAATTGTGAATGTTTTACTGAATGCCCAGGACATGACACAGCAAACTGGAACAACCAGTTTTGGAGTAACCAGTCGAAGGATTAGATGCAGGGAATAAAAACTACCACTGGACATAGCGAATAAAGAATTTTCCAACGTTTCCTGTAGAACCATCAAAGCCAGGAAGAAAAAGTTAAACTTGGTGGACAAGGTTCAATATATACTGACTGATACAAAATCACGCTTTAAAATTACATACGCCCGTAGAAGGGCAGCAAACTACAGTACCTAAAAATCACCATAGGTGACGCTTAACCACTTCCCGCAAACTGACGCACCTGTACGGCGGCCTGAAGAAGTGGTTGTACCGGGGTGAAGCCTGCAGCTAGAGACATCACCCCGGTACTGTTTTTTTAGAGCTGGCGGTCGCCTTTCTGGTGATAACAATCAATGTGGCTCAGCAGCCACTCAGCCGTTATCCCAGCTAGGGGGAGGGGACGTCTGCCAATGGCGCCGATTTAAAGAAACTGTCAGTATTAAAAAAAAATAGATTTTTCTAAGAACTTACCGTAAAAACCTTTTCTCTGAAGTTTATCGACAGACGCAGTTCCATCTCTTCAGAGACCATTGGTTTATGCTCCTCCAATCAGGAATAGGAATTAGGCAGGAAAAAAAGTCTAACCACGCCTATGGGGCCGTCCCTGCAGACACAACCCCACACACACTCTGCTATCAGTAATCAGTTTAGATGCAAGCAGTGTTTAGAATACAAAAAAACCCCATTCACTCAGTAGAGGGGCGGGTGTTGTCTTTGTCGATTAATTCAGAGAAAAGTATTTTACGGTAAGTTATTACAAAAATCCAGTTTTCTCTATCGTTCATTGACAGACGCAGCTCCATCTCTTCAGAGACCATTGGGATGTTCCAAAGCGGTATATTCAGGAGAGGTGGGAAGACAAGGCAAAGAAGGTAACATGGAGCTCAACCAGGAAACTGGAGCTTACCTTGAAAAAACACACTCTCAAAGAGAAACAAAAAAGATTGTCTTCAAACAGTAGCCTGCAATACCTTGTGGCCAAAGGTAGCATCCGAAGATGCCAACATCAACTTTGTAGAATTTTGTGAATGTATGCACAGACGACCAAGTTGCCGCCTTGCAAACTTGCAGCACTGACGCCTGATGGCGAAAAGCCCAAGGGGCACGAAGTGCCCTAGTAGAATGTGCCTTCACAGGCTGACCCTTCAGTGAATAAGCCTGAACAACCGTCTGCCTGATCCATCTGGATATGGTCGCAGCAGGCGCGGCCAATCCTTTTCGAGGTCCTTTGGTAATGACAGAGAGAGAGTCCGATTTCCTGAAAGATTCAGTAGCTGCCAGGTAAACTCTAATGGCCCAAACCACATCCAAAGAATGCAAGGCAAATTCCTTGGGATGCTTGGGTTTAGGACAGTATGAAGGCAGCACAATGTCTTCATTCAAATGGAAATCATAAACCAACTGAGGAAGAAATTACTGATTAGGTCGAAGTACCACTTTATCTCTGTGTACCACCAGATAAGGTAAGCAGCATGACAACGCCGCCAATTCAGACACTCTGCGAGCAGAAGTGATAGCCACCAAAAAGGCAACCTTCTGAGACAACGAAAGCAGAGAAATCTTCCAAATGTTCTCAAAAGGAGGCTTTTGAAGAACGGACACCACCAAATTGAGATCCCACAGCGGTAGCGGGGACCGTCTCGGAGGCGCCATATGGCGCACTCCTTGTATGAAGGTACGAATCAAGGCATGTGTAGCCAACGGGCACTGGAAATGTATAGCTAAAGCCAACACTTGGCCTTTGATAGTGCCCAAAGCCAACCGCTGTTCAACCCCTTTCTGCAGAAAGGCCAAACCCCTAGCGATCGAAAAACAAGCGAGGGTGCACCTTCAGCGACTCACACCATGAAATGTACGATTTCCACGTACGATGATAGATCTTCCTGTAAGTCAACCTCCTAGCCTTCAAAAGCGTAGGAATCACAGAGTCAGAAAGACCTCTATCTCTCAACACCTGGCTTTCAACAGCCATGCCGTTAAAGCCAGCGACTGTAGAGCAGGATGGATGATCAGGCCAGTCTGGAGCCAACAGAATGACCGGAATGCCTTCCAGTTCTGTCCTGTGGAGAAGCCTCAGCAGAAGTTTCAACAGTGGGAAGGCATAAATCAGTCGGTACCGACCCCCAAAGAGCCACCAGAGCGTCTGTGGCGCCGGCCAGAGGATCCCGAGACCTGGCTACAAACCTCTGAACCTTCTTGTTGAGGTGAGAAGCAAACAGATCGACCTCGGGTGTCCCCCACCGAACACACAAGAGATGAAGCATCTTCGGGGGTAGGGACCACTCCCCTTGATCCAACACCCGACGACTCCGGTAATCCGCCTGCCAGTTCTCCACACCTGTAATGTGCACAGCAGAGAGGGCTGGAACAAACCTTTTGCCCAGGCCACAATCACGGCCACTTCATTGGCCACCAATACACTCTTGGTGCCCCCCCCCCCCCGGTTGATTGATGCAAGCCACAGCCGTGGCATTGTCCGGTTGAATCCGAACTGGACAATCTTGCAAACGAGTCGTCCAACGGCTCAGACAAAGCTTTATTGCTCCGAGTTTCAAAATGTTTATCGGTAGTTTCGACTCTTCCATTGTCCAGGAACCCTGGGCACAGAGCTTCCCCAGCACCCCGCCCCAGCCTTATAGGCTGGCATCCGTGGTTACCACCGTCCAAAACAGGACTTGCCCGACATAGTGCTGGAGACTGAATCCACCACAACAGAGCAGACTTCGTGTTGTGGCTCAACCGAATCAAAGAGTCCAAGGCCTTCGGATCCTTGTTCCATTTGACAAGAATCTCCCTTTGCAAAGGTCTGGTGGTATGGAACTGAGGAAACGGAACTGCCTTGAAGGTTGATACCATCAGACCCAAGGCCTGCATGCAAGTCTGCAGTGAAGGCAGACGGTTTGCCAACAGCAATCGAATCGCCCCCTGCAATTTTTGCAGCTTGTCCAGGGGGAGAAAAACCCTCATCAAAGCTGAATCCAAAGTCAAGCCCAGATAATCCAGTCTCAAGGAAGGTATCAGGGAGGATTTCTTGAAATTGATGTTCTAAACAAACTCCTGCATGGTTGTGACCGTGATCGTCAGATCGCCCATCAAGGCTGAATGGGATTCCGCTCTCAACAGGAGATCATCTAGGTACCCCAGTAGCGCAATCCCCCATTAGCGCAGCAAGGCCAACACTGGTGTTAGTACCTTGGTAAACACCCTGGGAGCGGAGACAAGACCAAGGGGTAATGCCACAAATTGATAATGCTCCTCTGCTACTGCAAAGCGAAGAAACCGCTGGTGACCAGCGTAAATAGGGATGTGTAGATATGCGTCCTTGATACCTATGGAGGCTAAGAAGTCTCCCTGGTGCAGTGACGCCACTACCGTGCGGATGAATTCCATCCGAAACTTCTGTACCTGCACGAAGCGCTACAGGGCTTTGAGATCCAGGATTGGATGCACCTTGCCCTACTTTTCTAGGCATGGTGAACAGGTTTGAATAAAACTCCTGAAAACGTTCCTGAAAGCAAATCGAGTACCGCCCCTTGCAAGTCCCTTAACCTGTCTGGAGAAAAGTGAAGATTGGATGGGAAGAACCTGTCCGACAGTCGAGATCGGAATTCGATCTTGTACCCTGATCGGATCAATTTGTGAACCCATCTGTTCTGAAACACGGAGGTCCAGGGTTCCGAAAAGAAACAAAGACGTCCCCCTACCCCAGAAGTGGGTGAGGGCGCCCCTTCATGCAGATGAGGTCTTGTCTGCAGATCCGGACTGCCTGGTCTTTTTTTCCCGACCATGGCTTCTTGGAATCCAAAGAAGACCTGAACGATTTACCTTTTACTTGCGACCCAGAGTCACCAAAAAGACGTTTATGAGCAGTAAAGGAAGGCCCCCGCCTAGGACATGGCAGCTTACCCTTAGAAGATTGGGGGAAGAAGAGTACTCTTACCCCCTGTGATACCTTTGATCAACTCATTCAGAAAGGATCCAAACAGCCTCTCTCCTGTGAAGGGAAGATCAGACAAGACCTGTTTGGAGGCCTGGTCAGCAGACCAGCTTTTTAGCCACACCATGGCGCCTAATAGCAAGTGTGGCGCCTAATAGCAATCCCCATTGCCGACGCCCTGGCCACCAACGGGGCTGAATCCAAGGACGTATCACACATGAACACCAAGACTTGAGCCAACTGGTCCAGTAGTTCCAGCACCATGGGGGGGGGGCGTTCAGCTTCCAAGTTACTTTTAAGTAACTTTACCCATTAAGTAGCGATCTGCGTCACCAGAATGTTCACAAAGGTAGTCTTTAAAATGGACCCCGTTATCACATGGAGATGGCGGGACAAAGATTCTATCCGTCTATTCACTGGGTCTGCAAAAGTCGGTGACTCTTCCACAGGTACCAGAGTCGCTTTATTTAACCTGGAAACCGAGTGATCCACCTTCGGCAGGACAGTCCACCTAGTGGACACTGCCTCCGCAAAGGGATATCGGCGTGCAAAACGCTTAGGCACCACCAGCATATGCTTAATGCGCCGCCATTGTTCATCCACAAAATTGTGAAACAATTCTGGACAAGGGAACACCTTTCCCAATTTATGGGATTTACGGGAGCCAAAAGACACCTGTGTACCTGGCGCTGTGGAGTCATCAGCCAATTTTCAAGTTTCCCGCACTGAAACTATAAGGGCTTCCACCAATGAGCGTTCCCGCGCGGTTGCTGAGGACATGTCCTATTCACCGTCAGAATGCAGACACTGACCCCTCAGGGTGGGCTATGTCTGCGGCCGCCACATCTGCCTCAGAGTCTGAGGACCCCGCCAATGGAGGCAAAGGCAGAGGGGGTTTGCGGCTGGCAACATTTGAAATTACAAAATACACCTTAGACATCAGATTTAGCAAAAAAAAAGCTGCAATTTCAGGCTGGGACTGTGACCCAGAAGGTTCCAGTCGCTCCCAGGGGGTCTGCAGGTGAAAATTTTCCTGGGACTCCACGTTACACTGATTTAAAATTAGAGCAGCGTCCCTTTAAAAAACTACAGGGAACCACAGAAAAACGTTTCCAGACTGTTCAGGAAACTGCCAGCATGTGCTGTGAAAAACTAAAAGCACAAAAGAGAAACACATTACCAGTCCCTGCGCAGATCCTGGAGATTAGTTCTCAAGCTGGGGAACCTTGTAGTATGGCCAGTGGTGAAACACATAAGAAGAAGCGTGGCAACTCTCTTAACCCTCCATGGGATATGAGGCAGAGAAACTAAGCAGAAAACAAAAAAAAACAGTCCTGATCGGGGATCTCCCCTCTGTGTAACCGCATTATCGGCTACAGCATCCGGCTCTTGGAGAGTGCTGCGGCGGCTGGACCGTGTGCAGGCGCACCACATTGAGTCACCCTGAGTCATCTAAGGCGGTTGGCTTAGCCGGACGTTACCTACTCATCAGTGCGGGACAAAAAGCTGAGCCACCGAGGCAAGGAGGAGAGTACCCTGTACACATCAGATCGGGGGATATAATTTCCATGCATGACACTATATATGTTTGGGAGTACCTGTTTTTATGGCTTCTATTATTTTCATTAAATGGTGTTACACTAGGGCGGTGTGCGCTCTGTTTCTTTTGTTTTCTGTTGTGAAAAACTAAAGTAACACTGAGGAAGAGGAAAAATAAACTCTGCCCCTATAATTAAAGCCATGCCGCACGCCTGTACAGCTAGTGGACCTCAGGAAAATGGCCGCTCAATGCATTCATAATGGGGAGCTATAGAAAATAGCTGACCATGCAATACAATGGGAACAGATACATACACGATCCACAGCAAAGTGGCAGCCCCAACGACTCACCATGCAGTCTCCAGAACCCCCAAAAGCGGTCCCAGAACCGTAGGCATCGGACGGTCCCCAAGCAGGGACCCCATCAGGACAAGCCACCCCCACCAATGCAGCGCCACAACGGCCACAATATTACCGCCCCCCCCCCCCCCAAGGTAAAAAACCTGCTGGAGGTAAGGGGGTGCTGAGAGGTATACAGGCCCAGTCCTCCGAGAGACCAAGGGAACCGATTGAGCCCCTTGGGTCCGACTATTCCAGGGGGGGGGGGGGGGGGCCACGTCCACCCCAAGACTGACAGAGGTTTTGGGGGGACAATCTACTCACCATATCACAATACCAGGTGGGCGCCACACTGAAGAAACAGATCACCTTTAACCCCGGATGGGGGTGCTGCCAGCCAGGGGGAAACTGCGACTAAGGGCTTTCCTGGTGGTCATGTCCCAGCGAGATGGTCCACTCACAGGCTCTTCCCCATTCGTCGGGGCACTGTCGTGGCGAGGCCTAGTTCTGGACTATAACCTGCTCACGCTCGCTGACCACGCTGGGAGATCTTAAGGATCTAGATTATCCAGTGCGAAACCACAGTCAGCTGTTGCTTGTAGTTCCCTCTGGATCTTGGTCCGTCAGGAACTAACTAGTGCAAAAAATACCAAATAACACAAATTTCCCTATTAAAGCTAAGGCCGAAGTCCCAACAGGGATCTAGGTCCTATTCCTAAAAATAGGCAGAAACAAACTGTAAACTTGTAAAGCAGTGTTAAACTTTCCATGGCATTGGTCAGACCACGTATGGCTGCATAACATCTTTTAGGTGGATGGTAAAACCACGACAACTGCCTGTCTTTTACGGCCCCCTGCCTGACATAACTGCAATTCAGAAAATTTAAAAAATAAAAATCACAGACTAACACGACTGAAGCATTTGAAAGTCATAGTGAGAAAACATTATTCCATCCAAAATGATTATTCGGCTTCTGCTTGCAGCACAGTTCTGAGTCATTTAAATCAGCCCCAATGTTTCCTTGCAGTCTTATTACTCTATAAAATCAAAAGCTTGGTTACAGCTACAAGCGCGTTTTATAAGGTTATAGACTCTCTCTTAATTGCAAGGTATGCAGTATTGGGACATCTGTGCAAGACATATGTGCTTCTGTCTTTGTCCTTATTTACTCCTGTATCACACATTGTGGAACTCAGCAGTTGGTGATGATCCTGTATGCACCCTAATCCTCAAATGACTTATATTCGGGTATACATTGTGCAACGGGACCTTAACATCTGCATTGCTTTGGCTGCACATTGAGGGGGGGGGGGGGGGGGGGGTTAGTATAAAGTGTTATGTGGCAATCCGCCAAAGCAGAAAGCCCAGCAAGCACATATCTTGGGAAATGATCACTTACCAATGTTTTAAATGTCTGAATCGAAGGGTTAGACTTGCCCTTTCAGGGTAAGCTGCATGTTTTGCATCACAGCACAGTACATAATGCCCTGGTACAATACACACACACAGGCAAATTACAATTATCAGCACCTGCACTTCTGATTTCGGTAAGCTTTTTATACAAGCCAGTCAGCCACTTTGCTTAAGAGGAAAGTAAAGGTACTATTTGACATTCAAATATAACAAAGGAGTGCAGTACTGAGCTGGATCATACATGAAATAATTACAGTTTGGACTTTACTAAATGTGTCCCAATGTTCTCTTTCACATCTTGGTAACAAGTTGCATTTACTCCGATACATTAGAATATGTCAAGCTTACTCTAAGATATACTGTACAGCAACAAACTCAGAGCAGTTTATTAACCACTTGCTGACCGTAGGCTGCCATATGATGTCCTTGGTTGGCAGTGGTTATACCAGGATGATGCGTCATCCCAGTATTAAAATTTTCAGACGGTAATGCTTGTACTGCCGAAGTGATTCCGGTGGTTACCTCCCCTGTCTTGCTGCCTCTCCTGGGCTCTGTCGCCGATTGCAGAGCCCTCTGGCCAGTGGCGATGGCACACTAGAGAGAGAAAAGAACGGACGTTGTTCCTCCCTCTCGGTGTACCCGAGTACTGGAAGCGACGATGATTTTGTCACTTCAGGTTCCCTCTCTCCATTTACCTGGCTGTTAGGGGCAAAAAAAACAGCCGGTCAGACCGATCTATGTCTGATCAGCTAGAATAGTTGTTAGAGGAGAGATTTGGAATCTAGTAGACCCCACATCTCTCCATTAAGAGGATCTGCCACACCCAATGCGGTCACAAAGGGTGTTGTTCATCTCTTGTGATAGCAATAAAGTTAATACAAAAAAAAAAAGAAAAAATTAATGAGTGTACAAATTGCTTTGGATAAAATAAATTTAAAAAAAATGTAAATCAAAGCACCACACCCCCTCGTGCATATGCAAGTCCCAAATGCATATGTAAACAGTGATTGCACCACACATGCGAGGCAAACCTCAAAGCAAGCGCAATAAGTCTAGTGCCAGATCTCCCATGTATATAGGCAAAATTTAAAAGTTTTTAAAGGTCACCAGTTAAGTACTGTAGTCTGGCGCAATCCTACGAGCATACGCAATTTTAAAGCATGACATGTTAGGTATCTATTTACTTGGTGTAACATCTTTTATAGTCAAGAAAAAAAAAGGTATTATATTATGTTTGTGTGCAATAAAATTCATTTTGTTTTAAAAAAAAAAAAAAAAGCGCTGGGCAAATACCATGTGACAAAAAAGGAAAAAAATTGCAAATCCCATAATTTTATTCTATAAGGTCTCTGCTAAAACCAGGTATTGATACTTTTGGCAGTGTGAGCAGGTGCAGAGTCCTGCTGGAAAATTAAATCCACATCTCCAAAAAGCTGGTCAGCATGAAGTGCTCTAGATTTTCCTGTTCGAGGGTTGCGCTGACTTTGAACTTGATAAAACACAGTGGACCAACACCAGCAGATGACATGGCTCCCCAAATCATCACTGACGGTGGAAACTTCACACTGGACCTCATGCAACTTGGATTCTGTTCCTCTCCACTCTGGGACATGGATTTCCAAATGAAATGCAAAATTTTACACAATCCATGATAATTGAGGGAGCAAAGTCATCTGCCAGTGTTGGCCCTTTGTGTTTTATCAAGCTCTCTATCAGGAAATTCTAGAGCATTTCTCCTGCTCCTTCCCATCACAATTCTTTGTCATGATACACTTCTAGTTTTAGGTATATACCCATAAATCCCCCTCCTTCCACTTTGTTCATTTTTAGTATCTCTCTTCATGGTCACCTATTTCTAATACATATGCATGTATGGCACTGTCACTTCTAGTACCCAATTTTTGGTTCATCAACAATTTGTTTTCGTTACACTTGTATATTTATACATATATCTTTGCACTATCACTTGGGTCTTCTCTGGCACATTTTGCTTTGTTATGTCAATTTATAATCTAAGCCATTCTACACACAGGCACTAAGATCACATCACTTATCATCCAACTATGCTTGAAGTCCGTTGTCTGTCTTGATTGACTGGTAAGAATGAACATTTGCGCTTTACTTTAAGATATGTGTTAGTCGATCCCTTCCCCCTTCCCTGTCCTTCAACTTGTTTGAAGCCCTCCCTCCCTTTGATCCGCTGCAGCCTGACTCCCCACATCCCCATGATTATTTATTATTTTTCACTAATTTTTAACCATTATTTTATTTATTAAATCCCCCCCCCCCCCGTTGGTATTATGTATTGCTTTATTCTAGGTATGATCAGTGTTTATTTGAAGTATTGTATATGCTGTATACTGAATTGTATTATTTTATTCTAGATATCATGATATCTTGATTGTCTGTCTGTTCATAATGTTTGGATCCTGAGGAAACTAATGTAGCGAAACGTGTCGATCCACAAACATTTTATGTGATGCATTCCAGA
Organism: Pelophylax lessonae; assembly: GCF_965119305.1. Classification (NCBI taxonomy): domain Eukaryota; kingdom Metazoa; phylum Chordata; class Amphibia; order Anura; family Ranidae; genus Pelophylax; species Pelophylax lessonae. Next base: position 233,077,061 of record NC_138775.1, on the reverse strand, counting down.
CACACATTGTTATAGTAACATGACTGTTGAAGATTGAGATTGAGATTATATATATATATATATATATATATATATATATATATATATATATAATGTATTCCAATAAATTGTTAATAGACTATATCATTTTCTTTTTATTTTATTCTTTCTTTTCTTTCATGTTTGGTTCTACTTTTTGTATTTTAGGCACACTCAAATCCCCATTTCCAGGGCTTGGTAGGATTTATCCCATCCTGTCCTTTTTCCCCCTTCCCCGATCAGTCACCTACCAACCTAGACACTCATACTATTTTACATTTCATGCTTCCCTCTGCTGACCAGCTTTATGGAGATGCCCACACTGCCAAAACCACCAATACCTGGTTTAATGATCATAGTATCACTGTGCTTGATTGGCCAGCAAACTTGCCTGACCAAAATCCCACAGAGAAACTGAGGGGTAGTGTCAACAGGCAGATGAGAGATACCAGACCCAACAGTGCAGATGAGCTGAAAGCCACTATTCAAAGAAACCTGGGCTTCCATAACAACTCTGCAGTGCCACAGGCTGATTGTCTCTATGCCATGCCAAATTGATGCAGTAATTCATGCAAAAGGAGCCAAGACCAAGTAATAAGTGCATACTATACTGTACATGGACACATTTGAGTAAGCCAACATTTCTGTATCGAAAATCCTTTTTTTTTTATATTGTCTTATGTAATATTTGAATATTCAAATTTTCTGAGATATTGTATTTTGGGTTTTCACTTTTCGAAGTAATTTTGTAGCAAAAAAAAGTTAGAGAGAAATGTCAGAATTGGCCCGGTTGGCAAGTGGTTAAATGATAATTAAAAATGTTATTCATCTATGAAACCTATCGAAACAGAATGCAGAATTTCATTTTAGTCACTTAAAGAACAGCATTCTGGTTATGGACAAGGGTCTAAAGCCGCTTTTTAGGAAAATTCTGCCTAAAAATATTTCAGACTTGCATGACTGCTGGCAAATTTATTTTCACACTGGATTTCTTTCTGGACCACTGGAAATCAGTTTTTCTCAACCAGCATGGACATCACAAACTGAAATGATCATGCTGCTCTTCTATGATTGCTTCAGTGGAGTGCATAATAGTAACAGTACATTCTGTAGCCCGATTATCACAATTTGGTAACAAATTCTGATCCAATTCACTTATGACAAAATGACCAAAGTTTCTTACCATTGTGTAGTGGTCATTTAGCTACCTTTGACACCAATTATTTTTGGATGCACTTTGTACAGATTGTTCAGTGTGTGTTTTTTTTTCTTACTTTATCACATTGGGCTTATACCCAACACTAATGTTCACATATTTTGAGAACAATATTACTTTATTTTATGTTCTTTTTCTTTTTGTAAGATTGACAATAAACTGAGATACAACTTTTATTTTATCTGGATTTAATACTACTTGCCCATAAAGTCCCACTACCTTGGCGTGAGACACCAAAAAACCCCTTTGCTTTTTTAGATATAGGGACGGAGGCAAAAACCTTATTCACACCACCTTAAAGATCAAAACCCCACACCCCCTCGTTCAGTGTGTGTTTTTTTTTTTTTTTTTTTAATTGTGCAAAAGGTTAATCCTATTTTTTAATGTTATCTATGCAAGGAATGCAGACACTAATTGCACAAAAATCAGAAAAACTGGATTTCTGACTTACCGCAAAATCCTTTTCTCTTAAGTTCATTGACGGACACAGTCTCTGGTGCATATCAGTAGGGTTATACTGCCTCCTACAGGAGTAGGACACTAGACAGAAAAAATGTTCTGGCTACGCCTATGGGCAGTCCTAGATGGTACACCCTCTCTCTTCCTGCATAGGATGTCAGTTTTGTATCAAAGCAGTGTCAGAGACGCAATACCAACCCAACTCAAAATAGAGGGGCGGGTACTGCATCCATCAATGAACTTAAGAGAAAAGGATTTTACGGTAAGTCAAAAAGCCAGTTTTCTCTATCGTTCATTGGTGGACGCAGTCTCTGATGCATATCAGTAGGGACGTCCCAAAGCAGTGCCATAAAATGAGGGGTCCCCAAAGCTAAACGCAGCCAACCAGGCAACATAGGACTCATCAGAAAAACAAGATGAGGCTCATCTGAAACAAACAGTAAACACCCTCAAGGAAGGCCAAAAAGCCCCCTAAACAGCAGCCTGCAAAACTTTGCGGCCAAAAGAGGCATCAACAAATGCCAGCACATCCACCTTAAAAAATTTGGCAAAGGTATGAACAGACGACCAGATAGCCGCCTCGCAAACCTGAACCACAGAAGGCTAATGGCGAAAAGCCCAGGAAGCACTAAGCGCCAGAGTAGAATGCCCCTTAACAGGGAAAAATGGAACCAGACCATTAATTGAATAAGCCTGCACAAATGTCTGGCCGATCCATCTGGAAATAGTAGCAGCAGACACAGGCAGCCCTTTCTTTAGACCATCCAGGAGTACAAAGAGCGAATCCGACTTTCGAAAAGACTCAGTAGTCGCCAAGACACCCTGATTGCCCGAACCACATCCAAAGTAAGCTGTGCAACTTTCTTAGGATGTTTTGGCTTAGGACACAAAGAAGGTAACATGATGTCCTCATTTAAGTGAAAACTGGAAACCACCTTCAGAAGGAAGGACGGATCCAGATGAAGTACCACTTTATCCTGTGAACCACCAGATAGGGAGGACAAGACAACGCTGCCAGTTCCGACAGCCTGTGCACAGAAGTAATAGCCACCAAGAAAGCCACCTTCTGGCATAAGGTGAGGAATCTCCCAAAGGAGGTTTCTGAAGAAATGACAGCACCAAATTAAGGACCCAAGCTGGCAACGGAGGTCGCACTCCCTGAATAAAGTTACGCACCAGGGAATGGGTGGCCAACGGGCTTTGGAAAAAAAATTGCTAAGGCCAAAACTTGACCCTTGATAGTACTCAAGGCCAACTTTTGATCAACTCCCCGTTGAAGGAAAGCCAATATCCCAGCCACCGAGTAGAGCGAGGGGGAGCCCCAAGAGACTCACACTACGCAATAGACGACTTCAACGTACAATGATAAATCTTCCTAAAAGTCGTTTTCCTCGCTTTAGGCAGAGTGGGAATCACTGAAGCAGGCAATGCCCTGTCATTCAGCACCTGGCTTTCGACAGCCAAGCCGTCAAAGCCAGCGACTGTAAAGCAGGATGGAAGATTGGCCCTTGAGACAGTAAATCCTCCCTGAAAGCAAGTCTCCAAGGAGCGTCTGTGACTAGCTTGACCAGGTCGGCGTACCAAGCTCGATCCTGTGAAGAAGTCTTGGCAGCAACTTGAGAGGAAAGGCATACATCAGCTGATACTGACCCCACTGGGCCACCAGCGTATCTGTGGCGTCTGCCAGAGGGTCCTGGGAGCGGGCCACAAACCTCTGTACTTTTCTGTTGACCCGAGACGCCAACAGATCTACACATGGAGTGCTCCAACAAAGGCACAACTGCTGGAACACCTCCGGGTGGATGGATGGACCATTTCACTGCATCCAAGGCCTGTCGACTGAGGTAATGCGCCTGCCAATTTTCCACTCCTGGAATATGAACAGCGAAGAGAGCTGGAACAAAAGCATTCCACCCAACGAAGGATGCCTGCCACTTCCAAGGCCTCAAGGACACTTTTGGTGCCCCCTTGGTGATTGACATAAGCCACGGTCGTGGCAATGTCCGATTAAATGTGCACTAGGTAACCCTGCAAGCACCCGGTCCAGTGGACTAGGCAAAGCTGGATCGCTCTCAGCTCTAGAACATTGATCGGTAACATGGATTCCTCCAGGGACCAGACTCCCTGTGCAGATAACCTGCCAAACCCACCCCCCCCCCGGACAGACTTGCATATGTGAGGACAATTGTCCAATATATATGGGGAGGAAGGATTTTCCTTGCTTGAGAATCGGGGACCGAAGCCACCAGATCAGGGACTAACTGGTCTCCCGGCTCAGCTGGATCGGATGTCCAAGGAATATGGATTCTTGTGCCATTTGAGAAGGATTTCCTTCTGGAGGATCCTCGTGTGGAATTGAACGAAGGGGACCGCCTCGAAGGATGACACCATCAGTCCCCAGAACTCTCATACAGGTCCGAAGGGACCTGTATGAGAGTTCTGGACAGCAACAGTTGAACCGCAGTCTGGAATTTTTGGTGTTTTTCCGGAAGAAGAAAAACCCTGGATGAAGATGAAGAAGATGAGTCCAAAGTCAGGCCCTGGTAGTCCAGTCTCATGGAAGGGACCAACAACGACTTCTGAAGGTTCAGAGTCCACCCCGAACACCTCCAGAGTTCTCATGGTGATTTCCAAACTTGTTTCCAGCACTGTAGGAGACTCTGCACGGAAAAGCAGATCGTCCAGGTAACCCAGGACCGATATTCCCCGCTGCCGCAACAGCGCCAGGTTCGGAGCCAACACCTTTGTGAAGACCCAAGGAGCAGAGGCAAGACCAAAGGGGCAACGCCATAAACTGATAGTGATCCTCCCCCACGGCAAAACGGAGAAACCGTTGGTGTCCTGCACAGATTGGGATGTGAAGATAGGCATCTTTGATGTCCATGGAGGCCAGGAAATACCCCTGATGTAGGGAGGCCACCACCGTGCGAACCGATTCAGTCTTGAATTTTTGAACTCGCACAAAGCAATTTAGTGCTTTCAGGTCCAGGATTGGACGCACCTTGCCTTCCTTCGAACAGGTTTGAATAAAAGCCCTGAAAACGTTCCCCACACGGAACCAGAACTATTACCCCCCTGTTAAACCAGGTCCTGAACTGCCCCAGAGAGTGCCAGCAAGCGATCTGGGGCAGTCGCACACTGGAAGGGAAAAACATTACCGGAGGGACGGATCAAAACTCGATCTTGTAATCGGACAATATGACCTCTTGAACCCATTTGTCTGGCATCCGGGAGAGTCACAGGTCCATGAACCAAGAAGACGTCCCCCCACCCCAGATGGTGAGGGCGCACCTTTAGGCTGAGGTCTTGTCCGCAGGTATGGAGAAACCAGACTTCTGTTTGCCAGACCCGGGTCGCTTGGAACCGCCTGAGGGAGTCATGAAGGGCTGACCCTGTGGGACATTAAACTTATTGTGTGCCGAAAAGGAGGGACCCGGCTGCGACGAGGGTCCTTACCCTTGTTAGCCTGTGGAAGAAAGGTACTCTACTCCCCTGTGAGACCCTGAATGATGTCATCCAGGGTAGCTCCAAACAGGCGATCTCCTTGAAAAAGGCAGATAAGTCAAGGCCTTCTTTGAAGCCTGATCCACAGACCAGCACCTTCAGCCAAAGTATACACCGGAGGACCATTTCCGAAACAGACAGTCAGCCCAATATGGGAGCACTGTCCAGCGTGGCATCGCATACAAATTGCAGCCCCTGCACCAGATGATCCAACAGGTCCTCAAAAGGCAAAGGGAACTTGTTTCTCCTCCAGGTCACGGCGTGGTAACTTAGCCCATTCAGTCAACGTTTGCGTGACAAGGGCAACCGTAAACACTTATATCAGACCCTGCCAGGGAGTACATATTGCGGCCCAGCTTTCGCCATCCTATCCTCCGGATCCTTAAAGGATCATCCACTGGGATAACGGTAGCCTTAATCAGTCTTGAGACCGGAGGATCCACCATAGGTGGCACAGTCCACTTCTTTATCAGGGACTCCTCAAAAGGGTAGCATCTAGCAATCCGCTTAGGCACCCCAGGGGAACGCTTTGGATGATCCTATTCGTTTTTGGGCATATTGTCAAAATACACGGGAAAGGGAAAAACCTTTGCCACTCTGGATGGCTTGTGAGTGCCAAATGTAACCTGCGCCCCAGCCACAGCCGCGTCCTCCAATTTTTGGGTCTCATGCACAGATACAACCAGTGCGTCCCCCAGCGGCTTATCTTGCACGGCAGTGGAGGTAGAAATGTCATCCTCACTGTCAGAGGAGACAGGGTGCGAGGTAGCGGAACCGGCAGGACATCAGATGAGGCAGGGGCAGGCGGAGGTGGTTTCTTAGCACCTCGCCCTTTAAAGGTCACCTCCACCTGGGACACAAACGATTCCAGGACCGTTAAAACTGCATCGGTAGAAAGCTGGGGTCCAGAAGGCCCCGCGGCCTCCCTGAGGGGGTCAGACGGGGACACATGATCTGTAGGGTTTATGTTGCCCCAGGGAAACACGCCAGCCAGCCAGTTTTAAAAAGATGACCCGCCGCGCCACAGCGTCCCTCTGAGGTCAGGCAAAGCGCACTGGAGTCCCCTAGCAGAGAGAGAGGGACTGACTGTACCAAAGATGCACCAGGAGGCCCAGAATGGCTGCAGAGCATGTGTCAGCAGCCATCTGGTTCCAAAAGGAGAGGATCTGAAGAGCAGCCCAGAGTATAGGGAGGGGCTCCGCCCACAAAAACCGCCTCCAAGAACTCCCATCCTGATTCTTATTAGAAAAAGCCACCGCAAAGTGGTCGTGCCGAATGTACCAAGATGGCTGCCAATCTCCTCAGCATGAGGCTACAATAAAATGGCGGCCCCGTGCGACCTGCAAAGCAACTGAGGACCCTCATGCAGACCCCCCAGACTCCAGAGTGGGATCGATTGGAAGGTGGGCCCTAAAGTGAGGTAGAGACCCCCCCCGCAGGATCGTTCATCAGTCCCTGGCAGCGCATGCCCGCCCCCCACATGCTGCCTGCCGCGTGGTCCCAGCCCCCGGGAGTAGGCCCAATAGTCCCCATCAGTGAGGGGGGCAGGTAGGTGGGGGGGTGGGGTGCGTAACAGGACAGAGAGGAACCCAGGATTGTGAGGGTGCGACCGTCCCAGAGAAGAGGGGGGAACATTTACTCACCATACCAGAACAGGCAAGCGCCATCCCCTGACAGAACCCCTCTCTGCCGAAGTGGGGGGGTTGTCGGCCAAATAGGAACGCTGCGACTTGGGCCTAGACCCGGTCGTGTGCAACCTGGCGAGACATTTAGCTCACGGGGCCAGTCCTCGTCCAGTGTGACTATGTCGTTTCCGACCCAGTGCGGAGCTAAGGTCTGGATGCGCTCATTGGCAGCCTGGGGTGACCACTGGATCTAAACATCCAGCCCGTCGCCCAGATCTGGCATCGTTGCTTGTAGATCTCACAGGAATAAATGCGGAGAAAAGCTAACTAAAAAAAAAAAAATAAATAACTAGAAAAAGCTTTGCCAGGACCAGAGATCCAAGCACGGAACTAAGTGCTTACTCCTGACTAGACAGATTAAAAACGGACATCCTATGCAGGAATAGAGAGGGTGTACCCTCTGGGACTGCCCATAGGCATAGCCAGAACTTTTTTTCTGTCTAGTGTCCTACTCCTGTAGGGGCAGTATAACTCTACTGATATGCATCAGAGACTGCGTCCATCAATGAACGATAGAGAAAGGTACTTTTCAGCATGTGCTCTGCCTCCTCTAAATGTAGAAAGTGTGATCTCCAATTTATCCAGTTGTCGTGAGATAGCTGTAGCAATATATATATATATATATATATATATATATATATATATATATATATATGTGTTCAAGATGGAGACTAAAGGCACACTGAATAGAGGGTGGGCCCAACTATACAGAGCATCTCCAACCTACAGAGCAGGGTAGGGACAAAAATATTAAATTCAAAGAAACAATGCATATGTAACACAGTAGCATAAAATATGTAAAAAGTGACCCCCTCCTACTATTCGATAGGAAAAGTTGCTGCAGCCCAGATTGCTCATTTTTTTTTTTTAAATCTAGCATGCAATGAGCCAGAATAGAACCCAGAGCCTGTGATGTGCCATCTACATTAAGCGATAACATTTTGTGTGCAGGAATTAAAGTAGGTGTCACCAAATTTTTGGTGACAACTATAAACATTTAGATTCCCCCATCACTCTGTTTTGGTAACTAGGACAAATGGAGAGGATGAACCTTCTTAGCCAGGACATGGGAAGCAAAAAAAAACCTGACAGGTGTTTTAAGCCTTCCACACACTATCCACAAGTTTAAATAATACCAGTTCTTGCTTTAGATATGGTTCAACCTTAAACAGCAGGTGTACTACAAAAAGAAGCTTTATTCGTTTCAGTCACGCCAAATGCAGCTTTGAAATTCGTGTGACTTCACCTGAAATTGCACGATTTCAAAGCCGCATGTCAGTGCGACTTTAGATGTGACTTGGAAGACATCTGTGCGACTTCATGCACTGAGGTCTATGCAAGTCGCACCTGAACTTGCCAAAAGTAGTGCAAGAACTGCTTTCAAAATTGGTGCGACTCCGACTCCACTGGAAGCTTCCATTGCAGACAATAGGGTGTGACTTGTCATGCGATTTAAAGCATCAGTGTGAGCGGGGACTGAAAATCATTGTGCCTTAATGACAAAGTGAACGCTTTTACATATAGTAGATATCAGCCTACAGCAGATGAGAAAGAAAATTTACCATGGGTTAGAAACGTTTCTTTGTGACACGCTTTCTACTTATACCGCCTCTCTGAGTTTTACATCCAGAGAAGAGCAATAAATGCTGAAACCAACACAGACAGCTAAATATAACATCTTTTATAAGCTTGAGAAATACTTTGTGGAGGTGATGTCTGTTTGCAAAGATGGAAAGGTGGTAACCACGAGGATAAGATTGTACAGTAATAGAAACAGACCCCTGCAGTGTGTTAGGCCTAAACCCCTTAAGGACAAAGAAAACAAATAATAGAGATTCTTATAACTAGATAAATTATTTCCTTCAAGCTATTAATCATTTTTTATCTTCAAGACTGTTCTTCCCAAAACAAATTTCTCAATTTGATTACAGGTGAAGAAGTGGAGAGAGAAAAAAAAAAAAAAAAAAAGCAAAAGTAGTAAAAATATAAAAGGTTGCATAGAAAAAGAAAATAAAAGAGCATTGTTTCAGAGAAGAACAAAAAAAAAAAAAAAAAAAAAAACACAATAGGCAGCTATAACAACAATTCTACAAGTGCCCTCGTTTTAAGACATGACAGCTGAAGGCACCTAGAGGCTACAATATGATCACATGACAAAGATTTATTATTTTTATCCTTGAAACAAACTGAATGACTATTTCAATGAAAGGATCTTAATTTCTAGTGATACTAAAGTCTTTTTTATTTTTAGGTAAAAATCACAAAATGTTATACTTGCCTCCTCTGTGCAGTGGTTTTGCACAGAGCAGCCCAGATCCTCCTCTTCTCGGGTCCCTCTTCGGTGCTCCTGGCCCCTTTCTCCTGTTGAGTACCCCCACAGCAAGCAGCTTGCTATGGGGGCACCCGAGCCGAGCCACAGTTACCTGTGTCCATTCAGACACGGAGACGCATCCCTGCCTCATCCCTTTTCTCCTCATTGGCTGACTGACTTTGATTGACAGCAACGGGAGCCAATGGCGCAGCACTGCTGTCCCAGCCAATGAAGAGGGCAGTCCCGGACAGCGAAGTCTTTCGTGCAACATCGCTGGAAGGAGATGGGCTCAGGTATTAGGGGGGCTGCTGCACACAGAAGGCTTTTTATCTTAATGCATAGAATAGGCGATCATCCCAAAAAAATGTACATGCCATGAAGAAGAACTTCCCTTTTGGGGGGAGCTCCTGTTTAAGGTGCAATACAAGCCAACACTTTAGTTTTGAAAAAAAAATTAGAACCTCTGCGGTGTTTAATTGCTATCCATGGCCCTACTGGAAATATTCTCATCCCTTCCAAATATCACAGACACACCCAAACTAATTAAAAACCCAATAAGGATTTCCTAAAATCAAACCTAAATAAGGCAGAATATCACTAGCGTAATGAAGCAGCATGGTGACTAATGCTAGACCACTTTACCAATTTGTACAAAAGCTCAAAACGAGGATCACTTGTGATTCAGAATGACAAACCCATCTAGAGCACAGTAACAAAAGAAATGGATGCATCTGTAATATGGGAATGGTTCCCAGAAACATTATGGTTTTTCAGTTACTATTGCCTATTAAAATAGGTTTTTTGACTTACCGTAAAATCCATTCCTCTGACGTTCATTAGGAAGTCCCAAAGCAGTGTTAAACATGAGGGGTGGGAACAGCGAAAAAGAAATTCCCAAGGCTAAACTATAGCCCATAGATAAACAGGAGCTTCAACCAAAACAACTGGAGCCCACCTGAAAAATTGGATTTTTGACTTACCGTAAAATCCTTTTCTATGATGTTCATCGATGGACACAGCTCCAGAATCTTCTTAACCATCGGGTTATTTCTGCCCCCTACAGGAGTAGGACACTAGGCAGGAAAAATCTTTACCACGCCTATGGGGTAGTCCCAGGGAATATACTCCCACTTCCTATGGGAGGTTTTGCTACAGGCATTTCGTTTTATTGCAAGCAGTGTCAGAAGGAAAAAAAAAAAAAAAATAGAGTGGTGGGTGCTGTGCCCGTCAAAGAACATCAGAGAAAAGGATTTAACAGCAAGACAAAAATCCAATGTTCCCATTTCGTTCATTGACGAAGGGCTCAAGAATCTTCTTAACCATTGGGATGTCCCAAAGCAGTGTTAAACATGAGGGATGGAAAAAACACAGCAGAAAGGCTAAACCTAGCCAACCAGGTAAGATGGCGCTCACCTGAAAACAATATACCCTCAAAGAGGACCAAGTTCTCTTAAAATCGGCCTGCAAAACCTTGTGGCTAAAAGCAGCAGCCTCAGATGCCAAAAAATCAACTTTATACAATTTTTTTGAAAGTGTGCACAGATGACCAGGTGGCCGCTGTGCAAATCTGCATCACTGACGCCAGATGACGGGAGGCCCAAGATGCACTAAGCGCCCGAGTAGAAATGCGCCTTAACAGGGAAAGGAGGAACCTGTCCCTTATTGAACAGGCCTGCACCACCGTCTGTCTGATCCATACCGAAATGGTTGTGGCAGACACGGCGAACCCTTTTCGGGGTCCATTCAGAAGTACAAATAGTGAGTCTGATATTCTAAACGACTCGATAACCACTAGATACACCCTGATCGCCCGGACCACATCCAGAGAATGAAGACAATCTCCTTAGGATGTTTGAGCTAAGGACACAGAGAAGCAACACCAGGTCTTCATGCAGATGGGAACCAAAAACAACCTTAGAAAGGAATGACTGATGGGGCGAAGCACCACTTTATCTCTGTGAACCACCAGGCAAGGTGAATGACAAGACAACGCTGCCAGCTCCGACACCCTGCGTGCAGAAGTAAAAGTCACCAAGAAAGCCACCTTCTGGGATAGTGTAAGCAGAGTAATCCCACGAATATTTTCAAAAGGAGGTTTCTGGAAAACCGACAGCACTAAATTGAGGTCCCACAGAGGCTACGGAGACTGCACTGGAGGAGCCAATTGGCGAACCCCATGCAATAAAGATGCGAATCAAAGAATGCTTGGCAAAAGGACGTTGAAAGAAAACCACCAAGGCCGAAACCTGGCCCTTGATGGTACCCAAGACTAGAACCTGCTCAACACATCGGTGGAGGAAGCCAAACTACGAGCCTCCCAAAAGGAGCAGGGGTGAACCCCAGGAGTTTCACATCATGCAATGTACGCTCTCCAAATGCAATGGTAAATCTTCCTAGAGGTGAATTCACTAGCTTTTAGTAGCGTGGGAACCACCAATTCAGACAACCCCCTATCCTTCAGCACCAGGCTTTTGACAGCCAAGCCTTTAAAAGCAAGCGACTTAAAAGCAAAATGGAAGATTGGCCAACAGATCTTATCTGAGGGAAAGTCTCAGATCTACGTACCAAGACCGGAGAGGCCAGTCTGGAGCCACTAGGATGGCCGGAATCTTTTCTGCCTCGATCCTTCGCAGGAGTCTTTGCAGAAGTTTTTAGAGAGGGAAAGGCATATCTCAGATGACACTGGCCCCAAGGAGCCACCAGTGCGTCTGTGGCATTGGCCAGAGGATCCCGAGTGCCATCACCTCTGCACCTTCCTGTTGAGACGAGAGGCCAACAGGTCCACCATGGGAGTTCCCCACCGGAGACACAACTGATGAAACACCTCTGGATGAAGGGACCCACTCCCCTTGGTCCAACGCCTGCCAACTGAGATAATCCGCCTGACAATTTTCCGCCCCTGGAATATGCATAGCAGAGAGTGCTGGAACGAAACGTTCTGCCCACCTTAGAATGACGGCTACTTCCCGAGCCGCCAGGACACTTCATGTGCTCCCTTGGTGATTGACATAAGCCACGGCCGTGACCTTGTCTGAATGTGGTGACCACTGTCTAGTACAGGGGAAGGAAAGATTTTTCCCTGTCAAAGCGCCAGAGAGAGATGTCACCAAATCAGGGACCCTCTCGTACCCCGGCTAAACAGGATCAGTTTGTCTAGAGACTGTGGATTTTTGTCCAAGCTAGCAAGAATCTCCCTTTGCAGAGGCCTTGTGAGGAACTGTGCAAACCGAACCACCTCGAAGGTAGACACCATCAGGCCCAGAACCTGCATGCAAATCCTGAGAGATGACTGAATGCTGGAAAACAGGAGAAACACCCTGGCTGGGTTAGATTCCAGAGGCAGACACAGATAGTCTAACTTGGTGGACGGAACCAGAGTAGATTCCTAAAAATGTAATTTCCAACTGAACTCCTGCAGAGTTTGCATAGTAATCTCCAGGTTGTCTGTTAGAGCAGTCGAAGACTCGCAGAAGTTGATCGTCCAGGTACTCCAGTACCGCAATACCCCGCTGGCGCAACAATGCCAACACAGGGGCCAACACTTTACGAAGACCCGAGAAGCTGAGGCGAGACCAAAGGGTAATGCCACGAATTTATAATGCTCCTTGCCCACAGCAAGCGGAGGAAGCGCTGATGAACGCAATATAGGTATATGAAGATAACCGTTCTTGATACAGAGAGGCGCCAGAAGATCCCCTTGATGTAGGGATGCCACTACCGTACGAATTGACTCCATTCGGAACTTCTGTACCTGCACAAAGCGGTTCAGAGCTTTGAGGTCCAGGATTGGAGATACTTTGTCTTCCTTCCTGGGAACTGTAAACAGGTTTGAAGAAAACCCTTGAAAACGTTTAGATTCTGGAACTTGAACAAGCACCCCTTGTAGTAGCAAGTCTGGCACCGCCTCGAAAGAGACCTCACAGGCGGTCTGGGGATACATTAAATGCAAGTTGGAAGGTAAGAACCTCTCTGGAGGATAAGCCTGAAACTCGATCTTGTAGCCGGACTGAATCAGCTTGTGGACCCACCTGACTTGGATCAGGGAGGTCCATGGGTCCGGAAGGACCTGCTCTCGGCTTACCAGACCAGGTCTTATTGGAACCTCTGGACAAGGTTCTTACAGACCTAAAATTCTTTGTCTTGAGATTCTGCATAATGATATAATCCAGGGAGGATCTGAACAGGGGATCCCCCCCCCAAGATAAGATCTGATAAGGCCTTCTTGGAAGTCTGGTCCACAGACCAGCATTTCAGCCATGACCTCAGAGATGAACTGCAACCCCTGGACCAACTGGTCCGCCAGCTCCTCAAACGCAGAGAGAAGCTGTTCCCCCTCTAGATCCTGGCGCAAAATCTTAGCCCACTCAGGCCGGTGTTCACCATAGCTTTGGTGTCCCAAACTCTGTTGAAGGAAACAGTAAACATGTGGCGGACCAAAGTCTCGGCTCTCCTGTCAAAGGGATCTTTAAAAGCCGGAGGCTCCTCCACCGGAATTAGGGTGGATTTATTCAGCCTGGAAACCTGAGAGTCCACCACAGGTGGGACTGTCCATCTATTCAACAGAGACTCAAAGAGAAACAGTCTAGCGAAATGCTAGGCACCGCCATATTGCGTTTAGGACAACCCCACTGACTCGCAACAATTTTGTCAAAGTAGGCGGGAAAAGGGAATACTTTTGCCGCTTTTGAGGAGCTGCGGGTACCAAAAGGGGACTGGCGCCTCTGACGCAGCTGCATCCTCAATTTTTAAAGTTACCCACACGATACAATTAGTGCATCCACCAGCGCCTTTTCATGCGCAGCTGTAGTAGTGAGGATGATTCCTCTTCTATCAGAGCACTCGTAGTGCCTGGACGCAGACCCAGTAGGGTTGCTACATACTAAGCTCACCCCGAAACATTATAATGGGGGGCCGAAAGGCCCACAGTGACCAAAATTTAGAGGGGCTGGGGAAAGGGAGGGGAACCTGGGGGTCCGACTGTCCCAGGGAGGGGCCCGCGTCCACCCCGAAAGGTCACCAGGGAAGGGGAGGGCACTACTTACCATACCATGGAAATGGATGGGCACTGCTCCAGGCAGACCCCCCTCTCCATTGGAATAGGGGTACTGTGGGCCAGGAGGCACACTGCGACTAAGGCCTTGATGAAGTCATATGTTTCCTCACAAGACGTTTAACTCACAGGACAGCCTCTGTCCAGTGGGGCCATGTCCTAGCGCGGGGTTGAAGTTTGCACAGGCTCGCTGGCCGGACTAGGGAGACCGTAAGGATCTAGAATATCCAGTCTGTTGCCGAGTGCCAGCAGTTGATTGTAGTTCTCACAGGAACTTTAAAATAAGAGGAAATAAATTATGTTTAAAAAAGAAAAAATGCTAGGACCAGAGATCCCAGCAAGGAACTAGGGTCCTCACTAGGCAGAAAAAAACCAAATGCATATAGCAGGAAGTGGGAGAATACCTCCTGGGACTGCCCCATAGGTGTAGTAAAGCTTTTTCCTGCCTAGTGTCCTACTCCTGTAGGGGGCAGCATAACCCAATGGTTAAGAAGATTGTGGAGCGGTGTCCGTCAATCAACAAAAGAGAAAAAAACAATACACCCTCTAAACAGCAGCTTGCAAGACCTTGCGACCAAAGGAAGCATCCACAGATGCCACCACTTCCACTTTAGAGAACTTTGTGAAAGTGTGCACGATGACCAGGTGGCTGCCTTGCAAACCTGTGTCACTGACGCCTGATGACTGAAAGCCCACGAGACACTGAGCGCCCGAGTAGAGTGCGCCTTGACAGGGAAAGGAGGAACCTGACCCTTAATGGAATTGGCCTGAATCACCGTCTGTCTGATCCATCTGAAAATGGTCGCAGAGGAAGCAGACAACCCCTTCCGAGGCCCATCCGCAAACACAAATAGTGAGTGACTTCCTGAAAGGTTGTATTAATATGCCTTATGATTTTTCAGATATATATTTCGGTTTGTGCCCATTCTGTGATGAAGTGTAGGCCCTTGTATTTACATATTAACGAGCTGGCACTGACAGCCATTCATCCACCTTGGTCAGCAGACAGCTATGTTTTGCATTTAGACGACATGTAAACACCTGTTCATTCATTCATTGGGACACTTGACAAAGTTAAGTCTGCGCATGGAAATTACGGACAAACCCATAAACAATTGACAATTGCTTACATTAACACATGACAACGAAATGCAGACAGGGCGACTGTCATAGGACACACATTCAGATTCGGGAACGCCTTAGATTGACATACAGATGCATGGCAAAAGCAAAGGCCCTTTCATGTATTGTTCTGTCTGATATGTAATTCGACTGATGAACTGTAAGACCGGTTTGGAGCAGTCTTTTCCTGCTCAACAAATATGCTTTAAATATGAGCTTCACATTCAATAAAGTTAGTTGTGACTGCACCAAGTTTGAGTGCTGTGTGTCGTCATAACTCCCAGCTGGTTGGAGGGGAAATCCATTATCTATTGGGGGAAATCCATTATTGATTGGGGGCGTTAGCAACTGAAGGGCTGTAATATCATCATGATTGCCTCCTGACAGGAATTGAGCTAACAGTTTTGGTGTCAGAAGTGGGATCTGCCAAAAACAGTATGGGGTAAGTAATCATATTTTCTATTATTATTATTACTACCCTATACTGTCAGAGCAGATAAACGGTACCCAGTTAACCGCTAATTTTAGCAACTCCCGGGAATCTGAAATTCCCAAAGATGGGGTCTGATACTCCAGCGCTTGGAGCGCCAAAGATAAAAAGGGGTCTGGAACCCGGTTACAAAGCAGTACTGTGTGTGATGGTGGATTCCCCCTCCAAAACCTTGTATATATTTGTATAGACACTTAAGTGTATTTAGTCGTTATATAAGATTGCATGCCATTGTATAGATGTATGTGGAAATTGTATGTGATATTAAGCTGAGCTTGAAGGTATAGTCTTGCCCACCAAGGATAGTTAATCAGCAGACCATAAATTGGATATATGTATAAATCTGATTATTTAGACGCAGGAAACCGCATAAGTTGGGAACTAGGTTTTTCCAATAAAGTATAAACACTGATGTCACTACCCATAGAGATATAAACCTTCAAACTCAGCTGATCTCACTTTGTATTCTGAGCTTAAGATAATGGGAAATTTTCAAGGTAAGGAGAATTCCGGGAAAATGATGAAATTTACGTTTAGGAAGATTGTATGAAAATTGTATCATGTATGGGCAACCTTAGATCCATAAATCGTTATGTTGTGTTTGTTTTAACATTTGTTCCTATAGGTGCTGCTGTATCAACAAAGCATTTCATAACATTGAATGAATGTTGGTTGCATAATAATTTGTTTTGTGGTTATTACTTATGTTTTAAAAGTGATGTGATTTTGCCGTACTATGCTGGTCATGGCAGCTTTTAGAAGCAAGGAAATATATATTTGGTGTATAAAGTGTGACCTTAAGGACTAAAATTGTATTTCTATCCTTAAAAATCGTAAGCAATTTTGAAACTTTCATCATTAAGGTTTTGTGTCACCAACTTTTCTTTCTTTATCACTGGCTTTTAAAAAAAAAAAAAAAAAGGTATATATTTTCTAAGTGCCCTTTTAGCAAACAAACCCCCCTTCCCCCCCCCCCCCCCACCTCTTTTGGTCTGTGACACAGGTAACTGCAAAGGGACTGTAAACAGCTGTATTGTCATACAAATTAACGATCAGTTTTGCCTTGTAGAGAAAACAAGTTTTAAGGAATGTTCCGAATTGCTAAAGACTGGGTGATGTATGGGTTCTTGTATTTCAAATGTGAAATTACTAATATTTTGAGCTGCTCGTTTTTTTTTCAACCATGGTGAACAATAATAATTTTTTTCTTTAAGTTTATGGTATACCATAATAATAACAAAAAAAAATAGAAATCCACGTGGTAATAATTAATTTGACGTCAACAATTTTTGGTATTAGAAGAGTGCACTGTTAGGAAGGAAATGTTTGATATGCTTACTGTATGCTCAATTCCTCTAACCGTTGGTTTATTTTTAGGAGGAAAAGTAAAATGTTTGTTACTAAACCTTTCTGATGCTTATTCCTCAGATAAGTGAAATTTGAGATTTTCAGAACAACCAAGCACAGCCTTCAACAACAACCAATCATATGGGAGTATTGTTTCCAAATAGATTTTTTCCTGATTGATTAGACTATTTTTATGGGTGTTAGAAAGTTTTTATTTATTGGGTGTCAGATATTTGATGTGTTCTAATTTGACACATATGAGCTCTGGCATAAATGAGGTGCTATGCTTTAGATAATTAAGCATCTCTGTTTTTTTTAGAGTTTTCCTTTGGTATATTGGTACATACTTTTGTATTCTGGTGCTAAACACTAATTTTTGAATTTATGCACTTATGCTTTTACTACCTTTTCTCTTGACAAGATTATTGGTATGGGATAATGTGCTCAGGCAGATACTGTAGTACTACTCTTATATAATAATCTTGGATACAAATGAAATTTTACAGATTTGTGTACATATACCATATGTAACTCTGGAAAACTAGTTAACTGATTGTCATTTATATGTCACAGCACGTTATCAGATGTGCAGTATGTGAAATCTGTATTGTTAAATAGTAGAATAGAAAGCTGTCATTCAAAAAAAAAAAAAAAAAAATAGGATGGAAGTGGTTGGCTTGTTGATAGTATGCTAAGAATTAAAATGAATTTATGCCAGCGTTACTACTTTGAAAGGTAAACCTCCTGCGGTGAATTCAATTAGTTGATCTCTTTTCATCCTGAAAGTGACTCACTGCCCAGGTTTTGCATATGAATGGTCCTTGGAGTCAGATTTTGTGTCTCCAAGGCTATTTGGGTTTCAATTTCCTGTTCAGGTGTCACCAAGCAAACTGAGCAATCACTTATAGATTTATGTCTGCATGAGTACTGACTTCTAGCTGTTTTGTGTGTCTCTATTTGTCCATGTACACAAGACAGCTTGAATTTCACTCCCTGTTGTTCAGTGATCACAGCATCTTAGCCATGCAAGGGATACTCAGTTCTAGGTAGCTTCCTGCTTGGGTGAGTCAGAGGACTGCAATTTAACCCATTTCCACCTTTGGAGGAATACAAGGCAGTTCAACCCCTCCAAGGGCCCCCACCATTGTTGCATGTGTAGACATGTTGTGTTCTCCCAAAACAGTGCCATTAAGTATCCTTCCTGTAGGCCCTAAACCTCAGTACTGCGAGTAGCTTCACTAGCATTTATTTTTGCTGCCTGTCTATAGGCCAGAAGCCCAGTGGCGCAAAATACTCCTGCCATTCTTGTAAAACTTGTATTTTGTCTCAGTACTTACCTGCTATTCTTGCTAAAGTCAGAATGACTTCAGACCCGTCTCAACCCCATGAGTCCATTTATTCTCATATCTAGAGATTTTGCAAGAGGAAAATGTGGCAGAATTAATTAATTGGAAAATTAAACAGTGATTATGGTGATCTCTCGCTCTCGTTTCCTTTGCCAACAGGTGCACCAACCCACCCATTCAAGCCTGGTGACAGAATTCTGGTGAAGGCCCCTCCATAAGCTGACGTCGCTAGACCGATCCTACGGACCCCCTGCAATAGTTCAAGCAGTGACCAGAACAGCGGTACTGACAGAGGACTCCCCAGTTTGGATCCACGCATCGCGACTGAAGGAAGCCCCACCCCTGGACCCCACGACGACGGACCGGAGATTGTGACGCGCACCAGACGAATTCCAGTTGGATCCAGACAGACGCATTGGTACAATGCCAACGGACACCCCTACTCCTGTAAAACTTCCCATTTTTGCAGCAGTGGTACTGTTTACAGCAAGCTCAACACTAGTAGCCACTGTTTGGTTACTGGCAACATGTGCTCACCACCCTGAGAACCTCTCCTCATTTTGCCCTTCCTCACCCCAGGAAAGGAGAGAGACACGAGACATTCATGTCTCCACTTTACAGTTAAAGTCAAGTTTATTGGACACAAAGGACAACATATGGATGTTTATTGCTACCAACATACTGAACTCTTCTGACTTTTGCCTTTCTGATCACTACAATTCTAATGATTTGTTCTCTACCTGCCTGCTAGCTGTTCCTACCCCAGTTAATGTTTTAAAAGTCTATTATAGTGGGGTGTGGGCTGACTCAAGTATAGAAGACACTGATGTATACACTCATCCAAATCTATATGCTTATCGTAGTGACAGATCCTCATATTCACTCACAGAGACAATGGTAGAGATAGATACAGGATATGTAACCTCCGCTGAGGTATGTTACAACATGACCTGCAATAGAAGCTATATCCCTATGTGCACACAACCAAGTCGCCAGCCTACATACACCTTGGAATATAATGTCACCTGTTTTGTGCTATTCAGAGACTCTAAGTGATCCCACCGTTATAAATAAGCTGGGATCAAAGGTTGGGTTGAAAGGTTGTATTAATATGCCTTATGATTTTTCAGATATATATTTCGGTTTGTGCCCATTCTGTGATGAAGTGTAGGCCCTTGTATTTACATATTAACGAGCTGGCACTGACAGCCATTCATCCACCTTGGTCAGCAGACAGCTATGTTTTGCATTTAGACGACATGTAAACACCTGTTCATTCATTCATTGGGACACTTGACAAAGTTAAGTCTGCGCATGGAAATTACAGACAAACCCATAAACAATTGACAATTGCTTACATTAACACATGACAACGAAATGCAGACAGGGCGACTGTCATAGGACACACATTCAGATTCGGGAACGCCTTAGATTGACATACAGATGCATGGCAAAAGCAAAGGCCCTTTCATGTATTGTTCTGTCTGATATGTAATTCGACTGATGAACTGTAAGACCGGTTTGGAGCAGTCTTTTCCTGCTCAACAAATATGCTTTAAATATGAGCTTCACATTCAATAAAGTTAGTTGTGACTGCACCAAGTTTGAGTGCTGTGTGTCGTCATAACTCCCAGCTGGTTGGAGGGGAAATCCATTATCTATTGGGGGAAATCCATTATTGATTGGGGGCGTTAGCAACTGAAGGGCTGTAATATCATCATGATTGCCTCCTGACAGGAATTGAGCTAACAGTTCTAAAAGACTTTGTAGCTGCCAGGTACACACTAATTGCCCATACCACAACCAAGGCATGCAAAACAATTTCCTTCAGATGTTTTGGCCTGGGGCACAGGGAAGGCAACACAATGTTTTCATTCAAATAAAAATCAGAGACAACCTTAGGAAGGAACAACGGACAGGGGCGAAGAACCACCTTATCTCTGTGAACCACCAAGTAAGGTGAACGACAAGACAACACCGCCAATTCAGACACCCTGCATGCAGAAGTGATAGCCACCAAAAAGGCCACCTTCTGAGACAGCGTAAGCAGGGGAATTTCCCGAAGATTCTCAAAAAGGAGGCTTCTGGAGGACAGAGCACCAAATTGAGGTCCCAAGGTGGCAACAGAGACAGCACTGGAGGAGCTAAGTGTCGAACTCCCTGAAGAAAAGTACGCACCAGGGAGTGTGTGGCCAAGGGTCATTGAAAGACGACCACCAAGGCCGACACCTGGCCCTTGATCGTACTCAAAGCCAGTTTCTGCTCAACTCCCTCAGTAGCCACCGAAAAGGAGCGAGGATGAACCCCAAGAGAGTCACACCACGCAATGTACGTCTTCCACGTTCTGTGGTAGATCTTCCTAGAAGTAGATTTCCTAGCTTTTAACAGCGTTGGAATCACCGACTCAGACAAACCTCTATCCTTCAGCACCTGCCTTTCAACAGTCAAGCCGTCAAAACCAGCGACTGTAAAGCAGGATGGAAAATTGGCCCTTGTGACAGCAGATCCTCCCTGAGAGGAAGCATCTAAGGAAAGTCGGCGACCGTACCAAGCACAGCGAGGCTAGTCCAGGGCAACCAAGATGACAGGAATACCTTCTGCCCTCGATCCTGCGTAGAAGTCTTGGCAGAAGCTTGAGCGGAGGGAAGGGGTAAATCAGATGATACTGACCCCACTGGGCCACCAGCGCGTCTGTGGCATCCGTCAAAGGATCCCATGATCCTCAAACCGCTGCCCCTTTCGGCTGAGCTGAGGCATCAACAGATCCACCTCGGTGATACCCCACCAGAGACACAATTGATGGCACATCTCCGAAAGAAGTGACCACTCCACTTGGTCCAACGCCTGCCAACTGAATTAATCCGCATGCCAGTTTTCCACCCCTGAAATGTGCACGGCAGAGAGAGCTGGAACAAACTGTTCTGCCCACCTTAGAATGCCGGCTACCTCCAAAGTTGCCAAGCAACTTCTTGTGCCAGCCTGGTTATTGAGATAAGCCACGATCATGGCATTGTCCGATTGAATGCGCACTGGACATTCCTGAAGACGATCCGTCCAATGTTCCAGGCACAGTCTGATCGCTCCGAGTTCCAGGACATAGATCGGTAGTCTGGACTCTTCCACTGTCCAGACCCCCTGAGCAGAATTTTTGCAGCCAGACAAGCTGGCATCCATAGTAATCACTGTCCAATACAAAGGGAGGAAGCATTTGCCCAGGCGAAGCGCCGGAGAATGAAGCCACCATATCAGGGACCCCTTTGTACCCTGACTCAGCCGGATCGGATTGTCCAGAGACTGCGGATTCTTGTCTCATATGGAACTGTGCAAACGGAACCACCTCGAAGGTAGACACCATCAGGCCCAGCACCCGCATGCAAGTCCGGAGGAATGACCATCTGCTGGACAGGAGATGTATTGCAGCCTACAGTTTCTGGAGTTTGTCCAGAGGAAGGAGCACTCTGGCCAAGGCCAAATCCAGTGTCAGTCCCAGATAGTCCAGCTTTGTGGATGGAACCAAAGCAGACTTCTGAAAATTCAGAATCCAGCCAAACTCCCTCAGAGTTCGTATGGTGATTTCCAGGTTTTCCACCAGAGGAGTAGGAAACATGGCTGACAGAAAGAGGTCGTCCAAGTAGCCCAGTACCGTGATCCACCGCTGACGTAACAATGCTAGCACCGGGGCAAAAGCTTTTGTGAAGACCAGAGGAGCATAGGAGAGACCAAAGGGTAATGCCACAAACTGATAATGCTACTCTCCCACGGCAAAGCGGAGGAAGCGCTGGTGAGCGTTACATATTGTTGTAAAGGTAAGCATCCTTGATGTCGATAGAGGCAAGAAAATCCCTCAGGGATGCAACCACTGTGTGAAAGGACTCCATTCTGAACTTCTGCACCCGCGCAAAGCAGTTCAGCGCCTTGAGGTCCAGGATTGGACGCACCTTGCCTTTCTTCCTCGGAACTGTAAACAGGTTTGAGGAAAAACCCTGAAAACGTTCCGATATCGAAACCGGGACAATCACCCCTTGAAGTAACAGGTCTTTTACCGTCCTAAACAGATCCTGTAAGAGGTCTGGGAACCGGCGCAAGTTGGAAGGAAATAACCTTAACGGAGGGCAAGAACGAAAATGGATTTTGTAGCCGTACCGTATGACCGTGGACGCATTTGTCTTGGGAAGTCCACGGGTCCAGAAACCAAAGACGTCCCTCCCCACCCCAGATACAGGTGAGGGAGCACCCTTATGCTGAAGGAGCCTTGTCCACAGGTCTGGAAAAGCCGCCTCCCAACTTGCCAGACCAAGTTCGCTTGGATCCACCAGAGGCGACCCTGAAAGGTTTTGATCCCTTGTCAGTTATATTTGAGGGAGGCTGCAGCCAGTTACTGATCATAGCGCAGAATCTTTTTTACATGAATGTTTCTGCAACCGCCTTGATGACAGCACAATATTGAAGTGACATACAGAGTAAATATAGTGCAAATAGACCCAGCAGAGTGACCCATGTCCGCAGCGGCCGAATCCGATTCAGATCTGAGGCTGAAGAGAGGAGGCGGGGCGCTTTTCCCTAGCCAATCACCCAAAAATCATCTCCAGCCAGGACACAAAGGACTTCAGGACCGCTGTGTCACTGCATCAATGGATGGCAGGGACCCAGAGGGCCCCGTAGCCTCTCCGAGAGGATCAGGTGGGGAAATGTGCTCCAAGGACTCCATGAGTCAATAGGGGAGCCCACAAAAAAAGGTGTAAAAACACTGCTAAGGGACACCCCCACTGCTCCGGCAGCACCACTTGGTCGCCAGTAACAGAGCACCATTGATCCTCAGCACCATTGACCCCACCAGACTCACTACCCAGCAGAAACAAGCACCTGCAGCCAGGATAATCTGCACTCCATGTGCGGCGATCAGTAAGTGAAAAGATCCAAGAGTCAGCACCAGGGGATGAGGAGGGGCTCCCACCGCTGAAATTGCCATCCAGTGGACTCCACTGTCACGGCCACCACTATTTTCAATAGCAAACCACCGCAAAATGGCCACCGGGCTACACAAACATAGCAGCAGTGCATGGAGCACACGGGCTACAAGAAAATGGCAGCCCTGCGAGGCTCCCAGGGACCCAGGAGAGATCCCTAGGCCTCCTAAAATGGCACAGGCAGGAAGGGGAGGTCCTGGCAGGTGCCCCCCCCACCATGTACAACCCCCCCACTGATCAACGATGGCCCACCACCCGCCCCCATCACAGCACCCTGCCCCCATCCCAGGTAATGGACCAAACCACCCCACAGCCTACTGAAGAAGGGGAGGGCAAGATGGCCCACAGAGACCACCAGATCGATGAGGGGGGTTCCTAATGGGAAGGAGGGGAACCTGGGGGTCCGACCGTCCCATGGAGGGGCCCACATCAACCCCAAAACCCTCCAGGGGGAGAGGGGTGACAGTTACCATACCAGGAACCAGGCGGCACCGCTCCAGTCAGAACCTCCTCTCCATTCTCCTCTTGTCGAAATGGGGGGGCTTTCGGCCAGGAGAAACGCTGCTACTCAGGCCAAGACCCAGTCTTATGCGACCTCGCCAGGCATTTAATTCGCAGGCCGGCCAGCCCCCCCGTCCAGAGGGCTATGTTGCGGCCAACCTAATGCGGAGCTGAGGTCTGCGTGTGCTCGCTGGCCAGACTGGGGTGACCACTGGATCTAGATAATCCATCCCATTGCCCAGTCCGGCAGTTGATTGTAGATCTCACAGGGAAAAAAAAAAAATCTAAAGAAAAAAATTGCCAGGACCAAAGATCCCAGCAAGGAACTGACTAGGCAGAAAAAAATTAACATCACTTTTGGTTTTTATTTGCACTCAGTACTATATTTGGACAGTTGTGTTCATGTGATTTTTTGTTTTTTGGTACTTTGATGACACATTGTTTGATGATACACTTTTATAATTCTATGAGAGCGCGGTCTAGTCAATCTTTGGTAGGATCTTTTTAGTATCTCCAGGCTTATTTTAAGTCTAATGGCGAGCAGCCCCCCTTTTTTTAAATTTCAATTTGTATTACACTATTTTATTTACTTTATTTTTGATTTCACATTGCAAATATGTGTTGGTTTACATTTTGTTGCTTTGCAGCTTAAATTGAAGATTTTTTTTTAACCAGCTGTATAATAACCCATGTGAAAAACAGAAAACCAACATATCAGAAAAAAAAAAAATCAAAAACAGAATGAACAAATTGGAAAAAGATGACTTGTAATCTCAATCAGGAGTAGACAATCACCTTTCCAATGGCACACAAAGACATTTGGCTTTCAACAATGATCAGCTGTGGTCATTCTGATTAGTTCGGCATGAAAAGAGCTTTCCTGGAGCAATTTAGTCCCCAACAGTGCAACTGATGCAAACAGTCAACTATAGGTGGAAAGGCACTGTCAAAAGATCTCTGGGTTAAGTTAAGGACAGGTATAAGTCAGGAGATGGATTCAAAAACATTTCAAAGTCTTTATCAATCCTTAGAAGCACAGTGAAGTCTATTATTAAGTAGAGGAAGATATTTGGTACAACACAGACCCCCCTGGATCAGAACCTCGCTCCAAACTGGTTGAAGGAGCCAGGAGGAAACTGGTCAGAAAGGCTACTAAGAGGCCTACAGCAACTCAAAAGCAGTTGCAGGAATTTATGACAAAGAGTGGTCATTGTATGCATGTGACAATATCACAAATTCTCCACAAATGTGGCTTGTATGAGAGGGTTGCAAGAAAGAAGCCACTCCTCAAGAAAGGCCACATGTAGTAATGACTGAGCTTTGCCAACACGCATCTTAAGGCTGGGTTCACACTTATGTGAATTGGATGTGAGTTTCCCTGCATCCAATGGCAGGAGATTGTGACCGACTCTCAATGGAGCCGGTTTACATATCTCTGGGACAGCCTAGACCCTTGCTGTGAGCCGCATTAGTAATCGGTGTGAACCCAGCCTGAAGATTCTGAGGCAACCTGGGAAAAGGTGTTCTGGTCAGATGAGTCTAAAATTTAATTATTTGGCCTCAACACCAAATGATATGTCTGGTGGAAATCCAATACAACTCACTATCCAAATGATACCATTCTTACAGTAAAGCATGGAGGTGGTAATATCCTGTTATGAGGAGGGGGGGGGGGGGAGGGTTTCTCTGCAGCAGGGTCTGGAGCACTTGTCAGGAAAGAAATAAAAATGGATAGGGCAACAATTTCTTGAGGAAAATGTTCTGCCCTCTGCCAGAAAGTTGTCAATGGGTAGAAGGTTTACCTTCCAACTTACTGCCCCAACGCGCACAGCAAAAATGACCACACGGTGGGTGAAGGAGAAAAAGGTTAATGTCCTTGCATGGCCTAGTCAGAGCCCAGACTTAAACCACATTGAAAATCTAAGAAATGACTTGAAGACTGCAGTCCACCAACGGTAACCATTAAATTTAACATAACTTGAGCAGTTCTGCAAAGACTTGGCAAATATTGCAAAGTCCAGATGTACAAAGTTAGTAGAGACATATCCCAACAGACTAAAGGCTGTAATTAAAGCAAAAGGTGGTTCAACAAAATACTGACATAAGGGGTTGATGGGTTTTCCAACTCAGTGATTCTGTTTTTGAATTTGTTCCCTCCCGACATGTTGGGGTTCTTCCATTGGCATGTTATAAGTTGCACTGAGCAAATACAGCTGGATAAAACAAAGACCGGTGCCTGTCTTTTCAGGCTGCAAAGCAACAAATATGAATATTTTTAAAAAGGGGGTGATTCTTTTCCATACCCACTGTAAAACATGAATTTCTGCTAGGATAGAGATGCACCTTTAATATAGTGCAGCGAGTGGCAAAAAACAATCAGATTACCTACAAATGATTTTCCCTGCCGATCATTTGTAGGCAATTACTGCATAAACGATTACATGTGAGCAGCCACGATTAGCTGCGGGAGCAGTCAGCCTCCTATTGCTTGCAATGGAGCTTCCTCCTGCAGCTAATTACCAGGAACCCCTGCTGTGCCTCCCACATGTAAATGCACATGGCCCCATTTGCAATTGGGAATGGGGCCTAATTGCTACCATTTCTACTACAGTTTTTATAAATCTGCTTCAATTCTTAACTCTTTTGTGTTAACTAAATGACTTTACTGTAGACTTCTATACCAATATAAAACAGAATACAACATAAATGTACTGATTGAAGACAACAGAAAGATGCTTGATAACATACTGCAGACATGGTGCTTCACAGACAATTAGCATCCTATGTGCAAGTGTGTACACACAAAAAGCACTGGTTGAATGAAAGAAAAGAAAGCAGAAGATGAAAATAAGTAATTAGTAACGCACCATTTGGCACGACACAACTCCCGTCCTGCACATCTTGTTGGCGCATTGATCTGTGCTGCTCTCTAACTATAAGAACGAATCAGTGAGCTTGTGTGTGGAGAGGAACGATCAGGCTCTGTATATGCTTGGCAGAGCCAGACAGAGATCCCCGGTAAATTACTATAGGAAGGCTGACTGTACGGGCAGATATACTTCACCTGCACAATTCAATAATTCAGCTTCCAAATAAGGCAATGAGTCCCTTTTCATAATATAGTCAAATGTCAGAGGCAACAAAATGGGATCTGCTAGGCTACGATAGTGCTCAGATTATATATTAAATTCCAATTTGTCAATTATTTAGTTGCCAATTGAAGAGCTGTTTCCATAAAAAAAAAAATACAAGTGTCTCCACTTGTCAGGTAAAATGGGGAACATTTATGAGAAAGTGAGAGACAAGTGGAGAAAATCTGAAAAGGTGAATTGACGGAATTTGATTGCACAACTTAAGCAAAAAAGAAAAAAAAAAAAAAAAGAAAAAAAAAAACCCAAAGAAGTCAATATAAATGTCCTTGTTTCAATGGCTAAGATACAATACTGGCCAAAATCGTCTAGGCGAGTAATAATTTACCCCACAATACCATTTCCAGACTGCTGGAAGCCTTCATTTATTGGCCATTATTGAGAAACCCTAGCCACGTGCATTGGCGGTATATTTGGATAATATTAAAAGAGATACACTAATACTAGAAACTATGACATAAAAGGCTAAGCTTTTCTGTCCTAGGAACTGTAGTAAACTGAAGGAATAATTTCCATCCATGTCAACAATACCAGTAATATAATGCAGGCAAATAAATAGAGGTAAATAACGGAATTTCTGTAAAATCTTACTGTAAAATTCCTTTCTCTGAGTCCTCCGACAGTCGCCGCCACTTCATAATCTTCACTAATGGGGTAATTGACCTTTGCTCAGCAGGAGTAGTAGGCAACAAGATTTGTTAATATCAAAGCTTTTAGCATATCACACCCCTAGGGGGTGGTCCCCTCAGTCAATACCTCCCTGCTTCCTGCATTCTCATCTCAGTTTCAGTAGCATAGCAGTAGAGTACATAAACAAACCCCAATAGAAGGGCGGGGGCGGCGACTGTCGGAGGACTCAGAGAAAGGAATTTTACGGTAAGATTTTACAAAAATTCAGTTTTCTCTTACGTTCTCCGACAGTCGCCGCCACTTCATAATCTTCACTAATGGGGACGTCCCAGAGCAGTGTAGACATGAGGGGTGGGAAAAAACGCAGCCGCGCCTAAAGCAACGCAGTACCCACATCAGAAAAAGGAACCTTACCAAAGTAAGAGAACCAACCGGGCAACAGGAAAAACGCGCTCAACAGGAGCAACAACCCAGGAAGAACAAGTAACCTAGGGGTAAAAACACCCCAACAGCCAAGGACCCAAACAAGGGACCCTAAGGCACTGCCGCACTAAGAACTTTACGGCCAAAGGAAGCATCTGCCGATGCCTGAACATCCACCTTGTAAAATTTTGAGAAGGTGTGAACGGACGACCAAGTCGCCGCCTTACACACCTGGGCCACAGAAGCCTGATGATGATAGGCCCAAGACGTACTCAGAGACCTGGTAGAGTGCGCCTTCACAGGGAAAGGAGGAACCTTCCCCTTCAAAGCATAGGCTTGCACAATGGTCTGTCTGATCCATTTGGCGATGGTCGCAGCCGACGCCGCCATGCCCTTCCGAGGACCCTCTGGAAGGACAAATAGAGAATCCGACTTGAGAAAGGATTTCATCGATGACAGGTAAACTCTGATCGCCCGAACAACATCCAAGGAATGCAAAGCCACCTCCTTTGGATGCTTAGGCTTCGCGCAAAGCGAAGGTAAGACAATGTCCTCATTGAGGTGAAATTCCGAGATCCTCTTCGGAAGAAAAGAAGGGTTATGTCGTAAGACCACCTTATCCAAGTGAATCACCAAGTAGGGAGAGCTGCAGGACAAGGCCGCCAGCTCCGATACCCTTCGAGCCGAAGTGATCGCCACCAAAAAGGCAACCTTCTTGGACAACAGAGACAACGAGATCTCCCTGATCTTCTCAAAGGGAGCATGCTGCAACACGGACAAAACAAGGTTCAAGTCCCATGGAGGTAAAGGGTCCCTCCGAGGAGGGGCCAAGTGTCGCACCCCTTGAACAAAGGTGCTAACCAAAGAATTAGACGTCAAAGGGCGTTGAAAGAGAACGGCCAGCGCAGAAATCTGACCCTTAATCGTGGTCCACGCCCGTTTGAAGGAAAGCCAATACTCTCGATACCGAGTATGAGCGAGGGGAATACCCCCTGGACTCACACCAGGCAAAATACGCCTTCCAAGTATGGTAGTAAATCTTCCCCGAAGAGGCTTTTCTAGCCTTGATCAAAGTGGGAATGACCTCAGGGGAGAGACCCCTATCCTTCAGGACCTGGCTTTCAACAGCCAGGCCGTTAAAGCCAGCGACTGTAAAGCAGGATGGAATATCGGTCCTTGAGACAGGAGATCTTCTCGAAGAGGCAGACGCCACGGAGCGTCGACCGCCAGATTCACGAGGTCTGCGTACCAAGACCGGCGAGGCCAGTCTGGCGCCACCAGAATCACCGTGTGCGGTTCCGAGGCCAACCTGTGAAGGATCCTGGATAGCAGCTGAATCGGTGGAAAGGCATACATCAGACGATACTGATGCCAGGGCGCCACTAACGCGTCTGCCCGAGGATCGCGCGTCCTTGCCACGAACCTTTCCACCTTGTTGTTTAGACGAGACGCGAACAGGTCCACATCTGGGGAACCCCACTTCGCGCACAACATCTGAAAGACATCCGGGTGAAGGGACCATTCCCCCTGGTCCAGGGTCTGGCGACTCAGATAATCCGCCAGCCAGTTCTCCACCCCCGGAATGTGAACTGCAGATATCGCCGGGACGTGCGTCTCGGCCCAAGATAGAATGTCGGCTACTTCCCGAGCCGCTCGGGCACTCCTGGTGCCCCCTTGGTGGTTGATGTAGGCCACCGCTGTGGCATTGTCCGTCTGCACCCGAACCGGACGGCCCTGAAGCCTGTCCGTCCAACGCAGAGATTTATCGCTCGCAATTCCAGAATGTTGATCGGAAGGGAGGATTCCTCCTCCGACCAAGTTCCCTGGGCGGACAGAACGCCCAGAACACCACCCCAGCCCGACAGGCTGGCATCCGTGGTGATCACCGTCCACGACAAAGGACGAAATGACTTGCCCCCCGACACCGCCGGGGACTGGAGCCACCACAAAAGACCCCTTCGGGTGAGGCGGCTCAACGAAATCCGCAGATCCAGAGATTGCGGACGTCCGTCCCACTTGGCCAGGATCTCCGCCTGAAGATCCCGCGTGTGAAACTGGGCGAATCGCCTCGAAAGCCGAGACCATCAATCCCAGACACCTCATACACGTCCGGAGGGACGAGCACTGATTGTCCCTGAGGGACCTGACTTCGTCCTGAAGTGTCCGGAGCTTGTCTTCCGGCAGGAAGACCTTCGCTTGAACAGAGTCCAGGATCATCCCCAGGTAGGGAAGACGAACCGACGGACACAGCGTTGACTTCGGAAAATTTATCGTCCAACCGAGCTCCTGCAGAGTCTGCATCGTGATGGACAGGTCGTTCACCAGGCCCTGACTGGTCGCAGACCGAATCAAGATATCGTCCAGCTACCCCAAGACAGAGATGCCCTGGGCTCTCAATAAAGCCAGGACCGGCGCAAGCACCTTGGTGAAAACCCGCGGAGCCAAAGCGAGACCAAAGGGTAAAGCCACGAATTGGTAATGATCCTCCGCAATGGCGAATCGAAGGTACCTCTGGTGACCCTCGAAAATGGGGATGTGAAGGTACGCATCCTTCAAGTCGATGGAGGCCATGAATTCCCCCGGAACCAGGGCAGCCACCACCGAGCGCAGGGATTCCATGCGGAACTTGCGAACCCGCACAAAGCGGTTCAGAGCTTTTAAGTCCAAAATTGGACGTACCTTGCCCTCCTTTCTGGGCACAGTGAACAGATTGGAATAGAACCCCCGAAATCTGTCCCAATGAGGTACCGGAACCACCACTCCCTGGGCCCGCAGGTCCCGCACCGCCAGGTGCAGATCCTGCAAGCGCTCCGGAGACAGCTGAAGATTTGAGGGAAAAAATCTGCTCGCCGGCCGAGAGAGAAACTCGATCTTGTATCCAGATCGAACGATTTCCTGAACCCACCTGTCCCGAATGCGGGCCAGCCAGGGTTGAAGAAAACCGAGCAAACATCCCCCCACCCCAGAACCGGGTGAGGGCGCCCCTTCAGGCCGAATTGGTATGGGCAGCGGACCCGGACCGGCCGGACTTCTGCTTACCTGCCCACGGCTTCTTCTGGGAGCCTTGGCCCTTGAAGGGCTTGCCCTTATATTGCGACCGAAAGGCACGAAAGGACCCCTGAGAGGGCCTAAACGAGGTATTCTTCTTACCGCGAACAAACTTATTCTTGTGAGTTTGGGGTAAGAGAGTGCTCTTACCCCCGGAAATTCCCTTTATCAGAGTATCCAAAGACTCGCCAAAAAGATGAGATCCCGCGTAGGGCAAATTAGCTAAAGTCTTGCGAGATGATTGGTCAACCGACCAACATTTCAGCCATATCAGGTGACGGTTCAATACCGCCACACTTGAGAGGTGTGCAGCCAAAAGGGACTAAATCCAAGTCCGCATCACACAAATACATGACACCCTGATGAATTTGTTCCACCATAGCCAATGTTGTCGGTGGAGCAGAGTCAGCCACCAGGGTGCGCCTGAGCACCTGCGCCCAATCCGCAATAGCCTGGGCTGCCAAAATGGAAGCAAAAATAGGCTTCAGCATAGAACCAGCAACCGTATAAGCATGATGGGCAAGAGACTCCAATCTCCTGTCCGTAGGGTCCCGGAACACCGGGGTATCCTCAGCAGGGATCGCAGTAGATTTATTCAAAACCGCCACCGCGTGATCCACCTGAGGCGGCACACACCAACGCTCATCAGTGGTGGGTGTAAAGGGATAACGCAGCTTGAACTTACTTGGCACAGTAAAGGGCTTCTTTAAATTGCGCCATTGCTCATCAACAGCGCGCTGAAATCCCGCAGGGCAGGGAAAAACCTGCGCTGTTTTGCGTTTCCTTTGCGTCCCATAAGAGGACATCAAAACAGGTGGACATGGTTCATCCTGCAAACGCAGTGTTTCCTTGATAGAAGCAACCAACTCATCCATGAGTGCAAGCTCTTCAGGCGAGCCAGGGGGAGAATTATCAACCCCTTCTACCTCAGCCTCCCCCTCAGACCCCCCAAGGTCCAGAGATGAGCAAGACCCTGAGAAGGGCACTCCAGCCATAGCAGCCCCATCGCCCTCTGAATCAGAGGAAATAGACAATCTGGGCCGTTTTGCGGATCGATCAGCCATTAGCATCTGCACCTGAGAAGCCAAGTTCGCCACAATAGCAGCCAGATCAGCCCCCTCGGGGGATGCAGCAGCCCCTTGGCCCCCCACCAAGGTGGGAGGAAACTTGCAATCCTGAGAATCCATGCCCCAGCAATAATTGAAAAAGGAGGACTGCCCCTTTAAGACCGCGGCGAGCGTAGCCCACCGCACACTACTGTATGAACCGACCCCCACAGGGATAAGGACACTGGGCAAGGAATACAGGAAAAGGAAAGGTAAAAACCTGGAGAGACCACACAGGCTGCTGCCACCGATTGCTGTTCCAGAGCAAAAGGAAGTGATGCAATGACTGACCGCCCTATAAAGCCTATACAGGCTACACAAACATGTAGCCTGCATAGGCTGAGGCATTTTAGGCAATGAGAAAATGGCGCCGACATGTGGCTGTATGATCGATCGCCGCCAAAATGGCGGCGTTTGGCGCCAAAACACAGCGCCGTACCACACAGGGCCGGTCAACATAATTTGCCGCAAAAAAATGGCGGGCCGCAGTAGCGGCCGCCGCACAGCATGTCTAAGCCCAGTCTGCCCCATACTCTCACATAGCAGAGCGGGAGAGCCCCCCCCCCACAGCCCACAGAAAGGCAGCTATTCCACACAGGAATCTGACAGGGAGCTCAGCACATACACAGACATGCAGGGTCACACAGTCACAGACTGACACCCAAAACAGACAGGTCCCCACATAGAATTGCACTTACCAGTCCGGATGGCGTGGGGAGCCTTCTCCAGCGACCAAACCGCTGCACTGAGGACAGGGAGTGTCGCAGCCAGGACGCAGTGGAACTGCGGTGCGAAACCGCAAATGGCGTCCGGTGAGGTAGCCACCTCACAGGCAGCATCCCTGCAGCGAACAGGGATGGGTCGTTCAATATGCCAGGGAAAGCTGAGCTGAACGCTCGATGGCAGGCTGGGAAGCCCCTGGCCCTGAACCCTGGGATCCAGGGCGGCCAGTCCGAGACCCAGCTCCGCATGATAATCTTCATCCGAAGAAACTAAACTAATGCTGAGAAAAAGAACAGCTAAGTAAAAGAAAGAGAAAAATACTCAAAATAAAATCAAAAAGAGGATAGAAGGCTGAGACTGAAAGCCCCAGCACAGGATCAGCCAGCTACTCCTAAGCTACGCATTAGAAACTGAGTTGAGAATGCAGGAAGCAGGGAGGTATTGACTGAGGGGACCACCCCCTAGGGGTGTGATATGCTAAAAGCTTTGATATTAACAAATCTTGTTGCCTAGCTACTCCTGCGGAGCAAAGGTCAATTACCCCATTAGTGAAGATTATGAAGTGGCGGTGACTGTCGGAGGACGTAAGAGAAATATAATATTTCTG
The DNA here is from genome assembly GCF_965119305.1 of Pelophylax lessonae. Taxonomy (NCBI): domain Eukaryota; kingdom Metazoa; phylum Chordata; class Amphibia; order Anura; family Ranidae; genus Pelophylax; species Pelophylax lessonae. Next base: position 233,043,359 of record NC_138775.1, on the reverse strand, counting down.
GATAACAGTAGTTCATTTTGCTATCAGATATACAAAAACATGTAACGTCTATGGTAGCCAACTGGATCCCAGCTGCCATTCTTCTGGTGAAGGACAGAGCAAATAACTGGCTTGTTAAAGCGGAGTTCCAGCCACAAAATCGACATATTCGATTTTGGGCCATCCGCTTCCTATTTGTCACCTGAAAAAGAAATGGGAAGTTACGATTTTTTTTTTTACTTACCTTGCAATTGCAGAAAAAAAATACCTTTCTTCCACTTCCTCCCTCGGCCGCGCGGCCCGCGCCGTCACTTCCGCTTTGCAATGATTCCTGGGAGCTGAACGTCATTGCTCCCAGGAATCAATGCGCCTGCACCGGCCCCGACGTCAGTTCCGGTATAGGCGCGTCATACCTTGCTAAACAGCTTCTGGGCATGCCCAGAAGCTGTGCAGGGATGACGCTGCAGACCCGGAAGTGACGGCGGGACCGGCGCAGTGCATCGTGGGGCCGAAGAGGACGGAAGAGGATGCAGAAGAGGATCGCGCTGGCTTCAAGCTGCCCACACCGGAGATGGCAGCGCTGGAGAAGAAATTTTAAAAGTGAGTATTTCTTCTAAAAGGTAAGTGCCCGGAACTCCGCTTATAATAATGATAGACTTTTTCTCTTCAGACACATTGCTCGGGTTTATGACTTTATGTATGGTACAGTGATGGTATGGTGATAGACTGAAACGTCCACCAGATAAATTTACAGCAAGCATAGTACTAGCGTTGCACCGATACTAAGCATTTGTGCAAGTACTTTGTGCAAATGCTCAGATACTAAAACCTATACCTTCAAGTCCACAGACTGCAAGACAAGTTCACAAATGTGCGATTTGTAAAAAGAGTCTGGTGTGATTCCATTCACCTGACTTCCTATTGCCCACAAATTAAATTCAAAATATTAACTACAACATACAAAGCCATTCACAACTCTGCCCCCAGCTACATTACCAATCTGGTCTGCAAATATCACCCAAACGGTCCTCTCCACTCCTCTCAAGCTCCCTCGTCTCCTCCTTTGATGCTTCTCTTCAGGACTTCTCCAAAGCCTCTCCCATCCTCTGGAACTCTCTACCTCAATATGTCCAGCTATCTCCTACTCTGGATGCCTTCAGGCGATCCCTAAAATCTCATCTCTTCAGGGAAGCCTATCACACCTCCAACTAATCTTTTATCACTTCCATCAGCTCATTTCCCAGATTTACAACCTTTTGTACCACCCTATTAGATTGTAAGCTCTTCTGAGCAGGGCCCTCTTAACCCTCTTGTATTTTATTGTATTGTACAGTGCTTTGCAAAAGTATTCACCCCCTTGACTTTTTACCTATTTTGTTACATTACAGCCTTAAAGCGGAGTTCCACCCAAAAGTGGAACTTCCGTTTTAGGTAGTAATAACCCCGACATGCCAAATTTGGCATGTCATTTTTTTGGGGGGGGGGGGGGGGGGGGGAGCGGGTACCTAGTTTTGACAGGTACCCGCTCCCACTTCCGCTCGGAGCGCCGCGGCGCCCTGAACGGAAGTTCTTCTCTCCCCCTCCCTCCCTGCAATCTTCTGGGACATGTCAGAGGTCCCAGAAGATTGCCGGCCAATCAAGACGCGCAGCGCAACTCGCGCATGCGCAGTGCGTACCTGGCTGGCTGTGAAGCCGCAAACTGTCACAGCCGGGTGCTGCCGAGACCAGAGGGAAGAGGATCGAGGCTTCGGGCGGCCGCATCGCTGGACCGTGGGACAGGTGAGTGAAAAGGCTGGAACTCCGCTTTAAGTTCAAGGTTTTGTTAATCTGAATTTTATTTGATGATCAGAACATAATAGTCTAAGTTGGTGAAGTGAAATGAGAAAAATACAGTACAGACCAAAAATTTGGACACCTTCTCATTCAAAGAGATTTCTTTATTTTCATGACTATGAAAATTGTAGATTCACACTGACGGCATCAAAACTATGAATTAACACATGTGGAATTATATACATAACAAAAAAGTGTGAAACAACTGAAAATATGTCATATTCTAGGTTCTTCAAAGTAGCCACCTTTTGCTTTGATTACTGCTTTGCACACTCTTGGCATTCTCTTGATGAGCTTCAAGAGGTAGTCACCTGAAATGGTCTTCCAACAGTCTTGAAGGAGTTCCCAGAGATGCATAGCACTTGTTGGCTCTTTTGCCTTCACTCTGCGGTCTAACTCACCCCAAACCATCTCGATTGGGTTCAGGTCCGGTGACTGTGGAGGCCAGGTCATCTGGCTCAGCATCCCATCACTCTCCTTCTTGGTCAAATAGCCCTTACACAGCCTGGAGGTGTGTTTGGGGTCATTGTCATGTTGAAAAATAAATGATGGTCCAACTAAACGCAAACCGGATGGAATAGCATGCCTCTGCAAGATGCTGTGGTAGCCATGCTGGTTCAGTATGCCTTCAATTTTGAATAAATCCCCAACAGTGTCACCAGCAAAGAACCCCACACCATCACACCTCCTCCTCCATGCTTCACGGTGGGAACCAGGCATGTAGATTCCATCCGTTCACCTTTTCTGCTTTGCACAAAGACACGGTGGTTGGAACCAAAGATCTCAAATTTGGACTCATCAGACCAAAGCACAGATTTCCACTGGTCTAATGTCCATTCCTTGTGTTCTTTTGGCCAAACAAGTCTCTTCTGCCTGTTGCCTTTCTTTAGCAGTGGTTTCCTAGCATATATTCTACCATGAAGGCCTGATTCACACAGTCTTCTCTTAACAGTTGTTCTAGAGATGTGTCTGCTGCTAGAACTCCGTGTGCCATTGACCTGGTCTCTAATCTGAGCTGCTGTTAACCTGCGATTTCTGAGGCTGGTGACTCGGATGAATTATCCTCCGCAGCAGAGGTGACTCTTGGTCTTCCTTTCCTGGGGCGGTCCGCATGTGAGCCAGTTTCTTTGTAGTGCTTGATGGTTTTTGTGACTGCACTTGGGGACACTTTCAAAGTTTTCACAATTTTTCGGACTGACTGACCTTCATTTCTTAAAATAATGATGGCCACTCATTTTCCTGTACTTAGAATTTGTATTATGGCAAGAAAAAAGCAGCTAACAGTCTATTCAGTAGGACTATCAGCTGTGTAGCCACCTGACTTCTGCACAACACAACTGATGGTCCCTGTCAGGTTTAATAAGAAATCACACTTATTAAACCTGACAGGGCACACCTGTGAAGTGAAAACCATTTCAGGTGACTACCTCTTGAAGTGTGACTCTACAATTTTCATAGTCATGAAAATAAAGAAAACTGAGTGAGGTGTGTCCAAACTTTCGGTCTGTACTGTATATACATAAAACTATTTTTTAGAAATAGAAAACAGAAAAGTGGCATGTGCGTATGTATTCACCCCCTTTGTTATAAAGCCCATAAAAAGCTCTGGTGCAACCAATTACTTTCAGAAGTCACATAATTAGTGAATTAGATGATGCCCATCTGTGTGCAATCTACGTGTCACATGATCTGTCATTACATATATACACACCTTTTTTTAAAGGCCCAAGAGGTTGCAACACCTAAGCAAGACGCACCACTAATCAAACACTGCCATGAAGACCAAGGAATTCTCCAAACAAGTAAGGGACACTATTGTTGAGAAGTACAAGTCAGAGTAAGGTTATAAAAAAATATCCAAATCTTTGATGATCCCCAGGAGCACCATCAAATCTATCATAACCAAATGGAAAGAACATGGCACAACAGCAAACCTGCCAAGAGACGGCTGCCTACCAAAACTCATGGACCGGGCGAGGAGGGAATTAATCAATCAGAGAGGCAGCGCAGAGACCCGAGGTAACCCTGGAGGATCTGCAGGGTTCCACAGCAGAGACTGGAGTATATGTACATATGACGACAATAAGCCATATGCTCCATAGAGTTGGGCTTTATGACAGAGTGACCAGAAGAAAGCCATTACTTTCAGCAAAAAACAAAATTGCACACAAAATTGAACTTTTCGGCCATCAAAGAAAAAGCTATGTCTGGCGCAAACCCAACACATCACCCAAAGAACACCATCCCCACAGTGAAATGTGGTGGTGGCAGCATCATGCTGTGGGGATGTTTTTGAGCAGTCGGGACTGGGAAACTGGTCAGAGTTGAGGGAAAGATGGATGGTGCTAAATACAGAGATATTCTTGAGCAAAACCTGTACCACTCTGTGCGTGCTTTGAGGCTAGGATGGAGGTTCACCTTTCAGCAGGACAATGACCCCAAACACACTGCTAAAGCAACACTTGAGTGGTTTAAGGGGAAACATGTAAATGTGTTGGAATGGCCTAGTCAAAGCCCAGATCTCAATCCAATAGAAAATCTGTGGTCAGACTTAAAGATTGCTGTTCACAAGCACAAACCATCCAATTCGAAGGAGCTGGAGCAGTTTTGCAAGGAGGAATGGGCAAAAATCCCAGTGGTAAGAGGTGGCAAGCTCATAGAGACTTATCCAAAGCGACTTGGAGTTGCGATTGCCACAAAAGTTGACTCTACAAAGTATTGACTTTAGGGGGGTGAATAGTTCTGCATATTGACTTTTTCTGCTATTTTGTCCTATTTGTTGTTTTCTTCACAATGAGCAAAAAAAAAAAAAAACATCTTCAAAGTTGTGGGCATGTTCTGTAAATTAAATGATGCAAATCCTCAAACAATCCATGTTAATTCCAAGTTGTGAGGCAACAAAACAAAAAATGCCAAGGGGTGTGAAAACTTTTGCAAGGTACTGTAACTGTATTGTCTCTCTTTATATGTTAAAGCACTGCAAAAAATGTTGGTGCTATATAAATCCTGTATAATATTAATTCAGCGATTCAGGTGCAAATTTCTTAAGTGTATGACATTAAAATTTGCAGCTGAACCAGACTGAAAATCGTACCTGACTCTTTAAAAATCACACTGCGGCCAACCAACACATATGAACCGGCTCCATAGAAAGCTGCTTTGGTTCACAAGTAGTGCGATTAGATGCAATTCAAAACGCATTAAATACGCATATATGTGAACCGGGGGCTAACCGCCGCCTTAAGTAATCATTTTTAGGTAATCAGTCTAAAAAAAAAAAAAAAAACCTGTCATATGACACTAAAAATAGGTATCAGTAAATGGTATTGGTATGTACTAGAGAAAAAATATCAGAACTCGTATTCAGTATTTAAAAACTGGTATTGGTGCATCCCTACATAGTAGAAATGAAATTGTAATTGATGAATCTTTACGAAAGCATACACAATATTTATTTTTATTCATGAATGAACTTATGCACCAGGATATTTATTGCATGTGTATAATTGTGAGTAGGGATGGGCTCAGGTGTGTTCAGATCCTACCCACCTGATCAATCCTGCCAGGAAGACGTCACTGCACACCGCCAATCATAATTGGTTCACCACAGATTTTGGGAGAATTACATGAATGGAGGTGGTGTTCTATAGTTTTGGTTTATGATATAGCAATTTATATATATTTATCTAATATACCATGTATAGGAGGAATTTTTTCATATATTGTTTTACATGCGTATGAGGGTTTACAGGGCACACTCAATAGACGGAGGTGCTCTATAGATCTTCATATTAATTGAGACCCCAGTGTTATATCTTATTCTCTTAGTGCCCATCAGTGGCTCCTACCAGTGCCCATCAATGTCGCCCATCAGTGCCGCCTACTAGTGCCCATCAGTGCAGTCCCATCGGCGCCCAGCGGTGAAGGAGAAAAATTACCGGTTTGCAAAATGTTATAACAAACTATGCAAAAGTTTTTGTGTTTTTTTCCCTCAAAACATTTGGTCTTTATTCGTTTACCTAGCAAAATATAAAAAAAAAACCCAGTGGTGATTTATTACTACCAAAAGAAAGCTCTATTTGTGTGAAAAAACAATAAAAATGTTTTTTGGGTACAGTTTTGCAAGACCGCGCAATTGTCATTCAAAAATGCGACAGCGCTGAAAGCGGAAAATTGGCCTGGGCAGGAAGGGGCTGAAAGTGCTTAGTAGGCAAGTGGTTACGCACATCGTGTTGGTCTATGGTTACTTCGATCTGATATCTGATCATATTTTATTGCAAATTACTGCAGAAAATCAGTTCATTCCAAGGGGTTCACATATTTTTTTTTTTTTTTGTCACTGTACCTTTGAGGGCTAGGTTATTCCAGTGTACATACATATGCATTTTAATAGTACACAGACATTTGGACTTCAAAGTATACATAAAAAAATAAATAAAATGGATCTATACATCTTGCTTTACAATTTTACCGGGGGTTAACTTTTTTTTTATGTTTAATCTTTAAACTAATGACTAGGTAAACATATTAACATCCATCGTAACCCCTGTAATATTTACAGTCTGAGTGCACCTGATGAGTCTTACGAACTTCAGTACACTGTACACTCCATTTACAGGGAATTATTATGTTGGTCCATTAAAGCATCACCAATTATATGTAACTTTTTTTTTTTATTTTGCAGTGCAAAACCATTTCCAAGTGCTCTTCAGGCACCTTAATGTTACTTCTGCTGCCAAACAACATCCTTAATATCATATTCTCTTTTCACTTAAAAGCTCAGTGCAAGCCATCTGAATGGCTCCTACACTGCCAATGCATTTCATCATCTTTTTTTGTCCAGAAATTCTACCTTGCCTCACATCACTTGACAAATATATTTGTTTGGGCTGGAAATCACAGAATCAGTCCATGTTCTAAAGTCACTGAGTACACAGTTAAAGTGGATTTATACTCAAACTCTAAAATAAGCCTAGAATTATTGTCTCAAGGGGACAGATGCATTAGGACTCCAGTATTCATCCAAAGTAAGGCATGTGACCAAAAGCCCAAGCATTTAGTCAGGTGATCATTGCTAAAGGAACAGAATATTTCATCTGATTTAGATCCCTTCCCTTCAGCACAAACCATATGATCGAATCAGTAAGCATTGGGGGTCACAGACCTGGCACAAGAAAAGAAGGAACACTATTTGCTCTGGGAAATGTAAATATTTCAGACTCTCTCTTATTTTACTAATTTACCTCTGCAAGACTGTAAACCTTGACAGTGAGCCCCCGTTCACATGCAAGCGACGCTACTTCGCACCGCGACCTCCGAGGTCTCGGTGCGAGCAGCGCGCCGCGACCTCGGAGCGGCCGCCACGGACTTCATAACATTGAAGTCTATGGCGGTCGCCTCCTGGTCGCCCCAAAGAAGCTCCGAACCCTTTTTCTAAGTCGGAGCGACTTGTGTCGCTCCTATTAGAATGGGTCCGCAGCTTCCCTATGGGAGGCGACCTACGGCGACCTGTGAGGCGACCAGGTCGCCTCACAGGTCGCCTTAGTGTGAACGGGGGCTGAATGTAAAGTCTTGTTTTAATAACAAAAAGTAACAAATATGTTATACTTAACTCCTCTGTGTAGTTCGTTTTGCACAGAGCAGCCCGGATCCTCCTCTTCTCGGTTCCCTTGTTGCTGCTCTTGGCCCCTCCCTCCTATCAAGTGCCCCACAGCAAGCAGCTTGCTATGGGAGCACCGGAGCCGAGCTGCAGCTCCACATGTCCATTCAGACACTAAACTGCCATTCGGCCCTGCCCCCTCGCTCTCCTCCTTGGCTGACTGATTGACAGCCGTGGGAGCCAATGGAGCAACGGTTGTGTCCCAGTCAATTAGGAGGGAGAGTCCCGGGAGGCGAAGGGATTCGTGGACATCGCTGGAGAGAGATGGTGCTCAGGTAAGTATTGAGGGTGCTGTGGAGGCTGCTGTTTTTTTTGTCTTAATGTAAACAATGCATTAATATAAAAAACCCTCTGACTTTAAAACTCCTTGAATATATAATATAGGTCCTCTTTCCTGATTTATTTATTGCCTTGTAATCTTCTGATAAACTACAATGGATTTTCAGAAAGTGGTAATCACACTAGTCAAAACATATAAACAAATGGACGTTTCAGAAACATATCTACTGGATGGAAAAAAAAAAAACAGCATCCCCCCCCCCCCCCAATGCATACCAGGTCCTCCGGGTCTGGTATGAATTTAAAGGGGAGCCCCACGCCAAAATAAAAAAAGAAAAAAAAAAAAACAAGGGGTCCCCCTCAAAATTCATACCAGCCCTTTATCAGAGCATGCAGACTGGAAGGTCATGAAAGATGGGCTCCCTCCAACTCTGAATCATACCAGGCCACATTCCCTCAACATGGGGGGGGGGGTGCTTTGGGATGGGGCAATGGTTGTGGGGGTCAGGCCCCCAGATCCCACCACCTCATGTGAATGAGTGTGGGGTACAGAGCCCCCGGCGTCCCAAAGCATCCCCCCATGTTGAGGGCATGGGTCCTGGTATGGTTCAGGAAGGGGGCGCTCGCTCATCCCCTCCCTTTCCTGACCTGTCGGGCTACACGCTTGGAAAGGGGCTAGTATGGATGGGGGGGGGGGGAACCACATAATTTATTTTTCTTTTTTGTTAATTTTGCCGTTTATTTCCCTTTGTCAGCAATCTTTTTTTTTTATACGTTCAGCTGTGAAGCCTCATCCGATGTTAATGCGGCAGCCATCCACTCCTTCACAACCATGCTGGATGTTAAGCACACCAGCTTAACAAGCAGTGCTATTTGATTCTTTGAATAACGTGTGGCTAGACCACAACTTAGTCAATGAATGTATTTATTTAGCTTTGTGAATTGACTTTAGAGTCGGTTTATACCGCATCAACTGATTGTGAATTGACATTTTGAATATCGCATGTGATAAATTAAAAATGTGTCACGTATTACAATTATCTCATGCAATATTCTTTGGTGAATTGAGCCCCCAGAGAGAGCCACATGTTTACCATAAAAATTTGTCACAGGAATTTTTTAACACAAAACCCCATCCTAAATGTCAGGAGAAATTGTGGAAAAAAAAGTCTAAACCCAACAAGCTTTAGCAGGAGGGCGACAGGGCACCCATATGTAAACGTATACTGATCATGGATGTGAAGAATCACACTCCTATACTGTCCATGCTTTAACCTCCTATGTTTAATAACGTTACTGCCATTTGTCATGTATGCAAGAGTTACTCTTAAAATTCTAGCTGAAACATAACAGCCCAAAAAAAATAAAAATAAAAAAAAAAGACACAAAACAGCATAAGACTGTCGAGAGAAATCTCTTAAATCTGAATCCTCACAATGTGGCTGTGAAAAAAGATGACACATTACAAACATTCTGCCTTGTTCACCCACACCTACAACTAAAGTAGAAGTTTTGGATGGGAAAAAAAAAAAAAAAAAAAAGATATTGTCTATGCTGCTTTAAAAATAAAAACACTTGTTTCCAACAAAATGCTTTACAGTTGAGCCCTTGTTACAAGGAGATGTTTTACCAGATGGAGAATGTGCAATGGATCAAAGCTTTTTTTAATCTCTATTATATATTGTATGTGTGCCTCAGAAAGGGAGTTCAGAGCGAAACATGCTGCAAGCATTTCTTAAGACAGCAATGCTGTTTAAGTGTACTTTTGTTCGGAGTACAAAAAACAATGGCTTCTGGAGAATGTCTCAACATCATTAAGGCCTGAGGTACTACAAATCACTTTGTTTGGAAACAAAAGTGACTCTTTCAGCTGTGTAAGATGACAAGAACAATATAAGAGATCTGGAGGTGGTTGGTAAAAAATAACCTCTAGCTCTTAAATAAAGAAAAAATAATCCCTTATTCCTGAAGTACTTGTTCAGGAAGTCTACCAGCCACTGATCAGTAATATATACAGTGTGATATGAAATTTATGAAACATCTTTAACCACTTAAGCCCCAGCCCTATTTCGGACACTATTTGTTTACAAGTTAAAATCAGTATTTTTTCCTAGAAAACTACTTTGAACCCCCAATTATATATATATATATATATATATATATATATATTTTTTTTTTTAGCAAAGACTCTGGAGAATAAAATGTTGGTCATTGCAATATTTTCTGTCACGTGGTATTTGCGCAGCGGTCTTTAAAATGCCATTTTTTTGGAAACAATTTGAAAAATCACATTTCACTGCATTTAAAAAATACTAAACAGTAAAGTTAGCCCATTTTTTTGTATATTGTGAAAGATGATGTCACGCCGAGTAAATAGATACCAAACATGTTACGGTTTAAAATTGTGCACACCCGTGGGATGGCGACAAACTACGGTCAATAGAGATCTCAATAGGCGACGCTTTAAATTTTTTTAACGGTTACCAGTTTAGAGTTTAGCTCTTTTTTTTTTTTAAATTATTGCTCACGCTCTCGCGATCGCGGCGATACCTCACATGTGTGGTTTGAACAGCGATTTAATTTGCGGCTCGACTTCCGTATACGTTTTTTTTCATGCGCGAGCTAACGGTGACGGGGGCGGCTAACTTTTTTTTTCCTATTTATTTTATTTTTTTTTTTAACTTTATTACAGGTTTTTAAAAAAATAAATAAAAATCTGATCACTTTTATTGCTGTCACAAGCAATGTAAACATCCCTTGTGACACCAATATGCAGTGACAGGTACTCTATGGAGGGATCGAGGGTTTAAAAGACCCTCGACCCCTCCACTACACTTCCATGTATGCAAAACGCCAAAAACGGTAGTTTTGCATACAGCCGTTTTTTTAAATCTGCTGCCTTTTGCAGCAGAGTAACCCGGAAGTGACGTCATGGACGCCGCCTCCGGGTTACGTCACCGTTTCCGGCTTTGATCGGGACTCCATCCAGCCGGCGGACGCGCCGGCTGGGTGCTCGGTCTCCCGGTGGGACGGGGGGCCCGTTCAAAGTCACGGAAGGGGGTAACGATTGAGCGGCTCCCGAGCCGCATCGGTCGTTACTGACGGAAAGCCGACAGTCGGCTGTAAACCACGGTACAGGGATGGTGCCTCTAGCTAGAGGCATCATCCTGGTATAACACCGCAAAGTCTGCCGACATAGATCTACGTCACTTTGCGGTAAGTGGTTAACTGCGTAGACAATGTGCTGCATGAGGACATATACAGGTGCATCTCAAAATTAGAATATCATCAAAAGTTAATTTATTTCAGTAATTTAATTCAAAAAGTGAAACTCATTTTTTTAGATATATAGATGCGTTACACACAGAGTGATATATTTCAAGCATCTCTTTCTTTTAATTTTGATGATTTTGGCTTACATTTCGTGATGATTTGGGGAGCCATGTCATCATCTGGTGTTGGTCCACTGTGTTTTATCAACAGTCAGAGCAGCCCTCTACCAGAAAATTCTATAACACTTCATGCGTCCCTCTGCTGACCAGCTTTTTGGAGATGCTGATTACATTTTCCAGCAGGACTTGGCACCTGCCCACGCTGCCAAATGTAACAATACCTGGTTTAATGATCATTGTATTGCTGTGCTTGATTGGCCAGCAAACCTGCCTGACCTAAACCCCATGGAGAATCTGTGGGGTATTGTCAGGAGGAAGAGGAGACACACCAGACCCAACAATGCAGATGAGCTGAAAGCCGCTAACAAAGAAACCTGGGCTTCCATAACACCTCAGCAGTGCCACAGGCTGATTGCCTCCATGCCATGCCACATTAATGCAGTAATTCGTGCAAAAGGAGCCCCGACCAAGTATTGAGTGCACTCTATACTGTACATACTTTTCAGTAAGCCAACATTTCTGTATTAAAAATCCTTTTTTTATTAGTCTTATGTAATATTTTAATTTTTTGAGATACTGAATTTTGGGTTTTCACTAGCTGTAAGCCATATTCATCTAAATTAAAAGAAAGAAACGCTTGAAATATATCACTCTGTGTGTAATACATCTATATAAACAATAGGAGTTTCACTTTTTGAATTGAATTACTAAAATAAATTAGCTTTTTAATGATATTCTAATTTTATAAAATGCACCTGTATTTTAAATCACATGCGAGGCGCATATAGATTTTAGGGCCCGTTCACATGAGTGCATTGTAAAACGTGGTATGCGGTTTTTGAAAATTAATTTTGCATTTTTCAATTGGATGGGTTTATACACAAACGCAATGCATAATGTGTTTTACATGCGTCACCCTGATTGCCTGGGAAACAAAGACATGTGACTCAAAATACATACTTAAAGCGGTAGTGAACTCTCTTTTTTTATATTTTTTACCTACAGGTAAGCATATAATAGAGCTTACCTGTCTATGGGTAAAATTAATATCTTCTAAACGTGCAACATTTAAAAAATATTCTAGCAAACAGCACCAGCTGAGGATGTCACCAGCGCATGTGCTCTGAAGGAACAGCATACCCCTGTCGTTATTGCGGCTCGTCCATCCAAGACCAAGTGAAGATGAAAGCCTCTGCAGCAGTGACAGTGCATCGCTGAAGGGCTTAGTTTAAAGGATAAGTCTTTCATAATGTGCTAGTATATGGTGGATACTAGCAGCGCACTGTAAAAAAAAAAAAAAAAAAAAGCGCATAGACGTGAACAATTAGATATGGATTAAAGGACACCATTTTACATAGTTACATAGTAGGTGAGGTTGAAGACAATAGTCCATCCAGTTCAACCTGTGTAGGTGTGTGTGTGGACGTATTCATTTCTCATACCCCTGAATGTTTCGATCCTTGGGATGTACATCCAAAAGTCTTTTAAAAATAGCCATACTCCCCGCAGTTACTACCATTTGTGGCAGGGAATTCCACAGCCTAGTAACCCTTACAGTAAAGAACCCCCCTGCATAGCCTGTGGTTAAATCTCTTCTCCTCTAAAAGCATTATATGACCTTGTGTCCTCATACATTCCTTGCGACTGAATAGTATTTTTTCTATGCTCTGATCACCGTTGAGGTATTTATAAATCGGTATCGTGTCCCCTCTGACGCGTCTCTTCTCCAGGGAGAATAAATCTAGTGCTTCTAAACGCGCTTCACAATTAAGGTCCTCTAATCCCCTAATAAGTTTTGTTGCCCTTCCCTGTACTCTCTCAAGCTCCAATACATCCCTTCTGAGGACTGGCGACCAGAACTGGACAGAATACTCCAGATGTGGACGGACCAGAGTTTAATAAAGTGGTAGGATTATACTTTTATCTCTGGAATACTCTGGAATTTTACATGCGATTTTGTTGTGCTGGGAAGGTGCGTTTTAGTGAGGCACAATCGCACAGATGTGAGCAAGCACTGATAAAGCTAGAAAACTAGACAAAGGTGTAGGTGTATAGTGGGAGTAAATCTTCCAGTGGGGACACATGTTGCCGTGACAACTGTCTAGGGCCCCTTTCACACATGTACGACCTGAAAGTCATGCAACTTTGACGCGACTTGAAGCAACGCCTGTGTAATCTGGAGGTCTTTGGACCTCAAGTCGCATCAAAGTCAGACCAAAGTAGTGCAGGGACTACTTTGAAGTCACACAGATATGAATAGTACTCATTAAAAATCATGGGGTACGACAACAGGACAAGTCACACAAGTGTGAAAGGGGCCTAAATTGGAATCCCCTTACTTTGGAGATCTCACTCTCTTGCAGTTATTTCTCAAAGACAAGAAGTGAAGATTAATCTTCCTTCCAGGATGAAAACAAAGAATAAACAGATTTTTAAGGCTTGCTTAAAGTGGAGTTCCACCCCAATTTTTTTTAAGATAAAAATACCCCTAGAAAAGTCAGGGCTAGTGCATTTAAGCAACAATAGCCTCTGAACTGTCCCCTGTTTAGCTTACCTGCAGGATGAAATACTTACCTTGTAAATTTCTTTCCAGCGCTGCCATCTGCAGTGTCCCTCTTCCTGGATTTCGGAGTCCCAGAATGCCATGCCTCGTCACTTCCAGCGCAGGCGCGTCATCCCACAGCTGGTTCTGCGCATGCCCAGAAACTGTTCTCATTCATTCAGTAGGGAATGACGAGCATGCACCGGAAGTGACGAGGGACACCGGTGCAGGTGCATTGACTCCTGGGATTGATTACACTTATCTCCCAGGAGTCAATGCAAATCACGAAATTACGTCAGGGGCCGCAGCCGGATAAGGAGGAAGTGGCAAGAAGGTAAATAAATTCTCATTAAAAATAAGATAAGTGAAACCAAAAAAAAAAAAATAAATAATTATCCAATACGTTTTTACAATGTGCTAGTGCTACTGATGGTGTAAAGTTCAAAAACAGGGTGGAACTCCGCTTTAAGTGCATCACTCTCCTACTTCTTTGAACCCCCACACTCCCCCAAACAGAAGACAAACATAAGCTCTTAAGCTTTACCCCATTAGCCAGAAATCCATCACTAAGAATTGCAGGAGATGAATGTCATTTGCTTACATTTCAACTTGCTGTCAGATGTGCATTAAAAGCAACAACAAACATGCTCAAATGACATAATTAAACACTTATAGCTAAACTGCAAAAAAAACTCACAAACAAAACTAGGCAGAATCCATTTATGCAGAGTTAGAATTTAGAGGAAAGATCTGCTTAAAGTGCTAACCTACAAAGATTAATGTTCCTTTTGCTCTTTTTAAAAAAAATACTGTGAAATTGGAAATAAAATGCAGCCACATGCTGGCAAATGCTGGCAAAAGAACTCCAAGAAAATCAATCCATAACTAGTTGATGTCCAGCTGCTCTACCTTAATGGCTGGACAGTTCACTACTGAGGGCATATATAAACGTCCACCAGCCCCTGTGTGCCCTTTGGACACAGAAAATCACAGAGCAGGGTACATGACCAGTACTCTGCTTCATCTTTTAGCGGCCAGCTGACAGCTGAGTGATAAGCACTGATCACCGTCACACCAGTCACAGTGTTGCCAGGCCAGTGCAATCAGCAGCAGTGTTTCTGTTCAGACCAGGGAAGTAAGCAACAATAATCTTTTTCACCGCCACAGTCACAGTGTTGTCAGACCACTGAGGTCATGAACAATGTTCCTGATCGCCATCACACCAGTCTTAGTGTCACCAGACCAGGGTAAATCAACGTTTCAGATTGCTGCCACACCAGTGAAAGTGACACCAGACCAGCGCAACTAGCAACAATGATCCACATTGTTAGCCACACCAATGCCAGTGTCACCAGAGCCAATGTAGCAAGCAACAATGATCCAGATTGTTAGCCACACCAGTGCCATTGTCACCAGGGCCAATGCACCCATCAATAGTATTTTTGACTCCTGGAACCACAAGAACGCTTGTTCACCCTACTGTACTTCCTGACCAGTGAACATGGCGATCCTGGAGGCAACCATATACCAGAGAACTAGGCATGCTTGGCTTATAGGTACAAGAACTGCTATAGGTGACGCTACACTATGCTATTTTCCCTGACCATTTGTACACAGGCGAGTAGTAAAGCATACTGTTTAAAAATACGTTGATTTTTGTGATACACAAGATACTCGATCCTAAAATTAAAAAAGCATCGGACATGTGGTATCCCCATTATCATAAGGAGTAGCAGAATGTTTTGAGGTAAAATTTTAAGTATGCCCATACTATGCGTGAGAAATATCTTTTTAAATTGACAATCTTGTGTAAAATAAATAAATATTAAATGATCATTTTTTTTCTGCGTTTACACTCCAAACAAGTCTGCCTTCCCTAAATAGAAGAAACCATTATGGGGAATCTTTTTCCTCTTAAAAGCAGTTTGTAAAAATTCTATGAAAAAACTGAATTTACTTAGGATGTTTAGGCCTGGGACGCAGGGAAGGCAACACAATGTCTTCAGTCAAATGGAAATCAGAGACTACTTTAGGAAAGAACGACGGACAGGGGGAAGAACCACCTTATCTTTGTGAACCACCAAGTAAGGGATGCAACAAAATAACGCCACCAAATCTGACACCCTGCCAGCAGAGGTGATAGCCACCAAAAAAGGCCACCTTCTAGGACAGCGTAAGCAGGGGAATTTCATGAATATTTGCAAAGGGAGGCCTCTGGAGGACTGAAAACACCAAGTTCAGATCCCAGGGCGGAAGAGGAAACTGCACCGGTGGAGCCAAATGTCGAACCCCTTGAAGAAAGGTATGCACCAGAAAGTGATAGTACTCATCAAGGCCAATTTCTGCTCAACCTCCCAATGAAGAAAGGTCAAGACCCAAGCCACCGAGAAAAAAAACGAGGATGAACACCACACCAAGTGACTCACATCACGAAATGTATGCTTCCAACGCACAATGGTAGATCTTCCTAGAGGTAGACTACCTAGCCTTCAGCAGCGTTGGAAACACCTAACCAGAAAAACCTCTATCCCTCAGCGCCTGGCTTTCAACAGCCAGGCCGTCAAAGCCAGCGACTACAAAGCAGGATGAAAGATTGGCCCTTGGGACAGCAGATCCTTTCCAAAAGGCAATGTCCAAAGGACGTCGGCGAGCCATCACACCAGGTCGGCGGACCAAGACCAGCGAGGCCAGTCCGGGGGCCACTAGAATAACCGGAATCCCTTCGGCTCTGATTTGTCCAGGACACAAATTGGAAAGGAGAACATTTCCGAAGGGTAAGAACGAAACAAACTTGTAACCGGACAGTATCCCTTCCTGGACCCATTGGTTTATTTACCAAGGAGGTCCACTGGCCTAGAAACCAGAAAAAAAAACACCCCACCACCTCAGGCCCGGGTGGGGGTGAACCTTCAAGCTGAAGGAACCTTGTCTGCAGATCTTGAAAAAATCCTGATTTCGGCCAGTTAGACCTGGGTCGCTCGGAACCTCCTGAGGAGGAATTAAGAACCTCTTGTGGGTTGAAAAATACGGGCCACATCTACGGCGAGGTTCTCTTTGCTACCCAGACTCTTCCCCCCCTGTGAGACTCTTAATGATGTCATCCAGGGTAGTCCCAAACAGGCGAGCGCCTTGAACAGGTAAGGCAGTCAGAGTTTCTTTTGAGGTCTGGTCCGCAGACGAACACTTAAGCCACAATACACGCCTAAGCCTACTGCCGAAACAGCTTAGAATCAGGGGAGCCGCATCCAAAGAGGCAAACTGCAGCCCCTGGACCAACTGGTCCGCCACTCAGCAAAGCAGGGGGAACCTGCTCACCCTCTAGGTCACAGCGCGAAAGCATAGTCCGCTCAGTTAGTGTTTGACACTAGGGCAATGGCCAGTACTGACCTAAACATCGAGCCAGAAACAGAGAACCTAATGCGGCCACAGCCACCACAGTCAGGTCTTTAAAGGCCAGGGATTCCTCTACCAGAATCATGGTTGCCTGTTCAACCCGTCCACCACTGGCAGAACAGTCCACTTCTGGAGTAGTGACTCCGCAAAGGGTTACCTCACAAAATAGGAGGGGTATGGAAACAAGTTTACCGTGCAAGACGGCTAGTGGGTGCCAAAAAAAAAAAAGTTGGGGCGGCAACCTACGCAGCCGCCTCAGCTGCACCTTCAATCTGCAAAGTCACCCGCAAGGATGCAACCAGTGCGTCAACCAGTGCCTTGTGAGCGCAGCTACAGCTGTGGAGGAATTATCCTTACTAGCAGACAGGCCAGGGAACAAGGATACCAACCCCGCATGGCAGGCATGTCCGTGGCGACAAAGCCAGATTTAGGAACTGGCGAAAGATGAGGCAGGGGAGGGTGGGGGTGCTTCGGGAAACAAAGGAACTCAGAGGCGGGCGGTCGACTGAGACCCTGCAAAGGAGGCCACAGACTAAGACCCTGTACAGAGGTCATCATCCCCCGCAGAGGCAGCTTAAAAAAAAAAAGAAACCCTCCCAAAGGGCAGGGCCACCCGCTGCCACAGCCACATCTGATGTGGGATGTCCCACAAACAGAATCCCCCCTGGAACTCCATAAGGCCCACAGGGATGGGCATCCATAACCTATGCCGGTGACCCATGCCATGCCCACAGTGCTACCCCGGAGGGACCCACCACCCCAGGAAATACCCACGCCCCACTTACCATCCAGGAGGGAGGGAAGGGGCAATCTACTTACTGGTCCAACATGCATGCGAGTAACACTCCCAAGACAGAACCTCCTCTCCACCAAAGTGGTGGGGCTGTCGGCAAAGGAAACACTGACACAGACTATTGGTACCCAGTCATATATGTCCCCGCGAGACGTTTAACTCACTGGCCGCCCCAGTCCAGGATGGGGCCTGTCGCGGTTGACCTAGCGTTGTGCTGTGGTCTGCGCGCGCTGGCTGGCCAGTAGGGTGACCAATGGATCTAGATGATCCAGCTCGTCACCCAGTCTGGCAGTTATGAAAGTTTGACTGACTTTTACTCAGTCATGCACCACTGTTCCCTACTTTTCTTTTTTTTGACAGAGCTTTCCTTTGGTGTTATTTAATAAACAATGTGTTTTATTTACAATTTAAATAAAAGGAAAGAAAGACAAAACACTCGGAATAAAACAAAACAAAAATACAATGAAAAACGGAATAAAATACCAGGGCAGCATGAAAACCCCCAACATAACCCCTTTTGAAAACTACACTTCCAAAGGTAATCTAATTTTTCTCACAATTTTTTGGAAAGGAAGAAACAGACTAGTATTCAGCTTAAGGTGCACTTAGCCTTTAAAAGCCACCCATTGAAGCCAAGTGCAAATCTTCCATTATTAGTGAAAGAAAGTTTCCTGGGGGATAAAACTGCATTATGTGCAATGGCTAGATCCCATGGATAAACCTAAAAAAGGTCACAATCATTGATGGTCAGTGGCACTTTAAAATCTCCCACCATAAACAAATAGAAACCTTCCCTGTGCTGCTGCCTCTCTCTGCAGTTTTGAGATCTGTGATAGGCCATACCAGCAATGACAATGCACAAAGCCACTCTAGCATTGTGCATTTTGTCTGTGATTTGCACCGATAATGATAGCACAATCACAGGCATTGCACACGCCCGCCAAGAAAGCACTAGAACATTCATTCAGAACACTCAGTCCCCCAACCGGTCATTTAACTACAATGGACAGCCAGGAGGTGGTTAAGCAGTATTAAAAAAAAAAAAAAGAAATAAAACTTTGGGAAGCAAGAGTACAAAAGGGCTTCTTGCTCTTTATCTCATATCTGCACTTAATCGATCAAATCCTCCTCAGCATTCAAAATATTTGGCTGGCTTTCCAATTTAACAGTCATCTTTTCCAAGTCTAGTGCAATCAATATTCCTTTCTTTAAAGTTCAGCGATACAATACCAAAAGGCCTTCTCTTTATAATAGTACATTATTCATATTTCTCCCCAGCAAGTTATCAGATCTGTTTTCTTCAAATATCCTGGTCTTAGACAGTTGAAAGAGACCTACATAAATGAAACTGATCAAAAATCTCTTTGTTTAGGTGTGCCAATGCTGTCAAAATGAACCTTATGCTTCAAAACTTCAAAAGTGCCCTCTATTGCCACCACAACCATTTCTGAAAAGGCAACATTCCATCATAAATAAAACAGGACCATCACTGGTCCTGTTTTATATATTTTAATTAGCCAAGGAGGGATAATTAATGCACAATGGGGTTTAAATAATATGTCCTACTTAAAGTGTTTTTACTAAAGACAAATTTTTTTTTTAGTTTGATAGAGTGGAGAGGGATTAGAACACATGTCCCTCTTTATTGCTATCTGTGCCCTCATCTGCTCTGTTTACTGTGATCAAAAGTAAAAGAAAATCCAAAATTTTGGGTTGACATCGGAACACAGAGGGGAAATCTTCCAATGAGGACAGTAGGACTTCACTTTGGAGAGATTTCCTCTCACTTTCTGTTTTGGCTATGGGACAGGAAATAAAGGGAAATCTACCCAATGGGAGAGAGATGACAAAAGAAAAACAAACTCTTATAACCCTTCTTGTTCTATCCAAAGAAAAAAAAAAAAAACCTTTCCCATTACGGACATATTAAAGAGGTTGTAAACCCTCTCTTGGAACTTGTACCTATGGGAAAGCCTTTAATAAGGCTTACCTATAGGTACTGCAAATATCTCCTAAACTTGCACCGTTTAGGAGATATTTACTTTTAATGCAGCCGATGACGTCATCGGCACATGCGCTCTGAAGGAACGGCCACCGGTGAACAGCAAATTCCGCACGAATGCGCGGGAGTGATGTAATCGCGCCTCTGGCCAATCACATGGCCGGAGGATGCAAACCAGGAAGCAGGACGGCCGAACATGTCGGCCGTCCTGTCGCTGAGCGGGCGGCACTGCGGGGGCTTGGTTCTAAGGTAAGTATTTCATAATGAGCTAGTATGCGATGCATACTAGCTCATTATGCCTTTGTCTTACAGGATTTTTTTTTTTTTTCATTTTTTTGGGGAAGGTTTACTTCCTCTTTTAGTGCACCCTCATTGGATTTACATCCTGGGCATGGGCAAAGTTTAACACACAAAGCCATGACCTAATTATCTTTAGACAGTAATTGCTCTTTTTCCAAAATAATGTTTATTAAAAGGATTATTCAGTCGTGGCACTAGACTTTCTTTTTTCTAAATTTCTAAAAAGTGTGGCGTGCATTTGTATTCAGCCTCCCCCCGAGTCAATACTTTCTAGAACCACCTCTTGCTGCAATTTCACCTGCAAGTCTTTTTGGGGATGTTTCTACCAGCTTTGCACATCTAGAGTGTGAAATTTTTGCCCATTCCTCTTTGCAAGATAGCTCAAGCTCTGTCAGATTGGATGGAGAGCTTCTATGAAAAGCAAGTCTTGCCACAGATTCTCAATTGGATTTAGGTCTGGACTTTGACTGGGCCATTCTAACATATGAATATGCTTTGATTTAAACCCTTTCATTGCAGCTCTGGCAGCATGTTTAGGGTCGTAGTCCTCCTGGAAGGTGAACCTCCAACCCAGTCTCACGTCTTTTGCAGACTCAAACAGGTTTTCTTCTATGATTTCCCTATATTTGGCTCCATCCATCTTCCCATCAACTCTGACCAGCTTCTCTGTCCCTGCTGAAGAAAAAAATCCCCACAACAGGATGCTGCCACCACCATGTTTCACAGTGGGGATGGTGTGTTCAGGGTAATGTGCAGTTTTAGTTTTTCACCACACGTAGCGTTTTTCTTTTAGGCCAAAAGGTTCAATTTTGGTCTCATCTGACCAGAGCATCTTCTGCCACGTTTGCTCTGTCCCCCACATGGCTTCTCACAGACTGAAAAATGGGATGACTTATGGCTTTCTTTCAATAATGGCTTTCTTCTTGCCACTCTTCTATAAAGGCCAGATTTGTGGAGTGTGCGAATAATAGTTGTCCTGTGGACAGATTCTCCCACCTGAACTGTGGATCTCTGCAGCTCCTCCAGAGTTACCATGGGCCTCTTAGCTGCTTCTCTGATTATTGCTCTACTTGCCCCGCCTGTCAGTTTAGGTGGACAGACATGTCTTGGTAGGTTTGCAGTTGTGCCATACTCTTTCCATTTTTGAGTGATGGATTAAACATTGATATGTGAGATGTTCAAAGCTTGGGATATCTTATTTTTTTTTATAACCTAACCCTGACTTCTCCACAACTTTATCCCTGACCTGTCTGGTGTATTCTTTGGCCTTTGTGGTCTTGTTTGTTCACTAAGGTTTTCTAACAAACATCTGAGGGCTTCATGGAACAGTAGTTTTTTTACGGTGATTAAATTACACACATGTGGACTCTATTTACTAATTAGGTGACTTCTGAAGGCAACTGGTTCCACTAGATTTTAGTTAGGGGTATCAGAGTAAAGGGGGATGAACACAAATGCACGCAACACTTTTCAGATATTTGTAAAAAATGTTAAAAACCATTTATCTTTTTCCTTCTCACTCACAATATGTGCCACTTTATGTTGGTCGATCAAATAAAATTCCAATAAATTCCAATAAAATAGTTTTTGGTTGTAACATGACAAAATGTGGAAAATGTCAAGGGGTATGAATACCTTTTCAAGGCACTGTTACTGCGCTAGCATGCATTTTATCTAACATACTTACATGGATGCTGTGATTATAACTCTGGAACGTGTGTAAGAAGCAATGAATTTTTGTTCTTAAGGTCTGTTCATTAACCACATAACGACCGCCCACCGCAGATATACTGCGGCAGGCAGCCGCTGCTGGGCAAAGTGACGTAGGGGTACGTCACTCGCTCAGCCGCCTGTAGGGGACAAGCGCACCGCCGGAGGCACGCTCCAGCCCCCGCTCGTTCACAGGCATCCCTCCGCGAGTGACCGGCGGCTCTGATGTCTGCCGGTCACTCGCGATCTCCCGCAGGAGACACGGCCGTCTGTCATTCTCCCTGATGTAAGTGCAGAGACTATACGATCCTGCTATGTAGGATCGTAAGTCTCTATGGTTACATCACAAGCCACGCCCCCACCGTTATAGTCACGCCCCTAGGGACACATTTAACCCCTTGATCACCAATAAAGTTAACCCCTTCCCTGCCAGTGTCATTTTGACAGTAACAGTGCATATTTTTAGCACTGATTACTGTAGTAATGTCACTGGTACTCCCAAACGTGTCAAAAATGTCAGTCAGGGGTCCGATCTGTCCGCCGCAATGTCGCAGTCCCGCAAAAAAAAAAAAAAAAAAAAAAAAAAAAAATTGCAGATCGCCGGTATTACTAGTAAAAAAAAAATAAATAAAAATGACAAATCTTTCCCGTAGTTAGTAAACGCAATAACTTGCGCAAACCAATCAAAATACGCTTATTGCGATTTTTTTTTACCAAACATATGTAGCAGAAAAATTGGCCTAAAATGTTAAAAAATTTAGATTTTTACATTTTTTTTTGAGAATTTCATATAAAAAAAAATGTGAAAAATATTGTTATTTTTTCAAAATTGTCGCTTTTTTTTGTTTATAGCGCAAAAAATAAAAATCGCACAGGTGGTCAAATACCACCAAAAGAAAGCTCTATTTGTGGGAAAAAAAAGGACATCAATTTTGTTTGGGTACAGCGTCGCACGACAATTGTCCGTTAAAGTCATGCAGTGCCGAATCGCAAAATAGGGCCTGGTCTTTGAGCAGCCAAATCTTACGGGGATTGAATGGTTAATAAGTGAGTCCGTTTGAATTTTGCAACCATTTTAAATTGGCCTCAGTGTAATTTATTGTGCGCCAACATGCAATTTATTGCACATATTTCTTATTTTAGTATATTTTATTGAAGTTTGTCAAAAGTAACAAACAAAAAAAAAAAAAAAAAAAAATCAAAAGGAGAGAGTAAAAGGGAAAACATAAATGTGGTATCAATAAAAGCTAAAAAATCTGGTTCATATAGCCAATAGACCACATTAACTTTGTAGGTTACGTGTACAATAAGAAGAATTTCCGATAAAGAATATTGATTGAAAATAGGTATCTCACTAGGAAGAATGAATGGGGAACCTTCATAAACATAATAAGTAGGCTTTAAGCCAGGGCAAGTGTCCACCTTATCCATATACCGGTGTTCCGTGAGAATTACCTACCCGTGAGAAAAACCTACCCTCGTCACTTCCGGTGTACAAAAGTGTCTGTAACGCCGCGGAATTACATTAAAACAGCTCGCCAGAAATATCATGTGATCTCCACTGCTATCCCTGACACTTCCCTGGTCTTGTCTACTAAATATAAAACCGGCGGCGGCTGTATGACAACATAAATCACGGAGCCGCCAGCCGCTTTTATATTTAGTAGACAAGATCAGGGAAGTGACAGGGCAAGGAGCGGAGCTTACTCATATTGCAGTACAGCTGTTTTAATGTTCCCGCCGCGATGGTAGGTTTTTTCCACGGAAGAGTCATCATTTCAGACTAGTGCGCATGCGCACTAGGGGCTGTGAGCATGCGCACTGCCAGGGTAGGTTTTTCTCACGGGGTAGGTAATTGTCACGGAACACCGGCATGAGAGGAGGATTTTCGAATAGCAACCGTAACCTCCGGAGGAGGGACAGGGGATAAACCAATCGCCTAGAAAGAAATCTTCCTCAGGGAAGGAAAGATGCAGAAGTATTATTGAAATTAATACCACATAATTTATAAATAAACGTAAGGAAGCATCGACAATCGCGCATATTAAACACTTTGCAATATAGTAAATATCTGCTTTGACTGCAGCAATGCAGACCATAATAAATACATGCAGAGGCTTCTGAAAAATAAACAAAAGCAAGCTCTGTTACTAAAACCATGTTGCTGAATTGGAAAACAATAATACATCACAGTGGCTAAATGAAAAGTGGCTGTAAAAAGCCCGAGAGCAGGAAGTCTTCAGACTGTTCTTCTGTAAATGTCAATTGCTAGCTTGCTGTATGCACAGATATTCCTGCTGGGGAGCGGAGCACTGATAACTAATAAATCACCTCTTATTTCCCCAAAGTCTGCTTTGCTATAAATTAACTTTAAAGGGATGTTTGAGTTCACTCCAAATCTGGCTGGCACAGACAATGTGTTCCGGGGTATGGTGCAGCACTTTAGCATGGTTTGCTTTAGATTAATCTGTAGGAAGGACTAATACACCTTTCTTGCATTATTTACTACAGAGAGCAGCAAGGGTAAAAGTTTAAATCAGCCAAGACTAAACATGGTAAACAAAATCCATTTTTTTTGTTACCCTATGTACAGTGCATCTGGAAAGTATTCATAGCGCTTCACTATTTCCACATTGTTAACTCATCTTCCTCAAAATTCTACAAACAATACCCCGTTATGACAATGTGGAAAACGTTTTTTGGAAATCTTTGCAAATGTATTTAAAATCACATGTACTGTACATAAGCATTCACAGTCTTTACCATGATGCTTAAAATTGAGCTCAGGTGCATCCTGTTTCCGCTGATCATCCTTAAGACGTTTATACAACTTGATTGGAGTCCACCTGTGGTTAATTCAGTTGATTGGACAGGATTTAGAAAGGCACACACCTGTCTATATAAGGTCCCACAGTTAACAGTGCCAGTGCATGTCCGAGCACAAACCAAGCCATGAAGTCCAAGGAATTGTCTGTAGACCTCTGAGACAGGATTGTATCAAGGCACAGATCTGGGGGAAGGGTACTGAGAAATTTCTGCAGCATTGAAGGTCCCAATGAGCACAGTGGCCTCTATCATATATAAATGGAAGAAGTTTGAAACCAGCAGCTCCAGGACTCTTCATTGAGCGGGCCGCCCGGCCCAACGACACATGCCAGAAACCATCCCTACCATGAGAACACAGATATAGCCATTGGCAGTGATCACATGTAAAACATTTGACATGCTGGTTGCACCCAGATCGATGGATCGACTTGGGTACAATCAGCCTTTCCAATAGATGGTTCAAATCTCAGCCGGTCCCTACTGAACCATCCATGGCCGACTTAACAGCGTCAATTGATACACCCCCTCCCCCATCATCAACAGAGTGGTTGTCCATTTTACAAAAGAAGGGAAATAACCACAAAAGTAAATAACATTTTGTATTGAAAATATCTACACTTAATGTAGAATATTTAAATGACATTTTCTTCTTTTCCTCTAAACTTTACAAAGCTTAATATATTCAAGAAGTCCTAATTTATGAAACAATCCCAGCACAAGTATCCCCTCCAACTCCAGTCTTAGCCTCCAGCTGCTTTAACCTTTACCTAAGCTAATTTTCTACTTAGTGTTTCTTTATCTGCATCTACTGGTTGATCACAGTACTGATAATACTTTTACAGTACTTTCTGCGCTTGGTTCACCCCTCCCTCCCCCTCAATCGCCTTATCTGCAGTAATGAACTCTTTCAGACAAACAGCCAGCAAATTGCTCGGCTTCATCCTAATGATTATGAGGGACAGAGATGAAATTAATATGCAGATTCATATTCAGTTCAGTGCAGGAATACCTTCAGTATTGTTCAGAGAACAGCTATTGCAGCAGCTTAGGCTAAAACAATACCACAAGAACAAATCTTAAAAAAAATAAATATGTTTAAAAGACTCTATTCAGTCTACATTTTCTGCGCTAGATTCCATGGAATGTTATACAATTCATGCTTCCATTTCTTCATTTGTTTAACAGCGCCTTCTGAACTCTTTTATTGATATAGTGAAAGAAGCCGCTGTAAAGAAGGCAGTGAAGGTCAACGTGCCATAAAAGGACAGGATGGCAAAACAATATCATTCTTTTCCAGCACAATGGAATCTGCTATGCATGTGCTCAGGTTCAGTGATGAGGTGGTCTAGAAGGAAGATGATGTATCTTTCAGCAGCACTTGGAATTGAACACTGATGGTTATTAAAGTGATATTAAAGACGTGAATTAAAAATAAACAAAAAATAGGAGCAGCCCTGATCCTCCTTCTCGGCACTACTGCCCCCCCCCCCCCCTGCTCAGTGCCCCCAATGCAAGATGCTTGCTATGGCCGCATTGGTACGTGTTGCTCTTGAGCGGCTCCCTCTATGAAACACACAGCGCAGCTCAACCCGCCCCCCCCTCTCTTGTCTGGCTGTGATTGATAGCAGTGGGAGCCAATGCTCATCCAATGAGGAGAGAGAGAGATCCCCTAGAGCCGAAGCTCCTGTGCAAAGTGTTGGATTGAGAGGTAAAGGGGAGCAACACACAGAAGTTCTTTCAACTTCATGCATAGAATGTAGGTTGGGGGTCCCCTAGGAGATGTGGAATGCTGGGGGGTACCATTAGGGATTCAGAAGTATTAAAATGCAGATTTTTCCTGAGCAGTGGAGTTTGAATGGGGTACAACCCCAGAATCCCTAGTTAGACCTGGACAAAGGGTCCCAGGGTACAGGAACACCTGGGAAGATACACTGCTGTGTGCAGCAGCCGTAGAAAAATTGTGCAAAAAGATGCCAGAAACAAGGAGTTAAGCCCCGTACACACGTACCGATCGTCGGCCGAACGATCGGCCGTCTTTTGTCCAGGGCTGTCGTGTCTGTTGAAAACTGCAAAAGACTGCACACGAATTTTGTCGGCCAACAACAGCCGACTGCAGAAGTGATGTCATGTGATGGTTAACTTTCCGTGTGTTTTTTCTTTTCTGAGCATGCCCAGTCTTGCAAATCTGCTGTCTGTCGGCCGAAATCTGTACTGACTGGCGAACAATCGGCCGTTCTGGTGTTGGCCAACAAAAATTTTTATGCTTGCACGACAGATTCTGTTCGGCCGAAAATGCACTGTCGGAAGCATCATACTAACAAGCCTACAATCGGCCGATCGGTCGTCGGCCGAATATTTACTGCCGACAATCGGTACGTGTGTACGGGGTATTAGTCTGTGGGCTAAAAGAGGAGAAACTACCTAAAGACCCATCAGAATGCACAAACAGCCTCACCTTGTAGAATTAGGGGCAAACCTTCATGCCGAGGAAGGCTTGTCAAAGGATTTTGGTTAGCTGCCAAAACTCGCAGAGGGTGGGAGCCAAGCAGGAAGGACGTCAATGAGCAAATGGAGAAACAAAGGAACTTTTCTTAACAGAGATGGAGCAGCCTATAGACGGTGCAAATTTCTTTCCTGCAAGACAACCGTGATTATTGCTAGCAGCTACCAGCAGCCGCTTGTGATAATTGAAAGCAAATCTGGAAGCTGGTTGTAACCAAGTTGATCGATTACTTTGGTATATTCAGTCTGCCCAATAATGATTTGAATCTCAATTTGAACCGTGTATAGCCAGCTTTAGTCAATTTCCTTGGTTACTTCCGCTGAGGAAAATGGCTGCTTTTGTTGCTACTATCTAGAAGATATTCGAAGAGCTGATGTCCCCCAAAGGCCATGTGGAACAAAACATCTTTGCAAAAGGAGAATACCGCAGTATGACAGGAGACCCATGCAATAGCAAAGCCGGGAAGCTTAGCAGGATAGCACAATTGAATTAAAACAATTACGACCCTTTCTCCATGCTTCAATCGCGGGATCAATCGCAGTAGTAAAGGGATCTCTTTTAAGTGAATTAGACCAGCTAGCCATGGTTGGACAAGCTACAATCACAAACAGGATGTGATCTTTCAAAATTTAATTAAGTAGTCTCATGACAGAGCTATCACAATAAGAGCTGCAGACCAAAATTGGTCTGAATGTTTTGTTTTTTTAGAGAGGACACACAATCAATGGGTCCAAAGAGAACAACATCTGTCAGATTTAAACAGCAAAGTGGGGAAAAGAAGTGATGTTAGTAACAGATTGTTCCCAGCAGACCGCTAAACAAGACCATAAAGAACCCCCTTCATCCAAGAGCCAAGTGTAACTACAGTAAGTGCTGCATGAGAGCAACCCCACTTCTACTTACCATAAGTAGAAATAAAGGCCTACCAAAAAAAAAAAATTAAGTGTAAAAACCCAAATTATACTCAACTAGATGTACTACGATATCAAAGGCAAAGAGGTGCTCTGTAAATGCCCAGAAACAAATCCCCTGGTCACTTAGAAGCAATTTGGGTGAACCACTAATCAGTGAGAATCAGGGTAGGTGGTGCTGCGTGGGAACGGTTATAAATCAACAAGGAGAGACTTTAAACTCAGATTTACACAGCCTACAGAAAAGTGTAAATGAATAACCTGGTTAAAACCTGAAGTACAATAGCAAGATTCCCAAATGAGGCAGTTATGTGGGCCAACTACATATTTAAATGAGATGCACCATTCACATTGCCAGCATCCATTGTGGGGCAATGAGGTTTCTTACTCCAGCTTGATCTCAGACTGCCTATGCAAAGTATACTTAAAGTATATGTGAACTTCATTTATGAAATCTCACTGGCCAGGCTGGGAGACCTTAAGGATCTAAATTATCCAGTGCAAAACCGCAGCCGGCTGTTGCTTGTAGTTCCTCTGGATCTCGGCCCTTAGGAACAAACTAGGTAAAAAAAAAATCACAAACTTTCCCTGTTACAGCTAAGACCGAAGTCCCAGCAGGGAGCTAGGTCCTATTCCTAACACTAGGCAGAACAAAAGTGTTTTATGATAGCAGAGTCTGAGGGGTTATGCCTGCAGGGACAGCCCCTATAGGCGTGGTTACGTTTTTTTCCTGCCTAGTGCCTATTCCTAGAAGGAGGAGCATAACCCTATGAATCATGAAGATAAGGAGCTGTGTCTGTCGATGAACAATAGAGAAATAAGACCGCTATCTACAAGCAAACTGGTCTCCCTGCTGCTCTCTTCCCTCACATAATGGCTGAAATAGTTAATAATTTACTTGGTTTTCATGCATTATGGGAATGGGGAGGGTCTCTGAGGCTCTCTTTAAAAAGTGCTTCTAACCTCAAATGCTCATAATTGCTGCTAAACGCGCAAAAACTCGGTATGTAAAAATTGTTAAAAAACGCATGTTTTTTACAGTCGGTTTCCAGCTGGCAAGTTTCCAGCCTTCAGAGAAGGTTTTCAACTGCCTTGTCTACATGAGCCCTTATATTCTCCTTCCTCTGTAGGCGGGCTAGCTTGAAACACGGGTGCCACACTTTGGAAATGCATTGTGGCCTGCACCCTGGCCCTACTCCTCTCCTCACCTCCTGGTTTCTGGTGTGAGTGAGGAGACGCCGCTGGCTTGTTACCCAGGAGCAGGTCCCTGTCTGTGCCCTGCAGCTATGAACAGTCCGTTCTGACTGCCGAGAGCGGTACGTGCTGAATCACATTGATCATTGTGTAGCTGTTTATATGCGAGTGATCACTATTGAAGTACTACTTATGTACCCATACTCAACTGGCACCCTGCTCTTGTTCTTTTTGCATGCCCTTAAGTGAATCCTCATATCCTTGGCGTGGAGCTGCCAGTGTATAATATCTGTGTCCCTGCTGCCTTCACCTTCAATGCTCATCGGAAAATGGATTTATAAACTTTATTTTTCATATATCCTTTTAATATTTATACATTGATTTGTATCGATCTTTCACTGGTTGTTTCCGCTGCCATTTAGAGCGCTGAAAGTTCTTGTAGTTCATACCTCTATCCAATGGCCCTTAACAAATCTATAAATATCAACAATACTAATTTATCTGTGTATGAGATATATCCTGTAAGGTGCTACTGCTGCTTAACCCTCACGAATGAAAGCAACAGATTTGTTGAACAGTTTTGGTTT
The DNA here is from genome assembly GCF_965119305.1 of Pelophylax lessonae. Taxonomy (NCBI): domain Eukaryota; kingdom Metazoa; phylum Chordata; class Amphibia; order Anura; family Ranidae; genus Pelophylax; species Pelophylax lessonae. Next base: position 233,013,456 of record NC_138775.1, on the reverse strand, counting down.
TCATCGTACAGGATGTAGCAAAGTCCCTGCCAAGGATCTACAGAGTACACAGAAAGCCTCTTTATCCTACATTTTCTGTAACAATCAAAAATTGCAACAAAAGGGTAACGGTGCCATATTTAATGTAGTGAAGAAAAAAAATGTCCAAGAGGCTCTGGGACTTTCATGAGAGTTCTCCCCTATTCCATTAAAACATGGGTCACTCAGATACTGCTGGCCAGTAACTCTCCTGATCCAGCAATTAGCTTTCCTGAACAAGTAGATATTCTCATCTCAATGTACTTTTCTGTGCTTATCTGTAGGTCATTAAAGCTTTTACACAAATGTATTTTCCATTGATACAGGTTCACAAAGGAAAGCTCCATTTTTAGTTCATTCAAGGTTCATATTTTTACTGAAGGCATGCATAAGCCTTTTTTATGTCTGACTCATGTTCTAAATCACTGTTTTGGAAATGTCTACAAAAATGTTGGCAGCTTTCTTTCTTCCTGAGCTTGCAGCAAGGCTTTGTCCAAGTATAGTTTTCATATGTGATTCTTCGGTATAGCCTTCATATGCATCATAACTGTTTTATGTTATGTGTATTATTTCAGTTGTATGCACAATGGTACCTACTAACCATGAAGCATCTGATAATAAATTCCAAAAAATAAACATATTACACATTATCACTTACTGTCTGCAATTTCCATATGTTCATTTCTATGCGTGTGTGTGTATAGATATATATATATCTATACACACACCTATATTATGTGTATGTTATATTTGATGTTCTATGACTGTAAGACTTACGATTTTTTTCTTTCACCTTTAGATTTACATTAAATTGAGTTTCCCTGTAGCTCTGATGACCCCTGAAACGTGTTGGCCCTTTTTTTTTTTAGCACAAAAGTAATACATTATTTTGGACTCTTATCCTTTGGTCTGGTGCTCCTATTTGTGCATATTTCATGTAGCGTCTCAGCTACATCTTTTGTGGTAAAATAATAGATGGTCTTTTAAAGGATAAGTTCACCTTTTAGAAAAAGGTTAAAAAAATGTGCATTTTTTTTTCTACACTGGAGCCTGTAAAGAATTGCATTTGCGACTGTGTGCCCGTACCTCCGATATGGGCTGGCAGTTACTGAAATGCAGAAAGAATCAATGAACTACAAGGACACTCACTAGTGCTCTCATTGAGAACCACTAACCGATGGCCGTGGTGGCCGATGGTACTTGTAGTAAATTCATTCACAGTCTGTGAATGATAGGACAGCCGTGTAGGTGGAGTCCTCCACAGATGCACTTTTTACAAATTGTAACAGCAGGTGTGGGGAGATGGATCAAACACCCGCTGTCACAGGAAGGGAAGGATCAGGAGGAGAGGCGGCAGGAGCAGGTTACATGTTCCATCCTAAACATGGGTGGAACATGTAACATGTTCCAAAGGTGAACTTAAGGCCCGTACACAGGTAGTGATTGTCGGCCGTAAATATTCGGCCAACGTCCGATCGGCCGATTGTCGGCTTGTTAGTATGATGCTTCCAACAACCGACTGCGACTTTTCGGCCGAACAGAATCTGGTGTGCAGGCTTTAAAATTTTTGTTGGCCAACACCAGAACGGCCGATTGTTCCTCAGTCAGTACAGAATTCGGCCGACAAACAGCAGATGAGCAAGACTGGGCATGCTCAGAGAAGAAAAAACACACGGAAAGTTAAGCATCACATGACATCACTTCTGCATTCGGCTGTTGTTGGCCGACAAAATTCGTGTGCAGTCTTTAGCACTTTTCAACCGACAGGACCGCACCGGACAAAAGACGGCCGATCGTTCGGCCGACAATCGGTACGTGTGTACGGGGCTTTAGACTTATCTGTAGGATATAAAGATCCCAGGATAAGGGTGAACCAAGTGTTATGACATGCATTACAAATACCTGTAAACAAAAGATTCAGTAAGCTTTGAAAAAACAGTATGCCCCACAGAAAGCAGCCAGAAATCAACTGTGAACCCCCCCCCCCCCCAAGTCTTTAGGAAATGTTTAAAAAAAAGCTGGCAACAAAGCATTTATTGGTTCTCAAAGTTCAAATCTAAGGATGTCTGTCTGGGTTGATAACGTATAGATAAATAGAATAGACATATTTACAATCTGGGGTTATTTAAAATGTAGTATGTTTCACAATAAGTAGTCTGTATAACCCTTCCTCATTCTATGCAGAACACAATAATAAGGAGTATCTAGGCACAGTACAGTAGTTATAAGACGACTTACCCCATCAGGAAGAGCTCTCCAACATACAGCACTAACAAACTCATTGGTGTCGTCTTCTTTGCGATCTTTGTCCAATACACTCTTTACTGTGTCAAACTTGAAAGTCAGCAGGGTCTTTGAGAGGCCCTTATAGTACAGGTAGAGGGAATTGTTTTCACTTCCTAATCAAAGAAAATACATATTTTAGTTCTAATTAACTAACCTTTTTTTAAATGGTAATAACAAGATTAACCACTTGCCAATTGGGCATTTTCAGTCACTTATTGTTTACAAGTTTAAATGAGTATTTTTTTGCTAGAAAATTACTTAGAACCCCCAAAAATTAAAATTTTTTTTCAAGCAGAGATGCATTTGTACAGCAAATGGCAAAATGCTTTTTTTTTTATCCTAATGCAGGGAAGGCATTAGAGTAAAAAAAAAAAAAAAAATGTTTTACCTTTAGAACCACTTTAAGCATAGTAGCTGTAAAAGCGGCTGCTGTAACAAAAAATGTATAACAGCGTTTTAAAACCTTGTTCAGAATAGACAGATACAAAGTAACATTGTTCCTTTTCCAACCACAAGTTGCAGGAAAGAATCAATTGACTCCCCCATAAACAAAGTCAGTGTGGATGGGGAAATCCCTCCAGTGGAGCTTCTCCTGCAGTGATTATTGCTAGTAGTTATAATAGCAGCTAGCAATAATTGCACATAAAATCCCACAGGCTGGTTGTACCCAAGCTGACTGATCAGATACATGGTTCTAATCTTGGCCTGTCCCTGCTGAACCGGACAAGATTCGAACCATCTATGGCCGAAGTTAGTCTGAGCAACCATGACTATTTCACTGTAAATTTGCAGGAAATGCACCCAAGTGGACACTTTAGGAGAAAGATAACACTGCATCAATACATTTTCTATTTAATAGCGAAGACCAGCAAATGATTAATTACTATGCACAGCTCTCCAAGGAAATTGTGGTAAAACACTGAAATTATCAGGGGGAAGTGTAAAATGAGAGCATAGTGAAGCAGAAAATTGAATAAGATACTGACCACAGGCAATATAATCTCCATTTGATGCTAAACCGACAAAATTCTTTTCATTGATATGACCCTTGAAGGAGCGCAGGCAATGTGGTCTGGAGACGTTCCACAGCTTCAGCTGGCTGTCCGTTGATCTAAAGATTTCGGAAGCAAACAGAAGTGTAATGCCAGATTAGAAACAGAAAGACTTTCTATAAAGTATTTTACAGTGCCTTGCAAAAGTATTCACACCCTTTGCATTTTTTTTGCGTTTTGTTGCCTCACAACTTGGAATTAACATGGATTGTTTGAGGATTTGCATCATTTAATTTATAGAACATGTCCACAACTTTGAAGATGTGTTTTTTTTATTGTGGGCCTTTTAAAAAAAGGTGTGTGAATATGTAATGACCGATCATGCGACACTTAGATTGCACACAGGTGGACATCATTTCACTAATTATGTGACTTCTGAAGGTAATTGGTTGCACCAAAGCTTTTTATGGGGTTCATAATAAAGGGGGTGAATACATACGCACATGACAATTTTCTGTTTTCTATTTCTAAGAAATAGTTTTATGTATATATTTTTCTCATTTCTCTTCACCAACTTAGACTATTATGTTCTGATCCATCACATAAAATTCAGATTAACAAAACATTGAACTTAAGGCTGTAATGTAACAAAATAGGTAAAAAGGCAAGGGGGTGAATACTTTTGCAAGGCACTGTATATGGGAATAATTTACTGAGAGATGTATAATGTACACCAGGATTGAAAAACTTATTTCAAAAAGGTACAGTCAAGTGTTAAAGAAGCACTCCAGCTTTTTCTGCAATATTCAGCTTCAATACTGACATTTCCTCCACAGTACTCTGACACAGTCTCCACAGTTTCTGACAGTCAACATTCTCATGAGCAACATTACCGCAGGCTATGTACAGCCCATAGATTAGGTCACTACTACTTTCACAAGATAATAACTGGGTCTGCAAAGACATTTAGTGTTTATGTTATTTTTTGGATATCGGCGAATAAACAGTTGGGTCCATATATTTTTGGACACAGGCACAATTTTAGCTTCTTTCAGGTATTACAGAAACATATTCAAGCTATAGTTATATAATGGATACGCGCTGAAAGCGCACACACTTTAATTTGAGGGTATGTACAACCTAAGCGGAGGAAGGGTTTAGGAATTACAGCTCTTGGGAAAAGCCATTCCCCTTTTTTTCAAGGGACTAAAAGTAATTGGACAATTGAATCAAAAGCGGTTTCATGGCCAGGTGTGGGTTACTCTCATTATTTCTTCATCAAGTAGGTAAAAGGTCTTGAGTTGATTCTAAGTTTTGGTATTTGCATTTTGAATCTATTGCGGTGAACCTACATCATGTGTTCAAAGGAGCTGTCCATGCAAGTGAAACAGGACATTGTAATGCTTCAAAAACAAAAACAAATCTATCAGAGAGATAGCAGCAACATTGGGAGTCACCAAATCAACAGTTTAGTACATTCTGGTGAGCTCAGCAACATAAAAAGGCCTGGATGTCCACGGAAGACAACAGTGGTGGATAATCGCAGGATCCTCTATATGGTGAAGACAAGTGAAGGGGACACTCCAAGAGGTGGGCGTATAATTGTCAAAGTCTACAATCAAGAGAAGATTTAACGAGAGCAAACACAGAGGGTTCAACACAAGGTGCAAACCATTCATAAGCCTGAAGAATAGAAAAGCCAGATTAGACTTTGCCAAAAAAAAATCTAAAAAAGCCAGACCAGTTCTGGAAAAAGCATTCTTTGGACAGATACAACTAAGGTTAACCACTTGCCGACTGCTCACAGTATATTTACTGCGGCAGTCAGCCCCTCACAGGCAGAGCGATGTAGGTCTACGTCGCTACCAAAAAGGACAGATCCTGCACATGCTGATATACAACAAGTACAAAGAGGAGTACTTCACCAGCCCATGGCGCTGTCCATGTGTTCACCTCCTTTGTTTGTATGTTTTATAGCTGAAATGTCCTGGTTGCTGCTGCTCCTCTCTCACTCCACTGGGGGGGGGGGGGGGGGGGGGCGGATCAAAACAATTCAAATCTTTAAAGAAAAGCGCACGCAACCTCGGGCAATAATGCTTTAATAAAGGACAATAACACAGTACATTGGAATTGCACTCACACTTTTCCTTTAAGACAATCGCTTTACAGCATTCCAACAGGAGCTACTCGGAATGCTGTAAAGCGATTGTCTTAAAGGAAAAGTGTGAGTGCAATTCCAATGTACTGTGTTGTTGTCCTTTATTAAAGCGTTATTGCCCGAGGTTGCGTGCGCTTTTCTTTACAGATTTGAAAGGTCTACGTCGCTAGCCTGTGAGGCTCTGGGGAGCGAGCGTGCTCCCGCGCGGTCACGGACCCCCCCGCGCGTGTGACCGGCGGACCCGATGTCCGCTGGTCACTCGGCGATCGTCAGTGGAGAGGGAGAAAGGCAAGCGGCTAGTGTAAACAAGCCGCCTGTCATTCTCCCCTGTGTAGAAACAATGATCATACGGTGCTACTATGTAGGACCGTTGATCATTGTTCCTACACCTCAAGCCACAGCCAATCACAGTAAGAATCACGCCCCTAGGGACACACACCACCCCTCCCTCTCAAATAAACTTAACCCCTTCACTGCCCGTGTAATTTTACAGTAACAGTGCATATGTATAGCACTGATTACTGTAGAAATGTCACTGGTAACCCCAAAAGTGTCAAAAATGTCAGTCAAGGGCCCGATCTGTCCGCCGCAATGTGGCAAAAAAAAAAAAAAAACGCAGATCGCCGCCATTACGCGTTAAAAAAAAAAAAACAACAAAAATAACAAAAATCTTTTCCTTTGTTAGTAAACGCGATAACTTTTGCGCAAACCAATCAAAATACGCTTTTTGCGATTTTTTTTACCAAACATATGTAGCATAAAACAAATTGGCCGAAAATGTTAAAAAATTTTGATTTTTACATTTTTTTTGGGGGAATTTCATATAAAAAAATGTGAAAAATATTGTTATTTTTGCAAAATTGACGCTATTTTTTTGTTTATAGCGCATGATCAAAAAAAAAAAAAAAAATCGCACAGGTGATCAAATACCACCAAAAGAAAGCTCTGTTTGTGGGGAAAAAAGGACGTCAAATTTGTTTAGGTACAGCGTCGCACGACCGCGGAATTGTCCGTTAAAGTCACGCAGTGCCGAATCGCAAAATACCCCCTCGTCAGGAAGGGGGTAAAATCTTCCGGGGCTTAAGTGGTTAATCTGTACCAGAATGACTGGACGAAAAAAGTGTGGAGAAGACTTGGAACAGCTCATGATCCAAAGCACACATCATCTGTAAAACGTGGTGAGGCAGTGTGATGGCATGGGCATGCATAGCTTCCAGCCACACTGGGTCATTGGTGTGTATTGATGACGTGACAGAAGACAGAAGCAGCCGGATGAATTCTGCAGTGTTTAGAGATATACTGTCAGCCCAGATTGAGCTAAATACAGCAAAGTTGATTGGACAGCGCTTCACAGTACAGATGAACGATGATTTTAAAAAACACACTGCAAAAGCAACACAGGAGCTTTTGAAGGAAAAAAATAGACTATTCTGCAATAGCCGAGTCAATCACCTGATCTCATCCCAATTGAACACGCATTTCACTTGTTGAAGGCAAAACTAAAGGCAGAAAGGCCCACAAAGAACTGAAGACAGCTGCAGTTAGAGCCTGGCAAAGCATCAGAAAAGAGTACACCCAGTCTTTGATCATTTCCATGGGTTGCAGACTTCAGGCAGTCATTGCGGGCAAAGGATTCTCAACAAAATATTAAAAATTAACATTTTATTTATGATTATATTTATTTGTCCAATTACATTTGAGCCCCTGGAAATGGGGGGACTGTGTATAAAAATAGTTAATAAAATTGTTTTTGATTGTTTTGTTTTAATTTTATTCTGGTGGCATACAGAGACAAAAGTATGAAAATTTTGCATGTGCCCAAATATAAATGGCCTGAACTGTATCTGAATTCTATTTTTTGTGGCCAAAGTTCAGCTTTAAAGTGGTTGTAACCCTAAAAAAAAAAAAAAAACAAATAAAAAAAATTCTCCTGTCCCCTTAAAGCATGAGATCTAGCACAGTGCTTTTGCCATGTCACTTGTCCCTTTCTATGTTGTACAATACCTGGCTGATTCTGCCTGTTCCTGTCTTCCCCTCTGTAAACCGACTACATTTATCATGGCTCCTGAGCTCTGATAGCGTGGTCAGTTTATGTGCCTCTGTCATCCAGCTATCTCCTCAGCATTTCTGCATCTCCCCCTCCCTCTCTCCCTTGTAGGAAAAGAAATAGCCGCACATCCAGGGATTCCAATAGGTTTCAAATACCTTTATTTTCAAAAAGTTGCAAGTGATGACACCAAAGACACCAGCATGAAGTCTCGTAGACGCGTTTCACACATACATCTTGTGCTTAACCATTATCTCTCCCTGTCAGTTCCATAGTCTGTGAGAGAGCCAATCTCCTCCCCCGCCCCCTCCCTCTCCTGCCTGTGTAATTCTATTCCCTGAAGCTGCTTCGGGGCTTGTAAAGTAAAGACACATGTCCTAATTACTTTGATCCTCTCTCCTTAGGTTCATGTTCAGTCCAGTATGTGTGTTTTCCTAAAATTATAATGCTAAACACCTTCTTTGTAGTGACCTGCTATGCTGTCATGTGACCTCCCTCTGCCAGCTTGCATTCGTCAGTGGGAAATCTCAGCCCCTCCCACTGTACTTTTAAATCGGGAAGGAAAGCAGAGTGAGGTCACATGACAGCACAGCAGGGCTCTGCAAAGTATTTAGCATTATAATTCTAGGAAAACATACACACTGTTCTGAACAGGGGCCTAAAACAGAAAAAGTAATACATGTGACTTTACAACCACTTTAACAGAAGACCATATAAAAGAAATTACTGCACAAATTCAATAAATGGTTAGCAAATCTGATCAAAATTATTAGTTACCAATTTTTTTTGCAGCACCCATTTCTATCAGTGGGTCTCTACTCATTGTAACTTGGTGACCATAAAAGGAAATGAGGTAAAATATGGCGAATAGGGACATAACCGTAATAAACACCTGACATGTTCTACTTATTCTACTCAAAACAAACCTTTTGACGCAGAAATCCATTTTAGGAATGACCCTCAAAGCAGTATTAAACCCAAAAGCAAAAGTTTATTTTATTGTAGCTTAGAAATTCCTAGATTTGATGGTTGTGATGTTGTATGTATTAGACCCTGTTCACACCTTAGCGATTATCTGCTTGAAACTCAAACACTCGGGTGGTCAGTCTACCATTAACAGACAGTTACCAAGTGGTGCCAAGCAGACACTTCCGCTTGCATGGTGGGAGATGGGGACGTAAGGTTGGTCAGTGTGAAGCGGCTCACTAATAAATAGTTAGAGGTCAACCGAGACTTGGGACTCCTCAAGTTCCAAACATAGGATCTTTGCGGCTCCAGGGAACCAAGCTTTCATTTGAGCTAGGGACGTTGCCAAGTAGTAATCTTTTATATGTACATGCCCCACACCTCCCACCCTTCTGTGCAGAAACAACTTACTAAATGCACACCTGGCTTTCCTCCCTTGTCACAAGTACCTGTTTAGTAGGGTTTGAGCTTTGAGGAAAAAGGAATTGGGCACAGGGATGGGCAGAGTGAGAAACAGGTAAAGTAATTGGGGGGAGAAGAATCTTAAAGGAAGCTAGCCTACCAGACCACAAGAGATCAGTTTTGGCCATTGCCTTCAGTTTGTAATTCATAGTGGTTAAGAAGGGCATATAATTAGCAGTAGCCAGGTCCTTCACGTTCGGTGTTATGGTAACGCCTAAGTATTTGATTCCATCTGATCCCCAGACATAGCGGAAGGAAGCAGCTAGTTTTCGTCTTACAGTGGGTGGGACCCCTACTAGATCCAGTATAAGGGACTTGGATTAATTTACCTTGTAATAAGACACTTGATTAAACAGATTTAGTTAATTGTATCGAAGCCAGGGAGGATTACACATTGGTTAGCATCAAAATTACGTCATCCGCGAACAGACTAATTTTGTGGTGTCTACCTCGGATCTGGAAGCCAGAAATATCAGGGTGAGGGTGGATTAACATGGCTAGGGGTTCCATCAAAAAATATGAGTGGGGACATCCTTGGCGTGTAAGTGTAAATATTGAAAGGGGAGGAGAGAGCTCCAGAGGTATACACTTGAGCCGAAGGGGAGGAATAAAGGGCAAGTATTGCTGGAAAAAATGGATCCACTAAAACCAAAAGCGGTGAGTGTGGGCAAGATATGTCCAATTCACTCTATCGTTCCTATCGGCGTTCCCCGAGCACTGGCAAGATGCATGATATTAACCATACATCTGGTGGTATCTGAAGCTTGTCTATTTATAGTAAAGCCAGATTGGTTGGGGTGTATGAGGAGGGGGAAAATATCAGTCAGCCTACCGGCTATGAGTTTGGCATACAGTTTGATATCATTATTCAAAAGCGAAAATCATCTGAAATTTTGCGTGGTCATGGGATCCTTCCTTGGCTTGGGCAAAGGCACAATTAGCGTAGTAAGCATCTCTGGAGGGAAGTTAGAAGAGGCAGCCACAGCGTTGAACACTTTTTCCAGGTGGGGGGGTAAGTAAAGCGTGAAAGGCCTTGTAATAATCACCTGTAAAGAGGTCTGGGCCTGGGGATTTATTATTGGAAAGAGATAGTATAGCCTTAGTAATCTCAACGGTGGTGAAGGGCGCATTTAAAAACTCCAAGTGGTGCGGGGAAACCTGAGGCAGATCGATTTTTGCCAAGAAGTCCGCAATAAGGGCACTCGTAGGCTGAACGTTATAAGGATCAGAGTATAAGTTGTACAAAGAGCCATAAGTAGGCACTGAAGGCATCCACTATAGCCTGAGGATTAAACAATTTGGCATTGGATTTAGGGTGAAGGATAAACGGAATTCTCTTTTTATAGCGAATACCCCCAAAACGGTTGGTTAATAATTTGCCGGCTTTGTTACCGCTAGTGTAATGCCTTCCCAAAATCAATAAGTAAAAGTTTGTGGAGTTCTAGGCGGAGTTGGGCTAATTTACGGGATAGGTGGGGAGAAGGGGAGCTCTTGTTTTGAGTGTTGAGTGCGTGGATGTCATTTGTGAGATCTGTAAACCGCTGCCTCTTCCCCCTTGCCCCCATTTGAATGAGAATGCCACGCATAAATGTCTTATGGGCATTTCATAGTATAAACGGATCGCACCTGGTGAGAGCGCATCTTCCAGTTCCAGTGTGATGGAGGCATGATCCGACCAAGTAATTGTAATGATTGTGGAGGACACTACCTTGGTCAGCAGCCAACTATCCACCAAGAAAAGATCTATTCTCGAATATGAGCAATGGGGAGCGGAGAAGAAAGTAAAGTCTCTCTAGGTGGCGTGTAAGCACCTGCACACATCATACAGTTCATGCTTGTGAATAAGGGAATTAAGATGGGCAGGCTTTTTGGACGAGGGGGAAGTAGAGTCAAAGGTAGGGTCAGGCGCCATGTTAAAATCTCCACAGATCACCACGCAACCCTGGCGGATTTTATGAAGTTTTCGAAGGAGCCAAGTCAAGAATCTCAGCTGATGGGTGTTTGGGGCATTCACGAGGGTGTACTTGATATCACAGATGACAATAATATAACGGCCTTGATCATCTGTTATTTCTTGGTGAAGAGTGAATGAAACCATGTCTCTAACAGCCACCAAGACTCCCCTAGCCTTAGAGTCCGCATTAGCAGTAAACACGTAAGGGAAGCTGCAGTGGGTGCACTGAGGGTGCTTAGGTTTGGAAAAATGCGTCTCTTGCACGCACAAGATGTCGCATCTATGCAAGGCAGCCTCCTGCCACATCGACCTGCGCTTGACCGGGTGGTTCAAGCCCCTGGCGTTGACTGAGAGTATCCTCACTCCGATGTATTATCAGTGGGTTTAGTGCATGTAGCAAGATTATGCATAGTGTACTCACAGATTGTAGTAGATGGTCTTCGGAAGGTTTATGAAGCGTATATTGCCAAAGGTTTGCAAAAAACGGAAGATTAGAGTGATGGGAAGCAAATGGGGATCTGTCCCTTGCAGCGGTCATTCATTTTTCTTTGATATGGAAGAAATGAAGCCGCAGGATTACGTCCCTCGGGACATTGTCAGGCAGGTAGGACGGCTTGGGAAGGCGATGGATCCTATCAATGGTCACATCCAGTGCTGTAGCGTCAGGAAGAAGAGATTGGAACAAAGTAGTAGCAAATGTGCGGAGTTCCTCTTTCGGGACCCCCCCTATTTTCAAATTGTTGCATCTTGCCCTTCCTCCATGTCTGCCATTTTGGCTTTCAATCTGTCCAGTTCATCCTCTCTGCTGCACATCAATCAACTCATTAATAGTAGCCAATTCCCCCATTTTTGTTTCAATATGCTCCACTCTATGTTTAACTGCCTGAAGATCTTTACCAAATCTATGCATACATGAGGCCAAGTCAGTTTTCAAGGAGCTTCTAAGGGACATGAGCATGTCCTTTAAGACTGTATCCAGCACTGGTTGGTTAGTGGTGGGGAAGTTAATGGGGAGTTAATATCCCTTGCAGGACTCACCTCCATGCTGCCATGTGTCTCCTCCATGCAGAATCTGGAGGTGTCCGGGCTCCCAGAGGTTGGAGTGGAGCTGTAGGGAGGTTGATGTTCCAGCAGGTGAGCCTCGTTATGTCCTGGGGAGCCAGCCCGTACGGGGCGGGGAGGAGAGGGGTCGGACGGCTGCTGGAGCTGACCGGCGCCATCTTGGCTGGAAACATGCGGCAGAGGAGAGGAGGCGGCCTTTAGTTTCCTGCGGTTTGCCAGCCTTCTTCCTCTTCTTAGATAGGTTCCCCGGTATCTTCGGAGGTAAGTCGTCCGGTTTTAGTGAAGATGGGGCCAGCTGATAGACGGGATGGAGCCGGATTTTCCCCGTGGACGGTGGAGCACTGTCCCTACACGTCCAGCTTGGCTGGCCATGCCCCCCATTCCAGGTCACTATTTATTAACTTTGCCCATTGTGGTATGGTCAGGGACACCAGAGTAATCATGAAGATTGGTTTTAATATTGAGCCCGCTATCACATGTAAGTGGTAGGACAGAGACTCAATCCTTCTATCCACAGGGTCTGTGGACCACAGATTTGTTCAGTCTGGAGATTGGATGGTTCACCTTCGGTGGAATGGTCCATTTTGTGTCCGCAAATGGATAGCACCTCTTAAACGCTTCGGCACCACTAACATCTATATGAGGCACCCCTATTGGTCAGACAATTTTGTCAAAAAGTTCCGGACAAGGGAAAACCTTGCTCGATTTCTGGGATTTGCGAGTGCCAGAAGACACCTGCGTCCCTGATGCTGACACTATAAGTGCCTCCACCAGCACATTTTCCCACGCGGCTGCAGACGAAGATATGTTGTCCTCGCCATCCGAGTGCGATGCCGCAGAACCCTCAGGGTAACCTGCATCCGGGGCAGCCATATCTACCTCAGAATCTGAGGATACAGGAGAGGCAGGGAAGGGCATAAGGCGATTTTTACTAGCGGTATTTTTTAAGATCAAATCCACATTTGACACCTGGTTTTCCAAAACCGCCATTAAGGCAGACAGGGATTGTGACCCGGAGGTCCCCGCAACCATAAGGAGGGGATCTGTAGGTGAAACTTGTTCCTGGGGCTCCATATGAACCCTGGAATAGAGAAGTGTCCCCTTAACTGAAAAAAACAGACCCACACCGCTGCACCAGTGGTACTAAAATTCACAGCCACTAGCACTGCAGATAGCAGGGTGAGAGAGGGAGACTTACAAAAACCCCAATAGACATACCCCCACCTGCTATGGAGGAGCATAGGATCAGTCTGACTGTGCAGAGAAACAATCTTTACAGGAAGAGGAACCTGGGTCATCACTAGAGTAAAGGCCTAGCTGCTCCCTACTGTCCAGCGCTCGCGGACTCAGAAAATGGCAATGCATTCCTATGGGGAAATCACAACAAATTGACCGCCCATGCATTTCAATGGGAACTTCTGAAAAATGGAGCTTAACGATTGTACAGGAAAATGGTGGCCCCCTCAGCGCGCCTTGCGGTCTTCAGGACCCTCTGAGAGGTCAAACAATCTAGTAGCATCAGGGGGTCCCCACCAGGATTAACCTTCCCCCAGCGGATCTGCTATAGCGGCAGCAGCGTGTCCCCCCACCCCCCCCAGGACCCCCGTGGCTGACTGAGGTAGGGACCTCTATGATGGTGGGGAGGAAGGCCCTGGGGAGAATGGGGGGTATCCGAGGGTCCGAATGGTTTCCCAGGAAGAATGGGGGGTACCAGAGGGTCCGATCTTCCCAGGGAGGAGCCCACATCCACCCCGAAACTGTCAGAGCTATGGGGGACACTACTCACCGTACCAACGACATTCAGGTGGGTGCCACTTCAGATAAACTCTCTCTCTCCACTCAGGGTGGGGGTGCGGACGGCCAAGGGGCACACTGCGACTAAGGCCGAACCAGGTCGTGTGTGTCTCGACGAGGTGTTTCAATCGTGGGCCAGCCCTGTCCATTGGGGCTCTGTCGCGACAAGGCCTAGCACGGGGCTATAACCTGCACACGCTCGCTGGCCGGACTGGGAGACCTTAAGGATCTAGGATATCCAATCCAAAACCCAGTCCAGCTGTTAAATGCAGTTCTCTCAGGAACATAACTAGCTAAAAAATGTAAGTTTTAACAAAGGATCCCTTTAAAATAAAAAAAGCAAGCTAAGACTGAAGTCCCAGCCGGAAACTAGGTCCTACTCTTAAACTAGGCAGAAACCAACTGAATCCTATAGCAGAGTGAGTGGGCGTATGCTTGCAGGGACTGTCTCATAGGCATGGTAAAGTTTTAACCTGCCTAGTGTCCTACTCCTGTAGGGGGCAACATAACCCAATGGTTAAGCAGAACATGGAGCTGCGTCTGTCAATGAACAACGGAGGAAAAAATGGTTTGCTGTAAAATGTGAGGTGAAGTTTGGCTTAAATTTGTTAAGTGTACCCAAACGTGACCGCTGTGATTGGCTGTCACAGCAGCCACATGGTCGAAAAGCTCCCGATCACTAGTATGCAACTGGAGCTTTCCTGTTACTGCAGACTACTGTGCTGAGAGTGTGTGTACAGCACGGTAAGTGGTTTAAACAGGGCCGCATATATGCGGCCACTTTGCGTGAAGCCCCTCTAAGAGGCCGCATATATATGCGTTTGGCTGGCATGAAAAGGTTAATGATTGGCAAGTCGCAATATAATACATTTCTGGTTTTGGGTTTAATACCACTTTAAAGCACAGTGTTAACCTTAAATCTACTTACGCAGAAACAATTTCTTCCCCATTCACAAATTTGGCGTAAGAGACAGCTTTGCGATGCCCTTTGAACACCATGATCGGCTGCTTAGTGTTGCGGAGGTCGTAGTAATGTACACAGTGATCTAGGAAAAAAAACAAGTACGGGTTAAATAAATAAATAAAATAACGTACATGAAAGATTACAGTTTTGTGTGGAAATATGAAGCCCCAACAAGATACAGGTCACATTCTTGCCGTAATGTATTAAAAATGTTGCAAAGACATTGATTTTTGTTAGTGTGCATTCATTTTTTATGTAAAATCCGTAAAACAACAAATCAAAATTAGCACACGTTGGCAATACGCGTTATTGGATAATTTGTTACAAAGACACAGGCCACATAGGCTATTTAGCAGAGATTGATTGCAGGAATGAGAAAACGGGGTCGTGTTACTCGGAGACCAGTCTCTTGGACGCTGTCCTGCGCACTGCAATGATTGGGATCATGGACCAAATCTCTTTGCAGTACAGGGAGCACTAATCTTCTCCATCCCCAGCAAGCAGTAAAGTGACCTATGTCTGATGAGCTGGTCCAGAATAGCTGCGTCTTTATGTAGCCTATTACTGCCTGTCATTTTCTGACAATAAGAAAGTTTTGACAGCTTCAGTGTGGAGGAAATAACCAGTAAGGTGATTTTGGTTTTTCTCTACATTTAAAGCTCAGCTCTTTTCAGCTGATAAATATTAGGGCAAGGAAAATTGTTAAAGCTGAAATCCAGGATAAGCAAATATTGTCTAAATTAAACAAGCATATGTATTGTTACTTGGATCTTCCTGTCCCTTGCGTATTTCTGTGTAGTAATCCAATGTGAAAGTTTGCCTCTGTGCAGGAGCTTCCTGTACTAAAGACCAGTTACAGCTGCTCTCTCCTTGTGCAGGGCGACTGGTCCCATCTCCGCTACCCCCCCCCTCTCTCGTTTTCTGCAGGGAGCTTGTAGTGGGTGTGCCTTCTGGGACCTTCCTGTTACTTTGCCATCAGTGTGCTATCTGCACAGATGATCTGCAGCACATTACTGTCATTACTACTTTTACATGAAAAAAACTTGGTTTGGAAAGACATTTGCTGCATTCTAGGTGGATTTATATCCTTTTTTCAAAACCTTTTAAATGGGTATTGAGAAATATATTTAAATTATAAATTCTGTGCCCAGGGTTCAGCTTTAAAAACAAATTTCATTTCTAACACTATTTATCAACTGTTCAGAACTTACATAATACATTAAAAACTGAATTTTTGTAAATTTTTGTAAAATCTCACCTTATCCAAGTGAATCACCAAATACGGAGACCTGCAGGACAAGGCCGCCAGCTCCGACACTCTGCGAGCCGAAGTGATCGCCACCAAAAAAGCGACCTTCTTGGACAACACGGGCAACGAGATCTCCCTGATCTTTTCAAAAGGAGCATGTTGCAACACGGACAGAACGAGGTTCAAGTCCCATGGAGGCAAAGGCTCCCTCCTAGGAGGGACCAGGTGTCGCACCCCTTGAACAAAGGTGCTAACCAAGGAGTTAGACGCCACAGGACGTTGAAAAAGAACGGCCAGCGCAGAAATCTGACCCTTAATCGTGGCCAACGCCAAACGCTGGTCCACACCCGTTTGAAGGAAAGACAACACTCTAGACACCGAGTATGAGCGAGGGGAAAACCCCCTGGACTCAGACCAGGCAAAATAGGCCTTCCAAGTACGGTAGTAAACCTTCCCCGAGGAGGTCTTTCTAGCGTTGATCAAAGTGTGAATGACCTCAGGGGAGAGACCCCTATCCCTCAGGACCTCGGTTTCAACAGCCAGGCCGTCAAAGCCAGCAACTGTAAAGCAGGATGGAATACCGGTCCTTGAGACAGAAGATCTTCTCGAAGAGGCAGACGCCATGGAGCGTCGACCGCCAGATTCACGAGGTCTGCGTACCAAGACCGGCGAGGCCAGTCTGGCGCCCCCAGAATCACCGTGAGCGGTTCCGAGGACAACCTGCGAAGGAACCTGGATAGCAGCTGAATCGGTGGGAATGCATACATCAGGCGATATTGATGCCACGGAGCCACCAACGCGTCCGACGCGTCTGCCCGAGGATTGCGCGTCCTTGCCACGAACCTTCCCACCTTGTTGTTCAGACGAGACGCGAACAGGTCCACATCCGGAAGACCCCACTTTGCGCACAACATCTGGAAGACAGCCGGGTGGAGTGACCATTCCCCCTGGTCCAGGGTCTGGCGACTCAGATAATCCGCCTGCCAGTTCTCCACCCCCGGAATGTGAACTGCCGATATCGCCGGGACGTGCGTCTCGGCCCAAGATAGAATGTTGGCCACCTCCCGAGCCGCTCGGGCACTCCTGGTGCCCCCTTGGTGGTTGATGTAGGCCACCGCTGTGGCATTGTCTGTCTGCACGCGAACCGGACGGCCCTGAAGCCTGTCCGTCCAACACCGAAGGCAGAGATTTATCGCCCGCAATTCCAGAATGTTGATCGGAAGGGAGGATTCCCCCTCCGACCAAGTCCCCTGGGCGGACAGAACGCCCAGAACACCACCCCAGCCCGACAGGCTGGCATCCGTGGTCATCAACGTCCACGAAAGAGGGCGAAAAGACTTGACCCCCGACACCGCCGGGGATTGTAGCCACCACAGAAGATCCCTTCTGGTGCGAGGACTCAACGAGATCTGAAGATCCAGAGATTGAGGTCGCCCGTCCCACCTGGACAGGATCTCCGTGTGAAACTGTGCAAAGGGAATCGCCTCGAAGGCCGAGACCATCAATCCCAGACACCGCATGCTCGACCGGAGGGACGAGCACGGAACGTCCCTGATGGACCTGACTTCTTCCTGAAGTGTCCTGAGCTTGTCTTCCGGCAGGAAGACCTTCGCCTGAACAGAGTCCAGAATCATTCCCAGGTAGGGAAGACAGACCGACGGACACAGCGTCGATTTTGGAAAGTTTATCGTCCAACCAAACTCCTGCAGAGTTTGCATCGTGACGGACAGGTCTTTCACCAGACCCTGACTAAAGATAGTAAAGATAGAGAAAAACACTCAAATAAAATCAAAAAGAAGATAAAGGCTGAGACAAAAAGCCCCAGCACAGAAACAGCCTGCTACTCCTGATAGCTAGACAATGAAACTGAGGTATGGATACAGGAAGCAGGAGGGTATTGACTGAGGGGACCACCCCCTGGGGGTGGGATATGCTAAAAGCTTTAATATTGACATATTCTGTTGCCTAGCTACTCCTACGGAGCAAAGGTCAATTACCCCATTGTGACGAATATGGAGAGGCGGCGACTGTCGGAGGACGTAAGAGAAATAATCATATCTTCTCAGGAACGTTTAATGAGGAGCTTCAGTCTCCCCACAAATAAATTAAAAGTCAGCAGCTACAAACACGATAGCTGCTAACTTTTAAAAAGGACACTCACCTGTTCAGGGATCCAGCGCTGTCCCCACCCAAGTGATTCTTCAATAGGCTTCGGGGTCCAGGTGCATGCATCTTAACTAAAGGAACCCGGCTGTGAAGCCGCAAAGCTTCGCACTGCATATGTGTTAGCCACGTTGCGCTGCGTGGATGGTCCCGCAGTCTTCTTGGACCTGCAATGTGTCAAAAGTGGCTGCAGGGTAAAGGTGTGCAAGGTGAACCTCTACTTAAGAGTGCCTAAGCGATCCTGGCGGATGTGGGAGCAGGTTTTAAGCGGCTGTTAAACCAAGTTCCCACTCCCAAAGAAAAAATAAAAGTGCCATATGTTAAAGAGGAGGCAAACAAACTGAATTTCCCCTTCTGGGTGTAGTTCGGCCTTAAAGTAGTAGTAAACTGCCAAAAAATTAGCAAAATAACGTCCCCTGCAAATAATAGCATGATAGCACCGCTGACAGGGCTTCCATCTTCACCAAGTCTTCCTTCCGGGTTTTTGGTGGTGACTGGCTGCTTTCCCCCTCCCTCCTTCATAGGCATCATTATGCATGGTCTGGGGATCCAAACATGTTAAAGGATGCTTGTCATGAAGGGAGGCTTTCTTTTGCGGAGTTCCTAAAAGGGTGAGCCATCTGAATTACTGAACCAAATATGTTCAGGTGTTCTTCTGCTGCACACCTGCTTTATGGCTTAGAAACAAAGCAGAGAAAGCAAAAAATCAAGCATTTTCAGAGGAAGTAAGCTACAACAGCTTCTCCCCTTTGCATCAAGGGAATGCTTGTTACGTGTGTGCACTACAACACTGAGGCTTAGATCTGCAATCATTTTAACTTTATCTGCCATAAACTTAACCCTGCACTTTCCTATAGAGTGTGACAGTGACTCAATCTAAATCAATAAACAAGAAAAAAATGACCATCCCTAAGGGCATTCACATACAAGAGTGGAAAAACCTTTAGGGTGCCTACTCATCCACAAAAGTATGCTCAATTATAAAAACATCAATGTTTATTAGTATATGTTAACTATGCAGCCACTTAAAAACATTGGCTGTTAAAAACAGCATATGTATAACAAAGTTTTAAAATCAAAATACATAAAAAAAAAAAAAAAAATACATACATCCTTATTGCAGTAAAGCCTCCATCCACAGTAATGTAACATACAATTATTAGACATTTATGGGGGTAGATTATCCACCTATATATCAATCCATCTGGTTTTATAGCAAATACATCAGTACACTATTTGACTGTGGAGGGACTGCAATCTCTCAATGATTTTCTCTGGCACGCTTCTTCAGGAGAGGGGTATTCGCAAAGGATGTTGAAGAAAAATACTGGTGTAAATTGGCCAAAAAAGGTGTGGATTGAAGATGCTGCCGTACGCCATTCACCGTTGGGAACATGTTCCACCTGTTTTTAGGGTGGAACATGTAACATGTGTCCACTGCTGCAGCCGCTGCTCAATCTCCATGTGGCAGTGCAACGGGGAGAAGTTCCCTGTACTGCCACTTTAACAGCACACCCGTGCAGGGTTCCGCCCACCTGCCCACGTTATTCATACACAGAGCTCTGTGTGTGAATGAGCTACAGGTCCCGACATACTTTGCGGCTGTTGGCTTGTAGTTCTCAATTACCTATCGTGGCACGATTAGCGTTGTGGTAATTCGTTGATGCTTCCTGTCAGAATGCATCAGCTTCCTTGTACGAGGTAAGAGCGAGCAAAAACATTGACAGGTCTGAAGGAGCACAAGATTGTTTAACACAAATGAATGACCCTGAAGGGTATTTAACGTCTGTTAAAAAGTCCATAAGTTTGATGCCCAATAATAAAAAGCAAGTCCACCAGAGAATGCAGTCACAAGAACAGGGGACAGGATCGAGCCTTCAGGTAGAGAGTAGAAGCAACCTCCAAATGACATGCAACTAGAAGAGGTGCCTCAGAGTGTAGACTGTTAACTAATTTATTGAAAAAAAAAAAAGTTAACATACACTTACATTTTGTGATGTGTACGAAGACAGATCATTAGTCCAAGTCTGGTGTGTGGGGGGTCAATCGATTGCGCTGCGGGTTTTTGCCCATCACTCTGAAGGATCCTTAGCCGGTGGATGGCAAGGAAGGAGAAGGAGTGAGGGGTGGATCTCTGGTGAGGCGCAGTGTTGGGCGTGATGACATCACCGGAGATTGCGATGCGTTTCGGAGCAGGCAAACTGAGCTGTATGGAATCGGGTATCAGGTGCGCTCCAAACGCACCTGATTCCCTACGGTTCACTGTGCATGCTCTGAAATTTAGCCAGTCGGCTAAGGATCCTACAGAGAGGTGGATGAACACCCGCAGCACGAGTGAATGACTACAGATCTGCCTTATTACACATCACAAAATGCGAGTGTATTTTAAAGGTTTTTATTCTATAAATTACCATGTCTACAATCAGTACCTCTTTAACTTCTAGGTCTGCAGGAGACCTGCATAGCATCAGCGATCTGCTGGCGGCTGGTGCAATGCTTTACAGGCTCCTGCAATTAAAAACAATACATTTACTTTTTTTTTACCTGCAAAAATTGGGCGTTTTTTTTTTTTTTTTAAAGTGAACTTCTCCTTTAATTTAGATTGTAAAATGTGAATCCAATTAGGGAGATACCCCTTAGGTTGGGCTCAAACTGGTGTGATGCAGGGAACACAGTGATTCCTGTGAGGGTTCCCGCATCCGACTCGCAGGCAGTTCACACTGCTCTATGCGATCCACTGCGGGTTGTAATATAAAGTTAATGACCCCACCAAATTGGTTTACAGAATGAAGTGCGAACTGTGAAATCAGAGTGAATCAGATGCCATGGGTCTGAGCACCCATGAAATCTGATTCCAGTTCAGACAAAAAAAAAAAGAAAAAAAAAAAAAAGGGTCCAACATCATTTTGGTGCGAATGCGATATGCTTTAGCCATACAAACTGTCTGGCTGAATTTGCACAACACAGACATTGCATGTGATGTGCACGGCAATGCAGTGTGAACCCAGATTTAAACCATAAATAACCATAAAAAAATAAATAGGAATAGTTTTCTTAACAGTTACTGGCTACAGATCATAATTCTGTATAATACTCCATTATTTTCTATAGCAGTATTTGGAATAGGAAAAAAACATGGCTGATCTGGGCTGAAAGGTTGCTTAATTTTAGATTTTAGTCTGCTGTTCATGCTACTTGCCTGTAATTTTCAAAAACGGACAAAGCTTTATTCAAGTGTTGACATGGACTCCATTTAGTCTGACAGCTACAGACAACCCTTGATGATATACACTTTAAAACCAGTATACATAACAAGCCAAAATGGCTGAAATGTCCTCAATGTTCAGTACATACATGAACAATTGCTACTCAACAATCCAGATACATACTGATTCTTCCCATCACAGAGCTGGAAAGCAGTAATAAAATGGAAAGATTAAAGCAGACAAGCTAAGTCTTTCAACAGAGAATGTCTAACCTCTTGCACTGACTAAGCCATTACTAGGGAACAGAAGAATGTGAGAAAGTGAACCTATATCATGCATGCGTTACATAAAGCCACAAGATCAGACAGACAAAGGGATCACAAACAGAAATCAACTAAACACTTTAAAAGCACTTCAGGAACATAGCTAGAACCCAGACCTTCAGAAATTGCCGGTATAGGTCGATATTCTGTAAATAGCTTCAGATGACCTAATCTCCTTGTAACCTTAAAGCCTCCTATGGATATGTGACGGGAAATGATGCCGCCAGGCCTGGCCATGATGTTCATACATTTGCAGGCCAGGCACTCAATCGTTTGCTATAGCTTTAGGGCATAGTTTCTTATCTAGATAAAATTAGGTGCTTAATTATTAATTGATTGCTAAAACATGCAGTGTACACCCGCATCTCTCTACACACATCCATCCAGGAAATCTTTATTTTACATTTATGCTACGCTTCCCAACCACCAATGAAAAAGCTCAATGATATCTATAAGCCTCGATAGGGAATGCTAGGTAGTAGCTGGGATAACTTAAAAAGTACCGTAATTGCTGCCCCTCTGCCATAGGATTGTTTACACATGGAAGACTAAAGAAAAGCAATAAAATGTAATCAGGGTTGTAAGCACAGAAA
Organism: Pelophylax lessonae; assembly: GCF_965119305.1. NCBI lineage: Eukaryota > Metazoa > Chordata > Amphibia > Anura > Ranidae > Pelophylax > Pelophylax lessonae. The sequence continues at coordinate 232,991,219 of NC_138775.1, read as the reverse complement.
TAAAAAACACTATGGGGTACATACTGTATTACCTCTATTCATTCACCAAAAAATAAAGTAAATAAAAACCCAGAGACAATTTTTGACAAGACTTATTAAAACAGGATTTTGTTTGTTACTCAACGTAAAAGCCCTTTCTCGGAGTTCATTGATGAACACAGCTGCTGCTTCTATATCCTTGATGAAACAGGGCCCACCTACAGGAGTATAGCTAGGACTACAACTTCATTGAGGGGTGGGTGCTGTGCCTGTCAATGAACTCAGAGAAAGTTTTTAGGGGAGAAAAAAAAAAAAATCCAGTTTTCGCTTACATTCATTGCCGGACACAGCTGCTTCTTCTATAACCATGACGAAACAGGGATGTCCCCAAGCAGTGCCTCAAAGAGGGCTGGGCAAACCAACCATTGGAGAAGCAGCCCAAGACTACATGCCAACACTTTGAATCACCCCAAGGGATGCCTGAGAGTCCTAAACAGCTGCCTGCAAAACTTTATGGCCAAAACTAGCATCAGAAGATGCTAACAAGCACAGACGCGACCAGGTCACCGCTTTGCATACTTGATAAATTGACGCCTGATGTCATAATGCCCAGGAGGCCCTAACTGCCCTGGTGGAGTGCACCGTAACCAAGAGAGGAGGTTCCCATCCCTGAACAGCATACGCCTGCACAATCTTTAGATGAATTCAAATGAGAAATAAAGGCATAAGAGGCCACCAAGCCTTTCTTCAGACCATTCATGAGCACAAAGAGAATTGAACCTCCGAAAACCAGCCATCATAGAAAGGTACACACAAACCAAGTCCAGGGAGTGTAGAGCCATCTCCTTAGGGAGTGACGGCCGAGGACACCGAGAAAACAAGACAACATCCTCATTCAAACAAAAATTAAACCTTTCTTTCTGCCAAAGGTGATGTCAAAGCACCACCTTGTCCTTGTGTAAACCAGATAAAGATAGCTTGCAGGACAAAGCCGCAAACTGCTAAACCCTCCACGCAGAGGTGATAGGGAATAGAAAGGCATCTTTCTGCAAAAGCGTAAGCAAGGGAATATCCTGAATGCTTTTAAAGGGAGGCTACCGAAGAGCCAACAGCTCCAAGCTTAAATCCTATGGTGGCAACGGAAAGTGCACCACATGAGGAACACCCCGAATGAAGGTGCGAACAAAAGAATGTGTGGCAAAGGGATGCTGAAAGAAAACAGACAGATCAGAGACTTGACCCTTGATCATGCTCAATGCAATTTTCTGATCCCCACCACAGTATCACCCAAGCCACTGAATAGGAGCCAGGATGGAACCCCCGGGCTTCACACCAAACTATATAAGCTCTCCAGGTTGCGATGATAAATCTTACAGACCTTCAACATAGTCGGAAACACAGAACCAGACAACCCCAGTCCTTCAGGACCTGGTTTTCAATAGCAAAGTTGTCAAAGCAGGATGGAAGACCAGCCCTTGAGACAGAAGGTTCTCCCAAAGAAGTAGCCGCCAGGGAACATCTGTCACTAATCGCATCACGTCAGCCTTCTACGGACAATGAGGCCAGTGCGGAGCCACCAGTATAACTGAGAGCTCTTTGGCATCAATACTGCGTAGTAGTCGAGGAATCAGTTGGGAGGGGAGCGAAAGCGTAAATGAGGTTGTAATGCTCCCATGGCAGCACCAATGCATCCGTTGCATCCACCAGAGGATTTAACGGTCTTGCCATGAACCGTGGAACCTTTTTTTTGAGGCAAGATGCCTGAAGATCCACGTCCGGCATCCCCCAGCGAAGGCAGAGTTGATGGAACACCTCCGCATGTAGGGACTACTTGCCCTGATCCAGCGTCTGATGGCGGAGATAATCCGTTTGCCAGTTTTTGACTTCTAGAATGTGTAAGGTGGACAAAGCTGGAACAAACCTTTCTGCCCGTCGCAGGATGTTAGCTGTCTCCAGCGCCGCTGTTGCACTTTTAATGCCTTTGATGATTGACATACACCACTGCAGTGGCGCAATCTGACTGGATCCTGGTTGGCAGATCCTTTAGGAGATCTGTCCAATGTGTCTATGACAATCTGATCACCCACAGCTCTAGGACATTGATGGGCAGTCAAGCTTCCTCCGGAGAGCAGCAACCCTGAGCTAAATAAGATCCCAAGACACCGCCCCAGCCCGTGGGTGGAGCGATAGGACTTTCCTTTCCGCAGAGCCAGCAACCTCATCCACCAGAGAAGAGAAACCCTTGCTGATCGCTCTAGGCAAATACGATTGTCCAGGGAGGTGGAAGACCTGTTCGATTTGAATAGGATTTCCTTCTATAGTGGTCTCATATGAAAATGGGCATACAGGACTGCCTGGAAGGTAGCCACCATCAGACCGAAGACTCACATGCTAAAACGCAGGGAGGGCCGCTTGTAAGCCATAAGCTGCCGGACTGCCAACCGGCGCTTCAAGAGTTTGTCCGACAAATGGAACACTTTGGGCCACTCTGAATAGAACATGGTGATCTCCACACTGACTGTTTTGCAGGGACAAGTAGGTCTTCACACGCAGGAGCCAGTCGTCCAGGTAGCCGATCACAGCAATCCCTCTGTGTCTAAGCAAGGACAAGGGCCAAGACCTTGGTAAACCAGAACAAAGGGCAGCACTACAAATTGATAATGCGCAACCCCAATAGCAATGATTCCCCTCGCAAAAGTGAATGTGCAGGTAAGCATCCTTGATGTCTATGGAGGCCAGAAAAACCCCTTTGGTGGAGGGAGGTTACAACTGAGCAAAAGGATTCCATCTTGAACTTGAGAACCCGCACAATGATATTCAGGGCCTTGGGGTCCAGGATCGGGCAAACACTGCCCGTCTTGGGGACTGTGCAATACATACTCCTGAAGACACTAGGCAAAATGATTGGAGACCGATAGCAGAGAGGACTGCCCCATAGGAGGTGCCAAGTCTTTGTTTGCCTAGTGTCCTACTCCTGTAGGTGGGAAACCCGGTTTCATCATGGATATAGAAGCAGCAGCTGTGTTCATCAATAAGCATAAGTGGGGGGAAAAAAAAAAAAAGGATATAAAAAAAATAAATAAATATCCCCTAAAGTAAATACAGCTCCAATCACAAATGCTGCCCACCAACCCACATGGAAAACAAAACCTGGTTCGACCCAGGCCCTTGGCTCCCACCGGCTGACCGCTCCACTTCACACCCAACGCAAAATTAACTAGGTGACAGGGTCACTGGGTGATCTAGCCCCTGTGATGTCATCCATCCAGTATGCCCCTGCCCCCACCCTACATTGAGGGCATGTAGCCTGGTATGGTATAAGTGGGGAGGGGAACGCTCTCGCTCATCCTCCCCTCCTTTACTGGCCTGCATGCTCGGATACGTATCTGTTATGGACTTTGCAGGGGATTTTTTTTTTGGCACAAAGAAACCCCTAAAAACCATACCAGACCCAAAAGGGACATGGTTGTTAGGGATGCAGTGAGTGCCAGCTACTTAACAACCAGCTATTTACTGGCTGTTAAGGACGTTGCAAAGTTTTTATCCTTTTAAAATTTTACATGCTTGGACCCCTACTTATTTAACGCATGTGCAAATTTATTTATTATAGTGAATTGGCTAAAGCTATTTTACAGTATCTCACAAAAGTGAGTACACCCTTCACATTTTTGTAAATATTTTATTATATCTTTTCATGTGACAAAATTGAAGAAATGACACTTTGCTACAATGTAAAGTAGTGAGTGTACAGCAGTGAGTGTGCAGAGAAAATGGCTAATTGGACCCAATTTGGACATTTTAACTTAGGGGTGTACTCATTTTTGCTGTCAGCGGTTTAGATATTCATGGCTGTGTGTTGAGTTGTTTTGAGGGGACAGCAAATTACACAAGCTGTACACTCACTACTTTACATTGTAGCAAAGTGTCATTTCTTCAGTGTTGTCACATGAAAAATTATAATCAAATCTTTACAAAAATGTGAGGGGTGTAATCACTTTTGTGAGATACTGTATGTGGCACTTACTGAGCAGTTTTGCTTTTTGAGGAAAATATTGCATAAAGGGATAGTAAACTGACATTTTCAGTATTGCGAGCAATATTTGGGGAAAAATGTGTCACGTGACCCAAATACCACAGAAAGGAGTAATGGCAGCAAATAGGCTGCTCTGCTACATACAGTGGGTACGGAAAGTATTCAGACCCCCTTAAATTTTTCACTCTGTTATATTGCAGCCATTTGCTAAAATCATTTAGGTTCATTCTTCTTCCTCATGGATGTACACCTAGCACCCCATACTGACAGAAAAACACAGAATTGTTGACATTGTTGCAGATTTATTAAAAAAGAAAAACTGAAATATCACATGGTCCTAAGTATTCAGACCCTTTGCTCAGTATTTAGTAGAAGCCCCCTTTTGATCTAATACAGCCAGGAGTCTTTTTGGGAAAGATGCAACAAGTCTTTCACACCTTGATTTGGGGATCCTCTGCCATTCCTCCTTGCAGATCCTCTCCAGTTCTGTCAGGTTGGATGGTAAATGTTGGTGGACAGCCATTTTTAGGTCTCTCAATTGGGTTTAAGTCAGGGCTCTGGCTGGGCCATTCAAGAACAGTCACGGAGTTGTTGTGAAGCCACTCCTTTGTTATTTTAGCTGTGTGCTTAGGGTCATTGTCTTGTTGGAAGGTAAACCTTCGGCCCAGTCTGAGGTCCAGAGCACTCTGGAGAAGGTTTTTGTCCAGGATATCCCTGTACTTGGCCGCATTCATCTTTCCCTCGATTGCAACCAGTCCTGTCCCTGCAGCTGAAAAACACCCCCACAGCATGATGCTGCCACCACCATGCTTCACCGTTGGGACTGTATTGGACAGGTGATGAGCAGTGCCTGGTTTTCTCCACACATACCGCTTAGAATTAAGGCCAAAAAGTTCTATTTTGGTCTCATCAGACCAGAGAATCTTATTTCTCACCATCTTGGAGTCCTTCAGGTGTTTTTTAGCAAACTCCATGCAGGCTTTCATGTGTCTTACACTGAGGAGAGGCTTCCATTGGGCCACTCTGCCATAAAGCCCCGACTGGTGGAGGGCTGCAGTGATGGTTGACTTTCTACAACTTTCTCCCATCTCCTGACAGCATCTCTGGAGCTCAGCCACAGTGATCTTTGGGTTCTTCTTTACCTCTCTCACCAAGGCTCTTCTCCCCCGATAGCTCAGTTTGGCCGGACGGCCAGCTCTAGGAAGGGTTCTGGTCGTCCCAAACGTCTTCCATTTGAGGATTATGGAGACCACTGTGCTCTTAGGAACCTTAAGTGCAGCAGAAATCTTTTTGTAACCTTGGCCAGATCTGTGCCTTGCCACAATTCTGTCTCTGAGCTCTTCAGGCAGTTCCTTTGACCTCATGATTCTCATTTGCTCTGACATGAATTGTGATCTGGAAGGTCTTATATAGACAGGTGTGTGGCTTTCCTAATCAAGTCCAATCAGTATAATCAAACACAGCTGGACTCAAATGAAGGTGTAGAACCATCTCAAGGATGATCAGAAGAAATGGAAAGCACCTGAGTTAAATATATGAGTGTCACAGCAAAGGGTCTGAATACTTAGGACCATGTGATATTTCAGTTTTTCTTTTTTAATAAATCTGCAACAATGTCAACAATTCTGTGTTTTTCTGTCAGTATGGGGTGCTATGTGTACATTCATGAGGAAGAAGAATGAACCTAAATGATTTTAGCAAATGGCTGTAATATAACAAAGAGTGAAAAATTTAAGGGGGTCTGAATACTTTCCGTACCCACTGTAGGTTTAGGCCCTCTCAAAGTCTTAATTATCTCCAGTTTCATTATCTACAAACTGAAGGTATTTGGTTTTTTAGAGTATTAATAATGCCACTTTGTAAAAATTGCACTACTAAGAACTACCTGAATCTGCCGCAGGTGTCAGTAAACTTACCAAAAAAAGGCAGTAGGAATTTTTTAATCTGGCACAGGTCATTTTAAGGGGCCATAGCACCAGAAAAATGTCAGCTTGACTGAATTCCCTCAACTATGTTTGCAATTTTTTCAAATTTTGTTGCATCTCGGTGCAGCAGGTCTACTAAAGCCTCTATGCAGCAATTCGGTTTACTTGCATGTACTCCACTGACAGCTGCATGGCATTTCTCAATGCAGCTTTCCTGATGTGGACAATAGCGAAACGTTGCAAAGTGCTTCATTATGGCTGCTTTTAGCCAATAGGGAAGGACTAAAAAAAAGTGCTCAAACAAGGACCTTTATGGCAGGATCCCAGGTATTTTAATTAAAGACTTGTAGACTTTTAAATAGGTATGTAACGATATTAAAATCTCACGGTACGATACAATTTCGATATTGACCTCACGGTACGATATTTATTGCGATATTGTGGAAAAGCTCATGGTATTGTTAAATAGCTCATGATAGTGTTTGTGATGATAATAGCGAAAAAATACCGACATTTATTCTGCTTTTGCCAGTCAACAGGCAATTTATTGTTGTATTTATGGATCCATGACAACATAAAACACTGATCACATAGTGCTTTTAAAGTGCAAGTTGTAGTCAGGAACATCAATATTCTGTATAGTAATATTTGGTTGCATAACTGAGTCTTCTGTGCAATGTTCAAGTTAAGAAGCAGCTAGAACAATTGTAAACAAACAATAGGCAATTCCCTTTAAGTGCAAACAAAGATCAAGTTAAGTCAGGTTTAAATGTGCAAGGCAAATAAAGGCAGCCTTTTAAAACTGGTATTTAGGAACATAACTTAAAGTGGAGTTCCACCCTATTTTTATACTTACCTCCATCTTCTCGCTCCGGGTCACCTGAAAAAGAAATGGATAATCGCATATTTTTTTTTTTTTTACTTACCTCGTAGCGAAGAAAATATACTTACCTTACTTCCTTCTTCCTCCTTCCTCGGCCGCGGCCCGTCGTCACTTCCTTGCTCTGCAATGATTCCTGGGAGCTGGACGTCATAGCTCCCAGGAATCATTGCGCCTGCACCGGCCCCGACGTCAGTTCCGGCGCAGAGCATCGTGGGACCAAAGAAGGCGGAAGAAGACGCCGAAGAGGACGCGCTGGCTTCAAGCTGCCCACATCTGAGATGGCAGCGCTGGACAAGACGTTTGCAAGGTAAGTATTTGTCCTAACAGGTAAGTGCAACCCGGGACAGATCAGAGGCTAGCCATTGTGGAATGCACTAGCCCTGACTGTCCCGGGGGTATTAAAAAAAAAAAAATCCAGGGTGGAACTCCGCTTTAAACTTAAATAAAATAGTCAGTCAAAAAGCCTTTAAAAAAAACACTGACCTATCATTTAGCTTATGTTCACGTTTTTCATCAGAAAGATCAAAATATCTACATTGCAAGAAAAAAAAAACACAGTAAAAAAAATCCTTAAACTCTGGTCTATGTAGTTAACAACGATTTGTTCCGCGGGACTGTGTTTATTCCTCTTGCTTTTTGACGGACACCTGTCCTTTTAATATTGTAACCCAACCACGACGATATCGAGACACGACCACGACGATATCGAGACGACCACGACGATACGATATCGCGATATCTTCGATATCATTACATCCCTACTTTTAAAATACCTAAAACTACTTTTGAATGTACTATAACCACTTGCCGACCACCAGCAGTACATACACTGCGGCAGGTCGGCTCTGTCCCGCAAAACAAATTAACTGTACGTCGCTTTGCGGGGGGCACGCACGTCAATTCGCCACAGGGGGAGCCAATCAGCGGGTTCGGTGGCCGCAATTGCCACCAGGAACCCGCGATCGCTCCCTGTGGAGACAGAACAGCGGTCTGTCATTGTAAACACAGCAGACCGCTGTTCTGTCAGTAGTGAACACAGGGATCCTGTGTTCCTCTTATTTAGAAGCACAGGTCGCTGTGTTCATTTAGTGAATGCATCCCACACACAGTTCGAAAGCATCCCCTAGGGACACATTTAACCCTTTGATCGCCCCTGGTGTTAACCCCTTCCCTGCCAGTGTCATTAGTACAGTAACCGTGTATATTTTAGCACCGATTACTGTAGTAATGTCACTGGCAGCCGCCCCCCCCCCCCCAAAAAGTGTCAAAAAAGTCAGTTGTGTGTCCACTTTGTCTGCCACAATGTCACAGTCCGGCTAAAAATTGCTGATCGCTGCCATTACTAGTAAAAAAAAAAAAAAAAAAATGACATACACTACCGTTCCAAAGTTTGGGGTCACCCAGACAATTTCATGTTTTCCATGAAAACTCACTTTTATTCATCAAATGAGTTGCAAAATGAATAGAAAATATAGTAGATAAGACATTTGAGAAATAATTATTTTATTTGAAATAATAATTTTGTCCTTCAAACTTTGCTTTCATCAAAGAATTCTCCATTTGCAGCAATTGCAGCCTTGCAGACCTTTGGCATTTTAGCTGTCAATTTGCTGAGGTAATCTGAAGAAATTTCGCCCCACGCTTCCTGAAGCACCTCTCACAAGTTGGATTGGGTTGATGGGCACTTCTTACATACAGTCAAGCTGCTCCCATAACAGCTCAATAGGGTTGAGATCTGGTGACTGCGCTGGCCACTCCATTACTTGCATAGATTGGAGGTGTGCTTTGGGTCCTGTTGGAGGAAATTGGCTCCAATCAAGCGCTGTCCACAGGGTATGGCAAGGCGTTGCAAAAATGGAGTGATAGCCTTCCTTATTCAAAATCCCTTTTACCTTGTACAAATCTCCCACTTTACCAGCACCAAAGCAGCCCCAGACCATCACATTACCTCCACCATGCTTGACAGATGGCGTCAGGCACTCCTCAAGCATCTGTTCACTTGTGAGGCGCAAGAACAACTGTTCTTGTGTGAGATCCAAACACCTCAAACTTAGATTCATCTGTCCATACTCATTTACCACATTAAAAATGTCTAGACTGTATTTCTCATTAAAGTTATCTTTTTTGAAAAAAAAAAAAAAAAGTACTTTTAAAAATAAGGACATTTCTAAGTGACCCCAAACTTTTTAACGGTAGTGTAAATCTTTCCCCTAGTTTGTAGACGTGATAACTTTTGCGCAAACCAATCAATATACACTTAATGGGATTATTTTAATTATTTCCTAAAAATATGTAGCAGAATACATTATTGGCATAAAATTATGAAAAAAAAAAGATTTTTAAATGTATTTTTTTTTTTTATTGCGAATGTTATAGAGCAGAAAGTAAAACTTTTTTTTCAGAATTGACGCTCTTTGTTTATAGCGCAAAAAATGAAAGTCGCCGAGAAGATCAAATACCACCAGAATAAAGCTCTATTTGTTGGAAAAAAGGACCTCAATTATTTTTGGGTGCACGACTGCGCAATGTCAGTTAAAGTAATGCAGTGCCGTATCACAAGAAATGGCCAGGTCGTTAAGGGGGTAAAAACTTCCGATCCAAAAGTGGTTAAAGGCCAAATTTATGCTTGCTACCATCAATTAACCTGAAAGAGGACTGAAAATATTGGGGCTGTCAATGACTGCATTTTGAAAATACTAGCCGACGTGTCTGAATACCTAGTCAGAAGTCTTTACCTGTACTTTTGTCCTGGGTCAGAAGCTGAAGATACTGAGGAAAGAGTGTTTACATAAAAGCTAGGCAACTAGAAATTTCAGAAGGAGAGGACAAGGTTTTATCCCTTTAACAGTTTCCACCTAAAGCACAATGATGACACTTGTTTAGGGAAGTTCGTACGCCAAGATTTTGGCTGTCATTATGCATTTAGTGCTTCCCAACTGAAGAACAGGACAAAAGAGAAACACTGATCTACTGAGTGAAACTTGCAGTGCTGCTCCAAGCGGAGACAGATCTCCCCGCCAGCTGCAGTGAAGGGAGCTGGCTTCAGTGCACCATTCAGAGGTGTAAGAGCATCATCTCTTAAGCTGGGTACACATGGGCCAAATGTTGGGAGACATTTGCCGTTTCAAAGATAAAAAGAAAAAAAACAGCTCAGCAGGGGAGATGGCTGTAGTAAGATTGGATCGTTAACACAGCAGCTTAAGACCGGAGCTGACAGTTTTTTTTTTTAGTTTAACCAAAAATAATAGGGTGTACAAGGCTTTAGCCCTGGCTCTGTGACCAAGACCAGGGGGCTTGGTCACAGACCCAGTGAGCGAGGCTACACATGTCGGGGGGACGTGGTTGGAGTGCTGCTAGCTGAGGCCACATTCATTGACATATTAATGCACTGGGTTAGTGAGTGGCACTCTTTCTTCTCTTTGACAATAATATAATGAAGACTTGATGATCATAACTACGTGTAGCTCTCATGTGTTTCAGACAAGCGTTGAAGCATGAACAACCTGAAATAACAAGGTTTTATCCAATTGTCATAAAGCCTCCCTTAGGTAAAAGACTACTAAACTAGTACATGGATTGCAGGAAAAAAAACTTACCAGGAAAGGTTAAAGGACCTTAACATGTATAGCTTGGAAGAAAGAAGAGACAGAGGGGATATGATAGAAACTTTTAAATACATAAAGGGAATCAACTCGGTAAAGGAGGAGAGCATATTTAAAAGAAGAAAAACTACCACAAGAGGACACAGTTTTAAATTAGAGGGGCAAAGGTTTAAACGTAATATGAAGAAGTATTACTTTACTGAGAGAGTAGTGAATGCATGGAATAACCTTCCTGCAGAAGTGGTAGCTGCAAATACAGTGAAGGAGTTTAAGCATGCATGGGATAGGCATAAGGCTATCCTTCATATAATATAGGGCCAGGGACTATTCATAGGATTCAGATATATTGGGCAGACTAGATGGGCCAAATGGTTCTTATCTGCCGACACATTCTATGTTTCTAAGACATATGCCAACCTCATAGGGTTAACAAAACTAAGTTGGATCAGCTATAAGCAGTGCACACATTTACTCATATGTTCAATAGCTACCTGCACAGAGTTTGCAGGTCATCGCTGTATCTATATGTACCTGGGTTTCCTCAGGGTACTCTGGTTTCCTCCCACATTCCAATGATATGGTGATGGGTTAATTGGCTCCTGTCTAAATTGGCCCCAGTATGCACATGTATGAATGTGAATTAGGGACCTTAGATTGTAAGCTCCTTGAGGGCAGGGACTGACGTAAATATACAATATATACGTAAAGCGCTGCGTAAATTGCCGGTGCAATATAAGTAACTGTAATAAATGAATATCATCACTAAGTACAAGCCTATGATCATCCATTTGACTTGAAGTGTACCAACATACTCCTAAACACTAGAAAGTATATTGTTTAATAGGAAGTAATCTAGGAAGCTGAACAATCAATTGCTCCCATTTATTGTTTATATTTGACCACAAGAGCAGACCATAATGTGAGAATGATTCTACAGACTCATAGTACCAACAATGATATGAAATGAATGCTTAACCCTGGTGATGTGCCTAACCCAACCAAGTATGCAACTGTGTGGAACTATAAGTGATACAGAACCAATGACTGCAGGTTTTACATTTTTTATTTGGAGGAATTGTACTAAATTAGCTACCAACAAGACACAGACCGAGCACAATATACTCCTTAGAGCGTACACAATAACCTAAAGCTTCCTGCTGTGCTTCAGTTGGGTGTGCTTCCAGGCACATTGGAGAAGCTCAGCGGGAATCCCAGCATTCCCCAAATAAAGGCATGCCCATCATGATTTGAGCTCTGTGGAGTCAGACATTCCCCAAGGCACTGTAAACAAACTAAGCTGAAAGCCTAATATTCAACAAATCTGAATGGACAACAGCTATAGAAAGCCTAATTTGCTTGAAGGCACAGTAAATACACTTGACATATCGGTTACATTCCACGTCCAATGCCCCCAGTTAAGCAAAAGTACAGGCTGCTTCTTCCCGGTTTCTTTCTGCAGTTCACCAAACAAACTTTGATCTGAAAATCGATATTTGTAAAGCACTTCCCGTTGGGTAACAACGATTTGTTACTTACAGATAAAAGATAACTGCTAATTTATCTTTAACAATGAAATTTCATATTCTTACCAACTTGTCAAAGGAATTTTTTAAAAACCGCATCTTGTCTGCCATACATGTATATGCAGTATCTCACAAAAGTCAGCACACCCCTTGCATTTTTGTAAATATTTTATTATACCTTTTCATGTGACAACACTGAAGAAATTACACTTTGTTACAATGTAAAGTAGTGAGTGTACAGCTTGTATAACAGTGTAAATTTGCTGTCCCCCTCAAAATAACTCAACACACAGCCATTAATGTTTAAACTGCTGGCAACAAAAGTGAGTACACCCCTAACTTAAAATGTCCAAATTGGACCCAATTAGCCATTTTTCCTCCCCGGTGTCATTTGACTTGTTAGGGTTACAAGGTCTCAGGTGTGAATGGGGAGCAGGTGTGTTAAATTTGGTGTTATCGTGCTCTCTCATACCGGTCACTGGAAGTTTAACATGGCACCTCATGGCAAAAAACTCTCAGAGGATCTGAAAAAAAGAATTGTTGCTCTACATAAAGATGGCCTAGGCTATAAGAAGATTGCCAAGACCCGGAAACTGAGCAGCAGCACGCTGGCCAAGACCATACAGCGGTTTAACTGGACAGGTTCCACTTAGAATAGGCCTTACCATGGTCGACCAAAGAAGCCGAGGGCACTTGCATCATATTCAGAGGTTGTCTTTGGAAAATAGACGTATGAGTGCTGCCAGCATTGCTGCAGAGGTCTCTAATGGCGCTTTCCCACTGCATGGAACCGAACGGTTCGGCTTGCTTTTGTGCTTTTCCACTGCTGGTACCGCATGGTATAGTGTAGGAACGGCTCGGTGGCGCTTTTCCACTGCATGGAACCGAACGGTACGGTTCTGAAAAAACAGTACCTACTCGATTGTGGTTCCAACAGGTACCATATCCCACAATCCTTTGCATGCAGTCACTACTAGCCACTGATTGGTCAGAGAATCCCACCCACCCCGTTGTTATCCCACCCACTTAACTTTAGTACTACTTTAGTGGAAAAGCAAACCATACCGTACCGTACCGTTCCAACACCGTACCATGCGGTACCAGCAGTGGAAAAGCAAACCGGGCCAAGCAGGGCCGAGTAGAGCCGAGCCGGTGCTTGCAGTGGAAAAGTGCCATAACATCCACCAGCTCCATCATGTCATCATGGAGGAGTGGAAGAGGACTCCAGTGGCAACCTGTGAAGCTCTGGTAAACTCCATGCCTCCTCCATGGGTTAAGGCAGTGCTGGAAAATAATGGTGGCCACACAAAATATTGACACTTTGGGCCCAATTTGGACATTTTCAATTTAGGGTGTACTCATTTTTGTTGCCAGAGGTTTAGCTATTAATGGCTGTGTATTGAGTTATTTTGAGGGGACTGCAAATGTACACTGTTAAAAGTACACTCACTATTTTACATTGTAGCCAAGTGCAATTTCTTCAGTGTTGTCACATGAAAAGATATAAAATTATTTTCACAAATGTGAGGGGTGTACTCACTTTTGTGAGATACTGTATATCCTCTTACAGTAGTAACAATGACCAAGGTATCATTTGTTAGTGCTGGGGATTCCCTAAATAGTAAAAGATACACTTTTTACAGCTCGATCACCTACAGGCGGCGGAAGGGGCTCCTCCCTCCACCACTAATTGGGCTCTCCCGTAACATCGGAGAGTCCAGTAGCGATGCCCAAGACAGAGTGTGTGAAACTACTGTTTTTCCTCCCACTCTGTGACTTTAGAAACTTGAAGCTATGAGGATTTTGTCACTTCTGTTTTAAGGTTGTTAGTTTACAAGTAGAGATGGGCTCTGGCGTGTTTGGGATCGGAGTCTCAACCCACCAGCCCAATCCCGCCAGGAAGCAGACACTGCACATCGCTAATCACAGGCAGTGAGACATTTCCCGGTTTGTGCAGCTGTGGCTTGGGAAATGTCTCACTGCCTGTGATTGTTAGCGTGCAGTATCGGCTTCCTGGTGGGATCAAGCAGGTGGGTTGAGACTTGGATCCCAAAGACGCCAGAGCCCATCTCTATTTACAAGCTGTTACCAGCTTGTAAAGCATCTATTCAAACTGATCTTGGTTTGTCAGATGCTTTGGAAGGCAGAGGAAAGATTTGGGGTCTAATAAAGACAGTTGATCACACCATCTGTCAATCAGCCCATGTGTACCCAGACTTGGGATGAGGACAGATGTTTGACTCCTCTGCCCCATGAAGCGTCTGCATATCACAGCACACTAGAATTACAGTCAACCATGTTGCTATAACTGAACATGGAATGGACATGAATGCACAAGGAAGTGCCTGTTCTGGGCTGACAAAACTAGATTAGTATTTTTCATTTCAATTTTGCATTAGTATGCACATTAAGTACATACAGTAGAACTGTACTGACCTCCATAAGGGTGCCTGACAATTCACATAATCTAAAAACGCGGTATATAATGCTGTATATAGATATATCCAAGTATTAAAGCAAATATCAAGAAAGGTCACCTACATAGACTACAAAAAAAAAAAAGTATAGAACATACGCAGATCAGCAGTGCTGCTAGAAAATACAACCATTCTAGTATTTCTACTCCAACCACATTAACAAGCAGCCAAATGTCTTGATACAAAAGGCTCCTTTTTAAGCACTTTGGAAACCATAAGTGATATTCAGTTTAGAGCAAAAAGTATCCTATTCTGTATCTGAACAATGTTAAAATGTGATATTACATGGCTGTGTGCACTTAGAAATTGGAATTAATGCTAGTCTAAGTAGTAATCTGCGCTGAGGGTTAGAAGACACTGATGTTCACATACATAGCTTTAGCAATTTAAAAAAAATGGGGACCAATTTCAAATTCTAATAAAGCAACAGTAATTTACTCATTTAAGGGGAAATTGTTCTGTGTCATTCACATGCTCACACTTTGTAGGTAATAGAACAAGTATCGGTTTCTCAATTTTGGTCATATTTTTATATACTGGTTTTGTCACACTTAAGTTAACATTTGGTAGAATTATAAATCCAGATTTAAGAGAGAAGTATAGGATTTTTTTTTTTTAAATTATACTTACCTAGGTGGATGCAACATCTATTCCCCTTCGGCTTCAAGGCTAAGAACCGAGCGTTCAAACACCACTGATCGCTCGCTTCTCAGAGCTCCCTAAGCAGAGAGCTGGTGACTGACAGACATCGGCTTTCTGCTCTGCCCACAGCTTTGGCTGTACTTCTCCTTTAAGACACAAAAGAATGCTCTACTCGCACCATTATGCTGGTAGGATAATTAACTTCTTGTTGCCGAGACCTAAAATGTATTCAAAGCGGAAGTAAACTCCTAAATTTTATTTTTACCTACTATAAAGCTTACCTGTAAGTAAAAATAATATCTCCTAAACGTGCACCGTTTAGGACAAGTCTGATCATTGGAGGAGAGAAGCCCAAGTTCCCAGCAGCGCTAAAGAACTGACCACAGTGTGTTCTCCTGCTTAGTGTGGTCAGTTTTTAAAAAGGAAAACAGATGGACTAGCCAGAACACCAGGGATATTATACAAAGGAAGCAATACAAGGAGAACAGGATACTTTTTCATACAAGTACATGGTACCGCAGGCACATTAAATAAATATGAAATGTTGTTTATACCTATTCCTTAACCACTTCTGGCCCAGGAAGGATTTGCCCCCTTAACCACTTTACCACTAGCCACTGTGCTGCTACTGCGGCACAGTGGCTTGTTATCGTCCAGCGACGTAGACCTACGTCGCTGGACTCCTCCCCCTGTAGGCGGCGCGCTCCCGCTGTTTTCATTCACAGCGGGAGTCGGGCCAGGGGAGGAGCGGCGGCGATCGCCGCTGCTCTGCCCCGATCGTCGGGGAATCCAGTTTGGAGATCCGCCCGCTTGTGTAAACAGAGCGGGCGGATCTCCTAAGTGACAGAGAGTGACAGATCGGAGTGCTCAGCATAGCTGAACATCCGATCTGTCCCTGGCTCACTCAGTCACCTCCCCCCCCATACGTTAGTAAGCACCAGGCATACATTAACCCCTCCCTCTCCAAAAAAATTAACCCCTTCCCTGCCAGTGTCATTTTTACAGTAACAGTGCATATTTATAGCACTGATTACTGCAGTAATGTCACTGGTACCCCCAAAAGTGTCAAAAATGTCAGTCAAGGGTCCGATCTGTCCGCCACAATGTCGCAGTCCCGAAAAAAAAAAAAAAAAAAAAACGCAGATCGCCGCCATTACTCGTTAGAAAAACACCAAAAATGACAGAAATCTTTCCCTTAGTTAGTAAACGCAATAACTTTTGCGCAAACCAATCAAAATACACTTATTGCGATTTTTTTTACCAAACATAGGTAGCAGAAAACAAATTGGCCAAAAATTTAAAAAAAAATTGGTTTTTACATCTTTTTTGATGGGAATTTCATATAAAAAAATGTTAAAAATATTGTTATTTTTTCAAAATAAACGCTCTTTTTTTGTTTATAGCGCAAAAAGTAAAAATCGCACAGCTGAACAAATACCACCAAAAGAAAGCTCTGTTTGTGGGAAAAAAAGGACGTAAATTTCGTTTGGGTACGGCGTCGCATGGCCGCGCAATTGTCAGTTAGTCGCACAGCGCCGAATCGCAAAAAGTGGCCCAGACGTAAGACAGCAAAATGCTCTAGTGGTGGTAAAGTGGTTAATGACCAGGCCATATTTTGCGATTCGGCACGGCGTTACTTTAATGGACAATTGCGCGGCCCTGCGACGCTGTACCTAAATAAAATTTATGTTCTTTTTTTTCCCACAAATAGAGCTTTTTGGCGGTATCGATTTTTATTTTTTGAGCTATAAACAAAAAAAGAGAGCGACAAATCTGAAAAAAAAAAAACAATATATTTTTCACATTCTGCTATAGAACATTCCCAAAAAAAATAATTAAAAATCAAAATTTAACATTTAAGGCCAATTTGTTTTCTGCTACATTTTTGGTAAAAAAAATAATCGCAATAAGCAAATTTTGATTGGTTTGCGCAAGTTATCGCGTCTACTAACTATTTTTTTATTTATCTATTAATGGCGGTGATCTGTGATTTTCTGCAGGACTGCGACATTGCGGCAGACAGATCGGACCTCTGACTGACATTTTGGGGGACCAGTGACATTACTACAGTAATAAGTGCTAAAAATATGCACTGTTACTGTAATAATCACCCTGGCAGAGAAGGGGTTAACATTGTGGGTGATGAAGGGGTTAAATGTGAGCCAAGGGGAGTGGCTTGTGAAATGATCATAGAGACCTGTGATCCTATATAGAAGGATCACAGGTCTCTATGATCATTCCAGGGAGAAGAATGGTCAGCTGTGTTAACAGCTGACCGTTCTCTCTCAGAGGGGAACGATCGCGGGTGTCAGGCGGCAATCGGAGCTTATGAGCGGGGGGCGGGAGCGCACCGGCGGCGGCGCTCACCCTCTGGTTCCCTGCGCACGACCGATGTATAATTACGGCGGTTTGTGCAGGAGCGGCTGCCTGCCGCAGTATAATTGCGGCGGACGGTCGTAAAGTGGTTAAAGTGATTTTAAAGTCAGAAGGTTTTTCTTTTTATCTTAATGCATTCTATGCATTACAATAAAAAACCTTCTGTGTGAAGCAGCCACCCCAGCACCCCCTAATACTCACCGGAGCCCCATCTCTGTTCAGCAATGTCCATGAGTCCCTCGGCCGTCCGGGACTCTCCGTCCTGATTGGCTGACACACAGTGGTGGCGCTAAAGTCAGATAGCCAATCAGGAGAGAGAGGTGGAGGGGCCAAACCCCAGCTCCATGTCTGAATGGACACATGGAGTTGCAGCTCGGCTTGGGTGCTCCCATAGCAAGCTGCTTGCTGTGGGGGCACTTAATAGGAGGGAGGGGTCTGGAGGTGCAAAAAGGCACCCGAGAAAAGGAGGATCCAGGCTGCCCTGTGCAAAACCACTGCACAGAACAGGTAAATATAACATTTATTTTGTTTTTTATAAAATACCAGACACTTTTCAATCACTTTCAGTGTGTAGCAGCCCCCCTCAGCCCATCTCGATCCAGCGATGTTGCACGAGACTCTCGGCTGCCTGGGATTCTCCCTCCTCATTGGCTGAGACAGCAGCGGGGAACTGTTGGCTCCCGCTGCTGTCAAAGTCAGTGAGCCAATGAGGAGGGGGGCAGGGCTGAACCATGGCTCTGTGTCTGAATAGATACACAGAGCAGCGGCTGGGCTGCCCCCATAGCAAGCTGCTTGCTGTGAGGGCACTCGACAGGAAGGAGGGACCAAGAGCAGTAGACCAGAAAAGAGGGGGATCTGGGCTGCTTTGTGCAAAACCACTGCACAGAGAAGGTAAGTATAACATTTTTTATTTATTTCAAAATAACAAGGCTTTAGTATCATTTTAATCTTCAATAGTTCAGAATACTTACATATTTAAACCTTATATAGTTTAATACAGACCATTATAAAGAAACACTATACCTTCCTTTAAAGGCTTGGTGTTCATGCCTAGAATGGAAAGACTCAAGCTAAAACAAAACTCTCATTTAGAGTCGTAAGGGTCATGTTGTACAAGCGTGTCTCTGTGCGGGCTCAGGAACAGGCTGTGTGTGGCCGGGGAGCACATGGAAATGATGGTGTTGAGCACAGTGTGTCCTGCCCTTACTTAAGTAACCTTCTTCCCTGACAGGCCCTGCTGATGGCTGGAGGTTATAGATGACATTCAGCCAGCTCTGGATAATAGGCATACACTGAATGCTGGGGGAGGGGACGCACGCGCCCTTTCTGTTTTAATTGTATTGTCAAAAGCTTTTGACATAACAGGCGATAAAAATGTCAATGAAAGAGAGCAAGGTTCACTGCAGAGAAGAGAAAAGGGGGGAAAAAACCTACAACTAAAAAGAAAGCTGCTTCAATATAGATAAAAACAGCCAATACATACCTGGTTGCCAAGCTGATTTTAATCTCATCCTTTTCACTGAGGGAAGCAGTCAATTACTACAGCAACCTGCTCTCTAAATGCTACACATTTTATATTACAACGCAAATAGCTTTCACCATATCATCAGGGTTGTCATCAATCCACCTAGTCCCTGCCAGAATCTATACACACACAACTAAGGAGGCTAGGCTAGTAAAGCATTTACCACACAGTGCAGGGAGGCACCATAAGGCTAGCTGGCAGCCAGACCAGTCAATGTCTATTCATCTTGTTAATATCAGTGGAATGGCTTACATGCCATTCCACTTACATGCCAATACATTTACTTTGGACTACAAACACCTGCTTCAGTTTGCAAGCAGTGACTATAGCACACCTGACATAGCGGGTGGATTGAGAAGGCTTTGGCTGAAAAGGCAATGATTAAAAGAGAGCTTATAATGAATAAACATTTGAAGCTGAAAATCTATAAAAGTAGAATTTCAGGTTTACTCTGATTGTATAGTATCTAGTAGGGATTGACCGATTATCAGCAAGTCCGATATATCGAGGGCCAATATGCACTTTCCCTGATATATCTGTATCGGCCCTGGAACTGGCCAATATTGCCGATATTTTTGTGACGTCATTCTGCCTTCTTAGGCCACCTCCATCGCTTTGGACAGCCTCGTCTGGAGTCCGGACTAGTCTCACGGGAGTGTATCACAGCCATACACCCACTCATAGCAACCCGGTGTCAGCCAGCCACCCACACCCACAGGCCCTGTACCAGCCACCCACGGCCCCTGTGCCAGCCAGCCACCCACAGCCCCTGTGCCAGCCAGCCACCCACTACTGGGTGCCAGCCAGCCACCCACAGGCCTTGTACCAGCGAACCAGCCATCCACAGGCCCTGTACCAGCCAGCTACCCACAGCCCCTGTGCCAGCCACCCACCCACCACAGGGTGGCAGACAGCCACCCACCACAGGGTGACAGACACCCACAGGCCCTGTACCAGCTAGCCGCCTTTAGCCTCTGTGCCAGCCACCCACCACCACAGGGTGCCAGCCAGCCAACCACCACCACAGGGTGCCAGCCAGCCAACCACCACCACAGGGTGCCAGCCAGCCAACCACCACCACAGGGTGCCAGCCAGCCAGCCAACCACCACCACAGGGTGCCAGCCAACCACCACCACAGGATGCCAGACAGCCAGCCACCCACAACAGGGTGCCAGCCACTCACCACAGGGTGCCAGCCAGCCAGCCGTTTACCACAGGGTGCCAGCCAGCCAGCCACTCACCACAGGGTGCCAGCCACCCACCCACCCACCACAGGGTGCCAGCCAGCCCCCACAGGGTGACAGCCAGCCATTAAACAAAAATTAACATGTTCAGTACCAGATTTGTGTCAAAAATTGTCTTTATTTTTCAAAACTTTAAATGTACAAAATATCAGCCCATACGGATATGCGATGGCCAAAATATCGCTATCGGCAACAAAAAAAACGATATCAGTCGATCCCTAGTATCTAGTGCATAGTATCTTGATCTTCTTGTAAAACAACTAATTTGGTTTAGATGGAAATAAAAGGCAAAACATCTGTGTATAGATTTCACACAAAGGAAGCAATACAAAGAACAGGATACTTTTTCATACAAGTACATGGTACAGCAGGCACATATCAGGAATAAAAAATGTTGGGTTGGCGTATTCTTTAACCATTTGCTGACAGCGTAACATACATTTATTCTGGCAGGTCGGCTACATTGTGTGAAATCATGTACCTACCTGTATGTCATTTCGTGCCACTGGAGACCTGATCGTGCGCAAATTGGTCAGAGGGGGAGCCAATTAGCGGGTCCAGCAGACCCATTGTCCCCCGGCCACCCGTGATAGTTCCCGAGAGAGGCAGAACGGCGGTCTGCCTATGTAAACAAGGCATATCGCCGTTCTGACAGGGGAGAAGATGGAGATCTTGTGTTTTTGCTAAAGCAGGAACACAGATCTCCGTCTTCCCCTAGTCAGAGAGAACCCGCCACAGTTAGCAAGCACCCCACTAGGGTCACATTTAATCCTTTGATCGCTCCTGAGTTTAACCCCTTTCCCTGCCAGTGTCATTAATATAGAAACCATGCATATTTTTTACCACTGATCACTGCAATAATGTCACTGATCCCCAAAAACCTTAGGTGCCCGATTTGTCCGCTCTAATAATCGCCACCATGACTAGTAAAAAAAAAAAAAAATTATGTAAAAATATCCCATTGTTTGTAGATGCTAAATCTTTTGCACAAACCAATCAATATACTTTTATTGGGATTTGTACCAAAAATATGTAGCAGAATACATACTGGCCTAAATTGATGACGAAATTAGATTAAAAAAAAAAAAAAAAAAATTATTGGATGTGTTTTAAAGCAGAAAGTAAAACAAATTTATTTTTCAAAATTGTTGCTCTTTTTTGTTAATTGCACAAAAGATAAAAACTGCAGAGGTGATCAAACAACACCAAAAGAAAGCTATATTTGTGGGGAAAAAATAGGATTATTGTACTTAGCGTAAAATCCATTTCTCGGAGCTCGACGACAGACACAGCTCTCCATAAATCATAACTAGTGGGTTATATTGCCTCCTCCAGGAGTAGGACTAGGCAGAGCAAAAAACACCTGGCTATGCCCATGGGCCGCCCTCAGCTGGTATATACCCAACTCTCTGCGCTAAGTAATCAGTTTAGTAGCAAGCAGTATTAGAAGTATCAGAAATCCATAGAAGGGTGGGTGCTGTGTCCATCGATGAACTCCGAGAAATAGATTTTATGGTAAGTACAAAAATCCAATTTTTTCTTTTGTTCATCGACGGACACAGCGCTCCATAAATCATAACTAGTGGGACGTCCAAAAGCAGTGCCAAAAGGAAAATGAGGGGTGGGGAAAATAACCCAAGGCTAAACATAAGAGCCCTTAACCGGGACACAGGAGCCCATCTGAAAAATAAAGGTTTAAAGAAAAAACACCCCTCAAGAGGGAACAGCCCCTCTTTAACAGCGGCCTGCAAAACTTTGCAGCCAAAAGAAGCATCTGCAGATGCCAAGGTATCTACCTTATAGAATTTTGTGAAGGTATGCATGGACGACCAAGTGACTTCCATGCAAACTTTCAAAATTGAAGCTTGATGAGGGAAGGCCCAAGAAGCATTCAGCGCCCCAGTAGAATGCGACGTGACAGGGAAAGATGGAACCTGACCTTTATTGGAATAGGCCTGAGTCACCGCCTGACTGATCCATCTGGAGATGGTAGCCGAAGAAACAGCTAGCCCTTTTCTTGGTCCGTCCGTAACCAAAAAAAGCAAGTCTGACCTCCGAAAAGACTCAGTAGCGGCCAGATACACCTGAATCTCACGAACTGCATCCAAGGTATGCAAAGCAAATTCCTTAGGCTGAGCCAATTTGGGACACAAGGAAGGCAACACAATGTTCTCATTCAAATGGAAGTCAGAGACAACTTTGGGCAGGAATGATGGACAGGGACAAAGAACCACTTTATCCTTATGGACCACTAAATAGGGACTGCGACAGGATAATGCAGTCAATTCCGATATCCTGTGGGCTGAGGGAATAGCCACCAAGAATGTCAACTTCTGGGATAATGTAGGCAAAGGCATTTTCCGAATATTCTCAAATGGAGGTTCCTGGAGAACGGAGAGTACTAAATTTAAATCCCATGGCGGCAAAAGAGATTTACAGCTGCAGCCACATGTCAAACCCCTAAATGAAGATACAAAATAAAGAGTATGTGGCTAGGGGTTGCTGAAAGAAGATTGCCAGGGCAGACACCTGGCCCTTGATGGTAGTCAAGGCCAACTTCTGACCAACGCCCTGTTGAAGAAAGGTTAAGATCCAAGCCACAGAAAAGGATCGAGGATGAGCGCCAATCAACTCACACCAAGAAATGTACGTTTTCCACGTACGATGGTATATCTTGCTGGAAGACGACTTCCTCGCCTTCACCATAGTAGGGATCAGACAGACCTCTATCCCTCAGTACCTGGCTTTCAATAGCTAAGTCATTAAAATCAGCGACTGTAAAGCAGGATGGTAGATCAGCCCTTGGGACAACTGGTCTTCTCCGGAGAGGAAACCCCCAAGGAAAGTTTACAGCCACCAGGATGATTGGATGATCCTCACTCTTGATTCCTCGCAGGAGCTGCGGAAAAAGCCTTAGCCGAGGAGGATACTGGCCTTACCGTGGCCCTTGGACACCTGGGGCGTCTGTCCGAGGACCCTGTGACCTCGTCACGAACTTCGGTATTCTCCTGTGGAGCCGAACCGGCTGAAAGCGCTGCATGTAAGAACTGTCTTGAAGGTGGATATCACCAGACTCAGAACCTGTATGCAAAATGGGAGAGAGAACTATCTATGTGATAGCAGGTCGGTGAATCACGGCCTGTGGTTCCTGAAGTTTGTGCAGAAATAGGTCAGAAATAGAATCAGACCTAGGTGAACCAATTCCCTGGGCAGGGATAGGATGGGGGGGGGGGGAACCTTCGGTAGTTCAGACATTACCTGAACCTTTGCAGGAATTAAATCTGCACAAAGAGACTCAGGACCTAAAAGGGAAAAAGCTTTGTCGCCCTTTCTGGATACCCCCAAAAGAAACATTTTTGGATCTCCTTGACGCTCACCAAAGAAGTCCACGGGGCCAGGAAACCAGCGAAGATAGCCCCCCACCCCAAAAATGGGTGAGGGCAGACCTTCATGCCGAAGGAGGCTTGTCTGCTAGTCTGGGGATGCGAGCTCTAGCCTTACCAGACCAATGTTGCTTGGAAACTCCCTGGGAAGATTTAAAACATCTATTTCCCATATTCTCCATCCCGGAAGCACAAAAGAATTTTCTATGGGCTGAGGAGGGCCCCCGTCTGTTGCAAAGCTCCTTCCCTTTGCTTGACTGTAGCAGGAAGGTACTCTTCCCTTCCATGATACCCATAATGATGTTATCCAGGGTACCCCCAAACAAGCAATCGCCTTGAAAGGGCAGATCAGGGAGAGCTTTCTTAGGGGCTTGGTCTGCAGACCAATTCTTAAGCCACAGCACGCGCCTAATTACCACCACTGAAACAAAGTTTGGACAGCACAAGAACTGTATCAAAAGTTGCATCACAAATTGCAGCCCCTGGACAAACTGGCCCACAAAATCAACATAAGCAGCAGGGACCTTCTCATCCCCCAGGCCCTGGTGCAAAAGCTTGGCCCATTTATTTAGGGTCTGAGACACCAGGGCTGAGGCAAAAACTGTCCGCAATGCCGAACCAGCCATAGTAAACATGCTGCGTGGCCTCCACTTTCTTGTCAGCTGGTTGCTTTATTCAAACACTGAAGCATGCTGCCAGGATCTTTCCTGCACCCTCTGCAACGCTGCACCCTCTGTAAGGGGATCCCCCCTGAAGGTAGGACTCATGTTCAGGGGAGACTCTGCTGTGCACTCTTCACTGGTCTCTGCACTGAGACCCCCCCTGCACTATATCCACACTGCAAACAGCAAGGTATGCACCCTGGGGGTCTCCTACACTGGGACCCCTCCAGACTACCAGGGTGGAACACACCCTTACAGAGTGGGGATAGCGGGGGGAGACCCCAGGGGCCTCTGCTGCATTTTCTGCCCTGGGACCCCCACCAGACTCTAGGTCCAGACAGGGGAAGCCAAGCTCAGTGAGGGATTTAAGGATGGGAGGATGGAACCAGCAGGCAGGTCCGACCCTCCCTGGAGGTTCTCTTCAAACAAAAGGAATGACCGCACTTCCGATAAATTTCAAAGACAGGAGTGTCTTTATTCCACATCAATCGAATTGGCAAATCCAAATACACACTGAGTGCAGGACAACCGGTGGACGCGTTTCACGACTGGATATGTCGCTTATTCATCAGTTAGTAATAGTTTGTCTGCATCAAACTAGCCCAAACAAACTCTTTCCATTACTAACTGCAGCCACTGTGTGTGATATTCTATACTGTAGTCGTATCAGCTACCCACAGTATGTAGTTCCTCTAAATTGCTGAGGTGTAAATTGTTACATCATTGGCCCATTAGCTCTCCACCTCGGCCAAATAGAGGAAACTCTATTACCTGCTAAAAAAAAGGTTCTCCAGAATGGCAGGGAAGCATTCAAGTTGACTCAGTTTAGTTCTGGAGGCAGGTAGACAGGAAGTTGCCTGTACTTCAAATGTATACATACGTGCCTGTATATACACTTGTATTTTTATACACACACTACACTTATTATTATATGTGGAGTCATGGATGGTGTCTATAGGTCACCTAGGTTCCCCTCATACATCTTGGCAGCAGTAAAATGTGCACCAAGGGTGCATGTCGATGTGTGTCCATTTTGAATGGTACCACAACCACTATCATGCACTGTGAAGTTTTTACAAAGGACAAGATTAAGACATTTTCTTCCAGACACTTTTTTTTTAAAGATACACTGCCTAGATGCTTTTTAATGAGCAAGTTAGAACAGGCATGTCAAGAAAAAGCCACAGGCAGTTGTACCTACATACACTGGCCACATTCTGCTAGATATAAAAGGCAACTTAAGTGTAGGTTCACACTAAGGCCGGTTTAAAATCGTGCGAGTTTCGCTGACCTTGCATGATTTCAAAGCAGCATTTTCAATATGACTTCGGGGGTAAGTTCACAGACATCTGTGTGGGTTCCTGCACAGATGTCTACTGAATTTGCCCCCTGAAGGCACCAAAAGTAGTACAGAAACAACTTTTGGGAATTGGTGCGGAGTCACACCAATTCAGACAGTGCCATTGCCAGCAATTGGCTCTGATTTGACATGTCAAATCGGACCAATGATAATGGGCCAAAGTTTTACTTAAGTTGGATTTGCATGGGTCTGGTTTTTCATTCAGCCAGCAGGTTGAAAAAAAAAAAAAAAACTGACCCGATTCCGATGACACTTTCGAGGTGGATGGGGGAATCCTCCCCACTGAGTTATTTTATTGTGACAGTGGGGAGACTCCCCAGCTATCAGAATACACTGGAAGGGTACTGCAGCCTATTGCCTGCAGCGCAGATTGAGTGGCTTTCATCCGACAGGGTAGTTGAACAGAGGTCGATTGGTAGATCGACTTCTGTTCAACCGCAGTGGTCACACATGGATCAAAATTTGTCCAGTTTCTGCTGCACTGGCCATATGTCGATCCACGTATGGCCAGCTTTACTCAAATTTAGTGACGAACTGTACCACCCTAGCTGCAATTCACTGCACAGCACCCACTTTAGCTCATATTCACAGGCCATTGCTTAACAAGCTTTCATTTAGTTCAAGAACCGTAAGCTTTTCATGTCTGACACTTATGAACACAACATGAAATGCATAGAAGGTTAGGACTTACCTGCGCAGCCAAATGCCAGGTGATAGCGAGAAGATGGACTAAATTTGACACAGCATACATTGGCTTTGGCTTCAATACTAGCAACAGAATTATCCAAGTTGGTAGACCACAGCTTTACTGTATTAGGAAAGAAGACAAAAAAAAAAAAAAAAAAAAAATAATGAAATGTAAAGATTTCTGCTCCTAAAATGGTACAAAATACAGTGTCAAAGGGAAAGGAAAGTCAAAAAGAGTAAATGTTTGTGTCATTTGTGAAATTCAGTACATTACAGAGCACATAAAAGAATGATTATCACAAATGTACAGGAATGCTACCGATATTGAAATTTTCCATCATCTTTGAAACACTTGATCAGTGTCTCTCAACCCTTTTTCAGTCAAGGCATCCTTTAAAATTATTCACAATCACAAGGCACTCCATTGTAAAAAACAAAACTAATAGCTTTACATAACACAGCAAAATTCAAAAATGTAGGATACCCACGGGTTAGGCTCCATGTAAACGGGACGTTGTAAATGGCCGTTTAGGAGCAGTTGGGCGTTTTTTTTAGAAGCCCCTGAACCCATCTACATTTTATCTTATCTGTCCATGTTTCCATTCTACTTCCATGCCAAACGTTTACAGTCATTTGCAGGCAGTTGCGTTCAGGGACTTTTTTTAGAACGCAATTATTTGCGTTCGAACGAGTGCTTCCCGGCGTTTCAAACGCAAAAACGCGACCGAATTCGTCCGAACGTGATGACCCGCGTTTCGCGTTCACATTTTTCCATTTTAAAGGGGAATCATTTTTTTGACCTCTAGGAACGGTTCTAAACGCAAACGCCCGCTAAACGCGGGTACAAACGGGACCGAACGGACGTTTCAAACTTCCTAAAAATTCCAGCATTCAAAGGGACTTTTAACAACGTCCCGTGTACATGGAGCCTTAGAGGTGATTTATTCTACTAATAAAACACACATTTGCACACTGGTACTGACCTATTCCAATCTCTCTCCTCTCCGTCAGTTTCTTTTTTTCACTGACTTAAGTCCCAGTGCTGAAGGAGAGGGGGAGGAGGGGAGGGTCAAAACAAGGATGCTGTGTAGATGCCTTATCAAATGATGATGTAATTAGTTGTCAGGGTGCCTGGGACTAGACAGGTGTAATGATGCACAAAGAAAACCTGGCTTGATGCAGAATTTTTGGGAAATTTTAGACATTTTCCCAAACCTCTCCTTTAGAAACCTGAAGGCCCCTTAGGGTGTCTGGTCACCCTGGTTGAAAAAGGTTGCTTTAGATACACCAATTACAAAAATATAGCATTTATAGCAATAATATAGCACTAGTTTCAGATGTAATGTATTAATCTGTAAAAAAATTCAACAAAACTGACATTTATCTCATATTTGCACTAAAGCCCAGGATGTAATTCTACCTTCTTTAATCAAGTGCCACCAGTGTACTGTACATATATAAATGTCCTGGACTACAAAATCATGGCTGCAGCCAGGATCTTAGTTTTTTTTTTTTTTTTAAAGCTGGAGATTGGAGTTACTATAAATGTGAATCACTTTTATAGCACTCGGTAGGGCACTCCCCATCTGCTGCTGACCACATTGGTTCCCAGGCTCTCCCTTTCTACTGTGGGGAGCCCAGGACTGCTGTGATCGGTCAAACCAGCTGCCAACAGAGAAGATTACGAAACATCCTTTTCCCAATCTCCTTTGTGATAAAAAATCCCAGAAGAGATGTGAATGTGGTCACTCCCGGTTTCCGTGCTGTCATTCCCTGGCAGTTACAGTCAGGGAAGCAGCTAATCAAACCTGCCTTGGAGGGCAGGGGAGACGAGACATCAGGGGTCGAAGGCCCTTTTCATACTGACGGAACAAAATCGGGTCGGCCTGTCAGAAAATTTCAATGCTATCCCCTGGAGCAGGGGATATCAGCGGACCACTGACAGTAATCACTGACACCTGATCCTATCCGCTAAAAGCAGACCAATGGGGACCTGTTCCCCATCCATCTCGTGGATAAAATCAGATGACAGTGGCATGGAAACGGACAGGCGGTCCGTCTCCATCCGACCCCCAAAGAAAACAGCGGGCTGCGTCCGCCTGATTGCCCGCTGAGCAAGTGGATCCGTTGCTGAAGAGTGCCCTGTGTAAAAGGGGTCTTCTAGATACCTCATGTCTCCAAAAGGAGTGCCTGTCATTGCCCAAAGAGATATAGGGGCTTGTTCACTCCTTTGGATTGCAATAAAGGGAAATTTAAAAAGTAAAAAAAAAAAAAAAAAAATGCACCCTTTCTCCTTTGCTCACATGTAAATACAAACATGCACATAAAAGTCTGACATGCATATGTAACTGCTGATTGCACCACACATGTAAGGTATCGCCGTGAACGTCGGAGTGAGAACAATTGTAGCAGCATAGCTCATGTTTGATTCTAAACTGATAATTTGTGAAGGCTTTCCAAGCATTGCCTATGGGCTATGTTGCCATTTCCAGGTGTGTGCAATTTTAAATTCTGACATGTTTGGTATCTATTTTCTCTATGCAATATAATTTATCTTTTTTTTGTATGCTGGAATGTATTTAATAAAAGTGGCTGTGACATGTGGCCAATAAGACCGTATACAAATAATGTATTAAAACAGTTTGAGAACAAGCAAGCAGTGCTGGGTCTAGAAGTGAACCTTAGTAAGCATCTGTGTGGATGATGGCAGAGCTAATAATTGGAAGGTAGAGGGATAGGGGGGCCTTGGCCATTAGACTATAATGCATATTTCAATTTAGGCGGGGGGTAAAAAGTCAATTGGGGGGGGGGGTCATTGGTTAGACATCTAGTTTGTTACCAAAGGTATGAAGTGGTAACTGCCAGAAAGCCGTCAGCAGCAGATCCTTTAAGTCCTGTAACTTGCAAAATGTGGCCTCCCTGGACCTGACTTGTTTTCCCAGCACATTCAACAGATACCCGAGTTGACTGAGATCTGAAGAATTTGGAGGCCAAATCAACACCTTAACCTTGTGCGCATGTGTGAAAGAGGCCTAAGGTTTTAAAAAAACATTTTTGCAGTGTGTTCTTCACATGTGACCCGTGTACCTAAGGAGTACAGTGCCTTAAATTATTTATACCCCTTGAAATTTTCCACATTTTCCCATGTTACAACCAAAAACGTAAATGTATTTTATTGGGATTTTATGTGATGGACTAACACAAAGTGGCACATAACTGTGAAATAGAAGGAAAATGATGAATGGTTTTCAAAATTTTTTACAAATAAATATCTGAAAAGTGTGGCGTGCCTTTGTATTCAGCCCCCTTTACTCTGATACCCCTGGCTAAAATCTAGTGGAACCTATTGCCTTTAGAAGTCACCAAATTAGTAAATAGAGTCCACCTGTGTGTAATTTATTCTCAGTATAAATACAGCTGTTCTGTGAAGCCCTCAGAGGTTTGTAAAAGATCCTTAGCAATCAAACAGCATGATGGAGGCCAAGGAACACAGACAGGTCAGGGATAAAGTTGTGGAGAAGTTAAAAGCAGAGTAGCCCCTTTCACACATACAGACTGGACTGTTCATGTCATCAGTTCAATCACGTTTTTTTGTAATCGTTTTTTTTTTCAGTCAACATCAGTTTCACATCTGTTGTCATCCGATCCGTTTAACGGATGAAAAATAGGGCTTTCATCCGTTCAAAAAAATGGATGTCGACAGAAGCGGATGAAAACGGATGTAAATGAATGATCATCCATTAACATCAGTTTTTCCACAGGAACGCACTGATGCCTTTTTTTTTATCCGTCAACGGATGGATGAAAAACGGACGAACGGTCAGTATGTGTGAAATGGGCCTAAGGTTATTTGAACATCTCACGAAGCACTGTTCAATCCATCATCCCAAAATGGAAAGAGTATGGCACAACTGCAAACCTACTAAGACATGGCCGTCCACCTAAACTGACAGGCTGGGCATTGAGAGCATTAATCAGAGAAGCAGCCAAGGAGCCCATGGTAACTCTGGAGGAGCTGCAGAGATCAACAGCTCAGATGGGAGAATCTGTCCACAGGACAACTATTAGGGTCCTTTCACACAAGCATTATGCCTGGCGGACTCAGTTTTGCTCAGCGGGGGATTGATCCACCGATCCTAGCTGAGCAGGCAGATAACTGATCCATATACGCTCACTGTGCAGTGACAGACCTGTCAGAGTTCCGCTCTACTCTATGGGGAGATTGGATAAAAATTGATTTTTGTAAGATCTTACCGTAAAATCCTTTTCTCTTAGCTCATTGACAGACGTAGTCCTCGGTGATACAGCACCTTCGGGTTATGTTGCCTCCACAGGAGCAGGACTAGACAGGAAATGAAAAAGCTCTGGCCACACCCTAGGGGCAGTCCCAGAGGGTATATCCTCTCTCTCTCTGCCTCAGCAAATCAGTTATGTGAAAAAGCAGTCTTTAGAGATTTTAACCCAACCCAACTAAAAAAAACAGAGGGGCGGGGACTACGTCTGTCAATGAGCTAAGAGAAAAGGATTTTACGGTAAGATCTTACAAAAATCCATTTTTCTCTAGCGCTCATTGACAGACGTAGTCCTCGGTGATACAGCACCTTCGGGACGTCCCAGAGCAGTATCACAAATGAGGGGTGGGAAAATGAAAATCAAATCCCAATCTAGAAGGCCCAACCGGTGCCAACTAGAAGTTTACAATGCTCATCCTTAATGATGAGACTCAACAAAAAAGAGAAATTTTTTTTTTTTTTTTCTCAAACAGAAAAAACCCTCGAGGTAGACCAACGGTCTCCTCAAATTGCGGCCTGCAAAACCTTGCGGCCAAATGAGGCATCCGCCGATGCCGTCACATCAATTTTATAGAACTTTGTAAAGGTATGTACCGACGACCAGGTGGCCGCCTTACATACCTGGACCACTGACGCCTGATGGCGAAAGGCCCAGGAAGTACTGAGCGCTCGAGTGGAGTGCGCCCTAACAGGGAACGGAGGACTCTGACCCTTAATAGAATAAGCCTGTACCACCGTTTGTCTAATCCATTTAGCAATGGTCGCGGCAGATGCAGGCAAACCCTTTCTGGGGCCATCCGTGATCACAAAAAGTGAATCCGTCTTACGGAATGATTCCGTAGCTTTCAGGTATACCCTGATTGCCCGAACCACATCTAAGGAATGCAACGCATGTTCCCGATGATGCTTGGGCTGAGGACACAAGGAAGGTAGTACAATATCTTCATTCAGATGAAAATCTGAAACCACCTTAGGAAGAAAAGATGGCTTAGGATGAAGTACTACCTTATCCCTATGAATCACTAGGTATGGGGACTGGCATGATAATGCAGCCAGTTCTGACACCCTGCGAGCAGAAGTAATAGCCACCAAGAAGGCTACCTTCTGGGATAAAGTAAGCAAGGGAATCTCCCTGATGTTTTCAAAGGGAGGTTTCTGTAGAACCGACAAAACCAAATTAAGATCCCAGGGCGGTAAGGGCGCGCGGACTGGTGGAGCCAGGTGCCGCACCCCCTGGATGAAATTCCGCACCAAGGACTTGGTAGCTAAAGGCTTCTGAAAGAAGATTGCTAATGCTGAAACTTGACCCTTGATGGTGCTCAAGGCTAGCTTCTGCTCAACCCCTTGTTGCAAAAAGGCCAATATTCGAGTCACCGAATAGGTACGTGGAGGAAATCCTAAAGATTCGCACCACGCAATATAAGTCTTCCATGTGTGATAATAGACCTTGCTGGAAGTCGCTTTCCTTGCTTTAATAAGGGTAGGAATGACTGAAGCTGACAAACCTCTGTCCTTCAGTACTTGGGTCTCAATGGCCAGGCCATTAAAACCAGCGACTGTAAAGCATGATGGTAAATTGGTCCTTGAGACCACAGACACTCCCTGAGACGAAGTTCCCACGGAACGTCTGCGACTAGCATGTCCAAGTCGGCCAGGCCGGCTTGAGGAGGCCAGCCTAGAATTTCTAGGACCACTGGCGCTGATAGAATCTGAACCAGGCGTCCCTAGAGGTATCTGGCCCCGACCATCCGAGAAAGTCTGGTCGTTTTCTGTTCCCACACATTTATCAGATACCTGATTGTTATCAGGAAGGGTGATCTTTTCTGGTTGAACCTCAGGGACCGAAGTCACCCGACTAGAGGCTACTTGGCCTATCTGGTCAACCAGATCCGATTCCTGTGAGGTATAGGGACTAATCTTAGTAAAAGGTAAAGGAAAAGATCTATTCAGGGAACGGTAACTACCGCTTCCTGTAGTACTTAAATGTTGGAAGGGAAGAATCGTACCGGTAGTAGTGGTTGATGCTCGATCTAATGTCCTGAATACTGGTGAAAACGTCCCCCCACCCTGAAACCGGGTGGGGGCGTACCTTCAGGCTGTGTACTCCTTTGCTTCGGGTTTGGCTGGGTTGGTCCTCTGCTTGTCCGACCAGCCCTTCTTGAACCCTCCTGGAGGAGTCTTGCCTTTCCCACTTGTACCAGCCGGGCGCCCTTTATGGGCGGTAAAGAAAGGTCCTCGCTTGTTGCGAGGTCCCTTAGCTTTAGCAGCCTGTGGCAAAAAAGTGCTCTTGCCCCCAGTGGCATCCTTAATGATTTCATCTAGGTTGGCCCCAAATAGACGATTCCCCTGAAAAGGGAGATTTGTCAAGGTCTTTTTGGAACCTAGGTCAGCTGACCAGCATTTTAACCACAGCACACGTCTGAGGATGACCGATGACATAGATGCATGCCCTAATAAGGGAGTAGTGTCCAAGGCTGCGTCACAGATAAACTGTAGCCCTTGTATAATCTGTTCCATCAAATCAGATGTCTCCTGGGGAATATCTTTTCCCCCAAGGTCTTGGCGTACCATTCTCGCCCATTCCGTAAGTGTCTGGGAAACTAGACCAATAACAATTACTGGTCTAAATGCTGACCCTATCAGAGAGAAGATGGTGCGGGACTCTGCTTCCATCTTTCGATCCACCGGATCCTTAAAGGACGAAGTGTCCTCTACTGGGATAACCGTGGCCTTATTCAGCCTGGAAATAGGTGGATCCACCACTGGTGGTACCGTCCATTTCTTAATGATGGATTCCTCAAACGGATAGCGTCTAGCAATACGTTTGGAAATAGTAAAGGTACGTTTAGAATGCTCCCATTCTCCTTTAATCTGATTACCGAAACACTTGGGTACAGGAAAAACCTTCACCGTTTTGATGGGCTTATTAGTACCAAAAGGAATCTCTGTTTCAGTTGCCTCTGCCGGTAAAGCCTCAAGTTTTAAGGTTTCCTGCACTGCCACAACTAGTGCGTCCACCAATGCTTCTTCCTGAATTATAGCGGGAGAAGGAACGTCCTCCTCACTGTCTGAGGGGGCTTTACCTGAGACAACAGCCCTTGCAGAGGAACCTGCAACTGCAGTGACCATCTCTGAATCTGAGTCAGAGGTGTCAGATAGTATAGTGGTAGGCGGGGGTCGCTTCCTTGACCCCCGTCCCTGACAGGCCGCCTCCACCCGAGCCACCATAGACTCCAAGATTGCTGTAAATGACTCTACACTCTGTGCACCGGCGGGTCCCGTGGCCCCCTCGAGGGAAACAGGTGGGGGAATATGTGTGGCAGGGTCCATGATAATTCCAGTCACTTCCTGGATAATATAATTCAAAAATAAAAAACCTTTTTTTTTTTTTTTTTTTCAGACCCCCAGCGCCACAAAAAGCCCCTTAGTGTTACCTGCTAAGGATCCCTATCGATCGAGAGAGAGAGATAGACCCCCAGGCTCACCACTTGATGCTCAGAGTCTAACTGCAACAGGTTACAGCGCTGTCTTGACAAACAGGAAGTCTTTTGGCTGGCTGCCCAGGAAGAAAGGAGGCGGCTCCGCCCCTCTGCACGCCTTCCGGCGCCTCCCCTAGCTCCACGAGGTGTTTGGATCACCTCAAACATGGCCGCCCCCATGCTGGAGACACGAGGCTACGCCAAAATGGCGGCTCGTGCGATCCAGCAAAAAAAATGGCGGCGGCCTGTACTGAATAGCGGTGTGTTGCAGGGCACACAACACTCTCTCTGCATGGGGATTTGGCGTGGTTGGCGGTACCGGCCCTGGCGGACCGCATGGCCATTCGGGAGGCCTGCTAATAGCTGGAGATCTGATTAGGAAGGCAGTCTACATGTCCGTGGCTTCTGACTGGTAGGTAGCTTATTCTTATCACCGTAAGATTCCCAGAATGCCACTGATTACAATCTTTTTAACATGTATACAATTAGATTGTTAGCTCCCAAACCAAGCCTCCTGGCTTTTTGCACATAAAATCACACTCAAAGTAGGAGGATCTGTGTCATTTATAGGATAGAGAGGGACTCTATCTTACCATACAGAGAGGGGCCCGCGTTCACCACAAGACCCGTCAGGGGAAAAGGGGGAACATACTACTCACCATACCGGAACCAGGCGGGCACCAACTCCTGACAGTACCCCTCTCCACCGGGGCGGGAGGGCTGTCGACCGATATGGACGCCGTGACTCATGGTCTTTGGCGTTTCAGCGAGACGTTTAACTCGCGGGGTCAGTCCTTTAATGGGACTTTGTCGCGGCCGACCCAGCGCGGAGCTATGGCCTGCACGCGCTCGTAGGCTGAACTGGGGTGACCACCGGATCTCAACATCCAGCCCGTCGCCCAGTTCAGCTTTCTTGCTTGAAGATCTCACAGGAACACTGGAGAAAAAAAAGCGGTCTAAAAAATCTTTTAAGAAAAAAATCTTGCTAGGACCTAAGATCCCAGCAAGGTATCTAGGTCCTTACTCCTAACTAGACAGAAAATAACTGATTTGCTGAGGCAGAGAGAGAGAGGATATACCCTCTGGGACTGCCCCTAGGGTGTGGCCAGAGCTTTTTAATTTCCTGTCTAGTCCTGCTCCTGTGGAGGCAACATAACCCGAAGGTGCTGTATCACCGAGGACTACGTCTGTCAATGAGCGCTAGAGAAAAACGGATCGCCTGTCCGTTTTTCATCCGATCCACCAGATAGATAAGGGAAAATAGGGTTACCATCCGTCTGGATTTCATGTACAGGATCGGATAACAGCGGACATGTCACCGCTGACAGCCCCACAGGGGTGAATAGAGCGTTCGATCAGGTCCGTCGGAAAAACTGACAGACTGATCTGATCGGAAAGCCCGTGTGAAAGGGGCCTTATGGGCCATACACACTATAAGATTTTCTGAAGACTTTTTCCTTTAGACTTAACAAAACCATATGATATGAGGTCAAACCTAAAAAATTTCAATTTGTATGCAATCTGGCAGGCCCTTGCACTACATAGAAAAGGAAAATCTGAAGGAGAAAGTCTTCAGAAAATCTTATAGTGTGTATGGCCCTTTAGTCGTGCATTCCACAAATCTGGCCTTTAAGAGTAGCAAAAAGAAAGTCATCGTTGAAAGAAAGCCATAAGAAGTTCCATTTGCAGTTTGCGAGAAGCCATGTGGGGGACACCGCAAACACGCGGAAGAAGGTGCTCTGGTCAGATGAGACCAAAATGTAGCTTTCTGGTCTAAAACCAAAAACATGTACATCGCCCTGAACACACCATTGCCACTGTGAAGCATGGTGATGGCATCATGTTGTAGGGATGCTTTTCTTCAGCAGGAACAGGGAAGCTGGTCAGAGTTGATGGGAAGATGGATGGAGCCAAATACAGGGCAATCTTAGAAGAAAACCTGCTAGAATCTGCAAAAAACTTGAGACTGGGGCCATGGTTAACCTTCCAGCAGGAGAACAACCCTCAACATACAGCCAGAGCTACAATGGAATGGTTTAGATCAAAACATATTTATGTGTTAAAATGGCCCAGAGTCCAGACCTAAATCGAATTGAGAATCAGTGGCAAGACTTGAATATTGCTGTTCACAGATGTTCTCCATCCAATCTGACAGAGCTTGGGCTATTTTGCAAAGAAGAATGGGCAAAAATGTCACTCTCTAGATGTGCAAAGCTGGTAGAGACATACTCAAAAAGACTTGTAGCTGTAATTGCAGGGAAAGGTGGGTCTACAAAGTATTGACTCAGAAAAGGCTGAATAAAAAATGCACG
This sequence comes from Pelophylax lessonae, assembly GCF_965119305.1. Lineage (NCBI taxonomy): Eukaryota > Metazoa > Chordata > Amphibia > Anura > Ranidae > Pelophylax > Pelophylax lessonae. The sequence continues at coordinate 232,954,834 of NC_138775.1, read as the reverse complement.
CCACATTTGTCAGACATTTGTAAACATTTTTGACAACCATTTATCAATTTCCTTTCACTTCACAAATTTGGGCCTCTGTGTCGGTCGATCACAAAAAATCCCAATAAATTACATTTATCTGAAAAAAAAATCGAAAATTTCAAGGGGCATGAATACTTTACAGTACTGCTTATCTGACAAGACCAGGAAGTATGGCTTATGGTTACAATAAATATATTAATGTTTTAACATTTTGCTGCTAATTTGCATCAATCCCTCTCCAGCGACTATTATTTCTATGATCCAAGAATATAGGGGCATTGGCAATTGTGCAGACTTTTTGGGGTATCCTGAGACACATAAGGTGGCACAACACATACAGGGAGAGATTTATTAAAAATGGTGCACACAGAATCTGGTGCAGCTGTGCATGGTAGCCATTCAGATTCTAGGTGTTAAAGCTTAAGGCCCCTTTCACACTGTCCGTCCGGACGGTCTCCGTTTATCTCAGTGGGGGATCGATCCACCAATCCCCCGCTGAGCAGGATGACAGCTGTGTCTTCGTGCTGTGTGCGGAGACAGAGCTGTCAGTTCCCCATGCATCTCTATGGGGGAATTCGGATAGGAACGGACCGTCTGTCCGTTCTCATCCGATCCGCTGGACAGATGGAAAATAGGGTTTCCATCCTTCCAGATTTGACGGATCGGATCGGGTGTCAGCGGACATGGTCTCCGCTGACATCCGATGCCCCATAGAAATGCATGGGGGGACCGTTCAGATCCGCCAAAAAAACTGACAGGCAGATCTGAACGGTCCGCCTGTGTGAAAGGGGCCTTATTGAACAAGCTGAAGTTAGATGTTGATTGGGTAACATGCACAGCTGCACCAGATTGTATGCACCAGTTTTAGTAAATTTCCCCAGTGTGTTACAAAGAGCTATACAGCTGAGAAACCCTACTCTAGAGAACAAAGCAGTGTAACAGGGCTGAGTAACCCTGAGTGACCAAATGAAAACCTGAAACCTACAGAAACTACAAACCTGAGAAACAGATTAGATAAAAAAAGTAATTTAACTGTTAAAAAAATATGCCTGACATTTGCTGATCACTAATCTGAGAATCCACGTAACAGTGTTCATTAACAAAGTCTGTGTCAGGGAAATCCACTTCCTCACTATACCCACAGTATAATAGCTCCGTTATACTCATAGGTTTGCTGCTGGCAGATGATCTCCAACTTGCTATTACAAGCCATGAGTAAATACACAGTGTTTGGAATTATAATTTAATTCATATACTGACAGAATATGGAGATCCATAATGAACCACAGATGTCAAACTACTTTCACCAGTCAATACTGTTTAATGTCAGGAATGTAATTAACATTCGGGCGGCATCCACACACCTTTACCTCTCAGAAGTAATAGACACAAGAGCGGAGCTCCATTACTGAGATAAAAGAGAACAATAGACATTAAGGTAATAGAAACGTTATGCAGGGATACCTCCCACCTCTCCGAATTTACTTAACTAAACAATGAACAAGTCAGCCGTGTGGCAGGGCACAGCTACCAGAAGAAATATGCAATAAGTGATAAGACAATACGTTGCTGCAAGTGAGGCACACACACATGTATATTTTATGGGAACTGGCGCGGCTGCAATTATGGGCACTGGCGCTGGTGAGGCTTCATGTATGGGCACTGGTGAGGCTGCATGTATGGGCACTGGCAAGGCTGCATGTATGGGTACTGCAGTGACGAGGCTGCATGTATGGGCACTGCACTGGAGAGGCTGCATTTAAGGACACTGTGCTGATGAGGCTGCATTTGTGGGCACTGGTAAGACTACATTTAATTTAAAAAAAATGTTCTTTAGTTCAAAACTGTTTATTTTAAATTTCAGCTTTTTTCCTGAAATTTCTGCCCTAAAATTTAGGTGCGTGTTATACGCCAGCGCGTGTTATACGCCAGCGCGTGTTATACGCCGATAAATACGGTATATTTAAAATTTTATAAGTACACTTAAATATTTGTAATTTATATATACATATGGTTGAGTCATTTCACATTTATTGAACACGTGTTTCGTTTGTGTTCACCAACAATTTAAGAGACTAGGTACAATACTTCCCAGAGGCGCGGTATCCCCCTCCCCTCAATATACACACACATATGTACCACCATGTATTTGCTATGCTGTTTTTCCAAGCTTGCACCGGAACAAATGTGCAGTGTGTGTGTGTGTGTCACGTTTATCACATTAAAATAAAACTGTGATTTCAAACACAACAATAAGTCATTACAGCTTACTTGTCAGCAATAAAAAAAAAATTGGTTAAGACTGCAAAGCACTTTGCATTTGATTAAATCTTGCACAATCAAATGGACTCCTCGTTTTATAATATTTATGCACTGTGTGAAGTATGAGACATTGTGATTATGAAGCATGTATAATTACCCCTCGGAGAAGGCTGGCACTTGCAGACACACATTTTCGATTGTGTATTTGCCAGCACCATACATCTACTTAAGTACACGGCAATAATAAATGTTTAAGTATTTGATTTACATCTTGAGGCTCCTAGATGCATCTTTGGGGCTGCTGAAGGTACATTAAAAGGAGAGGCAGCGACAAAGATGCTTTACAGCCACTTACATTATTTCTATAGATTAGAGAAATAATATTGGGTTTCTCGAATATTTCGTGCATTTACCCTTTGGATCAGAGACCTAAAAAGCGAGACACCGACAATTAATCAGAAAATTATTTTCAGAAGGATTTCTTCCAAGCTTTTCAAAACCTAAATTAGCCTGAATAGCAGGGCATCCTGTTTCATTGCAGACTGTAAATGTGATTCAGTATGTGGCATTAATTTGCCTCTCCCAACTAGATGTCATGGCTTATCTCATAAAGATAACGGTAACACACTGTTTAAACTCAGGAACGACATTCTTATATCTGCAATGCAGCGTCAATTAATCTCTGTCACACTATTCTGTGTGTGTGTGTTGCCATCATAGTTGGTGTATTGTTATAACAGGAATGTTATATATGTATGAAATGATACAAGGCCAAATTAAAACAGTTAAAGACCAATTTGAAGAAAGATAGAAGGGTGCATGTATGAAATTGTTTGAAATTCGCAGAGTTTAGCGTGAAAGTTAAAAACAAAACCGCACAGCTCCAAGCTCCGCACAGAATCCTCAGGTCCTTCACTACACCAGGTGCGGGTCCCTATAAGCTTTTCCCACTCAGCCGGATTGCAATGAAGAAAATTAAGCTGCACTATATAGATTTATTCAATGAAATAGGCTTTCAAACACAGTCTCCACCCTAAGCTATGCCCCTTTGATGGATTTTGCCCCAACTGAGCTTATTCATGTGACCGCTACAAAGTGTGGCTTCATTTTCTACACTGCGAGCAACCTTTGCTTTCAGTCTTTGATGCTCACATACATTTGCAATCCAAAAAATATAGCACACTAAACCCTAGGACCCCAGACCAAACATCTTTGCTCCGGGCCACCAAAACAAGCTTTTTTTTTTTTTGTATATTATATTGGGTATAATTTTTTTATTTTTTTAAAGAATAGGGAAGAATTACATTTTTTTTAGTTAATTTTTTACCATCTTGTCTGGTTGCATTCATTTGCCCCCACTGAGTTGGCTGGTATGGCATCTGCAGTGAGGATCAATTAGGGCAGTGACAAACTTTCGGTCGGTTTTCTGCATGAACCTATTTGGACAGGCATTGGCCATGAACTCTTGGCGGCATTGTGGAGGTTCAACCTTCATTTTTTAATATCTTGACGGTTGTGTTTTAGTTGGTGCTCCATCACACTACTGCTGTTATTTCTGCATATGTTACACCACTGAAGAAGGAAATTCATTTCTGAAAAGCGTTGGGTGATTTCTGTTTGATTGGTCCAAGCGACTATTGTATCAACAGGCATTGTGGAATACCATTTCACCACCTACCTTATGGATACTGGTTAATTTGGTGTAAAATCATGTTTGTAGCCGCTTTGTTTTTACTAATGCAATAGCATTTTACAGTTGTCTAAAAAAAGCTTGTATAAGTTTTTTAGATTTGATTGTTCTACACAATTAATATGTGTCTAATATGGCTGTAAAAGACCCTGTTTTTTTTTCTCTTATGTACACTTTATATTATATTGGGCATAACAAAAAATGGATTTTTGTCTTACCGTACAAATCCTTTACTCTGATGTTCATTGACGGACACAGCTCCATATCTTCTTGACCCTTGGGTTTATGCTGCCCCCTAACAGGAGGACACTAGGCGGAAAAAAGTTTGATTACGCCTATAGGGCAGTCCCAGGGGGTATACTCCGACTTCCTGCTATATGTCTTCGGTTTTGTAACAAACAGTGTTAGAAGAACATATAACCCAACTCAATAGAGGGGCAGGGGCTGTGTCCATCAATGAACACCAGAGAAAAGGATTTTATGGTAAGACAAAAATCCAGTTTTCTCTTTCGTTCATTGACGGACAGAGCTCCATATCTTCATGACCTTTGGGACGTCCCAAAGCAGTGTCAACATGAGGGGTGGAAAGAACACAGCAATAAACACACTTCCCAAAGGATAAACGTAGCCAACCAGGTATAACAGGAGCTCACCTGACAAAAAAAAAAAAAAAAAAAAATACACCCTCAAAAAGGACTAATCCCCTACAACAGTGGCCTGCAAAACATTGCAGCCAAAGGCAGAATCCAAAGATGACAACACATTCACCTTATAAAATTGAATGAAAATGTACGCGGACGACCAGGTGACCGCCTTGCAAACCTGCACCACTGACGCCTGATGACGGAAGGCCCAAGGAGCACTAAGCGCCCTTGTAGAATGTGCCTTAACAGGGAAAGGAAGATCCTGACACTTAATAGAATAGGCCTGCACCACTATCTGTCTGATCCATCTGGAAATGGTCACAGCAGACGCGGCCAGCCCTTAAGGGGTCCATCCGTAAGGACAAATAGGGAATCTGATTTTCGGAACGACTCAGTCGCCGTCAGGTACACGCTGATCGTCCGAACCACATCCAAAGAGTGCAACATAATCTCTTTAGGGTGCTTAGGGCTTTAAGGAAGGCAACACAATGTCTTCATTTAAATGGAAACCAGAGACGAGCTTAGGAAGGAAGAAACGACTGGCAGGGACAAAGCACCACTTTATTTCTGTGAACCACCAGGTAAGGTGAACCACAAGACAATGCGGCCAACTCAGACACCCTGCGCGCAGAAGTAATAGCTACCAAGAAGGCTACCTTCTGTGACAAAGTAAGCAGAGGAAGCTCACAAATATTTTCAAAAGGCAGTATCAGAAGGACCCACAGCACCAAATTGAGGTCCCACGGCGGTAAAGGAGACCTCACCAGGGCAGCCAGGTGGCGGACCCCCTGAACAAAGGTGTGACCCAAGGAATTTGTGCCAACGGGAGCTGAAAGAAAATCGTCAGGGCCAAAATATGGCCTTTGATTGTACCCAAGGTCAAAACGGTAATCTATAACTCTTTGGAGAAACTCCAAGACACGAGACACCGAAAAGGAATGACCCCCCCCCCCGAAACGCACACCAAACAATGTACGCCCTCCAGACTCTATGAAAAATCGACAGAAGACAAGGGGGGCTGCCTGACGGGAAGGAGGGGAACCCGGGGATCCAACCGTCCCAAGGAGGGGCCACTTCCACCCCAAAACCCTCCGGGGGGAGAGGGGGGGACAGCTAATATCACCATATCAGGAACCAGGCAAGCAAAGCTCCAGACCGAACCCCTCTCCAAAAGAAATGGGGGACTGTCAGCCAGGAGGAACACTGTGACTCGGGCCGAGACCCGGTCGTATGCGACCTCGCGAGGCATTTAACTTGCAGGCCAGCCCCCGTCCAGTGGGGCTATGTCGCGGCCGACCTAGCACGGAGCTGAGGTCTGCGCACGCTCACTGGCCAGACTGGGGTGATCACTGGATCTAGATTATCTAGCCCGTCGCCCAGTCCAGCAGTTAATTGTAGATCTCACAGGAAAAATCCAGGAGAAAAATACATTTCTATCTAAAAAGAAAAAATTGCCAGGACCAAAGATCCCAGCATGGAACTACAGTGCCTTGCGAAAGTATTCGGCCCCCTTGAACTTTGACCTTTTGCCACATTTCAGGCTTCAAAACATAAAGATATAAAACTAATTTTTTGTGAATTATCAACAAGTGGGACACAATCATGAAGTGGAACGAAATTTATTGGATATTTCAAACTTTAACAAATAAAAAACTGAAAAATTGGCGTGCAAAATTATTCAGCCCCCTTAAGTTAATACTTTGTAGCGCCACCTTTTGCTGCGATTACAGCTGTAAGTCGCTTGGGGTATGTCTCTATCAGTTTTGCACATCGAGAGACTGAAATTTTTGCCCATTCCTCCTTGCAAAACAGCTCGAGCTCAGTGAGGTTGGATGGAGAGCGTTTATGAACAGCAGTTTTCAGTTCTTTCCACAGATTCTCGATTGGATTCAGGTCTGGACTTTGACTTGGCCATTCTAACACCTGGATATGTTTATTTGTGAACCATTCCATTGTAGATTTTGCTTTATGTTTTGGATCATTGTCTTGTTGGAAGACAAATCTCCGTCCCAGTCTCAGGTCTTTTGCAGACTCCATCAGGTTTTCTTCCAGAATGGTCCTGTATTTGGCTCCATCCATCCTCCCATCAATTTTAACCATCTTCCCTGTCCCTGCTGAAGAAAAGCAGGCCCAAACCATGATGCCACCACCACCATGTTTGACAGTGGGGATGGTGTGTTCAGGGTGATGAGCGTTGTTGCTTTTACGACAAACATAACGTTTTGCATTGTTGCCAAAAAGTTTGATTTTGGTTTCATCTGACCAGAGCACCTTCTTCCACATGTTTGGTGTGTCTCCCAGGTGGCTTGTGGCAAACTTTAAATGACACTATTTATGGATATCTTTAAGAAATGGCTTTCTTCTTGCCACTCTTCCATAAAGGCCAGATTTGTGCAGTATACGACTGATTGTTGTCCTATGGACAGAGTCTCCCACCTCAGCTGTAGATCTCTGCAGTTCACCCAGAGTGATCATGGGCCTCTTGGCTGCATCTCTGATCAGTCTTCTCCTTGTATGAGCTGAAAGTTTAGAGGGACGGCCAGATCTTCGTAGATTTGCAGTGTTCTGATACTCCTTCCATTTCAATATTATTGCTTGCACAGTGCTCCTTGGGATGTTTAAAGCTTGGGAAATCTTTTTGTATCCAAATCCGGCTTTAAACTTCTCCACAATAGTATCTCGGACCTGCCTTGTGTGTTCCTTGTTCTTCATGCTCTCTGCGCTTTAAACGGACCTCTGAGACTATCACAGTGCAGGTGCATTTATACGGAGACTTGATTACACACAGGTGGATTCTATTTATCATCATTAGTCATTTAGGTCAACATTGGATCATTCAGAGATCCTCACTGAACTTCTGGAGAGAGTTTGCTGCACTGAAAGTAAAGGGGCTGAATAATTTTGCACGCCCAATTTTTCAGTTTTTTATTTGTTAAAGTTTGAAATATCCAATAAATTTCGTTCCACTTCATGATTGTGTCCCACTTGTTGATTCTTCACAAAAAATTACAGTTTTATATCTTTATGTTTGAAGACTGAAATGTGGCAAAAAGTCAAAAAGTTCAAGGGGGCAGAATACTTTCGCAAGGCACTGTAGGTTCTTACTCCTGACAAGGCAGAAAAAAACTGAGTGCCTATAGCAGATAGAGGGAGTATACCCCCTGGTACTGCTCATGGGCATAGCCAGACACTTTCTGCCTAGTGTCCTATTCCTGTAGGGGGCAGTATAACCCAACGGTTATAAGGATCTAAAGCAGTGTTCGTCAATGAACGAAAGAGAAATCTTTTTTTTTTTTGTTGCTTGGGAATAGAGTAGGGGAAGGGTTATATTTTTTACTATCTTGTCTGGTTGGGGAGAAGTCTCTTCACTTCCTGTCTTGGAGATGCTACAGGAAGTGAAAAGAAAACTTTCCAAAGTGTGGGGAATACTCATTAGACAGCAGTAACAGGAACTGGTGTCTTCTTAAATCCCCCATCACTTTTTTTGGTAACAATGGTCCCTAGGTCAAATAAAGAAAGTAAGGCCTCAAGTACACTGAGGGTTTGCTTAGCTCCTCTTAACATCTTTTTTCCTGACAGGAGAAAAGCTGATTAAAAACGTGGTAAAAGCATATTACACACACACACACACACACACACACACACACACACACACACACACACACACGCGCGCCTGTTTGCGCGTTAATGCATTCTATTGGCCAGAATATTAATTTACTCTGGATATTAGAATGCAAAAACATGCCTTGCATTTTTTTCAGCCCAGAGGCTTCTCTCCTGAATGCACTGGTAATTTTATTTTTCTGCAACTACTTTCCAGCTGCCATTTTTCTAAGGCAGGTTTGAAACAAAATGATTAAAAATAAGGGTCATATCACACTAAGAGGTTTGTTACCAGTTAGAAAGCAGATTATCTATGGCTTTTCTTTTTTTTTTTTGCTACAGAGTTGTTGCTTGGTACAATGCCTTTCTAGTGCTAAATCACTGGTGCAATGATCACCATCAACTGCATTGAATAAAGTAAATACTTACTGAAGATTGAGATTGTGCAACTACCTTTTAACATTGCTAAAAAGTCCTACAGTTATTACAAACCTTTTTACAAACTGCAATTATATTATTTCCTAACAAAGATCGGGGCTGAGCAGAGAGTTTAGTTCATCAGTGTTCTACTGCATCATCACTATTCAATCAGCAGGCTAAGAGCAGGGAGGCGATGCCATAGTGAATCACTAATCTGGCTTAACATACCTCAAGAAATTGTGCAGACAAATTTTTTTTTTTTTTTTTTTTTTTTACATTATTGTTCCAGCTTTAAAACTGATCCCCAGCTTTACTTTCACTTTAACTAGTTTGTTTGTGCCAAGCTGCACTTGTTGGGTGAGCTCTATAGGCTAGATTTCCTCAGCTACATATACAGCATCTCACAAAAGTGAGTACACCCCTCAAATTTTTGTAAATATATTATATATTTTTTCATGTGACAATCAAGAAATTAACCTTTGCTACAATGTAAAGTAGTGAGCGTACAGCTTATATAACAGTGTAAATTTGCTGTCCCCTCAAAATAACGACTTACACAGCCAATGTCTAAACCGCTGGCAACAAAAGTAAGTACACCCCTAAGTGAAAATGTACAATTGGGGACCAATTAGCCATTTTCCCTCCCATGTGACTCGTTAAGAGTTACAAGGTCTCAGGTGTGAATGGGGAGCAGGTGCGTTAACATCGGTTTATCGCTCTCACTCCCTCATACTGGTCACTGGAAGTTCAACATGGCACCTCATGGCAAAGAACTCTCTAAGGATCTTAGAAAAAGAACTGTTGCTCTATATAAAGATGGCCTAGGCTATAAGAAGATTGAATTAATTGATATATATTGATTGCAGCTGCTGTTCAAGTAAAAAACTCAGACACAAATGACTAGCAGTAAAAACAGCGCTTACAATAAAATTTAACATTAGTAATCCTAAAATATATTGAATGTTGTGCATAAATAAGTATAGAATGTTGCATACAATAAAAAAAAAAAATACATATAAATTGATTGATGAAAAAAGTGCACTAGTGCATAAAAAAAAATAATCCATAAATTGTGCAATGACTCCAACAAGTGCAATTGGTGCTATAAAAGTCCAAAGTCCAATGTACTAAATATAAAGGTTCTTGAAGTGCTTCAAAAGGTGCTGGGGTGCTTCAAACAGAACTGCCAGTGCGGGTGCTTCACTCCCCTACTGTGTCCCCACTCACCAGAAATGATGGACCCTCAGCTATTTCAGACTCTGGGTCAAATGAGCTTAAAACAGATACACAAACTAGATCCCCTTGATGATGGTACTCTGTTTTTGAGCTGCTCAAGATATGAGACAAAGTGACCTTAGGAACAAATAACCCACATAGTGAAGTCCATATTAATAGTTTTATTTGCCCATAATGGTAAAACTCACAGAATTCCTAAAGGAGAAGTGTATATAAACAGCTTGCAGAACCGGAGTACAGCTCTTCCGGGGACCCCGACTAGCGTGCGTTCAGCGGATACCAGGAAGTGACGTCAATGGTTATGGTGTTACCGGAAATAAGTCGAGGCGTTTCGCCCCACCTTCCAGGGTGTCATCAATAGACATCCAAATCCCCTACAGGAGTAAGACACTAGGGAGAAAAAAAAAAGTTCTGGCTATGCCTATGGCCAGTCCCCTGGGGGTATACCCTCTCTCTTCCTGCATAGGATTTCAGTATCAAAGCAGTGTCAGAGAAAAGCACACCAACCCACTCAAAAAATAGAGGGGCGGGTACTGCGCCTGTCAATGAACCCGAAGAGAAAAGGATTTTACGGTAAGTCAAAAATCCAAGTTTTCTCCATCATTCATTGACAGACGCAGTCCAGTTTTCTCCATCATTCATTGACAGACGCAGTCCTCTGATGCATATCAGTAGGGACGTCCCAAAGCAGTACCCAAATGAGGGGTGGGAACAGGTGGCAGAACAAAAAACAGTCCCCAAGGCCACAACATAGCCAACCAAGCAACACAGAACTCATCAGAACAAAATGAGGTCCACCCGAAAACCAAACAGGAACACCCTCAATGAAGGTCAAAGGGGCCCCCTAAACTGCAGCCTGCAAAACTTTGCAGCCAAAAGGAAGCATCCGCAGATGCCAGCACATCCACCCTATAAAATTTGGTAAATGTGTGAACAGACGACCAGGTCGCCGCCTTGCAAACCTGCAGCAGAGATGCCTGATGGGGAAAAGTCCAGGAAGCACTAAGTTCCCTAGTAGAATGAGCCTTTACAGGGAAAGGTGGAACCTGACCCTTAATGGCATAAGTCTGCACCACTGTCTGTTCCCTCTGGAAATAGTCGCAGCAGACGCAGGCAGCCCTTACTTTGGGCCCTCCATGAGCACAAAGAGCGAGTCTGACTTGCGAAACGACTCAGACGCCAAATACACCCTGATTGCCCGAACCACATCCAGAGTATGCAGAGCAAATTCCTTAGGATGTGTAGGCTTAGGACACAAGGAAGGTAACACAATGTCCTCATTTAACCACTTTACCACAGGAGGATTTTGCGGTCTTACGTCCAGGCCACTTTTTGCGATTCAGCACTGTGCGACTAACTGACAATTGCGCGGTCATGCAACGTCGTACCCAAACTAAATTTGCGTCCTTTTTTCACACAAACAGAGCTTTCTTTTGGTGGTATTTGATCACCTATGCGCTTTTTATTTTTTGCGATAATAAAAAAATGCGACAATTTTGAAAAAAATAATATTTTTCTACTTTGACAGTTAAAAAAAAAAATCCAATATATTAAATTTTTGTCATATATTTAGGCCAAAATGAATTTAGCTACATGTCTGACAAAAAAAATTGTCAATGAGCGTATTTTTAACCGCGATTCGGCACTGCGTTACTTTAACGGGAAATTGCGCGGTCGTGCGATGCTGTACCCAAATTACATGTATGTCCTTTTTTCCCCACAAATAGAGCTTTCTTTTGGTGGTATTTGATCACCTGTGCAATTTTTACTTTTTGCGCTATATACAAAACAAGAGCGACAATTTTGTAAAAATTACAATATTTTTCACATTTTTTTTTACATGAAATTCCCCCCCAAAAAAATGTAAAAATCAAAATTTTGTAACTTTTTTGCCAATTTGTATTCTACTACATATTATTGGTAAAAAAAAATTGCAATAAGCATATTTTGATTGGTTTGCGCAAAAGTTTTTGCGCAAAAGTTAGCGCAGCTACTAACTACGGGAAATTTATGTCATTTTTATTGGTTTTTTTTTTAACTAGTAATGGCGGGCGATCTGGCGGCGATCTGCGATTTTTTTTGCGGGACTGCGACATTGCGGCGGACAGATCAGACCCTTGACTGACATTTTTGACACTACCAGTGACATTACTACAGTAATCAGTGCTATAAATATGCACTGTTACTGTAAAAATTACACTGGCAGGGAAGGGGTTAATTTTTATTGGTGATCAAGGGGTTAATGTATGCCTGGTGCTTACTGATGTGTGTGGGCGGAGGGGACTGTATGACACAGGGACAGATTGCAGGTTCAGCTATGCTGAATCCTGCAATCTGACCCTGCCTGTCACTTAGGAGATCCGCCCGTTTTGTTTACACAAGCGGGCGGATCTATACACTCGATCCCAGACGAGCGGGGAAGAGCAGCGGTGATCACCGCCGCTCCTCCCCTGGCCCGACTCCCGCTGTAACTGAATACAGCAAGAGCGAGCCTCCGGCGGCGCGCGCGCTGCCCACAAGGGGAGGAGTCCAGAGACGTAGGTCTACGTCACTGGACGGAATCGAACCACTTTGCCGCAGTAACACCAATGTGAGCGGTCGGCAAGTGGTTAAATGAAAAATAGAAACCACCTTCGGCAGGAAGGACGATTCGGACGAAGTACTACTTTGTCCCTGTGAACCACCAGGTAGGGAGAACGACAGGAAAACCCTGCCAGTTCCGACACCCTGCGTGCAGAAGTGATCGCCACCAAGAAGGCCACCTTCTGGGACAAGATAAGCAGGGGAATCTCCCGAATACTCTCAAAGGGAGGCCTCTGGAGAACCGACAGCACCAAACTAAGGTCCCAAGGTGGTAGTGGAGGCCGCACCGGAGAAACCAAGTATGGCACCCCCCCCGGGTGAAGTTAAGCACCAGGGAAAGGGTGGCAAATAGCCTCTGGAAGAAAATAGCCAAGGCAGAAACTTGACCCTTGATAGTACTCAAGGCCAACTTTTGATCAACTCCCCGCTGAACGAAAGCCAAGAGCCGAGCAATCTAATAGGAGCGAGGGTTGGTTCCAAGTGACTCACACCACGCAATAGAAGACTTCAACATGCGATGATAAATCTTCCTAGAAGTCGCTTTTCTTGCTTTAAGCAGAATGGGAATCACAGAAGCAGACAATCCCTTGTCCTTCAGCACCTGGCTTTCAACAGCCAAGCCGTCAAAGCCAGCAACCGTAAAGCAGGATGGAATATTGGCCCCCTGAGAGAGCAGATCCTTCCTGAGAGGAAGTCTCCACGGAGTGTCTGCGACAAGCCTGACCAGGTCGGCGGACCAAGCTGAACGAGTCCAGTCTGGAGCCACAAGAATGACCGGAATCCCTTTCGCCTCTATCCTGCGAAGAAGTCTTGGTAGCAACCTGAGAGGTGGAAAGGCATAAATCAGCCTGTACTGGCCCCAGGGGGCCACCAGCGCATCTGTGGCGTCTGCCAGAGGTTCCTGAGAGTGGGCCACAAACCTCTGTTCCTTCCTGCTGATTCAAGACGCCAACAGATCCACGTCCGGAGTGCCCCAACGAAGGCACAACTTCTGAAACACCTCCGGATGAAGGGGCCACTCCCCTGCATCCAAGGCCTGGCGGCTGAGGTAATCCGCCTGCCAATTTTCCACTCCTGGAATGTGGAGAGAGCTGGAACATGGCGCTCCACCCAACGTAGAATGCCTGCAACTTCCAGGGCTGCAAGGACACTCTTGGTGCCCCCTTCGATATTGATATAAGCCACGGCCGTGGCATTTTTCGAGTGAATGGGCACTGGACAACCTACTGATAGGTTCAATGACGGACGCAGTCCTCTGATGCATAAGAGAAAAGGATTTTCGGTAAGTCAAAAATCCAGTTGTCTCTTTCGTTCCACGGACACAGCGCTCCAAAAAATCATAACTAGTGGGACATCCAAAAGCAGTGCCAAAAGGATCATTTGGGGTGGGGAAAATAACCTAAGGCTAAATATAAGAGCCCTTAACCAGGACACAAGAGCCCTAACCAGGTCACAGGAGCCCCATCTGAAAAAAATGGATTTTTGTAAAATCTTACCGTAAAATCATTTTCTCTTAGCTCATTGACAGACGTAGTCCTCGGTGATACACCACCTTCGGGTTATGTTGCCTCCACAGGAGCAGGACTAGACAGGAAATTAAAAAGCTCTGGCCACACCCTAGGGGCAGTCCCAGAGGGTATATCCTCTCTCTCTCTGCCTCAGCAAATCAGTTATGTGAAAAAGCAGTCTTTAGAGATTTTAACCCAACCCAACTCAAAAACAGAGGGGCGGGGACTACGTCTGTCAATGAGCTAAGAGAAAAGGATTTTACGGTAAGATTTTACAAAAATCCATTTTTCTCTAGCGCTCATTGACAGACATAGTCCTCGGTGATACACCACCTTCGGGACGTCCCAGAGCAGTATCACAAATGAGGGGTGGGAAAATGGAAATCAAATCCCAATCTAGAAGGCCCAACCGGTGCCAACTAGAAGTTTACAATGCTCATCCTTAATGATGAGACTCAACAAAAAAGAGAAATTTTTTTTTTTTCAAACAGAAAAAAACCCTCGAGGTAGACCACCGGTCTCCTCAAATTGCGGCCTGCAAAACCTTGCGGCCAAATGAGGCATCCGCCGATGCCGTCACATCAATTTTATAGAATTTTGTAAAGGTATGTACCGACGACCAGGTGGCCGCCTTACATACCTGGACCACTGACGCCTGATGGCGAAAGGCCCAGGAAGTACTGAGCGCTCGAGTGGAGTGCGCCCTAACAGGGAACGGAGGACTCTGACCCTTAATAGAATAAGCCTGTACCACCGTTTGTATAATCCATTTGGCAATGGTCGCGGCAGATGCAGGCAAACCCTTTCTGGGGCCATCCGTGATCACAAAAAGTGAATCCGTCTTACGGAATGATTCCGTAGCTTTCAGGTATACCCTGATTGCCCGAACCACATCTAAGGAATGCAACGCATGTTCCCGATGATGCTTGGGCTGAGGACACAAGGAAGGTAGTACAATATCTTCATTCAGATGAAAATCTGAAACCACCTTAGGAAGAAAGGATGGCTTAGGATGAAGTACTACCTTATCCCTATGAATCACTAGGTATGGGGACTGGCATGATAATGCAGCCAGTTCTGACACCCTGCGAGCAGAAGTAATAGCCACCAAGAAGGCCACCTTCTGGGATAAAGTAAGCAAGGGAATCTCCCTGATGTTTTCAAAGGGAGGTTTCTGTAGAACCGACAAAACCAAATTAAGATCCCAGGGCGGTAAGGGCGCGCGGACTGGAGGAGCCAGGTGCCGCACCCCCTGGATGAAATTCCGCACCAAGGACTTGGTAGCTAAAGGTTTCTGAAAGAAGATTGCTAATGCTGAAACTTGACCCTTGATGGTGCTCAAGGCTAGCTTCTGCTCAACCCCTTGTTGCAAAAAGGCCAATATTCGAGTCACCGAATAGGTACGTGGAGGAAATCCTAAAGATTCGCACCACGCAATATAAGTCTTCCATGTGTGATAATAGACCTTGCTGGAAGTCGCTTTCCTTGCTTTAATAAGGGTAGGAATGACTGAAGTAGACAAACCTCTGTCCTTCAATACTTGGGTCTCAATGGCCAGGCCATTAAACCCAGCGACTGTAAAGCATGATGGTAAATTGGTCCTTGAGACCACAGACACTCCCTGAGACGAAGTTCCCACGGAACGTCTGCGACTAGCATGTCCAAGTCGGCCAGGCCGGCTTGAGGAGGCCAGCCTAGAATTTCTAGGACCACTGGCGCTGATAGAATCTGAACCAGGCGTCCCTAGAGGTATCTGGCCCCGACCATCCGAGAAAGTCTGGTCGTTTTCTGTTCCCACACATTTATCAGATACCTGATTGTTATCAGGAAGGGTGATCTTTTCTGGTTGAACCTCAGGGACCGAAGTCACCCGACTAGAGGCTACTTGGCCTATCTGGTCAACCAGATCCGATTCCTGTGAGGTATAGGGACTAATCTTAGGAAAAGGTAAAGGAAAAGATCTATTCAGGGAACGGTAACTACCGCTTCCTGTAGTACTTAAATGTTGGAAGGGAAGAATCGCACAGGTAGTAGTGGTTGAAGCTCGATCTAATGTCCTGAATACCGGTGAAAACGTCCCCCCACCCTGAAACCGGGTGGGGGCGCACCTTCAGGCTGTGTACTCCTTTGCTTCGGGTTTGGCTGGGTTGGTCCTCTGCTTGTCCGACCAGCCCTTCTTGAACCCTCCTGGAGGAGTCTTGCCTTTCCCGCTAGTACCAGCCGGGCGCCCTTTATGGGCGGTAAAGAAAGGTCCTCGCTTGTTGCGAGGTCCCTTAGCTTTAGCAGCCTGTGGCAAAAAAGTGCTCTTGCCCCCAGTGGCATCCTTGATGATTTCATCTAGGTTGGCCCCAAATAGACGATTCCCCTGAAAAGGGAGATTTGTCAAGGTCTTTTTGGAACCTAGGTCAGCTGACCAGCATTTTAACCACAGCACACGTCTGAGGATCACCGCTGACATAGATGCATGCCCTAATAAGGGAGTAGTGTCCAAGGCTGCATCACAGATAAACTGTAGCCCTTGTATAATCTGTTCCATCAAATCAGATGTCTCCTGGGGAATATCTTTTCCCCTAAGGTCTTGGCGTACCATTTTCGCCCATTCCGTAAGTGTCTGGGAAACTAGACCAATAACAATTACTGGTCTAAATGCTGACCCTATCAGAGAGAAGATGGTGCGGGACTCTGCTTCCATCTTTCGATCCACCGGATCCTTAAAGGACGAAGTGTCCTCCACTGGGATAACCGTGGCTTTATTCAGCCTGGAAATAGGTGGATCCACCACTGGTGGTACCGTCCATTTCTTAATGATGGATTCCTCAAACGGATAGCGTCTAGCAATACGCTTGGAAATAGTAAAGGTACGTTTAGAATGCTCCCATTCTCCTTTAATCTGATTACCGAAACATTTGGGTACAGGAAAAACCTTCACCGTTTTGATGGGCTTATTAGTACCAAAAGGAATCTCTGTTTCAGTTGCCTCTGCCGGTAAAGCCTCAAGTTTTAAGGTTTCCTGCACTGCCACAACTAGTGCGTCCACCAATGCTTCTTCCTGAATTATAGCAGGAGAAGAAGCGTCCTCCTCACTGTCTGAGTGGGCTTTACCTGGGATAACAGCCTTTGCAGAGGAACCTGCAACTGCAGTGACCATCTCTGAATCAGAGTCAGAGGTGTCAGATAGTATAGGGGTAGGTGGGGGTCGCTTCCTAGACCCCCGTCCCTGACAGGCCGCCTCCACCCGAGCCACCATAGACTCCAAAATTGCTGTAAATGACTCTACACTCTGTGCACCGGCGGGTCCCGTGGCCCCCTCGAGGGAAACAGGTGGGGGAATATGTGTGGCAGGGTCCATGATAATTCCAGTCACTTCCTGGATAATATAATTCAAAAATAAAAAACTTTTTTTTTTTTTTTTCAGACCCCCAGCGCCACAAAAAGCCCCTTAGTGTTACCTGCTAGGGATCCCTATCGATCGAGAGAGAGAGAGAGAGAGATAGACCCCCAGGCTCACCACTTGATGCTCAGAGTTTAACTGCAACAGGTTACAGCGCTGTCCTGACAAACAGGAAGTCTTTTGGCTGGCTGCCCAGGAAGAAAGGAGGCGGCTCCGCCCCTCTGCACGCCTTCCGGTGCCTCCCCTAGCTCCACGAGGTGTTTGGATCACCTCAAACATGGCCGCCCCCATGCTGGAGACACGAGGCTACGCCAAAATGGCGGCTCGTGCGATCCAGCAAAAAAAAAAAAATGGCGGCGGCCTGTACTGAATAGCGGTGTGCTGCAGGGCACACAACACTCTCTCTGCATGGGGATTTGGCGTGGTTGGCGGTACCGGCCCTGGCGGACCGCATGGCCATTCGGGAGGCCTGCTAATAGCTGGAGATCTGATTAGGAAGGCAGTCTACATGTCCGTGGCTTCTGACTGGTAGGTAGCTTATTGTTATCACCGTAAGATTCCCAGAATGCCACAGATTATAATCTTTTTAACATGTATACAATTAGATTGTTAGCTCCCAAACCAAGCCTCCTGGCTTTTTGCACATAAAATCACACTCAAAGTAGGAGGATCTGTGTCATTTATAGGATAGAGAGGGACTCTATCTTACCATACAGAGAGGGGCCCGCGTTCACCACAAGACCCGTCAGGGGAAAAGGGGGAACATACTACTCACCATACCGGAACCAGGCGGGCACCAACTCCTGACAGTACCCCTCTCCACTGGGGCGGGAGGGCTGTCGACCGATATGGACGCCGTGACTCATGGTCTTTGGCGTTTCAGCGAGACGCTTAACTCGCGGGGTCAGTCCTTTAATGGGACTTTGTCGCGGCCGACCCAGCGCGGAGCTATGGCCTGCACGCGCTCGTAGGCTGAACTGGGGTGACCACCGGATCTCAACATCCAGCCCGTCGCCCAGTTCAGCTTTCTTGCTTGAAGATCTCACAGGAACACTGGAGAAAAAAAGCGGTCTAAAAAATCCTTTAAGAAAAAAATCTTGCCAGGACCTAAGATCCCAGCAAGGTATCTAGGTCCTTACTCCTAACTAGACCGAAAATAACTGATTTGCTGAGGCAGAGAGAGAGAGAGAGGATATACCCTCTGGGACTGCCCCTAGGGTGTGGCCAGAGCTTTTTAATTTCCTGTCTAGTCCTGCTCCTGTGGAGGCAACATAACCCGAAGGTGGTGTATCACCGAGGACTACGTCTGTCAATGAGCGCTAGAGAAATAAAGGTTTAAAGAAAAAAACACCCCTCAAGAGGGAACAGCCCCTTTTAAATAGCAGCCTCCAAAACTTTGCGGCCAAAAGAAGAATACGCAGATGCCAAAGTATCTATTTTAGAGAATTTTGTAAAGGTATGCACTTATGACCAAGGGACCGCCTTGTAAACTTGAGATATTGAAGCCCGATGACGGAAGGCCCAAGAAGCACTCAGCGACCGAGTAGAAAGCGACATGACAGGGAAAGGTGGAACCTGACCTTTAATGGAAAAGGCCTGAGTCACCGTCTGTCTGATCCATCCGGAGCTGGTAGCCGAAGAAGCGGCCAGTCCTATTCTTGGTCCGTCCGTAAACACAAAAAGCAAGTCTGACCTCCTGAAAAGACTCAGTAGCTGCCAGATACCCCTGAATCACACAAACCACAGCCAAGATATGCAATGCAAAATGATGGACAGGGACGAAGAGCCACTTTATCCCTATAATGGCCGCCAATTCCGTTACCCTGCGGGCCAAGGTAATAGCCACTAGAAATGTCACCTTCCGGAAAAACAAACAGGGAATATCTCCCAAATATTCTCAAATGGGGGCTTCTTGAGAACTGAAAGTACTAAATTTAAATCCCATGCCAGTAAGTAAGTACAGGTGGAGCCACATGTCAAACCCCTGAATGAAGGTACGAACTAAAGAGTGCATGGCTAGGGTTCACTGAAAGAAGATTGCCAGGGCAGACACCTGGCCCTTGATGGTACTCCAGGCCAACTTCTGATCAATGCTCTGTTGAAGAAAGGTTAAGATCCGAGCCACAGAAAAAGATTGAGGATGAGCGCCAATCGACAAGAAATGTACGCTTTCCACGTACAATGGTATATCTTGCTGGAAGACGACTTACTCGTCTTCACCATAGTAGGGATCACTGATCCAGACAGACCTCAATCCCTCAGCTTTCAATAGCTAAGCCTTAAAAAAACAGCAACTATAGAGAAGGATGGTAGATCAGCGCTTGGGACAACTGGCCTTCTCTGAGAGGAAGCCCCTAAGGGATGTATACAGCCACCAGGATTAGAAGATCCTCGCTCTTGATTCCTTGCAGGAACTGCGGAAGAAGCCTTAGCCGAGGAGGATACCGGCCTTATAGTAGCCCTTGGACACCTCCGGCATCTGTCAGAGGACCCGTGACCTCAACAAAAACTTTGGTATCGTCCTGTGGAGCCAAACCTGCTAAAGAAGCTGCATGTAAGACTGTGCAAACAGAACTGTCTTGAAGGTGGATACCAATAGACTTGGAACCTGTATGCAAAACGGGAGAGAACTATCTGTCTGACAGAGAAGTTAGCTCTAGGCTTACCATACCAAGGTTGCTTGGAACCACCCAGGGACGATTTAAAAGATCTTTTTCCCTTATTCTCCATCCCAGAAGCATGAAAGAATTTTCTAATGGCTGAGGAGGGCCCTCCCCGTGATACCCTCAATGACAACATCCAGGGTAGCCCCAAACAAGCGATCACCTTGAAAAGGGCAGATCAGTGAGAGTTTTCTTAGAGGCTTGGTCTGCGGACCAATTCTTAAGCCACAGCACGTGCCTAATCACCAACGCTGAAGCAGAAAGTTTGGACAGCACCGGAGCTGTATCCAAAGCTGCATCACAAAAACTGCAGCCCATTGACCAACTGGACCGCTAAATCAACATAAGCAGCGGGGACCAGCTCACCCCTCAGGCCCTGGCACAAAAGCTTGGCTCATTCAGTTCGGGTCTGAGACACCAGGGCTGAGGCAAAGACTGGCCGCAATGCCGAACCAGCCATAGTAAACATGCTGCGTGCCACAGCCTCCACTTTGTCAGCCGGGTCCTTAACCACTTACCGACCGCCCACCGCAGATGTACGTCACTACTTTGACGCTAAATACCAGGGTTATGGCAGCAGATAGCTGCCATAATCCTGGTATTTTTAAAAACGGCAGGCGATCAGTTTTAGTAAGGGTGGTC
This sequence comes from Pelophylax lessonae, assembly GCF_965119305.1. Taxonomy (NCBI): domain Eukaryota; kingdom Metazoa; phylum Chordata; class Amphibia; order Anura; family Ranidae; genus Pelophylax; species Pelophylax lessonae. The sequence continues at coordinate 232,934,171 of NC_138775.1, read as the reverse complement.
CCCACGGTGGATTCACCGCGGGATCACCCTAGCGGGGTGGTGGAAGAGGTGACCCCCCTCCCGCCGCGTCCCGGTCCTTTTCCCCGCTTTCCTGGACCCGCCGGCAGCAGGGAAAATGATAAGGTCCGGATCCTCTTAAGACAGAAGTTGAGTGAGAGCAAGATGGCACTCACTCGACTATGGTCTTGGAGGACCGGAGCGGCGTCAAACGTTGTTGCCTTTTTTGGTCTTTTTTAGTGTACTTGTGAGATCTGAGGACTTTTTGACCCCAGAATTCACAATAAAGAGGTCCTGCCATGGCTATTTATATTACAAGGAATGTTTACATTCCTTGTAATAGGAATAAAAATGATCAAATTTTTTTTTTTTTTTTAAAACTGTAAAAATCAAAAATAATAAATAAAATAAATAGGAAAAAAAAAAAATTAAAAGCACCCTGTCCCCGTTAGCTCACACGCAGAAGAAAACGCATACGGAAGCCCTGCCCACACATGTAAACGGTATTCAAACCACACATGTGAGGTATCGCCGTGATGGTTAGACCTCCTCTGTAACTCTAAATTGGTAACCTGTAGAATTTTTTAAACTGTCGCCTATGGTATTTTTAAGTACCAAAGTTTGTTGCCATTCCGCGAGCGTGTGCAATTTTGAAGCATGACATGTTGGGTATCTATTTACTCGGCATAACATTATCTTTCACATTATGGAAAAAAATTGGGCTAACTTTTCTCTTTTCTTATTTTTTAATTCAAAAAAGTGAATTTTCCAAAAAAATTGCGTTTGGAAGACCGCTGCGCAAATACAGTGTGATAAAAAATATTGCAACAATCTCCATTTAATTCTCTAGGGTCTCTGCTACAAAAAAAAAAATGTATATTATATATATATATATATATATATATATATATATATAATGTTTGGGGGTTCTAAGTAGTTTTCTAGCAAAAAAAAATGATTTTAGCTTGTAAGTACCAAGTGTCAAAAATAGACCTGGTCTTAAATTGGTAAAAGATGGGGATTCCTCTACTAGGATTATGATTACTTTATTCAACTTAGAAACAGGAGGGTCCACCACTGGTGGACTAGCCCACCTTTTTTAAAAGGGACTCCTCAAAAGGGTAACGTACAGCAAAACGTTTGGGGACCACAAAGGGTAATTTTGGTTGTTCCCATTCCTTACAGGAAAACCTATCAAAATAAGGCACATAAGGAAACACCTTTGGAGTGCGATGCGACTTTGTGTACCAAACGACAGAGCCGCATCCGTGGCTACATCAGCCGCATCCTCCATTTTTAAAGTCCCACCCACTGCAGTGATAAGTGCATCTTTTAGCAGTTTTTCATTAGCTGCTGCGACCATCGAGGAATCATCCTCATTATCGGATGGATCAGGGGGTGTGATATTAAATCCTCCTGGATGGGCCGCGTCCACGACGGCATCAGGCTCAGAATCAGATGAGACAGCCTGAGCAGGGGGAAGGCCTTTGCCCACAAGCCCCTTCCACCCTGGACACTAAGGACTGCAGGACCACCATGGGAAGTTGGAGTTTCGAGGGACCTGCCACCTCCATGAGGAGATGTGACCCTGAGGCTCAACAGGAAAAGGAAGACTTTGCGGTACAAAAACGATCTTTTGGCACCACTAAAGGATCCCCTCAAGTCTCAGGGTACCTATCAGCAGAAAGAGCGATAACAGGGACCCCCAAAAACTCACCCTACGGACCGGAGGAGCGCCAAGAATTCCAACCCAGCATCATCGTGGACTCCATACCTGTTCATATGTCCCGGGCACAGGAAGAGGAAACTAAGGAGGAAGAGGAAGAGCTTCGGGATCCCCACGAGGCTTCAGTTGTCTCCAGCATCTCCCAGACTAAGGGAAAATGGCCCTGTGACATCAAACGGCTACACAAACATGGCCGCCAACTGGAGACAAGCCAGACTAAGGGAAATTGGCCACCATCAGCTACAAACACTGAAGCATGCTGCCAGGACCTTTTCTGCACCCTGTGCAATGCTGCACCCTCTGCAAGTGGACCCCCCCTGAAGGTAGGACATATTTAGGGGAGACTGCTGTGCACTCTGCACTGGGACCCCCCTGCACTATACCTACACTGCAAACAGCAGGGCATACACCTAGGGGTCTCCTACACTTGGACCCCTCCAGACTACCAGGGCGGGACACACACTATCCCAGGACCCTTACAGAGTAGGGATAGCAGGGGAGACCCCAGGGGGTCTCTTCTGCATTTTCTGCCCTGGGACCCCCACCAGACTCTAGGTGCAAACAGGAGAGAATGTGAGTGGGGGGAAGCCCTGCTCAGTGAGGGATTTAAGGATGGGAGGAGGGAACCTGCAGGCAGTTCCGACCGTCCCTGGAGTTTACCCGCGCCCACCCCAAAGAAAACCACCAAAATGGGGAGAGGGGGGAACCCTATTTACCCTACAATGGCGCGGGTAACGCTTCAGACAGAACTCCTCGCCACTGAAGTAGAGGAGCTGTTGGCCAAGGGACCGCTGTTAGGTCAGACCCAAGCCTAGTCATATGTGACCCTGCGAGATGTTTAACTTGCGGACCATCCTCTCCCAAGAGAAAAAAACAAAAAAGAGGAAGCAGAAAATGGCTAGGACCAGAGATCCCAGCCGGGAGCCTAGGTCCTTACTCCCGACTAGACCAATTAAAACTGATTACCTAGAGCAGAGAGGGGGGTTATATACCACCTGAGGACGGCCCATGGGTGTAGCCAGGTGAATTCTGTTCGACCTAGTCCTACTCCTGGAGGAGGCAATATAACCCACTAGTTATGATTAATGGAGCGCTGTGTCCGTCGATGAAGGAAAGAGAAAAATATTTTTTTTCTCTCATTCCATCACCAGTCGGTGTCCCTGATCACTGCCACAGGTATGACGATGCTATACTGCACTGGTGACCGGAAATAAAAATTTGCGAAAAACTATGCCTCTTACTAAATACCTTTGACTGTCTAATTTCCAAAAAAAGGGGTCATTTGGGGGATATTTGTACTGTTTGCAACAGAAACGAAATTTATCAAAATTTTCAGCCTTTTTTAGTTTATTTTGCAAAAAATGTAAATACCAGCGGTGATTCACAGAAAGTAAGCTCTATTTGTGTTAAGAAAATAAAAATTTCATATGGGTACAGTGTTGCATGACCATGCAATTATTATTCAAAGTGTGACAGTGCTGAAAGTTGAAATTTGACTTGGGCAGGAAGGGGCTAAAAGTGTCCGGTATTGAGGTGGTTAAAGTGATAGTAAAGCTGGAAATCAGCTTAAAGGATACGTTTATCTTTAGGAACATGCAACGTGCCCAACGGTGCAGCCGCTGCCCAGTTCCAACACCCCCCCCCCCCACACCACCCTTTCCTGTGACAGCAGTACAGGGAGGAGTTCTCCATAATAGCTGTCACTTTTTGAAATCAGCTCTGTGTGGGAATGAACTACAAGCCCCGACATCCTTTGTGGCTGCTGGCTTGTAGTTCTCAATGAACCATGGTGCCTTGAAGCGCTGTGGTAGTTCATTGATTCTTCATGTCAGATTGTATCTGTATGTCCCTACCGGATGTAGGGGCCCACAGATACACTGACTGATCTGCAGTGTCTTTTTTTTCTAAAAAGTTAAACTATCATTTAAGGAGCTGAACATGTGTCCCTGGGAGAAGCTAAATTTGTGTGCTTTGGAGTTATGGTGGAGATGGTACACCAGCATCTGTGACTGGCCTATGATGCCATGGCAAAAATGTGCTGGTTTACAAGAAATTGCTAGATAATCAAGTACAAGACTAGGAAGGTGAGCTCCTGTTGCTCTGTACCCTCCACAAAGACTACTCTTCGGCACTGTAGCTAAAGCCCTGAATGCAGATGTGCAAAAAGTCCACATTGCTGACAGGCAACACCAAGCACCACTGTGTATTGTCATTACGCGCTGGGCATCAGTGAGATTTCAGCCAACCTCCATAAATGAACTGGAGCTGGTGTGATCAGGGGTTTCAGAATGTATTCAGTCAGTAGTCATTGTCTAGAAGAGCGAAAACTTTTATAAACTTGTTCAGGTTTCGGTGAGATTCAACAAATCACTAATGAAATTCTGGATTCACGTTTATTACAAGTAGTGTAAAATTTTATATTGCAATTTTATAGCTTCTACTGATTAAATGCTATGAATAAGTCATTATGTGCTTAATGTTTTATAGTGTCATTTCAAAATACAGCCTAGAATTTTGTCATGTGGATGACTAATGGATTTGAAGCCCCTTGGGGTATTTGACAGTTTAGACAACATCCAGGTCTTTTTTTTTTTTTGTTTTAACTCCCATGGCTGGAGTTCTAATGAAAATGTAGAAACAAAAGGTTATAGGAGTATACAAGCATTTTTACACACTCACATCTTACTACTAAATAACCCTCTATTGCACAAATATAATTTTCAAATGGAGTATTTATTTTGACAACAGGTACCCAAAATTAGAGACACGACAAGATAAAAAAGGGTAAACCCAACAATAAAATATTCTTATTTGTGCCCTTTTGGTCAGTTCTATCCATAATTAAAAAGGCTTCGTTCCATCTTCTCAATAAGAGCGAAAAAAAAAAGCCTGTTGATATCTGGCATTTAAAGCTGTCCTGTGCTCACTTTCGGATACCCCAAAAGAGAGTAGTTAGCCCTCCTAGCGATTTTATTTTTTTTAAATTTTGCAATGACATGCACTTTAGAGCCACAATGAGGATGTTCTTGTTCCACAGCAATTATAACATTTAAGTAGAACTATAGGCAAAACTCATAGGAATATTTTTCCCTCTATAACAGGGGTGGGGAACCATTTTTCTGCCAAGTGCCATTTGGATATTTATAACATCATTCGGGGGCCGTACAAAATGATCAACTTAAACATTTGTAGTCGCCATTTATTTGAGGTCACACCACTTTTTATAGTTTTAATACCCAACTATCCAGTGTGTGTTAACACTTTCGCCTCCCTGGCACTGACTATCCTCTGAGTTGGTCCTGACTGGGAATGCAAAGCAATCCTGAAAAAAAAAATACATGCTAGCCGTGTAAGTTTTTGTTGTCATGGTAGATACAAAAACGCAAGCTCACTGACACACACATGCTCACTACAGACAAGCTTACCGACACACACATGCTCACTACAGACAAGCTCACTGACACACATTACACAGTCTGCAACTGCCCTCAACACAATCTGCAAACCCCACAATGCAATCTGCGATTCACCAATCCCCAAAACACAATCTGCAGTCCCTCACCCCCCAAAAAGCACAATGCAAAGCCCTCACCCCCCACAAAACACAATCTACAATCCCCCAACCTCCCAAAACACAATCTGTTATCTCCCCCCTAAAGAAATCTGCCAGTACTGCTGGCTCAGGCTGGTACACTGCTGGCTGGTACTGCTGTGGGTATGGCTGTGGGTACTGCTGGCTCAGGCTGGTACTGCTGACTGGTACTGTGCTGTGGGCAATACTGGCTGGTCCTGCTATGGGCACTGCTGGCTCAGGCTGGTACACTGCTGGCTGGTACTGCTGTGGGTACTGCTGGCTGGTACTGTTGGCTCAGGCTGGTACACTGCTGGTGGGTACTGCTGGCTTAGGCTGGTACTGCTTGCTGGTACTGTGCTGTGGGTACTGCTGGCTGGTACTGCTGGCTCAGGGTGGTACTGCTGGCTGGTAATGCTGTGGGTACTGCTGGCTCAGGCCGGTACTGCTGGGTGGTAATGCTGTGGGTACTGCTGGCTCAGGCCGTTACTGCTGGATGGTACTGCTATGGGTACTGCTGGCTCAGGCTGGTACTGCTGGATGGTACTATGGGTACTGCTGGCTCAAGCTGGAACTGCTGGGTGGTAATGCCGTGGGTACTGCTGGGTGGAAAAGCCGTGGGTACTGCTGGCTCAGGTTGGTACTGCTGGGCGGTTATGCCGTGGGCACTGCTGGCTCAGGCTGGTACTGCTGGGTGGTAATGCTCTGAGTACTGCTGGCTCAGGCTGGTACTGCTGGATGGTAATTCTCTGGGTAATGCTGGCTCAGGCTGGTACTGCTGGGTGGTAATGCTGTGGGGGTACTGCTGTGTGTGCTTCTGGCGGGAAGTGCTGGCTAGAGAAGAGCTGCGCCACGCTGGATGAAGAAAAAGCTTCCCGTTTCCTGACTTCCTGTTTCAGTCTGTCTCCTCACAGATGAAGTGCATTTAATATCACTCAGACTGTGACTCAGACTGTGACTCAGACTGTGACTCAGACTGTGACTCAGACTGTGACTCAGACTGTGACTCAGACTGTGACTCAGACTGTGACTCAGACTGTGACTCAGACTGTGACTCAGACTGTGACTCAGACTGTGACTCAGACTGTGACTCAGACTGTGACTCAGACTGTGACTCAGACTGTCAGAATGGAGCCGGAACTACAAAGGAAACATCGGCTCTGTCCTGACAGATCCACTGGCATAACTCTGGCTCAGCGGCACGGGGGGACCGGACGCAATGATTTTGCGGGCCACAGAACGCAATGATTTTGCGGGCCACAGGACGCAAAGATTTTGCGGGCCACAGGACGCAATGATTTTGCGGGCCACAGGACGCAATTATTTTGCGGGCCACAGGACGCAATGAGTTTGCGGGCCACAGGACGCAATGAGTTTGCGGGCCACAGGACGCAATGATTTTGCGGGCCACGGGACGCAATGATTTTGCGGGCCACGGGACGCAATGATTTTGCGGGCCACGGGACGCAATGATTTTGCGGGCCACGGGACGCAATGATTTTGCAGGCCACGGGACGCAATGATTTTGCGGGCCACGGGACGCAATGATTTTGCGGGCCACGGGACGCAATGATTTTGCGGGCCACGGGACGCAATGATTTTGCGGGCCACAGGACGCAATGATTTTGCGGGCCACAGGACGCAATGATTTTGCGGGCCACAGGACGCAATGATTTTGCGGGCCACAGGACGCAATGATTTTGCGGGCCACAGGTTCCCCACCCCTGCTCTATAACCTTTCAGGGCAGAGCCCAAAATGTGGGATTTTCTTTTACTTTCGATAGCAGGACAAATATAGAGGGTAAATCGCCCTAATTGGTACAGATAGCAATAAAAATCTGTCAGGTGCTCCAATCCTATCCAAAACTAGAAAAGAAAAAAAAAAGGTTTGCTTTTGTTATTCTTCAAGTATGATCACAGTGGCGTTAATGGAAGCATTTCCAGTGAGGTGTCAATTTGAGTACTGTTGTACTGAAAGCTATAATCAATTCAAAACAGAATGCACAGGACGGAGGGAAAGAGGGAGAAAATATTGCTAAAAACAGGCGCCTGAGCTGTGCTTTACCACCCACCTGCACTGTAACAATACAGCTGGACAGGGCTGTACCCATGCTGTGGTAGTGGCATTTTTAACAGGCAGCACAGTCTGAAACACACCCATTGAGTTCCCCACCCACCGAGTCTGGGCAATACAAAATTGCCTTTCAGCAATTAAGAAAATAAAAGTGAATGGGAAGCAGAGTGCCTTTTTTGCCACCATGCATCCCTTTTCAGAGGGTGGTGAGCTTACCACAAATGTGAAAGAAGCCTTGGTGAATGCCATTTATTTTTCTAAAGAACTGTATAATTTACAATGACCATTTCCCTTTTTTTTTTTTAAATACCGTTTTACACTTCCACTACTCAAAGTGGTATTAAAAACCCTAAAAGAAAACATTTTCTAGCTTCCTTTTCCTTTTAAGGTTCTCTTTCTTCTATTTCCATCTGGTTATCTGGACAGTATTAAGCCTGTTGCTTTTTAAAATAATAAGCTCTCCAGAAGAATGCAACAATAAACAAGGATAAGACAAACCATTTACCACTGACAGGGGTGATTACAATGACCAGCTTTTATTTATTCATGTAAAACCTTTATCCCGAAAGGAAATATGGATTACAGATCCATTAAAGTATTTAATCCCAAACCATAAATGTAATCTATTGCAGCTTGCTAGTCATTAGATGTGGTGGCTGCATTCGTTTTCTTATGTTTTTTTTTCCCCTTCGTTTTCACCTGGTGATCTTGCCCTTCACACACCTCCTGTATTTGGACAAAGGAGCACAGGGGCACCTTTAGACACTATTCTGAGGGAAGGGGAGTTTTAGATGAACTCGCAACCTTTATAAGCTGTTACAACAAAACAGTTTTTTCATTAAGTATTTTTTAGGGCTTGTTTACACACATGGTAAGACTGCTGCTCCTCTAAAAAGCCATGCACAGATAACTTTTCAGGGGCTTTTTAACAGGCAATGAGGAGGCAATATGTCACTTGCTCACAATCTGTTTTAAGGCCCTAAATGCCTCACTACCTTTATAATGTGTTGTGTTTGATGGAAGGTAGTGCCCACCAAAACAGGACAGGGGGTTTAAAACCTGGTGTGACCGTGGCATGTGTGCACCGACAACCGCTGGTGGATCAAAAAAAGGAATTTGAATTTTTGGAAAGGCTTAGAACAACAGAAGGTACTTTTTGAGTTAATACATACTGGCATACATTTATTTTAAAACCAGAGTTTTTTTTCTATTTAAAGTGATTGTAAAGTCTCGTGTTTTTTTTTTTTCTATTAAAATAACATATTAAACTTACCTCCTCTGTGCAGTGGTTTTGCACAGAGCAACCCGAATCCTCCTCTTCTTGGGATTCCTGACAGGAGCTCCTGGCCCCTCTCCCTCCTGTTGAGTGCCCCCACAGCAAGCAGCTTCCTATGGGGGCACCTGAGCCAAGCTGCAGCTCTGTGTATTCATTCAGACACTGAACTGCCGTTTGGCCCTGCACTTTCTCTTGACCGATTGCCTAAATGAGTTTGACACCAGTGGGAGCTGCTGTGTCTCCCCCAATCAGTAGAGAGAGTCCCAAGGCTGCGGCACTAGTGGACATCGCTGGATAGAGAGGGGGCTCATGTAAGTATTAGGGGTGCTGAAGGGAGCTGATGCACACAGAATGCATTAAGATGAAAAACCTTCTGACTTTACAACCCCTTTAAGTTAAACAGGAACAGGCAGGAAATACTCTGCGCTCTGCAAAAATATCAGAAAGCTAGTGCAGGCTGGGACTTTCAGGATATGATCAATCAAAATAGCTGGATGGCACAGGCACTTTCAAATTGCTTAAATTAAAACACTTCATTAGTTAACCTGGCTGTGGCCTTTTGTCATTTCTTAAGGCACTTGCTACAGCTTTCCAAAAGACTTCGTAAAACATGTCAACCAGACCAACAGAACAGTCCTGTCGGGCAAAAAGCGCTGATGTTGATCTAAGAGGAAAGGCTGCCATGGAGATGTAATTGCGACCAATACAGTTGTGTCTCACCAATCAAAACAGATTAGCCAGACAAGGCCGGATGGCAGATGCTAGCAGAAGAGATGCCTCAAGTAGAAACGTAACAGCTGTAATATGCACTACTGGCAATAATGACTTTTCACTCCACATGCAAATAAAACCGTGGGCCAAAAAATGAAGTCCACTAGACAGAATAGGTCACCAGCTCAGCAAACAGAGCATTTATTATTTAAACCTGCAGACAAAGGCATTTTGTTCCATAAAAGGTTTGACAGTCGCAATTAAAAGAAACAGCTTTTTAGGACAGGTAAACATTGAGGGGGAAAAAAAGCACCAGGAGAAAAATCTCTCCAGCAGTGCTTACAACTTTATCTGCTTCTAACCATTACCCATCTATTAAATGGCACAAAACACTAGACTATACATGAGACCTACAGATCTCAAAATTAGCTTTTTTCATTCTTAAAGGGATTGTAAAGGCAGAATGTTGTTTTTTTATCTTACTGCATTCTATGCAGTAAGATAAAAAAAGCCTTGTGTGCAACAGCCCCCCTAATACCCAAGCCCATTTTTATTCAGTGATGTTGCAGTGTCTAAGCTGCCTGAGACTCCCCTCATTGGCTGAGACAGCGGCATGGCACGATTTGCTCCCACTGCTCTGAATCAAAATCATTCAGCCAATCAGGAGAGCGAGAGAGAGAGGGAGAGGGGCTGGGTCGCTGCTCCATGTATCCGGGAGCTGTGATTCGGCAGCTTGCTGTGGGGGCACTTAACAGGAGGGAAGGGCAAGAGCTGAAGAGGGACCTGAGAAGAGGAGGACCCAGGCTGCTCTGTGCAAACCAAGTATTAAAAAAAAAAAAAAAAAAAAAAAACACACTTGACAATCATTTTAAATGTAGACTTTTTAAGGTTTTTCACATAACATTTCACCTGTGTGGAAAAGCAATGGTTCATTCATTGAAAAACTGGATTTTTGACTTACCGTGAAATCCTTTTCTCTGAGGTTCACTGACTGACACAGCTCCATGTCATGGCTTTAAGCTCTCTCTTCAGGAGCTTCAGGAGAAGGACTAGGCGGAAACCTTTTGGATGCAGTCCCAGAGGGTATACAATAGGACTTCAGTTTGTAACAAGCAGTGTCACCAGAACATATAACACAACCCAACAGAGGGGCGGGTGTTTTGTACGTCAGTGAACCTCAGAGAAAAGGATTTTACAGTAAGACAAAAATCCAATTTTCTCTTTCGTTCACTGACGGACACAGCTCCATGTCTTCAGACCATTGGGATGTCCCAAAGAAGAGTCACTGTGAAGGGTGGGAAAAAACAGCAATACGCAGAATTCCAAACAAGGCTAAACATAGCCAAACAGGTAAAACAGTAACAGGAGCTCACCACCAGGAAAAAAAAAAAAAATATGACACCTTCAAAAGCGGAAGCCTCTACAACCGCAGCCTGCAAACTTTGCGGTCAAACGCTGCATCCGAAGATGCAAGTACATCCACCATATAAAACTTTGTGAATGTTTGTACAGACGACCACGTAGCCACCTTGCACACCTGAACCACTGACGCCTGATGAAGGAAGGCCCAGGAAGCACTAAGCGCCCTCGTAGAAATGCGCTTTAACAGGGAAAGGAGGAACTGGCCCCTAATGGAATAAGCCTACACCACCGTCTGCCTGATCCACTTGGAAATGGTTGCAGCAGACACGGGCTGCCCCTTACGAGGTACATCTGTAAGAACAAACAAAGAATTACATTTTCAAATCGGTTCAGTCACCGCCAGGTACACCCAAATCGCCCTTATGACACCCAAGGAATATAAGGCAATTTCCTTAGGATGTTTCGGCTTAGGGCATAAGGACGGAAACAATATCCTCATTCAAATGAAGCCCCGAGACAACCTTAGGCAGGAACGCCTGACAGGGTCACAACAGCACTTTGTCCCTATGAATTACCAGGTAAGGTGACCGGCAGGACAATGCAGCCAACTCTGACACCCGACGTGCGGAAGTAATAGCTACTAAGAAAGCCACCTTCTTTGACAGAGTGAGCAGAGGAAGTACTCGAATATTTTCAAAAGGAGACTTTTGAAGCACCGACAGCACCAAATTGAGATCCCACGGCGATACCAGGGATCGAACCAGAGGAGCCAGATGGCGAACTCCCTGCACAAAAGTGTGAGCCAAGGACTTCGCCGCAAACAGCCTTTGGAAAAATCAGCCAAGGCGGAAATCTGGACCTTGATAGAGCCCAGAGCCAAACGTTGATCTACGATAGAAATTCCAACAGGCGAAACACAGAAAAGGAGCAAGGAGAAACCCCCTGAGACCCACAGCAAGTAATGTACGCCTTCCAAACTCGATGATAAACCTTCCTGTAGGTAGATTTCCTAGCTTTCAACAGCGTAGGAATCACCAACAGTCCTCTGTCCTTCAGCACTTGGCTTTCAAAAGCTAGGCCGTTAAAGCCAGCGACCGTAAAGCAGGATGGAAGATTGGTCCCCGAGACTGAAGATCCTCCCTGAGAGGAAATTTCAAAGGGACATCTGCAAACAGCCTTAAAAGACCTGCGTACCAAGACCGGCTAGGCAAGTCTGGGGCCAAAAGGATGACTGGAATCCCTTCTACCTCGATTCTGCGTAGCAGTTACGACAAGTTCTATTAGAGGAAAGGCGTAAATCAGATGATACTGACCCCAAGTGACCACCAGGACGTCTGCGGCGTCGGCCAGAGGATCCCGAGACCTTGACACGAGCCTCTGCACCTTCCTGTTGAGATGGAAGGCCAGCAGGTCCACATCGGGGGTCCTCCACTGAAGAAACAGTTAATTATATATCTCTGGGTAAAGAGACCATTCTCTGGGTAAAGAGACCATTCTCCGGATCCAACGTCTGCCGACTGAGACAGTCCGCTTGACAATTCTCTACCCCAGGAATGTACACAGCAGAGAGGGCCGGAAGATATTGTTCTGCTCACCTCACGATACCAGCCACTTCCCGGGCACTCTGTGCCCCCTTGATGATTGACATATGCCACAGCCATAGCCTTATCTGATTGTATCCTCACAGGGCATCCCTGCAGACGATCTGTCCATTAAGACAAAGTCTGATCGCCAAATTTTCAGGATGTTGATCGGCGGCCTGGACTCCTCCCGAGTGCAAACACCTTGGGCCGAACAAACTCCCAAGACACCTTCCCATCGGGACAGACTGGCATCCATGGTGATTACTGTCCAATACAGAGGAAGAAAGGATTTTCCCCAGACACAGGGCCGGGGAGCGGAGCCACCATAGAAGAAACTCACTTGAACCTCGACTCAACAGGATCAGAGATTGTCCAATCATTGTGGATCATTGTTCCATTTGGTCAGAATCTCTCTCTGCAGAGATCTGGTATGGAACTGTGCAAATGGAACCGCCTAGAAGGTGGAAACTATCAGACCCAGCAATTGCATGCAAGCCCTGAGTGATGACCGATGGTTGGACAACAGGAGCTGAACCGCATTCTGTAGCTTCAGAAGTTTTTTCTGAGGAAGAAACACCCGTGCTGACGCTGAGTCCAGCGTCAGACCCAAGTGGTCCAGCTTGGTGGACGGAGTCCAAGCCGATTTCTGAAAAATTTGTGTCCACTCGAACTCTTGTAGAGTTTGCACCGTAATGTCAAAGTCGGCTTTTAGAGCCAAGGAAAACTGCACGCAGAAGCAGATCGTCCAGGTAACCCAGTACTGCGATCCCCTTCGGTCGTAGCAAGGCCAACACTGGGGCCAAAACCTTTTTGAACACCCGAGGAGCTGAGGCGAGACCAAACGGTAATGCCACAAATTGATAGGGCTCCTTGCCCACGGCAGAACGAAGAAAACGCTGGTGCCCGACATATTGGAATATGAAGTTAAGCGTCCTTGAGATCGATAGAAGCCAGAAGATCCCCTTGATAAAGGAAAGCTACTACAGTGCGGATGGACTCCATCCAAAATTTCTGAACCCGCACAAAGTGGTTGAGAGCTTTGAGCTCCAAGATCAGACGAACCTTGCCTTCCTTCCCGTGAACTTTTAACAGGTTTGAATAAAAACCTTGAAGACTCTGGAACCGGCACAATAACTCCTTGTGCCAACAGATCCTGCACTGCTGCGTAGAGGTCCTGTAGCCCCTCGTAAGACAGATGAAAGTTGGAAGGAAAGAACCTTGCCGGAGGCAAGGACAGAAACTAACTTGTAACCGAACCAAATCAATTTGTGGATTTGTCCTGAATGAGCAAGGTCCACGGATCCGGAAAAAAAGATGATAACGTCCCCCCACCCAGAAGCGGGTGAGGGCGCCCCTTCAGGTTGGTGAAGACTTGCCTGCAGAACCAGAAGTGCCTACTTTGGACCTCCCATTCCAGGGTCTCTTGGAGCCTCCCGCAAAGTTATGGGTGGCTCTCGAACACTTTTCCTGCAATCCAGACAGATGAAAAAGGGACGCTTGTGAGCCAAGAAGAAAGGGTCACGTTTACTGATCTTTTCCATAGAGGCACCGAACAAACGGTCAAGTAAAAAAGGAAGATCAGTCAGCACCTTTTTAGATGCCTGGTCGACCGACCAGTACTTCAACCATATCATGTGGCTTAGGATCACCGCCGTCACAGATACCCTGCTGGCCAAAGGGGCTGCATCCAAGGATGCATCACAAATATACTGTAACCTCTGGATTAACTGATCCACCAGCTCAGGACGGTGTTGACTCCCTTCCAGATCCTGGCGTAAAATCTTTGCCTATTCTGTTAAGGTCTGAGATACCAAGGTGATAGCAAACACTGGTCTCAAAATTGAACCAGTCAGGGCGAAAAGGTATCAGGCCAAAGCCTTAGCTCTCTTGTCCACAGAGTCCTTAACCACTTGCCGACCGCGCGCGGTAATACTACTGCGGCAGGGCGGCACGATCCCGTCCAGCCACGTAGTATTAACGTCATGCGCGTCTCGGCTCCCAGAGCGCGCTCCCGCGCGCCGCGGGTCCCGATACCGAGCGCATTCGGTAGGGAACCGATCAATCACCAGATACTGACCAATGATTTTTGGTCAGTGTCTGGAGATCGGTCCCCACCAATGGCAATCTGTCCCCTGTCTGTGTAATGTAAACACAGACAGGGGAAGTGATGTCACTGTCCCTTCTGGAGTCCTTTCGGTTCCAGGAGAGAGACAGAGACACAGTAAAAACGTGAGTTTCCACCAACACTACACTGACACACCTCACATAGGTACATTTAACCCCTTCATCACCTCTGATCACCCCCTGATCACCCCCAAAACCCCTCACAGTGAACACTATATACAGTGGTATACAGATATTTTACTGATCACTGTATAAGTGTCACTTGTGAGCGTAGTTTGCGCCTGCGTTAGGCCCAAATAGGGTTAGGGTACCCGCCACCTATCCCCTAATAAAGTTTTAACCCCTTGATCAGCCCCAGTTAACCCCTTCACTACCTATTACTCTGTGCACTAAATACAGTATATAGGTAAATACTGATCACTGTATTTAGTGTCACTAGCGACCCTAATTTGCGCTTGCGCTAAGCCCAGACAGGGTTAGGGCACCCGCCACCTATCCCCTAAAAAACTTTTAACCCCTTGATCTTCCCCAGTTAACCCCTTCACTCCATATAAAACAGTGCACTAATATATACAGTATATCAGATAACTACTGATCACTGTATTTAGTGTCACTTGTGACCCTAATTTGCGCTTGCGCTAGGCCCGAATAGGTTTAGGCCACCCGCCATCTATCCTCTATAAAGGTTTAACCCCTTGATCTCCCCCAGTTTAACCCCTTCACTTCCCTGTCACAGTGTTCACTATATACAGTGATTACCGATCACTGTATTAGCATCACGGGTGACACAACTTAGGCTAGCTAGTTAGCGTCAGGGTCCCACTACACCACCGTTACTTAGCGTCAGTTAGAGTCAAGTACACTAACACACACACACCACCGTTACTAGTATAGTGTTTGAACAGATCAATATCTGATCTGATCAGAAATATACTAGCGTCCTCATAATTTAGTGTTCCCCAAACGCAGTGTTTGCACAATCAGCACTGATTCCTGCTAGCACCTGCGTTTAGCCCCCTTGCCCAGACCACCTTACCCAGGCAAGTGTAGTAATCAATAGATTACTGACACTTCCAAAAAACACATCACACAAAACCGCTGCGTTCGCAGAGTCAGGCCTGATCTCTGTTAGCACTAGCAGTTTTTCTTTGTAGCAACCAAATAGTCCTCGACAACCAGGTGCTTTTATTACCTAGTAGTCGCATCACTGTACGAGTAAATTTAGCTACCAAAATGACAAAACGTTCGTTCAGTGATGATGCTATATACAGTATAATGACCATGTCAAGTGAGAGCGATGGGGAAGCCTCATCGGCAGAATCAGGGTCAATATACGAACCAGATGACAGCAGCGGCTCCCTGACAGATAGCTCCGACAGAGGGGTCCCTGCTAGGGTCAGGCGTACCCGACCCCATTCTGGAGTTGTTGACTTGCAAGAACTGGGGGTTTCTTGTATGCAGCAGAGTGCCAGTACTAGTGCCGCTCACACTTCTCGTGAACTGGCAAGCACGAGCGGCCTAGTACATCCTGGACCTTCAACCAGCGCTGCAGTATCACCTGGTGACGTGGCGAGTCACCTGAGTGCAGTTGAAGCTGGTGCGGTGGCTAGCACGAGTAGTGGCCCGCAGCCACCGCGTATCCGAAGACAGGCCGTAGAGCCCATAGTGTCCTCCCTGAAGCGCTGGCATATCCTAATTGGCAGCCCACAGATTCCACAGCGCCAGTACTTCCCCCATTCACCGCCCAACCCGGAATCCAAGTGGAAACAGCTGGTTTTAATCCCATACACTTTTTTGAGCTGTTTTTCACTGAAGATCTTTTCAGATCTATTGTGGACCAATCAAATTTGTACGCTCAACAATTCATCGCCGCCAACCCAAATTCACCCCTTGCCAGACCATTCGCCTGGAATCCTATTACGATTCAGGAGTTTAAAACCTATCTGGGCCTTTCCTTCAACACGGGCATTACAAGAAAGAATGAATTGCGGTTATATTGGTCCACTGACGCAATTCATCAAATGTAAGTGTTCTCTGCTGCTATGTCCAGGACTCGATACGAACAAATATTTCGGTTCATGCATTTCAACGACAATGAACTCTGTCGTCCTCGGGGAGACCCTGAATATGATCGGCTCCACAAATTTCGGCCCCTCATAGACCACTTCAATCAGCGGTTCGCAGCCTTGTTTACCCCCCAACAAGATGTCTGCGTTGACGAGTCCCTGATTAAGTTTACTGGTCGCCTTGCTATCAAACAGTACCTCCCCAGCAAGCGTGCCAGATACGGGGTCAAGTTGTATAAGCTTTGTGACAGGGCCACAGGCTATACAGTTAATTTCCGTGTCTATGAGGGAAAAGATAGCACTGTGGAGCCCCCCGACTGCCCAGGCTACATAGGGAGCAGCGGCAAGATAGTTTGGGACTTGGTGTCCCCCTTATTCGGAAAGGGGTACCACTTGTACGTGGACAATTTCTATTCAAGCGTGCCACTTTTTAGACACCTCTATCAATTGCAAATTGGCGCTTGTGGCACCGTGCGATCTAATCGCCGGAGCTTCCCCCAACGGCTAGTGAATGCCCCACTGAGCTCGGGGGAAGAGAGCCTGCTTGAGGTGCGATGAATTGCTTGCAGTGAAGTGGAGGGACAAAAGAAACGTTTACGTGCTGTCCTCCATTCACCCAGACACGGCAGTCCAAATTACTACGGTCACCGGTGTTGTTGTTGAGAAACCCCTCTGTGTCCACGACTATAACCGTAAAATGGGAGGGGTGGACTTCAATGACCAGATGATGGGACCGTACTTAATTGCCCGTAAGGCCAGACGCTGGTACAAAAAAGTGTCTGTATACCTATTTCAATTGGCTGTTTACAACGCTTTTGTCTTATACAAAGCGTCTGCTGGAACATTATCCTTCTTTCAATTCCAAGAAGAGATAATCAGAGCCCTTCTGTATTCAGCTGGTGCTCCTGCCCAACTTCCCCAACCAGATGCAGTGAGGCGGCTGCATGAGAGGCATTTTCCGCAATACCTCCCGAGTACCCCTACCAAACGATACCCCCAAAAAAGATGCCGTGTCTGCAGCAAGCGCGGATTCAGGCGTGACACCCGGAATTATTGTCCCGACTGTCCTGACCGACCTGGTCTTTGCCACGGTGACTGTTTCCGTCGCTACCACACACTAGTGGATTATTAGCGTAGGGTACAGCACGGCACAGTTTAGGGCACATTTACACAGGGTCTCAAAAGATGTTCGATGGCTATCGTCATTTTGAGAGACCCGAACCTGGAACTCGACGTTTGAAGAAAAAAAAAAAAAAACATAAAAGCCAAAAATAGTTGTCGTCTCAGTCATTTTTTATGTTCTTCTGCACTTCCTATGTACTTTTAATGTCCTTTGTATGTTTTTCATTCTTTTGTGACCTGTTTCTCTTGCAGGTACTTGTCGGCTACCACGCATTGATTTTATATATTCTGACACAAACAGTGTTTGCGCTCAGCATATATGGATACCTTTGCTGATAGCAGCTGTGGTGATTTTCTGATTTCAGCACTGCAGTTAAAATCTTATTTTGGTATACGTGGATAGCGCCGTGTATACCCATCATTAAATTCAGTGGGTGGTTGTTTGGGCGGTTAATGATGAGAATCCAAAAATTTTTGTTGTGTCAGTCATTTTATATGTCCTACTCTTCCTAATGTACTTTTTTTAATGTACTTTTTTTTTTCATTCTTTTGTGACCTGTTTCTCTTGCAGGTACTCGTCGGCTACCACGCATTGATTTTATATATTCTGACACAAACAGTGTTTGCGCTCAGCATATATGGATACCTTTGCTGATAGCAGCTGTGGTGATTTTCTGATTTCAGCACTGCAGTTAAAATCCTATTTTGGTATACGTGGATAGTGTCGTGTATACCCATCATTAAATTCAGTGGGTGGTTGTTTGGGCGGTTAATGATGAGTAATACTACGCATTATTCCTGTGCTGATTTCTGATAGGTTCTCTTTTTTTTCGTTCAGCCCACAGGCTGCATGAAAAAAAACAAAACCTATATGCCAAACAAAGACCAGCAATGTACTGGTACGTTGCTGGACTTTGAGTGGTTATACCAGGATGATGCCTGCAGATTTAGGCATCATCTTGGTATCGTTTTTTACAGCAAGCGGTCGGCTTACATGTAAAAGCAATCCTAGCGGATAATTGGCCGCTAGACTGCTTTTACATGCAGTGGGAGGGGACACCCCCCCCCCCCTCCTGCCGCCTTCCGTTGCCTTCCACGGTTTTTCTCGGGCTCTCCTGTCCCACCGGTTAACCCGAGAGTGCAGCTGGTGGTTCAATTATCTAACCATAGAGCTGATTGGAGATGAGAATGGCTCCAATCATCTCTATGGCCTAAGATGCCGGAGGCTACAAGCATTTCATGACTTCTGTTTCGCCAGAAATAAACAGCGCCATTGGGAAATTGGGAAAGTATTTTATCACACCAATTTTGGTATGGTCAGATGCGTTAAGGTCAGAGGAAAGATCTAGAGTCTAAAAGACCCCATTTTTTTTTAAAAAGAGTACCTGTCACTACAGATTGCTATCATAGAGGAAATTTAAATTCACCGTGATAACAATAAAAATGATTAAAGAAAAAAAAAATGAAAGAAAAGGTGTCAAAATAACATAAGAAAGCAAATTAAAAAAAAAAAAAAGAAAAAAAAAAAAAATCAAGCCCCCCTGTCCCCCCGTGCTTGCGCGCAAATGCGAGCACAAGCGTTGGTCTACTGTCATATGTAAACCGCAATTTCAGCATGCATGTGAGGTATCGCCGCGAACGCCAGGTCGAGGGCAGTAATTCTTGCGGTAGACCTCCTCTGTAAGTCCAAAGTGGTAACCTGTAAAGACTTTTAAAGGCTTTTAAAACCGTACGTAGTTTGTTGCCGCGGCACGGGCGTGCGCAATTTTTAAAGTATGTCATGTTAGGTGTCTATGAACTCGGCATAAGATCATCTTTTAAATTTTACCAAACAATTTGGAATTATATAGTGTATTTTTGCATTAAATATAAAAAAAGTGTTTTTTTACGCAAAAATTGCGTTTGAAAAATGTGTGCGCAAATACCGTGTAACAAAAAAAATTGCAACATCCACCATTTTGTTCTGTAGGGCCTCTGCTTTAAAAAAATATATAATGTTTGGGGCTTCAAAGTAATTTTCTTGTGAAGAAAAAATATTTTTTCATGTAAACAAAAACTCACAGAAAAGGCTTGGTTTTCAAGTGGTTAGAAGAGTGGGTGATGTGTTGCTAAAATTGAGCATAAAATGCCAGGACTGTTCAAACACCCCCCAAATGACCCCTTTTTGGAAAGTAGACACCCAAAGCTATTTGCTGAGAGGCATATTGAGTCCATGGAGTATTTTATATTTTGCCCTAAGTTTCAGGAAAATGACAATTTTTTTTTTTTTTTTGTTTTTTTGACACCCCAAAATACATTCTGCTGCTTCTCCTGAGTACAGGGATACCCCATGTGTGAGACTTTTTGTCAGTCTAGCCGCATACAGGACCCGGAAAACCAATCCGCACCTTCTGGCTTTCTAAGGGCGTAAATTGTTGATCTCACTCCTTACTACCTATCACACTTTTGAAGGCCATGAAATGCCAAAATGGCACAAAACCCCCCCAAATGACCCCATTTTGCAAAGTAGACACTCCAAGCTATTAGATGAGAGGCATGATGAGTCCATGGAATATTTTATATTTTGCCACAAGTTTCAGGAAAATTATTTTTTTTTTTTATTTTTATTTTTTTTACACCAAGTTGTCAGTAAATGATATAATGCTCACACATGCCATGGGTATATGTGACATGACACCCCAAAATACATTCTGCTGCTTCTCCTGAGTACAAGGATACCCCATGTGTGAGACTTTTTTGCAGTCTAGCCGCGTACAGGACCCGGAAAACCACTCCCCACCTTCAGGCTTTCTAAGGGCGTAAATTGTTGATCTCACTCCTTACTACCTATCACACTTTTGAAGGCCATGAAATGCCAAAATGGCACAAAACCCCCCCAAATGACCCCATTTTGCAAAGTAGACACTCCAAGCTATTAGATGAGAGGCATGATGAGTCCATGGAATATTTTATATTTTGCCACAAGTTTCAGGAAAATTATTATTATTTTTTTTTTTTTTTACACAAAGTTGTCAGTAAATGATATAATGCTCACACATGCCATGGGTATATGTGAAATGACACCCCAAAATACATTCTGCTGCTTCTCCTGAGTACAAGGATACCCCATGTGTGAGACTTTTTTGCAGTCTAGCCGCGTACAGGACCCGGCAATCCACTCCCCACCTTCAGGCTTTCTAAGGGCGTAAATTGTTGATCTCACTCCTTACTACATATCACACTTTTGAAGGCCATGAAACGCCAAGATGGCACAAAACCCCCCCAAATGACCCCATTTTGCAAAGTAGACACTCCAATCTATTTGCTGAGAGGCATGGTGAGTATTTTGCATCTCTCATTTTTTTTGGAAAATGAAGAAAAAACAGGAAAATGCATTTTTTTTCCTCTTTTTTCAATTTCCAAAACTTTGTGACAAAAAGTAAGATCTGCAAAACACTCAACATGCCTCTCTGCAAATAGCTTAGGGTGTCTATTTTCCGAAAAGGGGTCATTTGGGGGGGGGGGGGGGGGGTTGTGCTGTCTTGGCATTTCATGGCCTCCGAAACTGTGATAGGTAGTCAGGAGTGAAATCAACAATTTACGCCCTTGGAAAGCCTGAAAGTGGGGGTTGGCTTTCGAGGACCTGTACTCGGCTAGACTGCAAAAAAGTCTCACACATGTGGTATCTCTGTACTCAGGAGAAGCAGCAGAATGTATTTTGGGGTGTCATTTCACATATACCCATGGCATGTGTGAGCAATATATCATTTAGTGACAACTTTGTGTAAAAAAACAAAAAAAAAATAATAATAATATATTTCCCGGAACTTGTGGCAAAATATAAAATATTCCATGGACGCACCATGCCTCTCAGCAAATAGCTTGGGGTGTCTACTTTGCAAAATAGGGTCATTTGGGGGGTTTTGTGCTATCTTGAAATTTCAGGGCCTCCGAAACTGTGATGGGTAGTGAGGAGTAAAATCAAAAATTTACGCCATTAGAAAACCTAAAGATGGAGATTGATTTTCGGGGTCCCGTACACAGCTAGGCTCCCAAAAAGTCTCACATATGTGGTATCCCTGTACTCAGGAGAAGCAGCAGAATATATTTTGGGGTATAATTACACATATACCCATGGCATGTGTGAGAAATTTATCTTTTAGTGACAACTTTGTGTTAAAAAAAAATTTTTTTCTTTTTTTAGTCATTTTTCAAACACCTGTGACAAAAAAATTAAATATTCAATGAGCTCAACATGCCTCTCAGAACATTCCTTAGGATGTCTACTTTCCAAAAAGTGGTAATTTGGGGGGGTCTTGTACTGCCCTGCCATTTTAGCACTTCATGAATTGAGATAGGCAGTCAGAAATTAAAGTTGCGTAAAATTTCAGTATTTACACCATAGTTTGTAGACGCTATAACTTTTGCGCAAACCTATAAAAATACGCTCATTGAATTTTTTTTTGTCAAAGACATGTAGCTAAATATATTTTGGCCAAAAAAAAATGACAAATTGAGTATATTGGATATTTTTTAAAAGACAAAGTTGAAAATGTCATTTTTTTGCAAAATTTTCGCTCTTTTTTTATTAATATCGCAAAAAATAAAAAGCGCAGAGGTGATCAAATACCACCAAAAGAAAGCTCTGTTTGTGGGAAAAAAAGGACGTAAATTTCGTTTGGGTACCACATTGCATGACCGCACAATTGTCAGTTAAAATCGCACAGTGCCGAAGCACAAAAAGTGGTCTGGACGGAAGACAGCAAAATCCTCCGGTGGTAAAGTGGTTAAAGGACAGAGAATCCTCCCCTGGCAAAAGTGTAGCCTTATTTAGCCTGGAAACCTGAGAGTCGACCGATGGTGGAGCTGTTCGTTTCTTCAGAAGAGACTTCTCAAAGGGATTTCTCCCAGCAAAACACTTCGGTATTTCAACCATGCGTTTCAGGGAAACCCACTGACTAGTGACAATCTCATCAAAATAGGCAGGAAAGGGAAACACCTTAGTCACCTTGGAAGATCTGAGGGTGTCAAACTGCACCGGAGTCCTCCAGCTTTAAAGTTTCCCACTCTGACACAATTAGGGCCTCCACCAGCACTTTTTCATGCATGGCTGGGGAGGAGGACTCATCCTCACCCCCCCCCGGCACCACAAGAATCAGCACACCCGCTGCGCAGAATATAGCAGAAGGAGGATCCTGTACCCCCAGAGATTCACCAACCAAGCTGGAGAACGACAGTCGCCACACTGCGATTGAAAGAGGAAGTGCCGACACTGACACTAGAGGCCCCCGTAGCACATCACCGCACACAGACTACAAAAAATGGCCGACCGTTAATCTCTATGTGGAAACGAAAAAACAAGGCAGTGACTACACGAACATGGCCGCCAAAGCCTGGGAATACAGAATCCACAGCGAAATGGTGGCAACACGCGGCGCTGCGCGGGACCTTGGACCCCAGGGGAAAAAAAATAGAATTTTTGTAAGAACTTACCGTAAAATTCTTTTCTCTGAGTCCTGACAGTCGCCGCCCACTCATACAGTCTTCACTTATGGGTATTGGTCTTATCCACAGGAGTAAGCTAGGCAGAAGATATTGTTAGAAACATTCACAAAACTTTACATCGAAACACCTACAGGGGGCTGTCCCTCTGCTCCAATACCCCCGGATAGCCTTATTCCCAATTCAGTTTGGTAGCAAGCAGTAGATAGTCCATGAACCCACAAAAGAGGGGTGGGGGGCGGCAACTGTCAGAGGACTCAGAGAAAAGAATTTTACGGTAAGTTCTTACATAAATTCTATTTTCTCTTACGTCCTCTGACAGTCGCCGCCCACTCATACAGTCTTCACATGGGATGTCTCAAAGCAGTGTAGACATGAGGGGTGGGAAACGCAACCGTCTCAAAGGTAACGAAGCACCCAAGGTCAGATAAAAGAACCGTCTACACCGGCATGCACCCTCTGCAAGGGGACCTCCCCTAAAAGGTAAGACCCACGTTTAGGGGAGACTCTACACCGGTCTCTGCACTGGGACCCCCCTGCACTATACCCACACTGCAAACAGCAAGGCATACACCTAAGGGTCTCCTACAGTGTGACCCCTCCAGACTATGAGGACAGGACAAACACTATCCCAGAACCTTTACAGAGTTGGGATAGCGGGGGTCTCTGCTGCATTCTCTGCCCTTGGGACTCCCACCAGACTCTAGGTCCAAACAGGGGGTGGAACGGGAGTGGGGGAAGCCCAGCTCAGTGAGGGATTTAAAGATGGGTGGAGGTAACCTGCAGGCAGGTCTGACCGTCCCTGAAGATTACCTGTGTCCACCCCAAGGAAAACCACCAAAAGGGGAGAGGGGGGACTGTACTTACTCTTCCATGGTGCGGGTAATGCTCCAGACAGAACTCCTCGTCACCGAAGTAGGGGAGCTGTCGGCCAAGGGACCGCTGCAACTCAGACTCAAGCTCGGTCGTATGCGACCGTGCGAGATGTTTAACTTGCAGGCCAGCCTCTGCCCGTGAGGCTGTGTCGCAACCGACCTAGCGTATAACTGCCATCTGCACACGCTCGCTGGCTGGGCGGACCATGGGATCTAGATTATCCAGCCATCGCCCAGCTCGGCAGTTGATTGTAGATCTCCCGAGAGAAAAAACAAATAATGATATAAGGAAGGAGAAAATTGCTAGGACCAGGGATCCCAGCCTTGATAGATTGAAACTGATTACCTAGAGCAGAGAGGGGGGGCGGGGGGTTATATACCAGCTGTGGACAGCCCATGGGCCTAGCCAGGTGTTTTTTGTTCTGCCTAGTCCAGCTCCTGGAAGAGGCAATATAACCCACGTGTTATAATTTATGGAGCGCTGTGTCCATCGTTGAACGAAAAAGAAAAAAAAAAAAAAAAAAATTCTATTTATTTTATTTTTTAAGTGCCCCTGTCCCAGTGAGCTTGCGCACAAAAGAAAATGCATATATAAGTCACACCCCCAAATGAAAACGGTGTTCAAATCACACATGTGAGTTATCGCCACGATCGCAAGAGCAATAATTCTAGAAAAAAGTCCTTCTCTGTAACTCTAAACTGGTAAGGTATCTGTTTAATTGGTGTGACATCATCTTTTACATAATACAAAAAAATTGGGCTAACTTTAGTTTTTTTTTTTAAATTCAGTAACATTTCTTTTTTCCAATAAAATTGCGTTTGAAAGACTGTTGCGCAAATACCGCAAAACAAAAAATATTGCAACGGCCACCATTTTATTTTCTTTGCTAAAAGAATATATATATATATATATATATATATATATATATATATATATATATATATATATATAAATGTTTCGGGGTTCTAAGTAATTTTTCTATCAAATAATACAGATTTTAACTTGTAAACAAGTGTCACAAATAGGCTTGGTCCTTAAGTGGTTAACACTTACTAGGATTTGAAATCAACAGAGTTAAAAATTAACATTACGGTGAAATGCTGATTAATCGGTCTACATTGGAATAAGTTTAGTTACAAAAAATCATAACAAACCTTTTGCATCATCTGAGCCGGACGCCAAAAGTTTGGGGTCCATGAGGTTGAAGTCCACACTCCAACACCTTTTTTCATGTTCCTATTTGTGACACAAAATAAGAATCATAATCACGATAGGCAGGATATCTTCCAGACTAAAAAACTGAAAAAAAAAATTATAGCACAATACTAAAGCAACAAACTAATTAGCAAAACTGGAACACAGCAAAGCCCCACTTTGTAAGGTAACTGTGGCCAGTTATTGGAAGAAAATAAAAAAAAAAAAAACACAAACGATGCCAGAATTTAGTGTACAGCAAAGCCCAGCATATCCATGGATGATTTAACACACAAAACAAGTACATGGGAAAGGCAAGCTTAAACAGTTTAAATATATACACTATATTGTCAAAAGTATTGGACACGCACAGGAACTTTATTGGCATACCAGTCTTCGTCTGTAGGGTTCAATATGGAGTTTTGCCCACCTTTTGCAGCTATAACAGCTTCAACTCTTCTGGGAAGGCTGTCCACAAGGTTTAGGAGTGCATCTATAGGAATGTTTGACTATTCCTGCAGAGGCACATTTGTGAGGTCAGTCACTGATCCAGGCCTTCTCATCCAACATCAGGGTCTGACCTCAAATATGCTCCTGGGAGGATGGTCAAACATTCCCACAGACACTCTTATACCTTGTGGACAGCCTTCCCAGAAGACAAAACAATGCAGGACTTGGTCCTACCATAAATGGATTTTTGTAAAATCTTACCGTAAAATCCTTTTCTCTTAGCTCATTGACAGACGTAGTCCTCGGTGATACAGCACCTTCGGGTTATGTTGCCTCCACAGGAGTAGGACTAGACAGGAAATGAAAAATGCTCTGGCCACACCCCAGGGGCAGTCCCCGAGGGTATATCCTCTCTCTCTCTGCCACAGCAAATCAGTTATGTCACAAAAGCAGTGGTTAGAGAATTTAACCCAACCCAACTCAAAAACAGAGGGGCGGGTACTACGTCTGTCAATGAGCTAAGAGAAAAGGATTTTACGGTAAGATTTTACAAAAATCCATTTTTCTCTATCGCTCATTGACAGACGTAGTCCTCGGTGATACAGCACCTTCGGGAAGTCCCAGAGCAGTATCACAAATGAGGGGTGGGAAAATGGAAATCAAATCCAAATCTAGAAGGGCCAACCGGTGCCAACTAGAAGTTTACAATGCTCATCCTTAATGATGAGACTCAACAAAAAAATGTTCAAACACAAAAAAACCCTCGAGGTAGACCACCGGTCTCCTCAAATTGCGGCCTGCAAAACCTTGCGGCCAAATGAGGCATCCGCCGATGCCATCACATCAATTTTATAAAATTTTGTAAAGGTATGTACCGACGACCAGGTGGCCGCTTTACATACCTGGACCACTGACGCCTGATGGCGAAAGGCCCAGGAAGCACTGAGCGCTCGAGTGAAGTGCGCCCTAACAGGGAACGGAGGATTCCGACCCTTAATAGAATAAGCCTGTACCACCGTCTGACTGATCCATGTAGATATGGTCGCGGCAGACACAGGCAACCCCCTTCAAGGGCTATCCGTGATCAAAAAAAGTGAGTCCGTCTTACGAAAACCACTTTAGGAAGGAAGGATGGATTCGGAAGAAGAACCACCTTATCCCTATGAACCACCAGATATGGGGAACGACAAGATAATGCGGCCAGTTCTGACACCCTGCGTGCAGAAGTAATGGCCACCAAGAAGGCCACCTTCTGGGATAATGTAAGCAAGGGAATCTCCCTAATATCTTCAAAGAGAAGTTTCTGAAGAACCGACCACACTAAATTAAGATCCCAGGCGGTAAGGGTGCGCGCACTGGCGGAGCCAGATGTCGCACCCCCTGGATGAAATTCCGCACCAAGGAATGATTAGCCAAAGGTTTCTTGAAAGAAGATTGCTAACGCCGAAAACCTGACCCTTGATCGTGCTCAAGGATAGTTTCTGCTCAACCCCTTGTTGCAGACAGACCAAAATTCGGGTCACCGAATAGGTCTGTGGGGGAAATCCAATAGATTCACACCATGCAATATAAGACTTCCATGTGCTGGAAGTCGCTTTCCTTGCTTTAACTGGAGGTAGGAATAACTGAAGCTGACACTCCCTTGTCCTTCAGTACCTGGGTCTCAATGGCCAGGCCATTAAGCCAGCGACTGTAAAGCAAGATGGAAGATCGGTCCCTGAGACCGCAAATCCTCCCTGAGAGGAAGTCTCCAAGGAGCGTCTGCGACTAGCCTCACCAAGTCGGCGTACCAGGCTCGACGAGGTCAGTCCGGAATTTCCAGAATAACTGGAATTCCCTCCACCTCTGTCCTGCGAAGAAGTTCCCGCAGCAACTTGAGAGGATGGAAGGCATGCCGTAGCTGATACTGCCCCCACGGGGCGATCAGCGTTTCTGCTGCGTCCGCTAGAGGATTGTGGCGCGAGCTACAAACCTCCGCACCTTCCTGTTAGGCCAAGGTGCCAACAGATCCACATCCGGGATGTCCCAATGAAGGGACAGCTAGGGAAAAACCTCTGGATGAAGAGGCCATATGCGATTGGATCCGAATCGGGCTGCTCTAGAGCTGCTCGATCCAGTAAATCAGACAAAATCTGATCGATCTCAGTTCCGATACCCTTATTGGTAATCTGGATACTATCGGAAGAAATGACTTCCCCTGGTTGAGCATCGGAGACTTCCTGGTCCGCTCGCTCAACCGGATCCGATTGTCCAGGGAATCGGAATTCTGATTCCATTAAAAAAGAATCTCCTTCAGGAGAATTCGGGTATGAGACTGGGTATACGGTACTGCCTCTAAGAAGGCCACCATCAGTCCCAGCCAATTGACGGACAGCAACATCTGAATCGTTGACTGAACCTTCTGGAGTTTCCCAGCAAGGAGAAACTCTCTTGCCCAGGATGTATCCAACCTTAGGCCCAGATAGTTCAGTCTCCTGGTGGGAACCAGGGATGATCTTTGGGAAAGCGAAAAAACGCTGATGTCCTGCGATGATGGGGATATAAAGATAGGCATCCTATATGTCTATGGACGCCAGGAAATCTCTTTGATGCAGGGAGGCCACCACTGTACGGATGGACTCTATTTCTTCCCAAGTCCAGATTTGGACGCACCTTGCCCTCTTTCCTGGGCATTGTGAATAGGTTCGAATAGAACCCCTGAAACCGTTCAATGTTAGAAGGGAAGAATCGCACCGGTGGAAGTGATCGAAACTCGATCCTGTGTCCTCCAGAAACCGGTGAAGGCATCCCCCCCCCACCCCAGAGATGGGTAGGGGCGCATCAGGCTATATTCTTCAGGCTTGGCTGAGCCGGACTCTTTGTTTACCCGACCAGCGCCCTTTGAAACCCCTCTAAAGGGGCTTTGGAGGGTTTCGCCTTATCGCCCGCCCTCGCGGAACGAACAACTCTATAGGAGCAGAAAAGGAAGGTCCTCGTTAGTTACGAGGTCTTTTTATCCTAACAGTCTGTGGCAAGACAGCAGGTGGTACCGTCTATCCTATAAAGAGGAATTCCTCAAACGGATAGCACCTAGCCATGCGTTTGGAAATAACAGGGGTTCGTTTCTAAACGACCCCATTTGGGTAAAGGAAAATCCTTCGCCCTTTTGGTAGGCTAACAAGTACCAAAAAAGGAATCTCAGTTTCAGCTACCTCTGCCGGTGTAACCTCAAGACTAAAGGTTTCCCGGAAGGACACAACTAGTGCATCCACCACTCTTGTGCTATGGCGGAGGCAGAAACGTGCTCCTCACTGCTGAGGAGATATTACCTGAGACAACAGCCCCCTAAGAGGGACCTGCAACTGCATTGACCAGTTCCGAATCCGTATCTGAAGTATCTGATAAACAATAGGGGTAGGCGGGGGTCGCTTCTTGATCCCCGTCCCTGACAGGCCACCTCCACCCGGGATACCAAAGACTCCAAAACTGCCGATAATGCATTAAAAACAAGTGGGGTACTGGAGGGTCCTGCGGCCACCTTGAGGGGATCAGGTGGGGATACCTATGCGGCAGGGTCAATGATTATACAAGACACTTGCCAGCGACAAAAAATGACAAAGTAAAAAAAAACTTTTTTTTTTTTTTGTGTCCCCCAGTCGCAACAGCGCCCCTCAGTGTTACCTGCCTTTTTGGACCCCACAGAGAGAGAGACAGACCCCAAGGCTCATCCCTGATGCACAGAAGTTTTCATCAGCTTGCTCAGTGCTTGTCTTGTTACAGACAGGAAGTCTTTGGCCCTATTTCCTGGGTAAAAGAGGCGGCTCCGCCCCTTAACACGCCTGCCGGCTCCTCCCCCTGGCTCCATGAGGTGTTTGAGTCACCTCAAACATGGCCGCCCCCATGCTGGAGACACGAGGCTACACCAAAATGGCGGCCTCGTGCGATCTACATGTCTGCAGAAGGATCTCGGCCTCACAACCCTTCACCCTCATGGTGGTCAGCGTGGTCGGCGGTACTGGACCCTGGCGGGCCGTGGCCGTCGGGAGGCATCTGCTTAGCTGGAGGAATGATCTGGAATGCAGTATACATGTATAGACATCGCCCTGTGGCTTCTGACAGGTAGGATACCTTATACTATCACAGTAAAGTTCTAGTACTGCCACTGACTACAATCATTTACACATTTTTACAATTAGATTGTCAGCTCCCAAACCAAGCCTCCTGGCTTCTTGTACACAAAAATCACACTCAATTAGGGGGATCTGTGACATGTTGTAGGATAGAGGGGAACCCATCCTTATCATTACAGAGAGGGGCCCGCGTTCACCACAAGACCCGTCAGGGGGAAAGGGGGAACATACTACTCACCATACCAGAACCAGGCGGGCGCCAACTCCTGACAGTACCCCTCTCCACCGAGGTAGGAGGGCTGTCGACCAATACGGGCGCCGTGACTCATGGTCTTTGGCGTTTCAGCGAGATGTTTAACTCGCAGGGTCAGTCCCCGTCCAGTGGGACTATGTCGCGGCCGACCCAGCGCGGAGCTATGGCCTGCACGCGCTCGTAGGCTGAACTGGGGTGACCACTGGATCTCAACATCCCGCCCGTCGCCCAGTTCAGCTTTGCTTGAAGATCTCACAGGAACACTGGAGAAAAAAAGCTGTCTTAAAAAATTATTTTCTAAGAAAAAAATCCTGCCAGGACCGAAGATCCCAGCAAGGTATCTAGGTCCTTACTCCTGACTAGACAGAAAAAAACTGATTTGCTGTGGCAGAGAGAGAGAGGATATACCCTCGGGGACTGCCCCTGGGGTGTGGCCAGAGCATTTTTCATTTCCTGTCTAGTCCTACTCCTGTGGAGGCAACATAACCCGAAGGTGCTGTATCACCGAGGACTACGTCTGTCAATGAGCGATAGAGAAATATATTTTTTTTATTTCAGGTACTTCTATAGCGCTGTCAATTTACGCAGCGCTTTACATATACATTGTACAGTCACATCAGTCTCTGCCCTCAAGGAGTTTACAATCTATGGTCCCTAATGCACATTCATACACATAAGTAGGGCCACATGAGACCAGATCCAATTAACCTACCAGCATGTCTTTGGAGTGTGGGAGGAAACCCACGCAGGCACAGGGAGAACCTGCAAACTCCAGGCAGGTAGTGTCCTGGTTGGGATTTGAACAAGTGACCTGTTTTCCGCTAGGCAAAAGTGCTAACCACTACACCACTGTGCCACCCACAAATATGGACTTTACTGGCAATAGCATGAGACCAACTCAATATAGTTCAATAAAAATATTGTAGTAAATTGTATTCATACATATTGTAAAAAACATTGGATGTCTTGCAAACATCCTAATATACACAAAAGAAAAAGACACATTAAAATCATAAACACAAGGTGTGAATACAGATAGGGACCCTAGTACAGCACCTCCCTTGTTTTGCGCATCCTGGGTTCCAATTAGGGATGCACCGAATATTCGGCGGCCGAACATTATTCGGCCAAAAATAGAAAAAATAGCACTTTCGGTGTTCGGCCGAATAAGTCAAAAGGCCGAATAATTTTGTGCCGAACAATAGGGCTGAACGATAGTCGATATGATATCGACTATCGTTCTGTGGCCGTAGGCGATATTCATATCGCCGAGGTCACGATATTTACAGGGGGAAGGGACTCGGAGGAGGACAGGAGGACTCACAGACTTCCGTGTTAGGCAGGGGAAGCCGGGACACGTCAGCGGTGAGCATACATACATTACTCACTCGTGCACTGCAGCCCGCCCCACACATTCAGTGAGTCTTACTCTCCTCCCTAGTTTTTTCAATGGCACATTCAGGAAGCCAATCACGCCGTGATTAGCTGCACAGCGAACCAATCACGCGTGCCTGCACACCTGATTGGTTCCGCTGTGCCGCTACTCACGGCGTGATTGGCTTCCTGAATGTGCCATTGAAAAAACTAGGGAGGAGAGTAAGACTCACTGAATGTGTGGGGCGGGCTGCAGTGCACGAGTGAGTAATGTATGTATGCGGCTGTGCTCCTTTCCAGGCTCCTACTAGTCCACCTCCAGCCTCCTACTACCACCACTATGAGAGACTGTCTGTCACGGTATAATCTGATCGAGTCCACACTGACACTGACTGACTGACTGTCACTGAGTAATTGATGTTACCACATTAACCCTGACCTGCCCGGTGCTCTGTATCTGCAATTAAAATTTACAAGGCTGCCTGCATGCTTCCTGATTTCCATTCCCAGCATCCTTCCCAATCCCTACAGTGTCACTAACATTAACCCTATGGTACAAGGCTGCAGTGTGCACTGAATCCCATTCCCTACAGTAACATTTAGGGAGAGAGACATGAGAGGACAAGAGAGAGACATGAGAGGACAAGAGAGAGAGAGAGAGAGAGAGACATGAGAGGACAAGCGAGAGGACAAAAAATTGGCAAAATAAATGGAAAAAATGCGAAACACTGCGTTCGGTATTCGACCTTCGGCCAAACATTTCATTATTATTCGGCTTCGGCCAAGAATTTCATTTCGGTGCATCCCTAGTTCCAATACCCCAAGGGGGTGTCTAACACTGGGCCACCTCCATTGGTCAGCGCGTTTCGCTTATAGCGCAACTTCCTCAGGACCAAATTTGGAGGAAATCATGTTCTGCTAAACACAAGCATAAATGACAAATATGCATTGGTACAGTTCCATAATACATTAGGATACAAGTACATTTACAATGTGAAATACTTCAATAGGGTGACCGGAAACTTACAACAGAATCAGTTGGACCCAATGTAGGTCAAAAATGCAGGTCTTTTGGGTGGACATAGAGACGACAAAATAACTCAACCTAACCCATCCGCTCCCTCAGCCCAACAACTGCAGCAGGGAAACCAGAAGACATCCCTGCCCTAGTCACCCACCCCCAGGGTAGCATGGGAACCAGGAAAACCCCCGATCAGCAGTAACTCCAACAAGCCCGCCTTAGGAAAACGTGGCAAAAGCCAGCTCATGACCTCACCCATGTGGGGGGGAGGGGTGCCTGAGGACTAGTGATCGACCGATATCAGTTTTTCATTGCCGATACCGATATTTTGGCCAACGCATATCGGTATCGGACGATATTTTTGTACATTTTTTTGTTTTTTGACAGGTACTTTTGTGGAAGGATCTGGGGGTCTAAAAGACCCCAAACCCCTCATCTGCACTTAAAAGCATTCAAAACACCAAGCTTGGCTGTTTTGAATGCTGTAATTTTTTTTACATCTGGCGCCAGACAGTACCCGGAAGTGATGTCACTCATGACATCACTTCTGGGTTTTTGCATGAGAGCAGCGACTCTAGCCGCCGTCTTCCTCCATCAATGGCTCCCGCTATCAATCAAATATTGTTACAAGGGAGTGGGGGGGGGGGGGGGGCGGCCGATACTGACATGCATTGGCCAAAATATCGGTATCTGCAACATAAAACTGATATCGGTCGATCACTAGTCTGATCTGTCCGCCGCAATGTCGCAGTCCTGCAAAAAAAAAATAAATAAATAATATATATTTATTTTTTTTTTCCCCCAAAAATTGTCGCTCTTTTGTTTATAGCGCAAAAAATAAAAATTGCACCAAAAAGAAAGCTCTATTTGTAGGAAAAAAAAGGACGTAAATTTTGTTTGGGTACAGCGTCGCATGACCGCACAATTGTCTGTTAAAATAACGCAGTGCCGAATTGCAAAATAGGGCCTGGTCAGGAAGGGGGTAAAATCTTCCGGGGCTGAAGTAGTTAAAGAAGGAATGTAATTGCAGTGGCATGACTTTCATATGGATAAGTGCTGCAGACATCCTGCAGTTTATTGCTCACAGTACAAATACAGACTATAAAAAAAGACTGGCTCCTGTTGTTCGAAACAAAGGTGTTTACTGTTACCTGGTAAACTTTGGATCTCTGCCCTGTGAAGCCATCCCACAGAATCACAGTCCCTTCATAATCGCTGCTTGCCAGGAGGTTTTTGTGGTAACTGCTCCAACTTATACAGCTGCACAAAAAAAAAAAAGAAAGTGAACAAAAAAAAAGAACAAGTGATAGAAGCAGAAAATTCTTCCTACTTTGCAGTGTAAGGTCTATAGGGATGGTTTGTTGATTCAACACCTAATACATTCAACGTGCTGCGGGCCCTTTCAGCATGGGACAGATGTAGACACCTGACAACATCACCTACACTGAAGAGTGGAAAAATATCTCTAAGTTGAATCTGTCAGGGGGTTCAATTTATTGTAAAATAATTGCTTTCTCGAAAGGAAGAAACCTAAAAAGCAAGCAGGTAAGCGGCCTCGTTCCCTAATGACCAGAGTATCTTGTATTATGTCTGGATTAATTTATCAGAGAATATTGCTTTTTTTCAGAAATGTGGAAGCTGAAAAACACAGAACGCATGAAAAGCATCTAATCTGGCTCGTCACACTTGTATCACAAAGTAAATTAGGTTATATAGCATGAGAAGGTGCCAAAAAAGGTCTGAATGAAGCCAAGCATAAGGCCAAATTTAGAACAGGAAAGCCTTTTTTATATGTTGAACCAATATTAGCCCCCTAGAGTTTTGCTTCAATATTAACGCTAGTAAAAAAACATACAGTTGTGATCAAAAGTTTACATACCCTGGCAGAATTTATGATTTCTTGGCCAATTTTCAGAGAATATGAAAGATAACACAAAACATTTTCTTTCACTCATGGTTAGTGTTTGGCTGAAGCCATTTATTATTAATCAACTGTGTTTACTCTTTTTAAATCATAATGACAACAGAAACTACCCAAATGATCCTGATCAAAAGTTTACATACCCCAATTCTTAATACCGTGTATAGCCCCCTTTAACATCAATGACAGCTTGAAGTCTTTTGTGGTATTTGTGGATGAGGCTCTTCATCTTCTCAGATGGTAAAGCTGCCAATTCTTTCTGGCAAAAATCCTCCAGTTCCTGTAAATTCTTGGGCTGTCTTGCATGAACTGCACGTTGGAGATCTCCCCAGAGTGGCTGAATTATATTGAGGTCAGGAGACTGAAATGGCCACTCCAGCACCTTCACTTTATTCTGCTGTAGCCAATGACAGGTCGACTTGGCCTTGTGTTTAGGATTATTGTCATGCTGGAATGTCAAAGCACGTTCTATGCGCAGCTTCTGGGCTGATGAATGCAAATTTTCCTCCAGTATTTTTTGAGAACATACTGCATCTTGCCAACAATTCTGACCAAATTTCCTGTGCCTTCGCAGGTCACACATCCCCAAAACATCAGCGATCTACCTCCGTGTTTCATAGTAGGAATGGTATACCTTTCATCATAGGCCTTGTTGACTCCTCTCCAATTGTAGCATTTATGGTTGTGGCCAAAAAGCTCAATTTTGGTCTCCTCAGTCCAAATGACTTTGTGGCAGAAGGTTTGTGACTTGTCTCTGTGCTGTTTGGCGTATTGTAAGGGGGATACTTTGTGGCATTTGCGTAGTAATGGCTTTCTTCTGGCGACTTAACTATGCAGCCCATTTTTCTTCATGAGTCTCCTTTTTGTGCATCTTGCAAAAACAACACATGATTTCAGAGAGTCCTGTATTTCACCTGAAGTGATTTGTGGGTTTTTCTTTGCATCCAGAACCATTTTCCTGGCTAGTTGTGGCTGAAATTTTAGTTTGTCTACCTGACCGTGGTTTGGTTTCAACAGAACCCCTCGTTTTCCACTTCTTGATTAGAGTTTGAACACTGCTGATTGGCATTCTCAATTCCTTGGATAACTTTTTATATCCCTTTCCTGTTTTATACAGTTCAACTACCTTTTCCCGCAGATCCTTTGACAATTATTTTGCTTTCCCCATCACTCAGAATCCAGAAACTTTAGTGCAGCACTGGATGAAAGATGCAAGGGTCTGTCAGGATTGCAGAAACTCATTGACCTTTTACACACACACACTAATTACACGCAAACAGATCACAGGTGAGGATGGTTACCTTTAATAGCCATTCAAACCCCTTTGTGTCAACGTGTATGCATGTTACCAGGCAGAAATCGCCAGGGTATGTAAACTTTTGATCAGGGTCATTTGGGTAGTTTCTGTTGTCATTATGATTTAAAAAGAGTAAAGAAAGGTTTTTGTGTTATCATTCATATTCTCTGAAAAATGGCCAAGAAATCATAAATTCTGCCAGGGTATGTAAACTTATGAGCACAACTGTACAATCTTTTTTTTTTTTTTTTTTTTTATACATGACTTTAAATTGACTGAATTGACAGTTATAACACTACCAAAAAGGTGCTTACAATTGTTATCTTTTACTCATATAGAATTAATCCATAAAACAAAATTCATATTTTTAAAACACAAATAGAGCCTTCATTTGGTGCTATTTAACCACCACTGGGTTCTTTATTTTTTGGCGATATAAATGGAAAAAAAACCCAACATTTAGAACCCCCAATATTTTCTACTCTCTCTCTATAAAACATACCAAACAAAAAATAAAAATAAAAAAAATTCCCCATAGGTGTTCAACTGGGTTCAGATCAGGAGACAGTAATTGGCCACTGAATCTCTTACCCGGTTCTTCTTCAGAAATGCAACAGTGGCCTTAGATGTGTTTTTGATCATTTTCATGTTGGAAAAGTGCACGATGACCAAGGGCATGGAGTGATGGTAGCACCTTCTCTTAATATAGAGCAGTACATCTGTGAATTCATGATACCATCAATGAAATGCAGCTCCCTGACACCAGCAGCCCCACAGAAGGACACTGCCACTACCATGTTTCACTGTAGGCTCCATGCATTTTACTTTGTACTCCTCACCTTTGCAACGCCATACAGTTTTAACGCCATCAGTTCCACAAACTGTACTTTGGAGTGATGAGACAAAAGATAATAGAGTCCCAGTAGCCTTTTTTTTTTTTTTTCAGCATGGGCCCTGGCAAATTCTAGGCGGCTTTTTTGTGCATGGGCTTTAGGAGAGGCTTCCTTGGTGGATGACACCCATGCATGCCATTCCTCTGCAGAGTATGCTGTAGGGATGCACCGATCCAATATTAGGATCGGATATCAGCGCCGATACTGCCACAATAGTGGGATCGGTAAAATTAACCGATCCACGGGCCGATCTGGTTTTGCTGAGTCCCGGCTCAGCCGTCCCTTACTTTGTGTAGTAGTATTAGAGCTGCACATGACATTTGCTTGAATCTTTACATAGCTATGAGGGAGCAGAGAACAGCTGTCAAGGGAAAAAAAAAAATGCCTATCAACATTAGTCTCCCAGTTAAGTATAAACACAATAAATACAATGTATTTTTCCCTTCTGTCTGCGGGAGGAGGGAAGTTTAACCTCTTAAGAACTAAACCTTTTTCTGACACTTGTTGCTTGCAAGTTATATCAGTTTTTTTGCTAGAAAAGTACTTAGAACCCCCAAACATTTATATATATATATATATATATATATATATATATATATTTTTTTTTTTAGCAGAGACCCTACAGAATAAAATGGCGATTGTTGTAATATTTTATGTCACACTCTATTTACGCAGCAGTCTTTGAAACGCAATTAATACACTTTAATGAATAAAAAAAAAAAAAAACAGTAAAGTTATTCCAATTTTTTTTTATAATGTAAAAGATGATGTTACGCAGAGAATCATGATCTTTATTCATTTTAACCAGAATCGTGCAACACTAAGTAGTAGTATAGGAGCCGCTACTTCCTGTATAGGTCTGGCTCACAGGCAGAGTGATATCAGATGCACTCCGCCTGTGAATGGAGGAGCCGTACACATGAAGCAGCGGCATTGCTCTGTACTGCAGCCGCATACATATTGTGTATGTGTGTAGCTCCGGATCGGTATCGGCAGATACACAATGCCAGATACCGGTATTGGGACACGAAAAGTCGGATCGGTGCACCTCTAGTATGCTGTATTGTGTAATAGGTAACAATCACCCCAGTTTGGCTTTCTACTTATTTTTAGCTAACTGCAGTGAACTTGCATGGCGATTTTTTCAACCCTTCCCATCAGAAGATGCTCCTGTCAAGATGTTAACTTCTGTGGATGGCCTGGATGTTTCTGTGAGATGGCTACAGTTCTATCTTTGCATCACTTTTGCTACAGTATTCGGACTGATAAGTAAAGCTTTGCTGATCTTCTTGTAGCCTTCACCTTTCTTGTGTAAAGAATTTTTCTCAGGCCTTGTGAAATTTTTCTTGCATGTGGTGCCATTGCTGACAGCATGAAATGGGAAGGGGTATTCTTTGTTAAGTAAAGCCCTTTTATAATCAACTGTCTGTCTGTCTGCTGGACACCTGCTTAATGAGTAATTTGACTCACCTGTAGTGTAATTATTGTGAATAAAGATTTTATTGTCTAAAATGTAGCTTTGCTCCCAAGACTTTCATTGGGGTGTATTCAACTTTGCAACATGGTCTTGAATGAATTTGTTAGGAAAAATAATTTTTTTGTGTGCAAATTAACAAATCTTGGTTGCAATCAATGGCCTGCATTTGGAATAATATTTTGTAGTATAGTGTCCCATAGAAAATGTTGTTTCTGAAAGAAAAGTAAAGGTTTTCTGACAAATCTGTTGGGGTGCACTCCAATTATGCCGAGCACTGTATGCTCGGCATAATTGACAGGAATTTAATACTGTGGTCAGTGCTAATATACACGGTCACTGTACTGACACTGGGTGGGAAGGGGTTAACATGTAGGGCTTTCAAGGAGTTAAATGTGTCCCTAACAATGTTTACTGTGTGTACAGTGTGCTGTTTTAACTAAGCAAAAGAAACGGCACATCACTGCTGTCTGTCATTCGCTCACCCAACCAGTGGGGGGTGTCAGCCATAAATCATTGGCCGGGACCTGCTGATCGGCTAGTGCTGCAACAAATGAGAGCACAGTCTTCCTCCAGGTCTGTGTGTGAATGCGCGAGTGGACCTAGAAGAAACCTGCAATGTACAGGTACGTAAATTGCACCTGTATGAGCCAACATGCCACAGTATATGTACTGCGACGGGTTGGCAAGTGGTTAAATCCAAGAACAAAAACATAATATATTGCAGTTTCCCAGGCCTTAAATATGGTGGTAGCTCATTTTCTATTTCAGCAAACAACATGTTCAGCAAGTAGAGAAAATATCTGTTGATCTTGCCAGTGTCTATGTCACTTCCTGAGAGACAAAAAGAAAGCACCTTACATTTCCTTTGTAAACCATTGATCTCCCTTATCCCCATGCATTAGAGATGAACAAAGGAAGCCATGTTCGAAGTCCAGCCTGGGTGGCTACCATGACTCCCCTCCGGAAATACAGTGGAGGAGTGAGCACAGTCACCCAGGTACATGAAGTGTGTTTTTTGCAGGATTACTAGATACATTTTTGATCTTGGGTTTAGATACGCTTTATATAAAATAACTGGAAATAACCCCATAGAAATTTAATTAAAAAGCATTTGATTTATTTTTATATTTGACCCTTGTAAAAAAAACAGTTTCCACATTCTGATTAACTCTCCTCAAATCACCCTCGGTATGTGGTCTTAAGTCTTTGAAAGTCAAACATTTGGGAACGTAAAATATTCTAGAAATCTCACTCCAGGCAGCGCTTTATAACCAGACAAGTACAAAGTCAAGGAGAATGCCACAGAGGAAAAGGAACATTTCTAAATTTTAGCTTCTATAACAGACAAATGAGTTATCCGATGCTCGCATTGTATATGGTTTTACTCTTCTCCACATCAATCCTCTATTCTTTTGTGAGCTGGTGGCACCCAGCTGAATGCATCATGCTCCTTGTGCCCAGGATGCAGGGAACAAGGAGAGATTTCTTCAAAAATAAAAAGGTTGTTTGGAGGAGTACATACTCTTTTTAAAGCAAATTGCAAGTACCATCAACATGTTTATTTTAAACACTATGGAGCTTATTTAATAGGGCAATCCCAAAAAAATAGCCAACAGCCAGCAACTATACCCAGGGATATTTGAGCTGTAGCATTTACTAAAGTCTTGATGCACAAATATACCTCCATTTGTAGATGTAGGCGTGCACCTTTATGCAGAAGGCTTTTCAGAGGGGGTTAGCTGAACTGCAGGGCCTGAAGACAAAGTGGGAGCTAGGCTTTGAAGTCCTGAGTAAATACTGCAGGAGTAAATGCATAAGAGTGGGCACACTCTTGTTGCTTGGGACACAAGGAAGGCAACACAATGTCCTAACTCAAATGGAAGTCAGAGACGACTTTGGGCAGTAATGATGGAGAGGGACAAATAACCACTTTATCATCCCTATGGACCACTAAATAGGGACTGCGACAGGATAATGCCGCCAATACAGATATCCTGCAGGCTGAGGTAATAGGCACCAAAAATGTCATCTTCTGGGTTAACGTAAGCTAGGCAATCTCCCGAATATTCTTAAATGGAGGTTTCTGGAGAACCGAAAGTACTAAATTTAAATCCCATGGTGGCAAAAGAGACCGTACAGGTATAGCCACATGTCGAACCCCCTGAATAAAGATATGAATTAAAGAGAGTGGCTAGGGGGTTGCTGAAAGAAGATTTCCAGGGCAGACACCTGGTCCTTGATGGTACTCAAGGCCAACTTCTGATCAACACCCTGTTGAAGAAAGGTTAAGATCCAAGCCACATTAAAAGGATTGAGGATGACCGCCAATCAACTCAAACCAAGAAATGTATGCTTTCCACATACAATGGTATATCTTGCTGGAAGACTACTTCCTCGCCT
This sequence comes from Pelophylax lessonae, assembly GCF_965119305.1. Lineage (NCBI taxonomy): Eukaryota > Metazoa > Chordata > Amphibia > Anura > Ranidae > Pelophylax > Pelophylax lessonae. The sequence goes on along the minus strand of NC_138775.1, from coordinate 232,893,813 downwards.
TTACCAGAGTAGGGATTACTGATCCAGTCAGACCTCTATCCCTCCATACCTAACTTTCAATAGCTAAGCCAATCAAAACAGTGACTGTAAAGCAGCCCTTGGGACAATTGGTCGTCTGAGAAGAAGAGGAGGCAGAGGAGGAAGAAGAGGAGGCAGAGGAGGAAGAGGAGGAGACGTTTAAAGCCACCAAGATGATTGGAAGATCCTCGCTCTCGATACCTCGCAGGATCTGCAGAAGCTTTACCCGAGGATTATACTGGCCTTACCGTGGCCCTTGGACACCTGCAGCGTCTGCCGAAACGCGTGACCTCGTCACAAACTTCGGCATCCTCCTGTGGAGCTGAACCTGCTAAGGGAGCTGCATGTAAGACTGTGCAAATATAACTGTCTTGAAGGTGGATACCACCAGACTCAGAACCTGTATGCAAAATAGGGAAGAGAACTATCTGTGTGACAGCAGCCGGTGAATCACGGCCTGTGATCCCTGAAGTTTGTGCGGAGGAAGGACCACCCTGGTCAGAAATTGAATCAGACCTAGGTAAAGCTATTCCCTGGATAGGGATAGGGGGGACCTTAGGTAGTCATCACCTGAACCTCTGCAGGAATTAAATCCTCGCAAGGGAACTAAGGACCTAAAAAAAATCTGAAAAGGACAAGCTTTGTTCCCCTTTCTGGGTACCCCCAAAAGAAACATTTTGCGGATCTCCTTCACACTCACCAAAGAAGTCCACGGGACTGAAAACCAGCAAAGATGTCCCCCCACCCCAATAATGAGGGGTGAGGGCAGACCTTCATGCTGAAGGAATCTTGTCTGCTGGTACGGGGAAGCTAGCTCTAGGCTTACAGGACCAAGAATGCTTGGAACCTCCCGGGAAAAATGTAAAAGATCTCTCCCTTATTCTCCATCCCAGAAGCACAACTTTTTTCTATGGGCAGAGGAGAGCCCCCGTCTGGGGCGAGGCTCCTTCCCTTTCCTTGACTGTGGCAGGAAGGTACTCTTTCCCCCCCCCCAGTGATCCCCTTATTGAACGATCGGCCGTCTTTTGTCCAGGGCTGTCGTGTCTGTTGAAAACTGCAAAAGACTGCACACGAATTTTGTCGGCCAACAACAGCCGACTGCAGAAGTGATGTCATGTGATGGTTAACTTTCCTTGTCTTTTTTCTTTTCTGAGCATGCCCAGTCTTGCAAATCTGCTGTCTGTCGGCCGAAATCTGTACTGACTGGTGAACAATCGGCCGTTCTGGTGTTGGCCAACAACAACAAAAATTTTAATGCCTGCACGACAGATTCTGTTCGGCCGAAAATGCGCTGTCGGAAGCATCATACTAACAAGCCTACAATCGGCCGATCGATCGTCGGCCGAATATTTACGGCCGACAACCGGTACGTGTGTACGGGGCTTTAGAGGCTTGGTCTGCAGACCAATTCTTAAACCACAGTACGTGCCTAATCACCAAACAAACAGAAAGTTTGAACAGCACAGGCGCTGTATCCAAAGCTGCATCACAAATAAACTGCAGCCCATGGTGCAACTGGTCTGCTAAATCAACATAAGCAGTGGGGACCTGCTCACCTTCCAGGCCCTGGCGCGAAAGCTTGGCCCATTCAGTTAGAGTCGGAGACACCAGGGCTGAGGCAAAGACTGGCCACAATGCCGAACCAGCCATAGTAAACATGCTGTGTGCCACAGCCTTCGCTTTCTTGTCAGCCGGGTCCTTAACCACTTGCCGACCGCCGCACGACTATCTACGGCGGCGGTCAGCCCCTCACAGGCAAAGTGACGTAGGTCTACGTCGCTCGCCTGTGAGGGTTTAGGGAGCGAGCGCGCGCCGCCGGAGGCGCGCTCCCGCTCCCGCGTGGTCACGGACCCCCCCGCGCGTGTGACCGGCGGACCCGATCGCCGCCGGCCACTCTGCGATCGGCGGGGGAGAGGGAGAATGTCAGGCAGCTTGTGTAAACAAGCTGCCTGTCATTCTCCTCTCTGTATGAGAGATGATCACATGGATCTACTATGTAGATCCATTGATCACTCTGCATACAGTTGAAGCCACAGCCAATCACAGTTAGAATCACGCCCCTAAGGACACACACAGCCCCTCCCTCTCAAATAAAGTTAACCCCTTCACTACCAGTGTATTTTTACAGTAACAGTGCATATATATAGCACTGATTACTGTAGAAGTGTCACTGGTAACCCCAAAAGTGTCAAAAATGTCAGTCAAGGGTCCGATCTGTCCGCCGCAATGTCGCAGTACCGCAAAAAAAAATCGCAGATCGCCGCCATTACGCGTTAAAAAAAAAAACAACAAAAATGACAAAAATCTTTCCCTTTGTTAGTAAACGCAATAACTTTTGCGCAAACCAATCAAAATACGCTTTTTGCGATTTTTTTTTACCAAACATAGGTAGCATAAAACAAATTGGCCGAAAATATTAAAAAATTTTGATTTTTACATTTTTTTGGGGGGGAATTTCATATAAAAAAAAGGGAAAAATATTGCTATTTTTGCAAAATTGACGCTATTTTTTTGTTTATAGCGCGTGATCAAAAAATCGCACAGGTGATCAAATACCGCCAAAAGAAAGCTCTGTTTGTGGGAAAAAAAGGACGCCAAATTCGTTTAGGTACAGCGTCGCACGACCGCGCAATTGTCCGTTAAAGTCACGCAGTGCCGAATCGCAAAATACCCTCTGGTCGTTTAGCAGCCAAATCCTCCGGGGCTTAAGTGGTTAAAGGACGGGGATTCCTCTACGGGGATCATAGTGGCTTTATTCAACCTAAAAACAGAAGGGTTCACCACTGGTGGACTAGCCCACTTTTTTAAAAGTGACTACTTAAAAGGGTATAGTACAGCAAAACATTGGGGCACCACAGAGGGTAATTTTGGTTGTTGCCATTCCTTACAGGAAAACCTGTCAAAATAAGGCACATAAAGAAACGCCTTTGGAGTACGATGCGAGTTGTGCATACCAAACGACACAGCCACGTCCGTGGCTACATCAGCCGCATCCTCCGTTTTTAAAGTCTCACGCACTGCAGTGATAAATGCATTTACCAGAGCTTTTTCATTCGCTGCTGCGACTATGGATGGGCCGCATCCACGGCAGCATCAGGCTCAGAATCAGATGAGATCGCCTGAGCAGTGGAAGGCAGGGACGCTTCCTCCTGGGTCTTTGCCCACACGCCACTTCCTCCCGGGACACGAAGGACTGCAGCACAGCAGTCAGTGCAACCATGGGAAGCCGAGGTTCCGAGGGACCTGCCATCTCCATGAGGCGGTCAGTCACGGAGATGTGACTGAGGCACCATAAGAAAAGGAAGACCTTGCAAAACAAAAAAGATCTTTTGGCACCACCAAAGAATCCCCTCAAGGCTCAGGGTACCTATCAGCAGAGAAAGAGATAACAGGGACCCCCAAAGACTCACTCTACCGACCAGAGAAGCACAGAGAATTCAAACGCAGCATCATCATGGACACTATCCCTGTTCATATGTCCCGGGCACAGGAAAAGGACACTGAGGAGGACGACACTGAGGAGGCAGAGGAGGAGGAGAAGGAAGAAGAGGAGGCAGAGGAGGAAGAAGAGGAGGCAGAGGAGGAAGAAGAGGAGGCAGAGGAGGCAGAGTTAGAGCTTCGGTATCCCCACAAGGCTTCAGTTGTTTCCAGCTTCTCCCAGACTAAGGGAAAATGGGCCCCGTGACATCATCCAACTACACAAACAGGGCCGCCAACCGGAGACCAGCCAGACTATGGGAAAATGGCCACCATCAGCTACAAACACTAAAGCATGCTGCAAGGATCTTTCCTGCACCCTCTGCAAGGGGACCACCCCTGAAGGTAGGACACAAGTTTAGGGGAGACTATACTGTGCACTCTGCCCCAGTCTCTGCACTGGGACCCCTCTGCACTATACCCACACTGCAAACAGCAGGACATGCAGCTAGGGGTCCTCTACAATGGGACCCCTCCAGACTACCAGGGTGGGGCACACACTATCCCAGGACCTTGGGGATAGCAGGGGAGACTCCAGGGGTCTCTGCTGCATTCTCTGCCCTGGGACCCCCACCAGACTCTAGGTCCAGATGGGGGAATGGGAGTGGGGGAAGCCCAGCTTAGTGAGGGATTTAAAGATGGGAGGGGGGAACCTGCAGGCAGGTCCGACTGTCCCTGGAGTTTACCCAAGTCCACCCCAAAGAAAACCACCAAAAGGGGAGAGGGGTGACTGTACTTACCCTTCCCATGGTGCGGGTAACACTCTGGAAAGAAACTCCTCGCAATCGAAGCAGGGGAGCGGTCGGTCAGGGGACCGCTGCGACTCAGACCTAAGCCCGGTTGTATGCGATCCTGCGAGATGTTTAAATCACGGGCCAGCCTCTGTCTGTGAAGCTATGTCACGGCCGACCTATCGCGTAGCTGCGGTCTGCATGTGCTCGCTGGCTGGGCTAGGGGGACCACTGGATCTAGATTATTCAGCCCATCGCCCAGCCAGGCAGTTGATCATAGATTTCCCAATAGCAAAAACAAAAAAGATATAAGGAAGGAAAAAATTGTTAGGACACGAGATCCCAGCTGGGAGCCTAGGTCCTTACCCCTGACTAGCCAGATTAAAACTGATTACCTAGAGCAGAGAGGGGGGGGGGGGGGTTATATATCAGTTGAGGACGGCCAATGGGCATAGTCAGGTGTTTTTTGTTCTGCCTACTCCTACTTCTGGAGGAGGAAATCAAACCCGCTAGTTATGATTTATGGAGCGATGTTTCAGTCGATGAAAGAAAGAAATCACAAACTACAGGTGTCATTACAACCCAGTCCTCAAATTCAGGGTACCCCCACAATCACACAGCAAGCTCACTAAAGTGCATCTTCAATCTGCTCTTCCTCAAGGATGTTAGAATGTCAAGTCCTGCTAAACAATAGTTCCCATGCACACTGTAATGTCCTCAGCCACAGTGCGACACCCATACACTACTGGATGTCACAAACTACTCTCGTGTTTTATTGATGTCTGTATACAATGAAAATAACAGATCAAATTTTTTTTTACAGCTTTTACATTTGCAAAAAGGTACAAACACAATGTCATCTACAGATTTTAATATAGCTTCATATTGTATAGGGTCTTGTACCCTTCACAAATCCAAGAAATCCTGTATAAGAAAAGTCTTGGAAAAGCTTTCCTTCCACCTGACTTTATCCGACTGAACTCCTTGGTTAACATCACACCACTTGTTAGGCCTCATGCACACAGGGCGTTTTTACAGCTGCTTTTAGGAGCCTCAGGCGTTTTTTTTTTTTTTGTTTAAGCTTAATAACGCCCCTTCATGTTATTCCAAGGCCTCATGCACACACAGGCTTTTAGGAGCTGTAAGTGGCATAGGCGCTTTTTAAGCTGTAAAAAAATTCCAGGGCCTGCGCGTTCTGGAGCAGCAGCGTTAAGCTGTAAAAACGCCTGATGCTGCTAAAGGCTGTTTAACGCCGCATACAGCGTTAGGCCACGTCAGATGTTTTTAAGCTGTAGTAGCTGGATTTGAGGTTGGAAAATAGAAGAGGGCAGGGAAAGGCTGCTAAACCCAAACACTGCTAAACTTGGATAAAACGTGCATGAACACCAATACAAAACGCTTCTAAAAGCACGTTTTTACAGCTTTTTCCTGGCGTCAGAACTGGTTTTGCAGTAGAGATCGACCGATTATCGGCAAAGCCGATATATCGAGGGCCGATATTCACTTTCCCCAATATATCCACCAACGTGGCCGATATTACCGATATTTCGGAAAGTGCTTGTACCGGAGTGATGCCTGCAGCTAGAGGCATCACCCCAGTACCGGCGTCCATAGTCGACGGTCGGCTGTCTTGTAATGCAAACGATGTGGCTGAGAAGCCGCTCGGCTTTCAATACGAGTGGGAGGGGACGCCCCCCCCCTCCCAACGCCTTCCACGGCTCGCCCGGGTCTCCCGTCCCACCGGGAGACCCTAGCAACCAGCCTGGATGGCCGCCGAAGACCCGATCAAAGCCGGGTCTCCATGCAAAAACCCGCAAGTGATGTCATGACATCCCTTCCGGGTACTGGCGCCAGATTCAAAAAAATTACAGCATTCAAAACAGCCAAACTTGGCGTTGTGAATGCTTTTTTTAAGTGCAGAGGAGGGGTTTGGGGTCTTTAAGACCCCCAGATCCCTACACAAGAGTACCTATCAAATAATAAAAAAAAAAAAAAAATTAAATGTACGAAAATATAGGCCCATATCGGCCGAGACCGATACACGATGACCAAAATATTGGTATCGGCAATGAAAAAACAATATCGGTCGATCCCTACTTTGCAGCTCGTTTTTTCATTTCAGTCTTTGCAGATGAGGCCAAGCTATGCAGTAGAATAACGTCCTTACCAGTAATGTCTCCAACTTTTGAGCTGACCTCAGTGCACTGTTTAATTGGGCAACTATGTGTCAAATGAGGTTTAACATTGATAAATGTAAAAGGTATGCACTTGAGGGCTTAGAATATGCATGCATCTTACATACTAGGGGAGTACAACCGGGGGGAATCAATGATGGAGAAGGATCTAGGTGTTCTAGAAGATCAAAAGCTTAAAGGAGTTGTAAAGTCAGAAGGTATTTTATCTTAATGTATTCTTTGCATTAAGATAAAAAGCCTTCTACGTGCAGCAGCACCCCTCAGCACTCCTAATACTTACCTGAGCCCATCTTTATCCAGCAATGTCTACGAATGCCTTGGCCATCCCGGGACTCTGCCTCCTGATTGGCTGAGACAGCAGCGGCGCCATTGGCTCCCACTGCAGTCAAAGTTAGTCAGCCAATGAGGAGAGAAAGGGGGTGGGGATGGTCAACAGCTCTGTGTCTGAATGGACACAGGGAGCTGTTACTCAGCTTAAGTGTCCCCATAGAAACTGATTGCTGTGGGGGCACAGACCGGAAGGGAGGGGATCAGGAGAGCAGAAAAGGGACCCTAGAAGAGGAGGATCCAGGCTGCTCTGTACAAAAACAAAAATGAGACTTTACAATCACTTTAAAGCGAAATTCCACAAAAAAATAAATTTTGCAGCATCAGTTAGCATAAAAAAACCTGAAAAAGAATTGGATAGTTAATATTTTTTATTTTTTCACTTCCCTTGTTTTTAATGAAAATAAACTTACCTTCCTTCCTCCCTCTTCCTCCTTGTGCGGACACGGCCACCGAGGTCACTTCCTCCTTTGCACTGCATCCTGGGAGATGAGCGTCATCAATCCCAGGATGCAATGGGAACGGCCCTGGCCGCTACTCTGATTGCCGATCGCAATCTACAGCGCATGCGCGAGTTTGCGATCGGCATTCTGGGTAGACCGGAACCCGGAAGAAGGACGCAGCTGGGGGCACCACGGCTTCAGATGCCCACACTGGAGATGGCCGCGATCTGCAATCAATTTTAAAAGGTAAGTATTTATCTTTATTCTATAACTGTAATGACCTGTAATGTGGGGTTAGGGTAATTGGGGATAGCTTGGGATTAGGGGGGTATTTTTAGGTAAAAAATGTGTATTAAGGCCGGAATACAGGGCACTTTCACCCCCTTCCTGCCCAGGCCAATTTTCAGCTTTCAGCGCTGTCACACTAAGAATGACAAGTGCGTGGTCATGCAACGCTGAACCCAAATGAAATTTTTATCCTTTTTTTTTTTTTCACACAAACTGAGCTCTCTTTTGAGAGAAAATTTTGAAAAAAAAATAAAAATGTCAATTTCGCTCAGTAAATTTTGTAAATAAGTATTTTTTCTCCTTTACTGATGTGCACTGATGAGGTGGCACTGATGAGGAGGCACTAATATGCCGCACTGATGGGCGCTGACTGGCATCACTGATTGGCGTCACTGATGTACACTTTTTTTCTTTACTGTAATCAGGGCACTGTACCTGTACTGGGCTCCTCTGAGGAGGAGCCACTGATCGGCTCTCCTCGCCACACATTGACAGCGTGAGGCGAGGCGCTCCAATAAAGGCACTTTCTCCTTTACCCATGTGATCGGCTGTGTCCAATCAAAGCCGGTCACATGTAAAGTCCCAAGAGGCACTAAGCGCCCATGTAAAAAATGGTCACAGCAGACGTGGCCTGCCCCCAACAGGGTCCATCCGTACAAACAAATAGGGAATCCAATTTTCAGAATGACTTGGTCATCGCCAGGTACACCCCGATTGCCCGACGACACAAGGAAGGTAACACAATGCCTTTATTTAAATAGAAACCAGAGACGACTTTAGGAAGAAACGACTGGCAGGGCCGAAGCATCACTTCAACTCCGTGAACCACCAAGTAAGGTGAACGACAAGACAAGCTGCCAGCTGCCACACCCTACATGCAGTAGAAAATAAAACATCAAGACGGACTACCTTCTGGGACATGTAAGCAGAGGAATTTTGTGAATATTTTCCAACAGCGGCTACTAAGGAACCAACAGCACCAAGTTGAGATCCCACAAGGGCAATGGAGACCGCACTAGGGGAGGCAAGTGGAGAACCGCCCAAACAAAGGTGGGAACCACAGAAAAACATAGCCAAAGGACCATGAAAGAAAACCGCCAAGGCCAACCCTAGCCCTTGGTGGTACCCGGGCCAGACGCTGTTCAACACCTCATTGGAGGAAAGCCAAACTCCAAGTCACTGAAAAGGAGCAGGGGTGAACCCCAAGAGATTCACATCTGCAAAGTACGATCTTCAAAACGCAATAATAAATCTACCTAGAAGTAGATTTACTAGCTTACAGTAGCGTGGAAATCACCGATTCAGAAAACCCTCTAATCTTCAGCACCTGGCTTCCGACAGCCAAGCCATTAAAACCAGCGACTGCAAGACAAGATGGAAGATTGGCCCTTGAGCCAACAGATTTCTTCCAAAAGGAAGTCTCCAAGGAGCATCGGCGACCAACCGTATCAGATCTGCGTACCAAGACCAGCGAGGCCAGTCTGGAGCCAACAGGATGGCCGTATTCACTTCTGCCTCGAGCCTACGCAGGAGTCTTGGCGTAAGTTCTAGAAGAGGAAAGATGTATATCAGACGACACTGGTCCCAAAAGAGCCACCATTGCATCTGTGGCGTCGGCCAGAGGATCCCAAGACCGTGCCACAACCCAAGCATCTTCCTGTTGAAATGAGAGGCCAACAAGACCCCCACAGGAGTTCCCCACCGGAGACAACTGATGAAACACCTCTGGAAGAAATGTCCAGAATATCGATCGGTAGTCTGAATTCTTCCAGAGTCCAGACCCCTGAGCACAATCCGTGCCAAAAAATGCCACCCACTTAGACAGGCTGGCATCCATGGTGACCACCGTCCAGTACAGGGGAACAAAGATTTACCCTGTTGAAGCGCAGGAGAGCGAAGCCACCAAATCAGGGACCCTCTTGTACACCCGCTTAACAGGATCAGATTGTCTAGACACTGTGGATTCTTGCCCCACATGACGAGAATTTCTCTTTGCAGAGGTCTCGTGTGGACAGAGTTTGGAACTCGTCCCATGGGAGGAAGACCCTGGCTGAGGCCCGGGTCAAGAACAGACCTAGATAGTCCAACTAGGTGGACGGAACTAGAGCCAATACCTGGAAATTTGTTTTCCAACTAAACTCCTGCAGAGTCCCGAAAGTAATCTCCCGGTTGTCCTTCAGAGCAGTCGGAGAGACTCTGCTCGCAAAAGATAATCCAGATACTCCAGTATCGCAATTCCCTGCTGGCACAACAATGCTAACACCAGGGCCAACACTAGCAAAAACCAAGAGGGGTTGAGGCGAGACCTCCTGATAATGCTCCTCATCCACAGCAAGCGGAGGAAGCACGGATGACCGATATATCGGAATATGAAGGATAGCGTCCTTTCCTTAATAGCGATAGAGGCCAGAAGATCCCTCTTATGTAGGGATGCCACTACCATACGAATAGACTATTCGAAACATCTGTACCCAAAGCAGTTCAGAGCTTGAGGTCCAAAATTGGACGTACCTCGCTTTACTTCCTGGGACCTGCAAACATGAAACAAACTTTACAATTCTTAGACCGAACCAATTACCCCTTGTAGTAGCAAGTCTTGCACCGCCTTGAAAAGACCTTGCAGGCGGTCTGGGGAAAAAAAGCAGGTTAGAAAGAAAGAACCTCTCTGGAGGAGAAGACAGAAAACTCGATCTAGTAGCCAAACCAAATCAGCTCGTGGACCCACTTGTCTTGAATCAGAGAGATCCATGGGTCCAGAAAGAAGCGTAGATGTCCTCCCCTACCTCTGATAAGGGTGAGCACACCCCTTCAGGCAGAAGGGACGTTTGTCTGCAGGTCTGGAAGGACCCGCTCTCTGCATACCAGCCCAGGTCCTCATGAAACCTCCGGAGGTAGTCTTTCCAGGTAGGCTCCGAACAGACGATTCCCCACAAAAGGGCATCTGCAAAGTCTGGTCCGCAGACCAGCATTTTAGCCATGCCATGCGCCCGAAGGATCATTGCTGTCACAGACAGCCCAGAGACTAAGGGAGCCGCATCCAGAGAGGCATCACAGGCTAACTTCAACCCCTGGACCAAATAGTCCACCAGCTCTGCAAAAGCAGGAGGAATCGGTTCCCCCTTCGGATCCTGGCGCAAAAGCTTTGCCCACTCGGGAAAGTCAGGGACACCATGCTATGGTGAACATGGCTTAAGGACCAAACCGGCCACAGAAAACGTGACAAACCAAAGTCTCGGCTCTCCCGTCAAAAGGATCTTTTAAAAACTGGAGACTCCTCCACTGTAAATAGGACACAATTATTCAGCCTGGAGACCTGAGAGTCCACCACAGGTGGGACTGCCTATGTACTTAGAGACTCTTCAAGGGATACAGTCTATCGAAACGCTTAGGGCACAGCCATATTGCGCATACAACAACTGCACTGACTCACAACAGTTTTGTCACAGTAGGCAGGAAAAGGGAAATACCTTTGCCGCTTTAGGGGATCTGCGGGTCCCGAGGGGGCCGGTGCCTCTGACACAGCAACAGTTGCATCCCCCATGTTTAAAGTTTCCTGCACCAATACAACAGTGCATCCACCAGCGCCCTTGCATGGGCATGTGCAGCAAGAGAAAAATCCTCTTCACCGTCAGAGCACCCGAAGTGCGTGGACGCAGACCCAGTAGAGTCGCTATATGCTAAGCTCACCCTGAGAACATATGCAGGGGAGGCCGCCGACCACAGTCCCGCAAGGAGACGCCAGCTAAAAGTACCACCTATTAGACCTTAGGGTCGCCCTCCATAGAGGACATAATAGAACATAGAACTAGAAAGGAGGCCCGCCGCGGCGCAGAGTACCCTCGCACAATAATGGCTGCTTCACTTTACTAAAAATTGCAGCACCCCCCCCCCCGGTTCAAGGGGGGCACCAAGCAGACCATATGTTTGGAGGGAGGCGGATGCCCATCCACTGGTCAATCAACCCGGTCAGCAGCACAAACAGCCTGGTCAACAGCTCGGACAGCTAGGCCAGCAGCTCGGACTGCCTGTCGCAAGTAAGCCGCAAAGCCACAGCCTAAATTTGGGGCCCCGATCCGGCTGAGTCCGCCGGCAGCTCTGTTACCTTGAGCTCAGAAAGCTTGGTTAGAAGTTCGGACAGCTTGGTCAGTTACTCAGCTTGATCATTCGCTTGAACAGCCAACTCAGTCAGCTGCGAGTAGGCCGCAAAGCCGCAGCCTCAATTTCCGGCCTACTCTGGCTGCGTGAGGCTCGCATCCATCGGCAGTACCGTCCACTATATCATCAGCTCGGTCAGGCACTCAGACAGCTTGGTCAGCAACCCGGACAGCCGCAAGTAGGCCACAAAGCCTCAGACTAAATTTTCGGGCCGATCCAGCCATGTGAGGCACAGACCCGCTGATGAGACATCTGCTCCCCCCCAGCCCAATAACCACCGCAGGGAGCCCAAAGTACATCCATGCCCCAGTCACTAACCCCCAGGGGGTCGGGAACTTGTTTAAAGAGACCCGTGTGCGATCCGGACAACACAGTCTGGTCAGCAACTACCTCATCCACCATCCCTTACTTGAGCAAGTGGCAAAGCCAGCTCCTACCTCACCCAGGGTTAGGTTGGGGCCAAAAAATCACCACGGCTGTTAGAGGGGCTGGAGGGGAATGGAAGGGAGCCTGCAGGTCCGACCATTCGAAGGAGGAGGGGCCCACGTCCACCCCGAGGGACCACAAAGGGAGGGGGGGAACACTACTTACCACACCATGGAACCGGGTGGGCACCACTCCGGGCAGACCACCTTCCCATCTTGGAATGGGGGTGTTGCGGGCTAGAAGTACACTGGGACTCAGGCCGCGACCAGGTAGTGTATGTCCTCACGAGGGGTTTCACTCGCAGGCCAGTCCCTGTCCAGTGGGATGATGTCGTGGCCGACCTAGTGCGGAGCTGAGGCCTGCACTCACTCGCTGGCCAGACTGAGAAGACCGTAAGGATCTAGAATATCCAGTCTGTCGCCCAGTCCGGCAGTTGTATGTAGTTCTCATAGGAACCAAATTGATTGTAGTTCTCACAGGAACAGAAAAAAAATAAAAGAAAGAAATTCGGTTTAAAAAAGGAAAAAATGCCAGGGATCCCAGCAAGGAGCTAGGTCCTTACTCCTGACTAGGCAGAAAAAAAAACTGAGATCCTAGAGCAGGAAGTGGGAGTATACCACCTGGTACTGCCCCATGGGCGTAGTTAACCTTTGTTAACCCTTTTTCCGCCTAGTGTCCTACTCCTGGGTAGAGCAGCATAACCCAGGGGTCAAAGATGATATAGAGCTGTGTCTGTCAATGAACGAAAGAGAAATCCTATTTAGTCAAGAGCAGAACAGAGGTTGGGGCATATTCAGGTCACAATAAGTAAAAAGCCTTCAGGAGTGGAGCATCAGTTGTACTTATCCAAAACATCATAATCATGACAGTTCTGCGGTGCAGGGTCACAACGACTGTCCAGCCAAGCAGGTTTCTCACAAGGAGTAGCAAAGGAGGATGATTTGCTGTCTCTCAGTTTAGCTGGAAATATCATTCTAAACTTCATTAACACAGAGACGTATCTTTATTTTGGTAAAGGACGCACTCTGTTTCTGAAGGTCTATGGAAAAGTGAGCAAATGGCCACTCTATGGCCAATAAAGTGGAGGTCCCCTTTAAGGGGGTGGGGGATTTGTAGGTCATGGAGCAGCCTGTGTGGGAGGAGTGCAATGGACACACTAAATCGTAATCGCACGTGATAGTAATGAAATTGGCATCACAAAGCTATTTTATGAGGAAATCTCCAGGAGAGAACCCTTCTGAATTTACAGGAACCCAACAAGCCTTAAATTAATTTCAGCATGACCAATTTTAACGGGCATCTCTCTTACCATCTCTCCAGCTGACAAAGAAAAAGGGGGAAAGCATGTCCTCTATAGTGTTAACAAAGTCTTATGCAGCAGTCTCTTAAGGCATGCACATCTATTCTAAGAAGAAATTAACATGGATAGTCTATTTTCTATTTGCCTAGTAAGGTAGGCGTCACAATCCTGTATGGCCTTCATGATTTCCTGTAGGCTAGGCTCGGTTCGTGTGCCTGCTTTATGTTCCTTTGGTGTGGGTGCAGATGAGACTTTGGTTGAGGACTGTGGTGCCGAGGAGAGAGGTTCTCTTCGGCAGGAGAAAGGTGAGGGTTCAAGAGGGTTTTCACATAGAAAAATAGAGCATACAGTGTACAGGATAGGCTACAAGATTGTGTGGAGGGCACAGTTTTTCTTCCCATGCAATTGTTCAAGTCCACCACCAGGCCAAGCCCCCATGAAAATATAACTTAACTGAATGCTGGAACTTGACAGCTAGTAACCGACAGTTAAAAATGTCTGTTGTGCTGCGTTTACGTTTAGAAGCATTTTTACATTGTAAAATGGTCAGAAATGTATCCCCATTGAAAACACCTATAAACAAAATGCTTATAAATGCAAGTTACCACATTTAGACGCGTTTACACACTGTTACAAGCATTTGGCGTTTAAAATGCCAATAAACTTCCATCTGAACGCATTTTTTTGCATAAAAAAAAAAAAAAAGCCACTAAACTCGACTGCCTCTAAACAACTTTAACCACCTCAATATTGGGCACTTTCACCCCCTTCCTTCCCAGACTAATTTTCAACGTTCAGCGTTCTCGCACTTTGAATGACAATTTCTCAGTCATGCTACACTGTACCAAAATTAAATTTTTGTTAATTTTGTTCACACAAATAGAGCTTTATTTTGGTTGTATTTATTCACCACCGTGTTTTTTTTTTTTTTTTTTTTTTTTTTTGGGGGGGGGGGGGGATATAAGCTTAAAAAGAATGAAAAATTTGAAAAAAAAAAAAAAAAAAACACAATATTTTTTACTCGATTTCAAAAGAAATCCAATAAAATCAAATTTGGGGCCCTAAAATGTCAGGATAGTACAAATACCCCCCAAATTACCCCTTTTTGTAAAGATGACAGTCAAAATGTATTTAGTGAGGTATAGTGAGTTTTTTGGTTGCAATTTTTTGCCCACAATAGTTTGAATAATGAACAATTTTCTTTTTCCACAAAATGGTCATATTAGCAAGTTATTTCTTACACATGGCATAGATAAACTTACAATTACACCCCAAAATATATTCTGCTACTTCTCCCGAGTATGGCGATGCCACATATGTGAGACATTTTAACAGCCTATCACATTTTTTGAAGGCCCTGGAATACCAGGACAATAGAATTACCCACAAAATGACCCCATTTTGGAAAGCAAATACCCAAATATATATTTTACGAGGCATAACGAGTCTTTTGATCATGTCATTTTTTTTGGAAAATGTGGAAATAAAGAAAATAAAAACCCAGAGGCCCAACATCCAAGAAACACCATTTCATTTCCTGTGATCATTTTCGGCAAATGATCACAGACAGATGCGGCAAATGATCACAGACAGATGCGGCAAATGATCACAGACAGATGTTCACTGTAAAAGATTAGTGACAGGTGTTTTTACTGTGATGGGGACACTGTGTGCTGGAGACACTGTATTGGTGTGTTGAGGAGGCTGTGTATGGACACTAAGCAGGGTGATCAGTGAGTAAAGAGCAGTAAAACCGCTCTATACTCATTGATCGCTGCCTGCCAGCACTGATCCGCTCTCCTCCTCCTGCTCCTCCTCAATATGTGAGAAGCCGAGCCGATCGCTGTGACAATGGCTCTATTGACATCACTTGACGGCTGTGATTGGACAGGAGGGCAAATCACAGGGCCCTCATGCCGAATGGTGTTGTGCTGTGTCCAGGGGACACCGGCACACCAAGATCACGCAACTACGCGATTACCCTCCTTCTGAAGGACACTCCTGAAAGTCCACTCAGAAGGAGGAAGCTCCTTATCCAGATAAGATAACCGAAGAGTGTTCGGGGGCTGATGAAAAAAACACCCAACTGCTCCTAAACGTCCGTTTATCAGCAGCAGTGTACATGAGACCTTAATGCTAAATTACATGGCTATATTTAACCTAACACTGCTGAACAATATAACCTATTCCTAGTTTTTCCCATTTGTAACACGCTGAAACCAATGTCCTGCAAGCGACGTGCCTGCTGACAAGAGGTTAAATTGCCCAGCGGTATAACATTGAAAAGGTCTGAGATTTTGCTCCAAAATGAACCACAGTTGAATTTGAGGATCATTTAATTTACTTTAAGCTCCTAAGAGCAAAAAAAAAAAAAAAAAAAGAGCATGGCGGCATTCAGCCCCTAAAAAATATCAGTCTTGCATGGCTGACTAAAGGATAAATGGATTTTTGTAAGAACTTACCGTAAAATCCTTTTCTCTTAAGCTCATTGACAGACGTAGTCTTCTTGATTCTCAAGAGCTGGGTTATGTTGTCTCCGCAGGAGTAGGACTAGGCAGAATGACAAAACGTTCTGGCTCCACCCTAGGGGCAGTCCCTGAGGGTATATCCTCCCTCTCTCTGCTACAGGGAATCAGTTCTGTTTAAAGCAGTACAGAGAATTTAACCCAACCCAACTCAATGATAGAGGGGCGGGTACTACGTCTGTCAATGAGCTTAAGAGAAAAGGATTTTACGGTAAGTTCTTACAAAAATCCATTTTTCTCTATCGCTCATTGACAGACGTAGTCTTCTTGATTCTCAAGAGCTGGGACATCCAGAAGCAGTGCCACAAATGAGGGGTGGGATTGACAAAATCAAATCCAATCTAGAAGGCCCAACCGGTGCCAAACTAGAAGTTTTAAAGGCTCATTATAAACAAAGAATGAGGCTAAAGAAAAAAATTTTCCAACGGAAAAAAACCCTCGAGGTAGACCACTGGTCTCCTCAAATTGCGGCCTGCAAAACCTTGCGGCCAAATGAGGCATCAGACGATGCCATTACATCAACTTTATAATGTTTAGAGAAGGTATGCACCGACGACCAGGTAGCCGCCTTGCACACCTGGACCACTGACGCCTGATGGCGAAAGGCCCATGACGCACTAAGTGCCCGAGTGGAGTGCGCCTTAACAGGGAACGGGGGCTCCCGACCCTTAATAGAATAAGCCTGCACTACCGTCTGTCTGATCCATCTGGAAATGGTCGCGGCAGATGCAGGCAACCCCTTTTTGGGTCCATCTGGGATCACAAAAAGTGAATCCGTCTTGCGAAACGAGTCTGTCGTTTTCAAGTATACCCTGATCGCCCGGACCACATCCAAGGAGTGCAAAGCAAATTCCCGAGGATGACTGGGCTTAGGACACAGGGAAGGTAATACAATTTCTTCATTCAGATGAAATTCTGAAACCACTTTTGGTAGGAAGGATGGATTCGGACGAAGAACCACCTTATCTCTATGAACCACCAGATATGGTGAACGACAAGATAATGCGGCCAGCTCTGACACCCTGCGTGCAGAAGTAATAGCCACCAAGAAGGCCACCTTCTGGGACAACGTGGGTAGAGGAATCTCCCTAATATCTTCAAAGGGAGGTTTCTGAAGAACCGACAACACTAAATTAAGATCCCAGGGGGGCAACGGCGCGTGCACTGGCGGAGCCAGATGTCGCACCCCCTGGATGAAATTCCGCACCAAGGAATGAGTAGCCAAAGGCTTCTGAAAGAAGATGGCTAATGCTGAGACCTGACCCTTGATAGTACTCAAGGCCAGTTTCTGCTCAACCCCTTGTTGCAGAAAAGCCAATATTCGACTAATCGAATAAGACCGAGGACGGAACCCCAAAGGTTCACACCATGCAATGTAGGACTTCCATGTGCGATGATAAATCTTTCTGGAAGTCGCTTTCCTTGCTTCAACTAGAGTAGGAATAACTGAAGCTGACAAACCTTTGTCCTTCAGCACCTGGGTCTCAATAGCCAGGCCGTTAAAGCCAGCGATCGTAAAGCAGGATGGAAGATCGGTCCCTGAGACAGTAGATCCTCTCTGAGAGGAAGTCTCCATGGGACGTCCGCCACCAGTCTGACCATGTCGGCGTACCAAGCTCGACGAGGCCAGTCCGGAGCTACCAGGATTACTGGGATTCCTTCCTCCTCTACCCTGCGAAGAAGTCTTGGCAGTAACGCGAGAGGAGGGAAGGCATATATTAGCTGGTATTGCCCCCACGGGGCGATCAGTGCATCTGCGGCTTCTGCTAGAGGATCGCGGGAGCGAGCCACGAATCTCTGAACTTTCCTGTTGAATCGTGATGCCAACAGATCCGTAGGCACAACTGGTGGAAAACGTCTGGATGGAGGGACCATTCCCCCTGATCCAGGGTCTGACGGCTGAGATAATCTGCCTGCCAATTCTCCACCCCCGGAATGAACACCGCAGAGATTGCTGGAACAAATCGTTCCGCCCAGCGAAGAATGCAAGCCACTTCTTTGGCCGCTCGGACACTCTTGGTGCCCCCCTGATGATTGACATAAGACACGGCCGTGGCATTGTCCGACTGGATCCGAACCGGGCTGCCCTGGAGCTGCTCGGTCCAGTGAATCAGACAAAGTCTGATCGCTCTCAGTTCCAATACATTTATCGGTAATCTGGATTCTTCCGGGGACCAAAGTCCCTGGACAGATAACTGACCAAGAATTCCTCCCCATCCGGATAGACTGGCATCCGTGGTCACTATCGTCCAATATATTGGCAGAAATGACTTTCCCTGGCTGAGCATTGGAGACCGAAGCCACCAAACCAGAGACTCTCTGGTCTGTTTGCTCAATCGTATCTGATTGTCCAGGGATTCCGGATTCCGATTCCATCTGAGAAGAATCTCTTGCTGAAGAATTCGGGTATGGGACTGGGCAAATGGGACTGCTTCGAATGAAGCCACCATCAACCCCAGAACCCTCATGCAAGTCCGAAGGGAAGACCAGCTGTTGGACAGTAACAACTGGACTGCTGATTGAATCTTTTGGAGTTTCCCTACCGGAAGGAAAACTCTTGTCCTGACTGTGTCTAGAATTAGACCCAGATATTCGAGCCTCTGGGTGGGAACCAGAAATGACTTTTGCTGGTTCACCAGCCACCCGAATTCCTGTAAAGAAATCATAGTAATTTCTATGTTTTGTAGCAAGGTCTGAGGAGACTCTGCATGAAGCAGAAGATCGTCTAGGTAACCTAGAATCGATATACCTCTTTGGCGCAGAAGTGCCAACATTGGGGCCAACACCTTTGTGAAGACCCGCGGAGCCGTGGCGAGACCGAAAGGTAACGCCACAAACTGATAGTGGTTCTCCTCTACGGAAAAGCGTAGAAAACGCTGATGTCCTGCGAAAATGGGAATGTGAAGATAGGCGTCCTTGATGTCTATGGACGCTAGGACATCCCCTGGATGCAGGAAGGCTGCTACCGTGCGAATGGACTCCATTCTGAATCTTCTTATGTTGACGAAAGAATTGAGTGCTCTTAAGTCCAGAATTGGACGCACTTTGCCCTCTTTCCTGGGTATTGTAAACAGGTTTGAATAAAACCCTTGAAACTGTTCTGTCCAAGGAACGTGGACTACCACTCCTTGTTGTAGTAGATCTGTGACTGCTCTCCGCAGATCTTCTAGACGATCCGGAGATGGTCGGATATTGGAAGGGAAGAATCGCGCCGCTGGGAGAGATCGAAACTCGATCTTGTACCCTGACTTTATGACTTCGCAAACCCATTTGTCCGGGATTCTGGAAAGCCATGGATCCGGGAACCGGCGAAGACGTCCCCCCACCCCAGTTATGGGTGGGGGCGCACCTTCAGGCTTTGGATGGTTTATCTTCAGGTCTGGAGGGGGCGGGCTTTTGCTTGCCCGACCAACGACCCCTGACGCCTCCTGCAGGAGCTTTGGAGGACTTAGTTTTTTTTTTTTTTTTTTTTTACCCGCTGGACGAAAAAACCTCTTGTGAGCAGAAAAAGAAGGCCCTCGTCTTTGACGAGTTCCTCTACCTTTAAAATTTTGCGGTAAAAAGGTGCTTTTTCCACCGGTGAGATCCTTAATGATCTCATCTAAGTTGGCTCCAAATAGACGCTCTCCTGAAAAGGGGATATTAGCCAATGCTTTTTTGGAACCTTGGTCGGCTAACCAACCTTTTAGCCACAGTGTACGCCTGAGAACCACTGCTGAGACTGATGCTCGCGCCATTAATGGAGTGGCGTCTAACGCCGCATCACATACAAACTGTAACCCCTGTATCATTTGTTCCAACAAATCTGATACCGCCTGAGGGACTTCTTCTAAGTCCCGGCGTAACCACTTGGTCCATTCAGTTACAGCCTGCGAAACCAGACCAATAGCAATTATTGGCCTGAAAGCTGATCCAATCAAGCAAAACATGGTGCGAGACATAGCTTCTATCTTGCGATCCACTGGATCTTTAAAAGACGGAGCGTCTTCTAAAGGAATAACCGTGGCTTTATTCAATCTAGCAATAGGTGAATCCACCACAGGTGGTTCTGTCCATTTCTTAATAAGGGTTTCCTCAAACGGATAACGCCTGTCAATGCGTTTAGAAATATTAAAAGTGCGTTTTGGCAGACGCCATTCTTCATCGATTGGATTGCCAAAACATTTGGGCAATGGAAAAACCTTTGCCACTTTGATGCGCTTTTTAGTCCCAAAAGGGATCTCAGTTTCAGCTATTTCTGATGGAATACCCTGTAACCTTAAAGTCTCTTGAACAGATACAATGAGTGCGTTTACCAACGCTTCCTCTCGGGCTATGGCGGATGCCGAAACATCCTCCTCACTGTCTGAAGAGACAGGACCCGAGACACCAATACCAGATGAAGTACCTGCAACTGCAGAAATAGGCTCAGAGTCTGAATCCGAGGTTTCAGATAATAAGGGGTTAGGCGGGGGTCGCTTTCTTGCGCCCTGTCCCTGACAAGCCACTTCCACCCGGGACACAAAAGTTTCCATAATAGCTGACAAAGATTCAATTGTCAATGGGGTGCTGGAGGATCCCGCAGACCCCTCGAGGGGATCCGGAGGAGATACATGAGTGGCAGGGTCCATGTTAATACAGGACACCTTTGCCAGCAAAAACAAAAAAACTTTTTCTTTTTTTTTTTTGTGTGTCTCCCCCTAGCGCAATAGCGCCCCTCAGAGTACCTGCTTCTCGATCCCAGAGAGAGAGAGAGGGACCCCCAAGGCTCACCAACCGATGCAGTGCAGTTTCCAACAAACTGCAGTCAGCGTCTGTCTTACACAGACTGGAAGGAGCTGTTTGCTTTTTCCCGGGCAGAAGGCGTGGCTCCGCCCCCTGTGTACGCCTTCCGGCGTTCCCAGCCCTCCACGAGGAAGCTGGGCTCACAAAACATGGCCGCCCCCATAGAAGAGACATAAGACTCCAAAAACATGGCGGCCGGCGTGACCTGAGGACATACATACATTCGGTCTACGGCAAAATGGCGGCGGACCGCCGATATCGTCTTCCCAGCACATCCACCTGTACTCTGCTAGAGGTGACATATGGATCTACAGAGATACACTGCACATAAGGTAGGATTATACCTCCTATGTCTGCTGTAATGTTACAGTCTGCTGTGTAGAGTGTTAGCTCTTGAACCAAGTCCACTTCCCACAAACACATGCTGTATTACAAGGGGGACTTGTAAGTATCAGATATATACTGACCATATATGGAGGGGCCCATAATATATACTGCCTCATAATGAGGAAAAAAGGGAACGTTTACTCACCATACCGAACCGACAGGCACCCTCTCTTCACAATACCCTCTCCACCGGGGTGGGGGTTTGTGGACGCCTCGACTCTCTGGTACCTGGCGTCCAAGCGAGCTTTTAACTCGCAAAGTCAGTCCCTTTACTGGGACTCCGTCGCGGCCGACTCAGCGCACTGGTCTGCACGCGCTTTTAGGCAGAAACCGGGGTGACCACTGGATCTCAACATCCAGCCCGTCGCCCGGCCCCGCATACTTACTTGAATATGTCGCGGCCGACCAAGCGCAATGCCATGGTCTGCGCGCGCTCGTAGGCCGGCTGGGGTGACCACAAGTGTCGCCCAGTCCGGCATTTTTGCTTGAAGATCTCACAGGAAAAAACACTGGAGAAAAACTACCTAAAAAATGTCTTTTTCTTAAAGAAAAAAAGTCTTGCCAGGACCAAAAGATCCCAGCAAGGAACTTAGGTCCTTACTCCTGACTAGACAGAAAAAAACTGATTCCCTGTAGCAGAGAGAGGGAGGATATACCCTCAGGGACTGCCCCTAGGGTGGAGCCAGAACGTTTTGTCATTCTGCCTAGTCCTACTCCTGCGGAGACAACATAACCCAGCTCTTGAGAATCAAGAAGACTACGTCTGTCAATGAGCGATAGAGAAATAGGAATTTGTACAAAACGGACTGAAAAAAGCTAACAATTAAAAAGGTCCTGTCCACGCTGCATTATAAAATTGCAGTTGATGCAAGAAGTTTAACTCTCAAAGACATATGTGATTTTAAAACTATAGCACACAATACTTTGATTCAAACTAAGTTGAAGACTGTTCTGCAAGGACACGTACTCTCTGAATAAATGTAATGTCAGTAACTCCACCATTCTAATAAAGAATCGGCACCTGTCCTGTCTCCAAGTGAATTGATTTTTGATGAACTGGAAGAATAATGGAGATTTAGTTTTGACATTTACTGTGGATACCTACGCACTGACCTCTAATTACAACAGACAAGGTTAAGAGAAGCAATAGGTTACACAGTTGTAGGATGATCAGCCAAGTGATCATAATCCACAACAGTTCAAACCTGAATCAGCAGCAGATCCCATGTTCTTTGGAATGATTACCAGGCAGTATGCACCAATGTGATTTAGGCTTTAAAAACAAAGATCCACAAATACTGACAGTCTACTATATATGGATTCTTGCTAAACTTGTGTGTCTGCAAAAAGAGCTGGAGGAACGCCACAGTAAATGAAAATAAAGTGTATTTCCCAAGGGTCCATTCTGTGAATACAGATTGGAAGGAGACAGACGATGGATGTGTTCAGGAAGCAGGTGAGAAGAATGGGTGATCCAGCTGGTATGTGGCTACGCTCCAAGTACACTGCTGGTACAGAGGAGGCAGTCAGGGCTGGGGGACACAGCTGGCATACTGCAGATTAGTGCTCAGCGAGCTCAGTGCAGCATTGACGGGGGCAGACATGTATCACACTCGGATTTGAAAAGGAGACAGAGCGGATTGTGGAATGTGTCCTCAGTGCAGCTAGAGACACACAAATAGGCAGCAGCGTGCTGGGACTGTACATAATAAGCCTGGACCAGTCTATAGACACATTAATTAAACACAGACACAATTTCCAGACAAAGTTATTTCAGCTCAACTAAACTACTGGGGGAATTATTTTTGCAACAGAGAAATATTCAGTCTACAAATTACATTACAGGGAGTTCCTGAAGCAGCCTAAAAACATGTTAATATTTAACATAACCATAGGAATAAAGGAAAATAGTGGACTAAAGAAGGTTTGCAGGTTTGTTATGCTAGCTGACGGGCACCCAATCTAGCTACAGTTGAACTGCAAGATGTATGGTGGTAGGCAAATGCTCCATGCACACCGGGCTTAATAAAAAAAAAAAAAACACCAGTTCCCTTAGCAGAAAAAAAAACCTGCTCATACAGAGCGTTATGTACACCGTTTAGGTGAGTTTAGCATTCTTTTTGCCAGAAAGCTCCAATCAGAAACTCAAACCAGAAGGGTTGTTTCTTCCTGCCTCCAGGAGCTCAAAATATTCCTGCAATAGTCCTAATAAAAGGTAAAACAGAAACCTTAAAAAGCAGTTTGGGCAGCCCCCCCCCACCCCCCCCCAAGTGATTACAACACTTCTTTGACATTGCATCCAACTTCCTCATCCAAAAATCAGTAGGCATTATCCATGGTCAGCATCGAATTCCTGATTAAAAACACTGCCACAATGGTGACCTGGTATTGAAAATCCTAGTGCCTGGGTAGTTTTTACTGAACACCAGTGGATTATGCCAATTCAAGGGATTCTAGCAGGTTTTGAAAACACTAGAACTTAAGCTTGTCCACCTGCTGTATAAATTACAGAAGAGCCCTTTAGTTCCTCTAATTTTGAGGGCTCATTCGCAAGAGGGAGCCTTACCCGCTCCCGCAGTTGACAAGCAGCTGCGAGCTGATAATTTGCCTCCTCCCCAACTATTTTAGCCTTGAAAACCCCACACCATCGCACTTGAATTAGATGTGCTTGGCGGAGGCATGCTCACCGAATGTGACAGGGGCATAACTTTTGCTGCAGCCACAAAGCAAAGTATTGCAGTAGTGGCAGCATGTGTAGAGCCCTGAGCTGCTGCATATTCTCGCTCAGAAGAAACTGTGGCTCAACTGCCTGGTTTTACTGCTCTTCATTGTGAAGGCGTTTTAAAGGAGCAGAGTCAATTAGGGCATTTTTGCTGCTGGACTAGCCACCCAGCTGGAACTTGATTCATGTCATCAGTAGCCAGAGGGCAATTTAGTCCACTAGTGTATTATTACCACAAATATGCAATATGAGTGGAGTAAGGTCACAAAGTTTACAATTAATCAGGGAGCCACTACCTGGTAATAAAGGTCTAAAGCGTTGCTCTTCAAACTGTGGCCCTGGGGCTAGATACGGTCCTTTGCTTGCCTTTATCTGACCCTTGCAGCACTTTTCACCCCACTAACACCAATGATGGGGCACCCTCCCTCCGAACGATAAACAATGGGGCACTATTTCTCTCTCTACAGCCAAAGATGGGGTATTGGCATTTTCTACTCTGACCAGCTAGTCTGCCAACCCCCCTCCCAAGCCTGAAGGATAGTAAACTTACCCATTGTTTAGAAAGTATAGAGAATTCTGCTTTAACGTATGGTACATTGCTGCCTTAAAATGGACTGTTCATGTCCGGCACAAAAAAGAAAAAAAGACACAAAAAAGCTCCCTAGCAAGTTATCTTATCTAATTGTTATAAGTATATGTAGAAAAAAGTAAAAACTATTATAGCATCCAATTTAAAAAGGAAAAAACATTAAATATCACATTAACAAAAATGTCTCCTACCTGATTTTAGAATTACAGGTCATTTCATTCTCTGGGTAATGAATGTCTACAGCATCCTGGATAACCGTACCATACTCATACACCTTAATCTTCTTCGTCACACCAGCAATGGCAAAGTAATCACAGTCTCGGTCAAACTCTATGCTGCAATAAAAAAGAATTTTGTGTTATAAAATAAAAAAGACTTTAAGCCTGAACACACAAAACGTTGATGTGAATTGCTATCGTGGCACAATGACAAGCAAAGCTGCCTTTCAAAATGGAGGTCCTTGGTTTGCTTTTGACAGAGTACACACTTTTCTTTCCTTCCAAGACACAATGACATGGTAGCAATTCTAATAATGTTTCTACAGAGATGGTGGAGCCTGGAAACATCAGAAAAGGGGCAGTGCTGTAACACTGTAGCCCCAGTGAACTGCACTTTCGGCTGATTCAGCTGGAAAAGGTAGCCAGCCTAACTTTGAAGGGAGAGCTGTGACTACCCTTTGTCTGCATGCCTGATACATGGTGCTGTGTTGTACATGTTTTCTGTCAGATATTTCAATTGGTATTTTTTTTTGTGGTAAAAAAAAAAAAAAATGGTTTTAAACTACTGGTGGTCTCTGCTTTATTTTTGATTCATACAGTCAACTGAATCCTGGGCAAGCGCAATTAGAAGTAAAGCAGAATTTTGGAGGTATATGGTATAGTGCAGGCATCACTAAATGGCGGCCCGCGGTCCGTTCCCGGCCCCCATCCTTCCCCCTCCCGGACCGCAGCTGTCATGCCATTTATCAGCCTGCTCTCCTTTCAGCTGTGATTTCTTTGCAGACTTGCAGGGCCGACAGCGTGAGTTCTGTAGGGAGGGCGGGACAGTTCTGAAGGGAGGGCGGTAACTGCCCGAGGTGAACAGTCAGTGATTGGTTGCCAAGATGAATGGCAATCTAAGCAACCAATCACCATCTTGCAGCTTCCTTCCTCCAGACCTGCTATGCCTCGAGTTCTCCTGGCTGTGTAAGGTAGGGGAGACGTAATGTAGGAAGGGGGAGAGACACTGAGTACAGCAAAGAAGAGTACTCTAATGTGTATGGGGGCTATGTAATCTAATGTGTATGGGGGCTATGTACTCTAATGTGTATGGGGGGCTGAGGACTGTGATATGTGTGGGGGGCTGAGGACTGTGATATGTGTGGGGGGCTGAGGACTGTGATATGTGTGGGGGGCTGAGGACTGTGATATGTGTGGGGGGCTGAGGACTGTGATATGTGTGGGGGGCTGAGGACTGTGATATGTGTGGGGGGCTGAGGACTGTGATATGTGTGGGGGGCTGAGGACTGTGATATGTGTGGGGGGCTGAGGACTGTGATATGTGTGGGGGGCTGAGGACTGTGATATGTGTGGGGGGCTGAGGACTGTGATATGTGTGGGGGGCTGAGGACTGATATGTGTGGGGGCTGAGGACTGTGATATGTGTGGGGGGCTGAGGACTCTGATATGTGTGGGGGACTGAGGACTTTGATGTGGGGGGAATGGGGGTTAAGGCTGAGTACTATAATGTCAGGGGGGGGGGGACTGAATACGTTAATGGGGAGCTGAGGACAATGTGGGGGAGCTGAGTACTGTATTTGGTAGGCTGAGTACTGTGATGGGGGGCTGAGGATAGTAATGTAGGGGAGTTGGGTACTGTAATGAGGGGATAAGAAGGGTGTTGATGTTAAGGGGGTATGATAACACAAAGGGGGGAGGGAACTGTGATGTGCAGTGGACAATGTGGAATAGATGTAAGGATGGGATTGTGATATGGGGCTCAGTGTCACAGGTAGGTCAGCCCATTCATTTTAATGGGCTGCACTACCCATGAGAAATGCAGGAAAACAAGTCCCTGGCCCTTTTTTTAAATTGCGCAGCACCAAGCTGTGCTGAAGTGTGGCGTGTTCCTCTGTGGGCCGGGAACATGTGCAGTTTCACCTGCATTCCCCAGCTGCAGAGATGGGAACGCCTAGGAGAGGGTGCTGTAATGTAAAGGATCTGAATCAAATCACAAACATGATTCGGACCTCCGCTGGAAAAAGATTTTACTAAGCGGACCTCCATGAATTTTAATTCAGTACCCCTGGTATAGTGGATTAAGGGTTGTACACACAGGCCGAATATCGGGCTGCATCGGCTGGTTCAACAGAAATCGCTATAAAAGGATCTGATGACTGGCATCCGATCAGTGCTCTAAGCCAAAGGCTGAGAGTTCTGCATGGTGTGTTCTGGTGGGGGGGGGGGGGGGGCTCACTGGGTTGAAGGAAAAGAAAAAAAAAAAAAGAAGAAGAATGGTGTATACTAGGCTTGGGCAGTGCAAATTTCTTTCCTGCAACCATGATTCCCCCATCAACACAGACAGTAATGACAGGGGTATTGACAGGGGGTATCCCTCCTGCCAAGCAATTGTCTGGTTCCGACGGGGGACATTGTCCCCGCTGGGAGAAGACTGTGATTATCGCTAGCGGTATAGCAACCACTAGCAATAGGTGTAAGAGGATCTGGCAGGCTGGTTGTACCCAAGTTGAACAACTTGGTACATTCAGCCTGTTCATAAGCGCTTAAAATCTCGGCCAGTTCAGCAGGAACTGGATGAGATTTGAACCGTGAATGGCTGGCCTTTGACAGAAAAGTCAGTAAGTGGGGTGAGTGGCTTTCCAATTTAAGATGGAGGGTAAGCACTTATTTGGATGAAGTAATTTGGATAAGGAACTATGATGTGACTAGTCACTGGATATATGAAAAGACATTTGAATCGTGACACAAAAGGATTAATTTACTTATCTTGCAACATCTGTAAAAACACACACAGGATACAATAAAGTGTTTAACTTGTGTGAAAAGGACTTTATAGGTAACATTACATTGACAAACACTGGATGTCACTATTTGGTGGTGGGATGTTTATTGGTAGTGTTAATTGAACACACTGCATTCAAAATTTAAATGTTACAATATTCAGCCTATAAACCACAGGGCAAGAATGGGTAATGGAGAAACATACTCACTTCCCAGTAAGTTACTATGCTGGAAAAAGCATGTGCATGTCAAGTGTCACAATATGCAAAAATTGGTTCTTCAGGTTCAATAACTAAGTAGCAAAGCAAGGATAACGGCCATTGAGTATGACCTTCCTAAACTAGTTAACAGTAGCAGACTAAGGTTGCTATGCTGACCGGTTCCTTTTAAACACAAGTAAGAGAACATTTTCACTAAAAGAAAAACGTAAGTAAGGTGCCATTTATTAAAGCAGGTAAAAAGAATAAAAAAAAAAAACGTGTTGCAAGTAGTGCCCATCATGCTGTTATATACCTTGCAAATATAACAAAGAAAATCTGGGTGGTCACTCTAGGCTACGTATCCATTTTTGCATCCTTTCTAATTCCAATTTTTATCAACACTCCTCAGAATGCAGGCAGATACATTTTTAATTATGTAAAAATACACACAGCTTTAGAGAACTATACTACATGCTTGATCAATACAGGGAAATTTCTTTAAGATATACAACTTGGAAAAAAAGAAAAAAAAAAAAAATCGTACAGGTACATTCACTTATGTATCCAATAGTTACAATATTTTGTGGATTCACCTTGTTTAGGAGAGAACAGGTTTTATGCAGAATATACTGTATATATGAACATGCAATTTATTTAATAAAATAAATAAATAAAAATCTCTCTACAGGCCAATATATGAGAAAAGTGATTCTACATCCAAAATGAGGAGTTCATCTAATCCTAATGTCTCACATGCTTTCATTTAGTTTACTAGTGGGACTGCTGTGCCATCCCTGTACATTCCCGATCCCTCGCTCTCCCTCCCACTCACTGTCCTTACAGATGAGGAGGCTGATTCAGCAGCGCTCGGTGAAGACAATTCATATGAAAAAGAGTTTGTCTTGCAGCAAAAATCAGCATCAGATTGCTGAAGATTTATATCCCCTCTGCCTGTAACGTGTGTGAGTAGGCAATATGGGAATATATAAAAGGATAACTAAGCCTGAAATGTATGAGAAAAAAGGAAATTCTTGAATTTATACATATGTATGAAATACATTTCAGGAACTCATCAGACCAAACACATCTGAGAAAGTTTAGATCATGGAGGCAGCACTGGGCTATGATAATCGCACTCATCAGCTACAGTCTACCTGCAGGATGTGTTATATTGGCCAGAGACATTGGAAACTTAAGTATATTGAAAGGAGGCAAAATCAGTAATATAGATATCTTAAAAGCAGATTTGAAAATTATAGGAAGTAAACTAGTCACAAACCTGGCATATTGAAACTGAACATAAGGCAAAAGATATGCAGTCAGAAGTTACCTGCAGTAATATATAGACAGCCTAAGGCAGCCTACCTACTTCTATCACCCTAACAATCAATATCTTATGACTAAAATGGAAGTCTTGGGAGAAAGGAGAGCAGTACCAAGCTCTACTTTAGTCCTCATTTACACTTTAGCATCATCTCAATTCAATTAGATGGATCCTATTAGTCTCAAAGGACCTGTTATACCCAAGTACTGTGTTGGGTGAAGATAAAAACAGTACATGAGTTTTTTTGGGGCAGACTTGTACATTTTGGCCCCATAGACTAATGGGAACACCTGAAATGTAAAGTTTGGTACACACTATAAGAAAAAAAAAAAAAAAAAATAATATCGGGGTTTTTTTTTTTTTTCGTCCGAGGAACGATTTACACAACATTCGACAGCCGATTCCAACCTTCCAAACGAAAATTTCCGAAGGAACAAACTCCAAAATGTTTCTTGTACGGGAACAGAACGAATGATTTTCGTTTATTGTGTACCATTTTTCGTACGAGAAAAATCAGAAACGAAAGACTGCGCATGATCAGAAATAAAACAAAAATAAAGCCTTTGTGGTACGAGAATTTTCGTACATTATTTCTTTCCTCGTTTCAGACTTGCTGTGAAACATCAAGGAAAATCTGACGATTTTCACTGCTGCAATTTCTGAATTTTTGCCATATTGCTCAGCCTCAATTGTCTATTTGTGCCATATTTACTTAAAAATACATATGAACTAAATCAACTAAAGTGTAAGTTCAGCTTTACAAAAAAGCACACTATGCGGTCCCATTTGGGTACAGCAGTATAGTGTGCTAAACCTACCTTCCAGTTAGGGCTTTTTCTCACACAACAGCATTTAGAAAGAAGCCATATAACTTAAGATTTCTCTTGTACACCTCCATGGAGGCAGGTGGAGCTCCTTGTACAGCTCCATGGAGGCAGGTGGAGCTCCTTGTACAGCTCCATGGAGGCAGGTGGAGCTCCTTGTACAGCTCCATGGAGGCAGGTGGAGCTCCTTGTACAGCTCCATGGAGGCAGGTGGAGCTCCTTGTACAGCTCCATGGAGGCAGGTGGAGCTCCTTGTACAGCTCCATGGAGGCAGGTGGAGCTCCTTGTACAGCTCCATGGAGGCAGGTGGAGCAAGCTCAAATGGCAGCTATTGTTTTGACAGTGGGCACCCACAGATGTCAGAAAACCCAAACAGTGGCTGCATGTGATTGGACGCAGCCACTGTATGGCCAACAATTTTCCATCTGCCACCTTTAGCTTTCAGGTCAAATGATGTCAGATAGGAAGTTGCCAACAAGGCCACCCCACATCTCAAATTTTAGTCAGTTCATCAGGGAGCGGCAGAAATTCACTTCATCTTTAGCAAGCTATAGAGGTTGATTTACTAAAATTGGAGACTGCAAAATTGGGTGCAGCTCTGTACAGCAACCAACCAGCTTCCAGGTTTTTTGTCAAAGCTTAATTGAACAAGCTGAAATTGAGCTGTCAGTTTTTTAGGCAGATCTGATCGGATGCCCCATTCAGCCCTATGGAGCGGTGACACCCGCTGCCATCCGCATCCGATCCTGTCCGTGAAATCCGGACGGAAACTCTATTTTCCAACCCCCCTGGGGATCGGATTAGAGCGGACAGGCGGTCCGCTCTCATCTGATTCCCCATAGAGAGCAGCAGGGCTCTGACACCTCCCTCTCCCCACACAGTGTGGAGACGGAGCTGTCATCCGCCGGCTCAGCGGGGATCGGCGGATCGATCCCCGCTGAGCAGAGCACGGTTCGCAACGGAATGCGGACTGTGTGAAAGGGGCCTTAGTGCCACATTTAGGTAACTTCAGCAGCCATTTTTGCATGCATAAAGATGGTCTGTAATAGAGACAACATAGCAAAGATCAAAGCTAAACAAACTAAAATATTGGCCACCTAAATTGAAGGCAAGCCTCATTTTAGAAGACTCCTGTGCTGGAAAATAATAAAGAAAGGAAAGAGATTGAGGTTGGGAGAGAATGCAGTATCAAAGCAATAAATAACCAGAAAAGCTCAGAGGAAAACTGCTGACAGGTTTTGCTTACTGTGCCTCTCTTGTTCCATCTACACCTAGATTCCCTTCAGGGCACCTTTCAAAGGCCCTTGCATTTTTAAAGGGATGCCTAGTAAGAGTTTCTGAGCTATACATCACAAACTCTACACCAAACCAATTTACCCAACTGCTTTTGGATCCAGCACCTCCTACCTACATTGTTCAACTACAACTAGGGCACACTTCGTTTACTAGTCAATTATTGTACTCATGTAATGATTCATGGCAAAATAACAGTGAAGCTGTATGCCAGATGCTCTAAAGTGCCACACAGTTTTCATACCACCGCTTTCTTCTCCAAAGCTCTGGCAGGTTGGAGCCAAACCCAAATTTCACAGGAAAAGATAATGCACACATGTCCAGATCTACTCGTCATGCAGCTTTCTCTAAACGTAACTTCTGCTTTTGAATGTTTTCAGCCAAAGTTCAGTTTGACTAATCTAGGTTTATGACAGGTTTACTTTAAAACCAAACCAATACAAATAAAAAAAAAAAAAAAGAATTTAATATATCTTTAGATGCATTTATGTACTTAAATTTTATTTTTCCTTCCTATAATAACCCTGCAACATGAGAAGAAAGGTCAATGTCTAACAAATCAGTATTTCAAGTGGAACTTCACTCTCTCAATCAACATGGACTATTTTAATCCTTATGCTGCAAGCAGTAGTACATAGATAGGAAAGTAGATCATATTTATTGGTTTTAAACAGTTTTTTTACATTTCTACAGTTACTTCCTGGTTTCCATGCCTAGGCAAATGATGTCATACATCCCAGGAGTCTTCAGGAGAGGAGGGAGGGAGGGAGGGAGCTCAGCTTATGCCGGAGCTAAGAGCAGATGGATTCCAGGAAGTAAATGATACATGAATCGTCTGCCCTTACAGTAGATGGCCACGACCATGGATGGGACAAGGATGGATGGGAGAGATTGCGTTGAAAAATACAAATGAGTTAAATAGTATTTTTGGTTTGTGCTGCTCAAATGCAGTGCAGTTCCACTTTACCATACATAATGGTAAGGAACTGGAGTGACCTACCATCATGTTGGTGGCCCTTCAATGTTTCTTCACTTCAGCTCCGGAAAGTTTTGCCCCCTTAATGACCAGGCCATTTTTTGTGATTCAGCGCTGTGTTATTTTAACAATTGCGCAGTTGTGCGACACTGTACCCAAATACAATTGATGTCCTTTCCCCCCCACAAATAGAGTTTTTTTGGTGGTATTTGATCACCTCTGCGGTTTCTAGATTTTGCGCTATAAACAAAAAAAGAGCGACAATTTTGAAAAAAAAAAAAAAAGACAATATTTTTTACTTTCTGCTATAAAACATTCCCAATAAAACAATTTAAAAAATCAATTTTTTTTTATCAGTTTAGGCCAATATGTATTCTGCTACATATTTTTGGAAAAAAAATTCCCAAAAAGCATATAATAATTGGTTTGTGCAAAAGTTATAGCGTTTACAAAGTACGGTATTGATTTTTTTTACTTTTTTTTTTTTCTTAGTAGTAATGGCGGAGATCAGCGATTTCAAGCGGGACTGCAACATTGCAGCGGACAGATCAGACCCCTAACAGACATTTTGGACACTTTTTGGGGACCAGTGATATTAATACAGTAATCAGTGCTAAATATTATGCACGGTTACTGTATAAATGACACTGGCAGGGAAGGGGTTAATTACTGAGGGCGATCAAGGGGTTAAATGTAAGCCTAAAGCCCCGTACACACACGCAGATCGTCGTCATACAAACGTCGGCGGACGAAAGATCTGCCGATTGTATGCGTGTTAGTATGGTGCCTCCGACAGATGTCTGCACACAATCCGCGGACAAGAGTCTTTCTTGCAAACATGAAAATTTTTGTCTGCAGACACCAGAACGGACGATTGTTAGCCTGTCAGTACAGAAATCAGCCGACAGACCGCAGATTTGCAAGACTGGGCATGCTCAGAAAATAAAAAACACAGGGAAAGTTAACCATTACATGACATCACTTCTGCAGTCAGCTGAAGTCTGCAGACAAAATTCTTGTGCTGTCCTTGTGCTGTCTTTGCACTTTTCAACAGACACCGACATCCCGGGGAGAAAAGACGAACATTTGTATGACGACGATCTGCGTGTGTGTACGGGGCTTAAATGTGCTTGCTAGCTGTGGGGTGGGGGCTCTGTGAAAGGCACACGGAGATCAGTGTTTCAGATTAGCTGAAACACAAGATCTCAGTGTGCCTGTGTGACAGGAGAGCCGACTGCTTTGTTTACATAGGCAGGCGGCTCTCCTGTCAGTTTTCACAAAGACTGCAAGAGGCCGGCGGTGATCAAGCCAGCTCCTCCCGCGGTCTGACTCCCGCTGTGTCTAATCACAGCAGGAGCGCGGTTCTACATGATTATGCGCATCCGAACTGCCCTGCTGCAGTAAATCTGCATGGGGCGGTCCGCAAACGGCTAATAGGGTGGTCTGGGAGTGGGTCCTTGTCAAAGGTCTGTGAAGCTTAGCTGCGCTGGAGGGAAGTGTCCTGGCTACATTATCTGCATACGGTATGTCATTCATAAGACTGAACAGGTTGGCAAATAAATGTATTACTATGGTCTATTTATCTGGAGCTTAAAGTACAGTAAAACCTTGGATAGAGAGTAACTTGGTTTAAGAGCGTTTTGCAAGACCAGCTCTCTGTTAGGGAGAGTCACCTTCTCTATTTGTCCTGTTTACCATGGTCATTGAAAGTGAAAGTAAAATTAAAAGAAAATCCCAAATTTTGGGTTGTTCCCAGAAAATTAAGAGGGGAAATCTTCCAATAGTCCCAAAGAAAATTCCCTTAACCCCCCTGGCAGTCTGATTATGTCGGGATTTCTGAGCTAAAAGCCGTACATTGTTTTGAATAGATATCCGTTTTACATTTTAAAACTCACCTTCCCCTGCGATCCCCCCCGCTGTGTGTTCGGCAGATCCCGGCACCTGTCTTCCGGTTCCCTTCCCTGCGAGCGTTGCGACGCAGGGGGGTGGAACTGGCGGCAAATTCTAAAGTGTAAATACACTAAATGACATGATACAAAGCTGTGATCCTAACGGATTACACTGTATCATGCCATTTCACCACAGGATTTCACCTGGTGACTTTTCCAGTGCTTTGTGCCTGGAAAATAGAAAACGACTATGGCGTCCCAAAAAGCGTTTTTTTTTTTTTGCGCAAAATCGCTTTTAGACTGGAAAACAGCAACAGCGAAACAGAGTTACTTGAAGAACTGAGCGATAGCGATCCGTGGGAAAATTCGTCATCAGGTATGGAAAGTGACGACAGTGACGATTCTGAGGTCTCTTTCTGGCACATCGCTCCGTAGGAAATTCTGAAGAATCATTTGATATACTGCCCAAATTCCACAAACTATGTGCCAGAAAGACATCAGAATCGTCGCTGTCCTCACTTTCCGTAACCGATGACAAATTTTTATCACAAAACGTTATCGCTCAGTTCTTCAAGTAACTCCGTTTCGCTGTCGCTGTTTTCCAGTTTGTCTAAAAGCGCTTTTGCGCAAAAAAAAAAAAAAAATGCTTTTTGGATGCCATGGTTGTTTAAAATTTTCCAGACACAAAGCACTGGAAAAGCACAGGCAGGGCACTGGAACAGTCACCAGGTGCAATCCTGTGCTGAAATGGCATGATACAGTGTGATCTGTTAGGATCACAGCTTGGTATCACATCATTTGTGTATTTACATTTTGAATTTGCTGCCGGTTCCACCCCCCCTGCGTCGCAACGTTCGCAGGGAGGGAACCAGAAGGAAAGTGTCGGCAATCGGCCGTGCACAGAGCGGGGAGAGACTGAGGAGGCCGGGGAGCGCAGGGAAGGCGAGTAACGTTCTGGGGTAATCCCGAGTGTGGCTCGGGGTTACCGCTTTTGGTACTGAAAGAACTCTGAGCCACGATCGGGAATGCTGACAGGGAGGTTAATTTGCAGGAGTTTCCTCCCGCTTCCTATTAGGCTATGGGACAGGAAGTGAAGGCATATCTCTGCAATGGGACACAGATTGCAAGAAAAAATCCGACAGGGGTTGCCTATAGTTCTACTTGGCTGGCTATACATTATACAGTTTTCTTGTTCAATTTCCTTTACATTTACCTGCCTGATTGCATACAAAATGAAAGTGTTTAGGTTTGAGCTTATATTATAAGGTTTTAGTTAATCTAAAGGAAAATTGTATAACGAATGGACAGCCTTAGCATTCATTTAAATGTAACAGGAACATCTAAAAATATTATATTTTTAAAAATTACATGATGTCCTTTGAAACTTGGGGGAGTGACTAGTTACCAGCTTCAGGCAGATGAAGTCGTTTTACACAAGCAGTTAGCATTTCAGCACTGATCACATTAGATTTGGGTATAGTTCCAAGTCAATCAAAGTGCTGACAGTTACATCCCTGGTGTTTTGAAGTTCCCTGAAGGTCAATGCTACGCAATATAATAGTCTGTTAGCCATCATCCGTGGTCTTTATTTTTATGTAACATTTCTCCTCCCTCAGTGGCCTGACTGAAATGCTCCATTAACTTCCCATGACACATCATTGCAGCAAAGCTGATTTAGTAGTGGCTCAGGGTGTGAGGAAGAATAATGACAACAAGGGAAGGGAAGGTCTGGACAAGAATATAAGTAACTTGAATCCCTTTAAAACCAAGTATGCTGGTTACAGCATATTGGATGGGGTTACGTGTAGTCTTTCACCACTTCCACAGCAGGGTAAAAGGGGGATATGTTACAGAGATTTAAAAGGCAAGTGTTGATGGTTCGGAGATCATAGAGCTGCAGAAAAACAATCCTGATATTCTTCTGTAGAAAATCTAAAGCCAGGAAACCTAGTACAGTAATGATAAACAAAAAGGCCATACAAATATCATCTGTTTTAACATACAAAAAATTATGTTTTTTTTTTTTAATAACAAACATGGTATACTTACCTGCTCTGTGCAGTTGGTTTTGTACAGAGTGGCCCGGATCCTCCTCTTCTTGGGCCCCTCTTCGGTGCTCCTGGCACCTCTCTCCTTTTGTGTGCCCCCACAGCAAGCAGCTTGCTATGGGGGCACCCAAGCAGAGTCACAGCTCCCTGTGTCCGCTCAGCAACGGAGCCATGACCCAGCCACTCCCCTCTCTCCCCTGATTGGCTGACTGACTGATGGACAGCAGCGACAACCAATCGCGCTACGCTGCTGTCTCAGCCAATGGGGAGGGGAGTCCCGGGCAGCTAAGAAACTCCTGCAACATTGCAAGATAAAAAAGGGCTCAGGTAAGTATTATGGGGGCTGCAGCACACGGAAGTTTTTTTTATCCTAATGAACAGAATGGTTTTGACAGGTACCCGCTCCCACTTCCGGCTCAGTTGACTACGGTGATTTTTTTTTTTTTCGGGGGGGGGGGGGGGGGGGTAAGGAGCTCCTCTCTAAGGCTTTTTGAAGTGAACTCTGTTTATGTATATGCAGGGGGTCTACTGTAGACGTCATACCGACGTTAACTTGTATAGGGGGCGGGGCCTGTTCGTCCATTTGACACTGTGGCCATAAGGTGGATTGGATGTCTGTAAAGCCAGCACAGCTGACTGTGCCGGTCTTGCGAGTACCCATTATTTTAATTAAGTGTATGGTGATTCCTGCAAATACGGAGAGCATTAGAGTTCTTTCTACCTTTTACGTGGATTCTTATCGCTGCCTATGAGAGGGATACAAGGGATCTGAGCCTGAATTCTAAACCTGATTGGATTAGCTGACCCGCTTGGTGAAACAGGGGTCAGATAGTGAGGTGAGAGGCCTTGTACATGGAACGGTTTGAAGTAAGGAGTGTTTCATAGTCTGAGCCTGATATCAAGCACACTGATTTAAATGGGCTCTGAAAAATGACAGTAGAGGAATAAAGGTTTGCATTGGAATAATTGCTATGGTGTCACACTGACAGTTTACATGAGGCTCAGTTGCTCACAGCAGTAAGATTCTGACTGTCAAGTTTTGTCATTGTGTAGGCCTGACAACAAAAGAGTGGACCGCAGTCTGAAATGTGCCTTGTACCAGAACTGTCTGCGCTGGCCTACCAATCTGATTCAAACTTTCGTATTCCAACTGTCAGCTGGCATCTGAAATCCTGACTCCAATTAGTGACTGGTTACAGCAAAATGCAACTGTTATTAACAGACAGCTGGAATCTGGTTGCTATGTGCAACACAGGTGGCTATT
The DNA here is from genome assembly GCF_965119305.1 of Pelophylax lessonae. NCBI lineage: Eukaryota > Metazoa > Chordata > Amphibia > Anura > Ranidae > Pelophylax > Pelophylax lessonae. The sequence continues at coordinate 232,856,649 of NC_138775.1, read as the reverse complement.
CATTAAGGCACCAATCACAGGAGTCTCTCCTTATAACTATTATTGGCAACACAGATCTCACAGACACTATAGACCTTTACTGTACATCTGAAAACAAAATAGGTTTTGTTGTCCAAAGCAATTGTTTCTCAGTTATAACCACCAACACAAACTTGTAAAAGTTTGATTCATCCCTTAGACATCATAACTGAAAAATTAGGTGCAATCTGTATTACATCCAGCAAATTTCATACCATTTTAACCTTTTTTATGATCTCATCTCATACATCAACTAGAAAAAAAAAAGATAAAATCAAGTTTCTGCATAGCCTACCGGTGTTACATATAAAGATTGTACAGTGTTACATGCCATGCCATAGTTTCTCCTGAATGCACACAATGATTTTATTATAGGTCAGAAAATAATATAGCTCTCTCTCTTTATATAGATGTTTCCAGCACCACCTGCTGTCCTAATTCAGACTCACAACAAGGATCTACCATGCTGAGTTTAACAAGAACCTAACAGCTAATTAAACTAGTGTTCAACCTTTGTAAGTGGTCTAAATGTCAATTAGCATGTTTCACGTATCATATATTCTGTTAAATGATATTCTGCAACATTTTACAAATGAATGTACAGCATTTATGTGAAACCTTGGGACCATTAAACAGGCATCGAAACCCCTCAAGGCTCCAAGTCCCAGGTACTGGCTCTGTATTTGAAGGTGACCATCTTTTAAAATGGCTCAGGTTTCCTTTAAAAGGACACAACTGGCCTTTAAAATGAAACCTGTATAGAGCAAGAGGTAGAGGCTGTCATTTTGACCGCTCCTAAGAGCTGCCTGGCTGTCATGCAGTTATATTGACTTCAATACTTTTGAGTGAGTAGCCTACAACAATGTTGCTGATCCCTTTTGACTTAAAGAATAGCTCCAGTCACCTACCCCCCCCAAAAAAATAAAAAAAAAGTCAGCAGTTACAAATACTGTAGCGCTGCCTTTTATTATAAGGACACATACCCGCCCCTGGATTCAGTGCTGTCCTCACCCGACCAGATTCGTCAATTGGCTTCAGATACAAACGTTGGCATCTTGACTAAGGGAACCCGCAGTTTAGTCTCGCGTCTTTACAGCCGTCTTGTGGAAGCTGTAATTTGTTCCAAAATGATGCGGGAGAAGGAGGGGGGCAAACTTCTGTTTGAATCGCCACAGGGGGGGGGGGGGGGGGGTTCCAGCCGGAAGTGAGGGAGCAGGTACCTGGCTTGGATTGTTGGGGGTACGAAGAAGTGCAGAACTTCACCCTAATAGGAGAAGTTCCGCTTAAGGCCCGATGGACATTGGTACAGTGCAGAATTCATAGTGATTTGTGCGTTTCCTGCACCACATCAATACTGCACACCGTTCATGTGAACCGCTGCAGGTGCGTATGGTGACAACACCCCAAAATTGGTTTACAAAACGCTGTATGATCCGATTCTGATGCAGCAAAAAAAAAAAAAAAAAAAGGGTCCTGCACAATTGTGGTGCTGATGCGGCGCAATTTGAAATACAAAATGCATGGCTAAAAATTGCGCTGCTGCAGAATCGCATGTAACTTGAACAGGAATGCATGCGATTGCGGTCTGAATCATTTGTGGTTCCTGTACCGCACCAGTGTGAACCAAGCCTAAGTCCCGGTTCACATTATTGCGGCTTCGGAGATCGCATGTAATGCTCCTTCATTACATGCAATCTCATGTGCGGATGCGAATTCAGCCATACACTTTGTATGGCTGAATTCGCACTGTATCCGCACCAAACACGTACAGGACCCTTTTTTTCAGCCGCATCAGGATCGGATCGCACAGTGGTTCACACTTGTGCGATCCGATCCTGTGCGAACTGTCAGATCGCACTGCGATATGCAATCAAACTGGGGGTGTCGTTAACATTTAATTGACACCCCCTGCGTATCGCATATGGCAGTGTGAACTGCCAGAAGTGCGGATGCGATGCGGGAACAGGCTGCGAATTCGCAGCCTTCCCGCATCGCACAAGTGTGAACCGAGCCTTAAACTGGCCAAACATGGGTCAGTTTTTTTTTTTATTTAGTAAAGACAAGGAAAACAAAAAACAAAAACACACTTGGATGCTCCTATTTACACATCTGGTGTGGATGAGGGAATCTTCCCCGCTGTGTCTTTGTATTCCAACATCGAAGTGAAATTTTCCAGCAGTCACATTTGTGAGAAATCGATTGATATATTAATTTCTCATGAACAGGAACGGCCATACATGGATCAAAATTCCACTGATTCTTGCTGAACTGGCCACATTTCGAGTTTGTGGTTAAAAGTTAAAAGAGAGAAAGCCCTGTAACTAGCCTTTTTAGATGGGGGACAACATTCATATTTCACTCAGTTATGGTTTCCTTTAATCCTGGAACCTCTTAGTGGTGCTGAGGAAGGACAATTTTGTATATCATATGCAGTGCCATTAAATAGGCTACATAAAATTCAATCCAGGGTTCTACACCATGTTTAGTCCACAGTTCACTTACACAACAGCATAAGTCCCGGTTAACACTACCGCGACTTGTCAGGGCACTTGGCCACCTGACAAGCCGCGGTCCATTCAGTGCTATGGGGACCGTTCTAATAGGAGCGACTCAAGTCGCTCTGACTTAGAAAATAGTTCCTGCACTACTTTTGACCGAAGTCGGAGCGACTTGCATTGACTTCCATTATGTGAAGTCCGCGCAAGTCGCGCCAAAGTCGCGGTGCAAGGAGACTTCACTAGTCGCCCCCGAAAGTCGGATCGCCATAGTGTGAACCGACACTTAACAGTGATAAGAACGGAAGCAGTTTTCCTTGCAAAGATAAAATGTTAGCGACTAGGGCTTCAACTAACGATTGTTTTCATAATCGATTAGTTGGCGATTGTTTTGATTAATCAAATAACGTTAAAAAAGTGTGGTGTATAATTAAGTTAATATTAATTTTATAATTTTTAATACTGTTGGTAGTATTAAATTAATGTCATTACAATGTTATTTAGAATGTGGTTTATTCGCAGGAGAGGCCGGAAGTAGTTCGCTTTATGTGAATGTGGACACAATACCTGGGCGGATTTCTTGTCATAGCGTCTATAGTATGAGAGCAGAAGTTGGCGAGCGCCTTACACTTCCGGGTTGACGGCGAGCAGGTGCAATGCGCCTGCGCCGTAAGATGCATTAATATCGGCCGACCGCGCCGCGCACACACGCTCTCAGTGGAAGTCCTTTACGACGAAGCGCGTCCGAGCGTGTGTGCGCGCTCGCCAACCTTGATGCCACGCTACGAGTTCCTGCTGGATTCGGGACCATTACAGCGGAGGTCTTAGAGTGTGCATGTATTGCTAAATGCCTTCATTACAGCTCCGTTTTGTAAGTAGTACCTGGAGGGGAGAGGGGCAAGTGTATTTTCTTTTACTTTATTAAAGTTTTGCGGAATTACGCTATGTGCCCCAACTCTATTTTCATGGTATGATGAATGGAGTGAATTGTGAAGGCTGATAAACGTCACATGGAATTTGGATCCTATGAGTTGGGAGACACATCGTTTGAGGATCGATACATTGTGTAAAGGAGAGTTTGAATCTTATCTGGGGAGTGTCCAGAAAGAGGGGGGAGCACCGGTGGTGGTGGCGTTTTGGTGGATGTTTGAGAGATCCTTCACACCTTTTCCCTTACTATCTTGGACTGAGCCTCACTGGATTTATAATAGATTCAACCAAGAGACTTTGTATTATCCTTTCCTTACATGATTGACGTTTAATGATATACAGTATATTAACATGTATATTTATTAGCGCTGCTAGAGTGGTGGTTTTATCTACAAGTTTTGGATTTTTCTATTACACCGTTGTTAAATTAAGTTAATATGTAAAGCTTAAAAAAAAAAAAAAAAAAATGTTGTTCTTAAATATCTATATGCAGTGGTAAATATAAATAACCAACTATATGGTTAGGGAGCAAAATCTCTAATCCACTCTGAGAATAACAGACAGAAGAGATATACTGTAAATACTATTAGAGATTGAACGAGGTAAAAAAACTATAAACAGTTTTTTGCCGATTTTCATATAGAACTGTAATATATTATGTATGACAGACTCCTTTGTCATAGGCAGTTGGCTTGATCAAAGCTACCTGCGCCTGCTGTCATTTATGCTAGCCATACAAAAACAATGTCTTCCTTCAAAACAAAAAAAAAAATGTGATTTTTAAATTACCGTAAAATCCATTTCTCTGATGTTCAATACTGGACACAGCTCCTGGTCTTCATAACCACTGGGTAATACTGCCTCCTACAGGAGGACGACACTAGGCAGCAAAAAAGTCTGGCTATGCCTACGGGCAGTCCCAGGGGGTATACTTCCTTTCTCTGCTATAGGTACTCAAGTTTGTTACATGCAGTGTCAAAAGAATGTCAGGGCCACAAAAGAATACAACAGAGAGGTGGCCCCATGGGATTGTCCTACCTAACACCCATTTGTTTTATAAATACATTTGACTTTTATTAGAGGGCTATGATAATTGTTAAATATATTTCTCTCTATGGCTGCTTTGCTTTGTGTTTCAGGTGACAATCTGCCTGCTGTTGCTAGGAAGATTTACCTTGGCTCATTGAGCACTGGATTGGTGACAAATCTTTTGGCGGGAACCATCTAGCCAATGAGTGTAACCTTTTACTTATAGTCTCTCCTGTCACTGGGCAGGGTAAGCATTTACCTCAGGTCTGTCAGCTGGACTCGCCCGCTGGGATTCTCCTCAGCCTTCCTTCTGGATCTTTTGACCTGCTCTCCCAGGCTCCCTCCTCCTCTATTTCCCCTCATCCTGACCCTCCTGAGTGGACAGTGGTTGGTATGCTGTTATTGGTATAAGATATTGCTGCTCGAGTCTTAGTGACTAAGCTTGTTGGTCTGTTATTGGTTAACAACAGTTCTGTTTCATATTGAAGGTCCATCTTTTTGGGTAATGTCGCCCACTTTGTGGGTGGGAAGTGGTTGGTAAACTGTTATTTGGTTGGTATAAGATATTGCTGCTAGAGTTTTGGTGACTAAGCATGTTGGTCTGTTAGGGTTAACAGCAGTTCTGATTGCTATTAAACGTCAAAGTTCCTTTCATAATTCAAATGGTTTTTAACCCAATAAAGGGGCCGTGGCCTAAGCTTTTCCACAACCCTTGTGTGTATTTTATATTTTATGTTCTTATGGTTTGATGGGTGTTAAATGGGGTGTACAATCCCATTACAACGCCACAGAGGAGTGGGTGTTGTGTCCGTCAACGAACATCAGAGAAATAGATTTTACAGTAAGTAAAATATCCCATTTTGTCTTTCGTTCATTGACAGACACAGCTCCTGATCTTCATAACCATTGGGACGTCCCAAAGCAGTATTAAACATGAGGGGTGGGAACAGCAAAAAATTCCCAAGGCTAAACTGTAGCCAACCAGGCAACAGGAGCTCAACCAAAACAACTGGAGTCCACCTGAAAAAAAAAAAAAAAAAAAAACACAAACAATACACCCTCAAAGAGGATCAGGTCCTCTAAACAGCAGCCTGCAAAACCTTGCAGTGAAAAGAAGCATCCGCAGATGCCAACACATCCACTTTATAGAACTTATGAAGTGTGCACCGACGACCAGGGGGGTCGCCTTGCAAACCTGCGTCACTGATGCCTGATGATGGAAGGCCCAGGAGGCACTAAGCACCCGAGTAGTGTCCACCTCGACAGGGAAAGGAGGAACTTGACCCCTGATGGAATAGGCCTGAATCACTGTCTGTCTGATCCATCTGGAAATGGTTGCAGAGGAAGCGGACAACCCTTTCCGAGGCCCATCTGTGAGCACAAATAGCGAGTAACTTCCTAAAAGACTCCATAGCTGCCAGGTACACCCTAATTGCCCGGACCACATTCAAGGCAAGCAAGGCAATTTCCTTTGGATGTTTTGGCCAGGGACACAGGGAAGGCAACACAATGTCTTCATTCAAATGAAAATCAGAGACAACCTTTGAAAGGCATACAGGGGGGGAAGAACCACCTTATCTCTGAACAACCAAGGTAAATGACAGGATATCGCCGCCAATATCGACACGCTGTGCGCAGAGGTGAAAGCCACCAAAAAGGTCACCTTCTGGGACAGCGTAAGCAGGGGAATCTCCTCAAGATTCTCAAAAAAAGAGGTTTCTGGAGGACAGAGTACCAAATTGAGGAACCAATGCAGCAACAGAGACCGCACTGGAGGTGTCAAGTGCCTAACTCCCTGAAGAAAAGTACACACCAGGGAGTATGTGGCCAAAGGCCGTTGAAATAAGACAGCTAAGGTAGACACCTGACCCTTGATATTACTCAAGGCCAGATTCTGCTCAACCCCCCATTAGAGGGAAGGTCAAGATCCGAGCCACCGAACAAGAGCGAGTATGAACCCCAAGAGACTCACACCATGCAATGTACGTCTTCCGTGTACCACAGTAGATCTTCCTAGAAGTAGGTTTCCTAGCTTTTAACAGAGTTAGAAACATGACTCACGACTATAAAGCAGAACTAAAGATTGGTCTTTGGGACAGCCGATCCTACTGAGAGGAGGCTTCCAAGGAAGCCGCACCAGATCGGCGTACAAAGCCCGGCGAGGCCTGTCCGGGGCCACTAAGATGACCGGAATCCCTTCTGCCTCAATCCTAAGTAGAAGTCTTAAAGAGGGAAATCAGATGATACTGACCCCATGGGCCACCAGTGCATTTGTGGCATCCGCCAGAGGATCCCGTAACCAAGTCCCAAACCTCTGCACCTTTCTGTTGAGCCAGGAAGCCAACAGATCCACCTTGGGAATTCCCCACAGGAGACAACTGATGAAACACCTCCTGATGAAGAGACCACTCCCCTTGGTCAACGCCTGCCGACTGAGGTAATCTGCCTGTCCAGATCCCCCGGGCAGAATATTTGCCAAAGACACCTCCCCACCTCGACAGACTGGCATCCGTGATGACCACTGTCCAATACAAGAGGAGGAACCAGAGACTGCAGATTCTTGTCCCATTTGGCCAGAATCTCCCTTGCAGAGACCTCGTATGGAACTGTGCAATTGGAACCGGCTCAAAAGGTAGACACCATCAGGCCCAGCACCTGCATGCCAGTCCGGTAGGGATGATCATCTGTTGGACAGCAGGAGACGAGATGCTAAGGCCGAGTCCAGAGTCAGACCCAGATAGTCCAGAGCAGACTGCTGAAAATTCTGAATTCAGCCAAACTCCCTCAAGCTGATATGGTGATTTCCAGGTTGTCCACCAGAGCAGGAGGAGACTCTGCTCACAGAAGGGGGATGTCCAAGTAGCCCAGTACGGTGATCCCCCATTGGCATAACAATACAAGCACCGGTGCAAACACTTTCGTGAAGACCCGAGGAGCAGAGGTAAGACCAAAAGGTAACGCCACAAACTGATAATGCTCCTCTCCCACGGCAAAGCAGAGGAAGCGCTCCCACGGCAAAGCAGAGGAAGCGCTGGAGACCAACACATATTGGAATATGAAGGCAAGTGTCCTTGATTTCGATGAAGGCAAGAAAATCCCTGATGCAGGGAAGCCACCATCGTGTAAATAGACTCCATTCTGAACTACTGAACCCACACAAAGTAGTTCAGCGCCTTGGGGTCCAGAATTGGACACACCTGCCTTTCTTCGGAGGGGACTGTACACAGGTTTGAGTAAAACCCCTGAAAACGTTCTGAAGTTGGAACTGGGACTATCACCCCTAAAGAAAAGGTCTTGCACCGCCCCAAAAAGACCCTTTAAGCGGACCAGGGATAGTTGCACGTCGGAAGAAAGAACCTTACTGGAGGGTACGAATGAAACAAACTTGTAGCCGGACCAAATTACCTTTGTGGACCCACTTGTTCTCGTACCAGGGGAGTCCACGGGTCCAGCAACCAGCAAAGAAGTTCCTCCTCGCCCCACCCCAGACACGGGTGAGAGCACACCTTCCTGCTTTAGAGGTCTTGTCCGTGGGTCTGGAGAAGCCCACACTTGACTTGCCAGACCAATTTGCTTGGATCCTCCAGAAGAGGCCCCGAAGGGCTCCGATCTCTTGTCAGTCGAACCTGAGGGAAGAAAAAAACTCTTTGAGCCAAGAAGGGCCAGCGTCAACAACGAGGGTCCTTGCCCTCAGTAGCCTGCGGAATAAAGGTACCCCCCCCCGGTGAGACCTTTAATGATTTCATCCAGGGTATCACCAAACAGGCGATCTCCTCGAAAGGAAAGATCAGTCAAGACCTTGTTAGAAGTCTGGTCTGCAGACCAGCATTTGAGCCAAAAGACACGCCGAAGGACCGCTGCTGAAACAGAGCCAAACCACTAGGGGAGCTGCATTGAAAAAGGAATCCCAGATAAGCCGCGGCTCCTGGACCAGCTGATCTGCCAGCTCAGCAAAGGCAGGGGGGGCTACTCCCCCCTCCAGGTCACAGCGTAAAAGCTTAGCACACTCAGTCAGAGTCTGCGACACCAGGGCAATGTTGAATATCGGCCTCTGTGCTGAACAAGGCAGGGTGTACAAATTGCGGGCCACAGCCTCCGTCTTTTTGTTAGCTGGGTCCTTAAAGGCCGGGAACTCCTCAACCGGAATCATGGTTACCTTGTTCAATCAGGAAACCGGATTTATCTGCTAGTAACTCGTTTAGGGACCCCAAGGGGACGCTTTGATCGTCCCCACTCTTCAGTGACAATTTTGTCAACATAGGAGGGGAAAGGGAACTCCTTTGCCACTCTGGGTGGCTTGTGAGTGCCAAAGGGAACCTGCGCCTCCTTCACAATCTTCAACTTAAAGTCTCAAGCACAGATACAATCAGTGCATCCACCAGCACCTTTTCATGCGCAGTTACAGAAGTGGGAGGAATCATCCTCACTATCTGAGGATTCAGGGCGCATGGTCGCAGACGTCTGCGACACCAAATCAGATTCAGGATCTTAGGAGACAGATGAGGCAGGAGAAGGCGGGGGGCGCTTTTATGCCAACCCGTCGCCAAAAACCACCTCCACCCAGGACACAAGGGACTCCAGGACCACCGTCAGTGCATTGATGAATGGATGGGACCGGAGGGCCCCGCAGCCCCAGAGAAGGAATCAGGTGGGAAGATATGCTCCAAATACTCCATGAGTCACCAGGGGGACTCCACAAAAAGGTGTAAAACACTGCTAAAGGACAACCCCCCACTGCTCTGGCAGCACCACCCGGTTGCCAGTCACATAGCAATCGATCAGCAGAGAGGGAGGCCCTAACCAGCCTGCAAAAACCAGGCACCGCAGCCATCAGGAGAATCTGAACTGCACAAGCAGGGATCAGGAAACCAAAGTATCCAGGAGTCAGCACCAGGGGATGAGGAGGGGCTTCCACCGCCGAAATCGCTGTCCTCAGGGCTCCACTGTAATGGCTGCCGCTATTTTCAATGGCAAACAACTGCAAAATGGCAGCTGGAGCACACAAATATGGCCACAGTGCATTAAAGCAAACACGCTACAAGAAAATGGCGGCACCAGGATGCTTTCATAGGCCTCAAAAAAACAGGCACAGGCAGGATTGGGGGGCCCTGGCAGGAGCCCCCACCAGGTACAACCTCCTTGCACAGCCGATCCCGCACCCTCCCCGCCAGCCTAGCGGCCCCGCCTTTATCCTTGGAGGTGGCCAGACCACCCACACAGCCCCAGCCTAAGTGGAGGGGGGGTATAGGATGGGGGGACAGATAAAGGGGGGTACCTGATGGGAAGGAGGGGAACCCGGGCTTCTGACCGTCCCAAGGAGGGGCCTACGTCCAGACCAAAACCCTCCAGGGGGAGCAACTACTCACCATACCAGGAACCAGGGGGGCACCGCTCCAGACAGAACCCCTCGCTATCGGAATGGGGGGTGTCTGCCAGCAGGAACGTTGCAAATCGGTCCCAGACCTGGTCGTATGTGATCTCGCGAGGCGTTTAACTCGCAGCCCAGTCCCCGTCCGGTGGGGCAATGTCGCGGCTGACCTAGTGCGGAGCTGAGGTCTGCGTGAGCTTGCTGGCCAGACTGAGGTGACCACTGGATCTAGATTATCTAGATTATCCAGCCTGTTGCCTAGTCTGGCAGTTGATTGTAAATCTCACAGGAAAAAAACAGGAGAAAATGTTCTACCAAAAAAGGAAAAAAATTGCCAGGACCAGAGATCCCAGCAAGGAACTAGGTCCTTACTCCTGACTAGGCAGAAAAAAAAACTATTCATAGCAGAGAGAGGGAGTATACCCCCTGGGACTGCCAATGGGCGTAGTCAGACTTTTTTTCTGCCTAGTGTCCTACTCCTGTAGAAAGCAGTATAACCCAATGGTTTTGAAGATCAGGAGTGGGGTCAAATCGACGTTCGTTTTTTAAACACAATGACGGGTACCTTCGAACAAGCAGATTAGAAAACTTATTGGTCAAAGGAATTTTCAGACAGTGTTTGTGGTTTTCGTTCAGAAATTTTCATTCATTTTAAAATTGAATGTTAAAAGCAAGTGACATTTTTAAACAACAGCCTTTCATTTAGCGAATGTACAAAGATTTTTTGTATGAATATGGTCATGCGGAAATCGATATGTGTATGGCCAGCATAAGGCTCGGTTCACCCCTGTGCAGTTTGCTCTGATCGGTTTCTGCAGTGCTTTTTGCGCACGTGATTGTGCTGCGTTTTGCATCATTTATGCTTTTTGGCAGATTAAAAAAGCAAGAAAAAAAAGTTATACTTACCGGCTCTGTGCAATGGTTTAGCAGATCTGATTCTCCTGTTCTGGGGTCCCCCACTGATGCTTCTGGCTCCCCCCTGCCTTTAAAATGACCCAATAGCAAGCTGCAAAGTATAGTATAGCATGCCCCTTTAGCAAGGTAAAAAAACAAATGCCTTTAGGACCACTCACTTCCTGCCCAGGAATACATGTCCCATGAGGCATTGCTCCTCACACATTCACAAAGTTCTCAGGCACTTACTGACTTGTATGGATAGTGTACTGAGCTGTATGTGTACTGCACTGTCTTCTGACATGTATGGACGGTGTACTGAGCTGTATGTGTGCTTCACTGTATTTCCAGATATGTAAATAAGTAATGCATTCCGTATGCAGGCCAAGCAATCAGCTGACCAACTAATCACTTATTAAAATAGTTGACAACTATTTTCATAATGGATTTGTTGTCGATTAATTGATTAGTTGTTTCAGCCCTTTAAAAGCCCATAGTGAAACAGCAAAGAATGGTAAAATAAACAACATCTTGTGGCTCATGTATCACACATTATTTTCATTAAATCAAGAGCAATAAACCTATTAGTTCAAAAATATCACCAATATTTTTTCCTGTTACAAAATACAAACTCACTCCAGCTGAACTTTTACTGGGAAGGACAAAACACATTTAATAAAATCCGGTGACCCGAAACAGAAGCAACTTGGCCTTCAGAGGTGACCCAGCACATATGTGATTAATAAAGCTTTGTTCCTGGAGGCCGTTTTGTCCTAACTGGCGAGTTAGTGGATTTACCCCCTGTGGAGCTCCCGCCACTGTCTGCAACCATGTCCTTGACTGCCAGGGGGTTTCTGGGAATAGGAAAGATAGGACACAAAAGACTGGAACTGCCTGTCCTCAGCTCCACTGGGAACTGCATATTAAGCTGTTGAAAATGATCTGTCCATTTGATTTTGGCTTAGCAACATACTTTATGTACTCTTAAAACTAAAGGAATAAATTTGAATAATAGATCTTTAAAACCAAGAGACGATTTGAAAGAAACCCTTACTGATTTACAACTGAGAATTTGCATACATATCCCCCCCCCCCCCCATCTACTGCTGTCCAGTGAATAAAATGAGTGAAACTAAATTAACATGTCTTAAAAGTTTATTTAAAATTTTAGATATCCATTACTAAATTGAAAGCAATGAAGTGCACCATGAACATGCCATTTGTCATTTTCTGCTCTTACCACTGAAAATGAAACCGTTCACCAAACCTATACTCTCCTCTTATAAGCTACAAGTTTCTATGGACAGTGAATAAGGTGTAAGGGGGAGGGAGGGGTTCTTTGGTTGAGGAACAAACTTTTCAAAGATAAAAGTTCTCCTTTGAGGAGAAACTACACTCAAATTTTCACTTACAGGAGAAGTACAGCCAAAGCTCATTTGGCTGAACTTTTCCTATAGGTCACATAAGTGCAGTGTATTCTGCATTCCTGTGACGTTTTCAGCAGACAGTTGAAGCCCACTGTTTGCATCAGCTGACGTCACAGAACCACAGAGCCTGAGCCAGCCACTCCTGCCCCCTCCACCGCCCAGCGCTTCAGACAGTCACCAGCTCTCTGCTCACCAAACACCAAGAACTGAGCGATCAGAGGCGTTTGCTCGGTTGTCAGATGCAGCATCAAACCGATGCTGCAGCCACCTGGGCAAGTATTATTTCTCAAAAAAAACACAAAATTCCCTTCTATTTTAAAGCAAAGTAAACAGTCCTGCTGGTACAGTTTGCGCACAACGGGAGGTTAGTTGCCCTTCCAAGAAGAAATGTTACTGTAGGCTCAATCCTGACCAACTGTGGTTTCTGAGAAAAAAAAAAAAAAAAAAACCTGCTCTAACCATACCCCATCTAAAATGTAAATTTTTTTTTCCAAGGGGCAGTAAATTATTATTTTTTTTTTTTTACATCCAGCATTCTAAAATATCAAGAATAGCTTGACTTTTTTTCTTTTAATTGCGTTTAAAATTAGATATGCATTTAGTAAAAGATTGTCCTATGTCTAAACAAGGTGCAGATATAATATAAATGCCCATACCTGAGGTATGGCACAGATCCTGTAGACCAACCTGTGTGAGCCTATGCCTGGGAGTCAGAAACACGGGTCAGGCGTATGAGCTTCGCCGCATAAGGTCTCCCGCAGAGGGGGATAAGCAGAGCTAAATAACAGGTGCATACCTGTTTGACAATAAAGTCACCTTAGAGTATTGAATAATTAAATGGGGTCTACCCTTCAATAATAAAAAAAAAAATTATATATATATAGTCAAAAACTATTTAAAAATCTACTTACACTTCCAACAGATATTATAGGTTTTGGACGTCAAACAGAGAAATAGTGGGCAATCTCCAATAATGTTGTCAAAAATCCGTTGCAGATACACCAGCGGACCAATGGCACATAATTACATCCTTAAAAGATTAAACGATCACCCTCAATACAGCATTGGGGGCCTCATAATGGTCAAATGGCTATAAGGAGTGCGAGTAGTTATATTGATACCTGCACTGTCTCTGATGAAGCCTTTTTTGGCAAAACCGGTCAGCATATAAGCGCAGACTGGAACCACAAGTGAAACAATCTTATTGTATATGTGCAATATTGTTGTTAAATGAAAATTGATGTTTTATACTTTTTCCATAAATAAATTGGTATTTTAATATATTCAGTCTAAATTGTGGATATGGATAAGAAATCTTCTAAGCACCTTAAAAGTCCCAGATTTCCTTGCTACAATTTGTATACCTAAAATAAAATATATTGAAATGAAACAAATAACACCAACAGAAATAAAATCAAATGATATCCCAGTTTCATGATCAACAGTTAAACAGGTAAGCGCCTCTGCCTTCTATATTGAAAAGAATGTATGACATATGCGATACAGCACTGCCTTAATTTAACTGACAATTGTGCGGTCGTGCGACGCTGTACCCAAATAAAATTTATGTCTTTTTTTTGCTACAAATATGAGCCTTCTTTTGGTGGTTTCTGATCACCTCTGCGGTTTTTATTTTTTGCTCTATGAACAGAAAAAAGAACGCCAATTCTAAAAAAAAAAAAAAAAAAAAAAAAATAAAAACAAAATTGTATGCTGCTACATATTTTTGGTAAAAAATAAATAATTAAATAAAATACAAAAAAGTGTATATTGATTGGTTTGCGCAAAAGTTACCATGTCTACAAACTATGAGATAAATTTATGGCATTTTTTTTTTTTTTACTAGTAATGGCGGCAAACGATTTTTAGCGGGATTGGAACATTGCGGTGGACAGATCAGACACCTGACACTTTTGAGGGGACCAGTGACATTACTACAGTAATCCGTGCTAAAAATATGCACTGTTACTGTAATAACACTGGCAGGGAAGGGGTTAATATCAGAGGTGATCAAAAGGTTAAGTGGGTCCCTAGGGGATTCTTTCTAACTGTGTGGGGGATGGACTCACTAAATGAACTTAGAATTCTGTGTTCCTAAATAGCAGGAATACAGGTTCCTTGTCGTTCATCTGTGACAGAACAGCGGTCTGCCTTGTTTACATAGGCAGCCCGCCATTCTGTCTCTATGGGGAGCGATCGCGGGCGGGCAGGGGATACGCTGATTGGCTCCCTCTCTGGCCAATCAGCGCATGCGGACAGCTACTGCATGAAACGACATACTGGTACTTTGTTTCACGCAACAGTGCCAACCTGCCGCAGTATATGTATATGGTTAAAGGAGAAGTTCATCTTCGGGAACATGTTGCAGGTTCGACCCGCTTTTAGGGTGGGACAAGTAACATGCTCCCACTCCTGCAGTCGCTGCCGGCTCCCTTGTCTAGTGTCAGCAACTGGGGGATCCCCCCCGCCCCCAGTTTGCGGTCACTATTTAGAAAACAAAAAAAAGGCAAAAAAGTTCTTGAATGGGAAATTACAAGTACTGACAGCCTTTGCGGCTGTTGGCGAGTAATTTTCACTGAACTACCATGGGGCTGTTGAGCGCTCGTCACTCATTGTCTCTTCCTCTTATGTGTAACATCCTATGCGTACCATCACAAAGATACACTGACAAATCTGCAGAAGTCCTGCATGGCAACCACAATCTGCTAATCGCTGGTGCAATGCTTTGCAGGCTGCAAATAAAAAAATAAATGCGCTTTTTTTATTATTAAAAAAGAATAGCGCACACATGCAAAAGAAATGACTATCAAATATGAAGACAATCCATAAATAAAAATGGGGATTTGGTCCCACCATATGGCCATATCGTGCTCAAGCCCACCACTGCGTCAAAGTACCCCATTATCAGTGGGTCCTACACTATCCATAAAAAAGGGGTGAATCCAGCCTCTCTAACCCTTGGAGACAACACTCCTTGCTGGGAGAGATGTGCTAATGCACTACAAGGGACTCCTCCTATATCTACTTGATAGTGGACACTGATAGAGTACGTGTGTGTGTGTGTGTGTGTGTGTGTGTGTGTGTGTGTGTGTGTGTGTGTGTGTGTGTGTGTGTGTGTGGTGCAGCTATGAACCAAGTGACATGCATATTCTACTTTTTTATTACCTGCAAAAAGTGCATTTTTTTTTATTTTTTTTTAAAGGTGAACTTATCCTTTAAGGAGGTGACGCAAGGGAGCACCGACTTCACTCATACAGACAGCAGAAGAACGACGCCCAGGGGATATTTGTTACAGGGAGTGGGAATTTTGAAGCAGGCTGTGTTAACTGTCTGCTCAAGGCTCACTGATACTATTGGTTTATTTTTTGCAGTAACACTACAGAAATGAGAGCACATGGCATTTTGGAGAACAAACTGGGAATTGCCAGAAAAATAAAGGTCTCTAGAACCACCCAAAGCTAAATTACTGCAAATGAAATTTCAAGCCTCATTTAGTCCACACCACTGGACAATTACCATGTAATCTACAGAGAAATTGTGAAGTCAGATATCTGTGTTGAGCAAGCATGTGAAATATAACATTTATTAAAGTTCTGTGACATCTATCTAGTCAGAGACTATTCCCATCAAGCAAGTAATTATTATATATATTATTATAAAATAGTGTTATTTCTTGCTGAGTGAAGTGAACAACCAGTAACATTACATGCACCAATTATCCATTTTTCTTTTAAAGTCCTCAGACCACGTACAAGCCATGTACAAATGCTACAAAAGATGACAATTAACTCTGCCGTTTAAATTCACTTACCTTATAGAACCAAAATAGCATGGAGTTTAACTAAAATATTTCAGTTAGCGTCAAAAAATATTTTGTATAGTCCATCTGACTAAAATGTTCTACAATTCCACCTAACTGCTTAGGTTTATTAATTTTGCAAAAGCATGACCAATTTATTGCTGTAGAAAGTATGGTTTTAATATGATTTGGTTAAACCCCGGTTCACACTGAGGCGACCTGTGAGGCGACCTGGCCGCCTCACAGGTCGCCTCCCATAGGGAAGCTGCGGACCCGTTCTAATAGGAGCGACACAAGTCGCTCCGACTTAGAAAAAGGGTCCGGAGCTTCTTTGGGGTGACCAGGAGGCGACCGCCATAGACTTCAATGTTATGAAGTCCGTGGTGGCCGCTCCGAGGTCGCGGCGCGCTGCTCGCCCCGATGTGAACGGGGCCTAAATGTCTATTTGGACACTTTAAAAGGAAACGTTGTATCAGAAACAGGTATTCGAGTCTTGAGACATCCCAAACTTGGAAAATTTGTAAAAGTTTTGGGTACAACTGTTCGGACAATTTTAAACAGTAAAGTTAGCCCATTTTTTTGTATATTGTGAAAGATGATGTCACGCCGAGTAAATAGATACCCAACATGTTATGGTTTAAAATTGCGCACACCCGTGGGATGGCGACAAACTACGGTCAATAGAGATCTCAATAGGCAACACTTAAAATTTTTTTTAACGGTTACCAGTTTAGAGTTAGAGTATAGCTCTTTTTTTTTTTTTTTTTTTTAATGATTGCTCATGCTCTGGCGATCGCGGCGATACCTCACATGTGTGGTTTGAACAGAATTTAATTTGCGGCTCGACTTCCGTATACGATTTTTTTTTGTGCGCGAGCTAACGGTGACAGGGGCGGCTAAAAAAATTTTTTTCCTATTTTATTTTTTTTTAACTTTATTACAGGTTTTTTTTAAAAAAAAAAAAATAGGATTTTTGTAAGATCTTACCGTAAAATCCTTTTCTCTTAAGCTCATTGACAGACGTAGTCTTCTTGATTCACAAGAACTGGGTTATGCTGCCCTCTACAGGAGTAGGACTAGGCAGAAAGAAAAAACGTTCTGGCTCCACCCTAGGGGCAGTCCCAGAGGGTAATATCCTCTTCCTGTCTGCTACAGAGAATCAGTTCTGTCCCAAAGCAGCAACAGAGAATTTAACCCAACCCAACTCAATGATAGAGGGGCGGGTACTACGTCTGTCAATGAGCTTAAGAGAAAAGGATTTTACGGTAAGATCTTACAAAAATCCGATTTTCTCTGTCGCTCATTGACAGACGTAGTCTTCTTGATTCACAAGAACTGGGACATCCAGTAGCAGTGCCACAAATGAGGGGTGGGATTGACCGAAGTCAAAATCCAAACTAGAAGGCCCAACCGGAGCCAACCAGAAGTATCAGAGGACTCATCGAGTAAACAGATGAGACCTACCCCACAAATCCTCGAGGTAGACCAACAGTCTCCTCAAACAGTGGCCTGCAGGAACCTTGCGGCCAGAAGAGGCATCTGACGATGCCATCACATAAACCTTATACAATATTGTAAAGGTATGAACCGACGACTAAACAGTCGCCTTGAAAACCTGAACCACTGACGCCTGATGGCGGAGGGTCCAGGAAACTCTAAGCGCCCGAGTAGAATGCGCCTTAACAGGGAACGGGGGATCCCGACCCTTAGATAAAATAAGCCTATACCACCGTCTGTCTGATCCATCTAAAGATGGTCGCAGCAGAACAGGCAACCCCTTCTTAGGGCCATCCGTGATCACAAACTGTGAATCCGTCTTACAAATTGAATCCGTAGTATTCAAATATATCCTGATCGCCCGAACTACATCCAAGGAATGCCATGCAAATTCTCGAGGATGATTGGGCTAAGGACATAGGAAGGACAATACACTGTCCTCATTCAATGAAACTTTGAAACCACCTTAGGAAGGAAGGATGGATTCGGATGAAGAACAACCTTATCCCTATGAACCACCAGATCTGGGGAACAACAGGATAATGCAGCCAGTTCTGACACCCTGCGTGCAGAAGTGATAGCCACCAAGAAGACCACCTTCTGGGATAAAGTAAGCAAGGGAATCTCCCTGATATTTTCAAAGGGAGGTGTCTGAAGAACCGACAGCACCAAATTAAGATCCCAGGATGGTAACGGCGCGTGCACTGGCGGAGCCAGGTGTCGCACCCCCTGGATGAAATTCCGCACCAAGGAATGAGTAGACAAAGGCTTCTGAAAGAAGACAGCAAATGCTGAAACCAGACCCTTGATAACACTCAAGGCCAGCTTCTGCTCAACTCCCTGTTGCAGAAAAGCCAATATTCGGGCTACCGAATAAAGATGTAGATGGAACCCAAGGGATTCACACCACACAATATAAGACTTCCATGTACGATGATAATCTTTCTGGAAGTCGCTTTCCTTGTTTTAACTAGAGTAGGAATAACTGAAGCTGACAATCCCTTGTCCTTCAGCACCTGGGTCTCAATAACCAGGCCGTTTAAAACCAGCGATCGTAAAGCAGGATGGAAGATCGGTCCCTGAGACAGTAGATCCTCCCTGAGAGGAAGTCTCCACGGGACGTCCGCCACCAGTCTGACCAAGTCGGCGTATCAAGCTCGACGAGGCCAGTCCGGAGCTGCCAGGATTACTGGAATTCCTTCCTCCTCTATCCTGCGAAGAAGTCTTGGCAGTAACCCAAGAGGAGGGAAGGCATACATTAGCTGGTATTGCCCCCACGGGGTGACCAGTGCGTCTGCGGTCTCTGCTAGAGGATCGCGGGACAGAGCCACGAATCTCTGTACTTTTCTGTTGAATCGTGATGCCAACAGATCCACATCCGGGGTGCCCCAACGTAGGCACAACTGGTGGAAAACTTCTGGATGGAGGGACCATTCCCCCTGATCCGGAGTCTGACGGCTGAGATAATCTGCCTGCCAATTTTCCACCCCCGGAATGAACACCGCAGAGATAGCTGGAACAAATCGTTCCGCCCAGCGAAGAATGCAAGCCACTTCTTTGGCCGCTCGGACACTCTTGGTGCCCCCCTGGTGATTGACATAAGCCACGGCCGTGGCGTTGTCCAACTGGATCCGAACCGGGCTGCCCTGGAGCTGCTCGGTCCAGTGAATCAGACAAAGTCTGATCGCTCTCAGTTCCAATACATTTATCGGTAACCTGTATTCTTCCGGGGACCAAAGTCCCTGAACGGATAACTGACCGAGAATTCCTCCCCATCCGGATAGGCTGGCATCCGTGGTCACTATCGTCCAATATATTGGCAGAAATGACTTTCCCTGGCTGAGCATCGGAGACCGAAGCCACCAGACCAGAGACTCTCTGGTCTGTTTGCTCAATTGGATCCGATAGTCCAGGGACTCCGGATTCCGATTCCATCTGAGAAGAATCTCTTGCTGAAGAATTCGGGCATGGGACTGGGCAAATGGGACTGCTTCGAAGGAAGCCACCATCAACCCCAGAACCCTCATGCAAGTCCGAAGGGAAGACCAGCTGTTGGATAGTAACAACTGGACTGCTGATTGAATCTTTCGGAGTTTCCCTACCGGAAGGAAAACTCTTGTCCTGACTGTGTCTAGAATTAGACCCAGATATTCGAGCCTCTGGGTGGGAACCAGAAATGACTTTTGCTGGTTTACCAGCCACCCGAATTCCTGTAAAGAAATTATAGTAATTTCTATGTTTTGTAGCAGGGTCTGAGGAGACTCTGCATGAAGCAGGAGATCGTCTAGGTAACCTAGAATCGATATGCCTCTTTGGCGCAGTAGTGCCAACATTGGGGCCAACGCCTTCGTGAAGACCCGAGGAGCCGTGGCGAAACCGAAAGGTAACGCCACAAACTGATAGTGGTTCTCTTCTACGGAAAAGCGTAGAAACCGCTGATATCCTGCGAAAAATGGGAATGTGAAGATAGGCGTCCTTGATGTCTATGGACGCTAGGACATCCCCTGGATGCAGGAAGGCTGCTACTGTGCGAATGGATTCCATCTTGAATTTCCTTATGTCGAGAAAGGAATTGAGTGCCCTTAAGTCCAGAATTGGACGCACTTTGCCCTCTTTCCTGGGTATTGTAAATAGGTTTGAATAAAACCCTTGAAAACGTTCTGTCCAAGGAATGTGGACTACCACTCCTTGTTGTAGTAAATCCGTGACTGCTCTCCGCAGATCTTCTAAACGATCCGGGGATAGTCGGATATTGGAAGGGAAGAATCGCGCCGGTGGGAGAGATCGAAACTCGATCTTGTACCCTGACCTTATGACTTCGCAAACCCACTTGTCCGGGATTCTGGAAAGCCATGGATCCGGGAACCGGCGAAGACGTCCCCCCACCCCAATTATGGGTGGGGGCGCACCTTCAGGCTTTGGACGATTTATCTTCAGGTCTGGAGGGGGCGGGCTTTTGCTTGCCCGACCAACGTCCCCTGAAGCCTCCTGAAGGAGCTTTGGAGGACTTAATTTTTTCACCCGCGGGACGAAAAAACTTTTTTGTGAGCAGAGAAAGAAGGCCCTCGTCTTTGACGAGTTCCTTTACCCTTAACATCTTGCGGTAAAAAGGTGCTCTTTCCACCCGTGAGATCCTTAATGATCTCATCTAAGTTGGCTCCAAATAGACGCTCTCCTAAAAAGGGGATATTAGCTAATGCTTTTTTGGAACCTTGGTCGGCTAACCAACCTTTTAGCCACAGTGTACGCCTGAGAACCACTGCTGAAACTGATGCTCGCGCCAATAATGGAGTGGCGTCTAACGCCGCATCACACACAAACTGTAACCCCTGTATCATTTGTTCCAACAAATCTGATACCGCCTGAGGGACCTCTTCTAAGTCCCGGCGTAACCACTTGGTACATTCAGTTACAGTCTGCGAAACCAGACCAATAGCAATTATTGGTCTGAAAGCTGATCCAATCAAGGAAAACAAGGTGCGAGACATAGCTTCTATCTTGCGATCCACTGGATCTTTAAAAGACGGAGCGTCTTCTAAAGGAATAACCGTGGCTTTATTCAATCTAGCAATTGGTGAATCCACCACAGGTGGTTCTGTCCATTTCTTAATGAGGGTTTCCTCAACGGATAACACCAGTTAATGCGTTTAGAAATAGCAGAGGTGCGTTTTGGCAGACTCCATTCCTCTTTGATTGGATTGCCAAAAACATTTGGGCAATGGAAAAACCTTCGCCATTTTCATGTGTCTTTTAGTCCCAAAAGGGATTACAGTTTCAGCTATTTCCGACGGAATACCCTGTAATCTTAAGGTTTCTTGAACAGATACAATGAGTGCGTTTACCAACGCTTCCTCTCGGGCTATGGCTGATGCCGAAACATCCTCCTCACTGTCTGAAGAGACAGTACCCGAGACACCAATCCCAGATGAAGTACCTGCAACTGCAGAAATAGGCTCAGAGTCTGAATCCGAAGTTTCAGATAATAAGGGGTTAGGCGGGGGTCGCTTTCTTGCGCCCTGTCAATGACAAGCCACTTCCACCCGGGACACAAAAGTTTCCATAATAGCTGACAATGATTCAACCATCAGTGGGGTGCTGGAGGATCCCGCAGACACCTCGAGGGGATCCGGTGGAGATACATGAGTGGCAGGGTCCATGTTAATTCAGGACACCTCTGCCAGAAAAAACAAAAAACTTTCGTTTTTTTTTTTTTTTAAATAAAAAAATACCTCTTTTTTTTTTTTTTTTATGTGTCTCCCCCTAGCGCAATAGCGCCCCTCAGAGTACCTGCTTCTCGATCCCCACAGAGAGAGAGAGGGACCCCCAAGGCTCACCACCCGATGCAGAGAAGTTTCCAACCAACTGCAGTCAGCGTCTGTCTTTTACAGACTGGAAAGAGCTGTGTTCGTTTTCCCGGGTAGAAGGACGTGGCTCCGCCCCCTGTGTATGCCTTCCGGTGTTCCCAGCTCTCCACGAGGTAGCTGGGCTCATCAAACATGGCCGCCCCCATACAGGAGACAATAGACTCCAAAAACATGGCGGCCGGCGTGACCTGAGGACATACATGCACCTGGTCTACGGCAAAATGGCGGCGGACCGCCGAAATCGTTTTTCCCAGCAAATCCACCTGCATCTCTGCTAAGTGGCGGTTTATCGATCTGCAGGAGGTACACTACAATTAAGGTAGGATTATACCTCCTATGTCTGCTGTAATACTACAGTCTGCTGGGTAGAGTGTTAGCTCTCAAACCAAGTCCACTTCCCACCAAACACATACTGTATTTACAAGGGGGACTTTTAGTGTCAGATATATACTGACCATGTATGGAGGGGCCCATAATTCATACTGCCTCATAACGAGGAAAAAAGGGAACGTTTACTCACCATACCGAACCGACAGGCACCCTCTCTTCACAATACCCTCTCCACCGGGGTGGGGGGTTGTGGACCACTCCGGACGCCTCGACTCTGTGGTTCCTGGCGTCCAAGCGAGACTTTTAACTCGCAAGGTCAGTCCCTCCAATGGGACTCCGTCGCGGCCGACCCAGCGCGGAGCTCTGGTCTGCACGCGCTCGTAGGCAGAAACCGGGGTGACCACTGGATCTCAACATCCAGCCCGTCGCCCGGCCCCGCATACTTACTTGAATGTGTCGCGGCCGACCAAGCGCAATGCAATGGTCTGCGCGCGCTCGTAGGCCGGCTGGGGTGACCACTAGTGTCGCCCAGTCCGGCGTTTTTGCTTGAAGATCTCACAGGAAAAAAACACTGGAGAAAAATACCTAAAAAAAATTTTTCTAAAGAAAAAATCTTGCCAGGACCAAAAAGATCCCAGCAAGGAACTTGGGTCCTTACTCCTGACTAGACAGAAAAAAACTGATTCTCTGTAGCAGACAGGAAGAGGATATACCCTCTGGGACTGCCCCTAGGGTGGAGCCAGAACGTTTTTTCTTTCTGCCTAGTCCTACTCCTGTAGAGGGCAGCATAACCCAGTTCTTGTGAATCAAGAAGACTACGTCTGTCAATGAGCGACAGAGAAATAAAATCTGATCACTTTTATTGCTGTCACAAGCAATGTAAACATCCCTTGTGACACCAATATGCAGTGACAGGTACTCTTTATGGAGGGATTGAGGGTTTAAAAGACCCTAGACCCCTCCACTGCACTTTTATGTATGCAAAACGCCGAAAACTGCTTTTTTGCATACAGCAGTTTTTTAAATTTGCTGCCTTTTGCAGCACAGTAACCCGGAAGTGACGTCATGGATGCCGCCTCCGGGTTACGTCCTCGGAGACCTGATCAAAGCCGTTTCCGGCTATGGACTCCATGGGAGCTCGGGGCTCCCGGTGGGACGGGAGCCCCGAGCAAAGTCACAGAAGGCGACGGGAGAGGGGACGTCCCCTCGCGCTCAGCTGGGTAACGATCGAGTGGCTGCCGAGCCGCATTGGTCGTTACCGACGGAAAGCCGACCGTCGGCTGTTAACCACGTTACCAGGATGGTGCCTCTAGCTAGAGGCATCATTCCGGTATACCCCCCCAAAGTTTGCCAACGTACCCCTACATCACTTTGCGGTAAGTGGTTAAGAATGACACAAATTTTTTTTTCACAAAGTTGGCTGCCTCAGTTTTTATTAAGGCAATTTGCATATACTCCAGAATGTTATTTAGATTGATGTAATGAATTGCAATCAATTGCAGAGTCCTATTTGCCATGAAAATGAACCTAATCCTATAAAAATCATTTGCACTGCATTTGTGAAGTCTTCAGGGAGCCCAAGAAAGTCCAGCAAGTGCCAGGACAGCTGCAGGTTGGGGGCACCAGCAGTGCAGAGCTTGCTCAGGAATGGCAGCAGCAGGTGTGGGTGCATATGCATGCACAGTGAGGCCAAGACTTTTTTGACGATAGCCTGGTGTCAAGAAGGACAGCAAGGAAGCCACTTCTCTACAGGAAAAACATCAGGGACAGACTGATATTCTCCGAAAGGTACAGGGATTGGACTGCTGATGTCTGGGGTAAATTTGTTTTCTCTGATTGGCATGGGCATCCAGGAAAAACCTTGCCCAGAGAAGAAAAGATGAGCACTACCATCAGTCCTGTGTCATGCCAACAGTAAAGCATCCTGACACCATTCATGTGTGGAGTTGCTTCTCAGCCAAGGGAGTGGGGTCACTCACAATTTTGCTTAAGAACACAGCCATGAATAAAGAATGGTACAAAAACATCCTCCGAGAGCAACTTTTCCCAGGCATCCAAGAACAGTTTGGTGACAAACAATGTCTTTTCCAGAATGATAGTTATCACTTTTGCCTTATGGCATGGTGCTCCAAGTGGATTGGGGAACAAAATATCAAAATTTTGGTTCCATGGCCAGGAAACTCCTCAGACCTTCATTCCATTGAGAACTTGTGGTCAATCCTCAAGATGTGGGTGAACAAAAAAACCCCACAAACTGACAAAATCAAACACTGAAGATGCAAGAATGGGCTGCCATCAACCAGGATGTGGCCCAGAAGTTGATTGACAGTATGCCAGGGCGAATTGCAGAGGTCTTAAAAAAGATGGGTCAACACTGCATATATTGACTCTTTGCATAAACCTAATGTAATTGTCAATAAAAGCCTCAAACATTTAGATCTAAAAACACTGAGGCAGCAGACTGTGAAAATTAATATTTGTGCCATTCTCAAAACTTTTGGCCAAGGCTGTATTAACTAGAGAAGGGAGGATGGATGCGTCTCTCCTCTGAATATTTTAGCAGTGTATGTAGTCTGCATATAGCTGACAGTGGGGCATCAAATTATACTTGCAAAAGCAGCTCACCACCTGCTGTTTAAATCAGGTAATTGTAAAACATTTAAGCTGGCCACACATTATACAATTTTGTTATTCAATTTCTCTTAGATTTACCTTCAACTATGTAGAGCAAGGGCCTACCAGACTGCATACAAATTTTAAGTGTTTAGGCTTGACCTCCTATTATATGGTTCTGGTAAATCTAAAGGAAAAATGTACAAGAGAATTGTATCATGTATGGCTAGCCTTAGGGCCAGTTCATATCAGAATGTTGTGTGGGAAACCCATTTTCTGTGCTCGTTTCATGTGCTGCATTCAAAAACGCACTGAACTTGCGATCTACAGCCGGTGACAGAATTAACTTAACACCACAATGGGTCACAAAGTGTGTTTTCCTTTGAGAATGTCACAGAAAGTGACGAAACGCGTCAGTATGGAACGCACGGTGTGACGCAACCGTGCAGTTGGAATGCAAGCCGGAACACTCGCCAATCTGCATGATAGCGGTTGTATGTCACAGAGCCTGTATATTGATGCTGTTTTTATACTCATGGATGGGGAATAAAATTTTTTAATTGTATCTTTGCATACCCTGGCCCATACTGATGAGAGGAAAAAAGGGGAGGAGGAATCGATCCTTTACCCCATTGCAGGAGCGGCACAGGGGAATCTATCTTGGCCCTGAGGGCCTAAAAGCATGATCGGTCTTCGTGCTATATGGCACATAAAACCCACTACTTCTGGTAAGTGATCCATAATATCCACAATATCACTGGAAAAAGGAACCCATACCACCTAAAGTCACGAGCCGTATTGGATAAATTAAGCACAGAGCACCTGCACTTTGATTTAAGAACAGGAAGATTTTCATAATAAGAAATCATTTGGACTCTACTAACCATTGTCACTATTTTGATGGACTTTCAATCAATTGCACTTTATTTAATTAACCATTAATTTTTATGAATATTTTTTTGCAACTATTGTCATATTTATTGATTATTGCACTATTGTATGATTTAACACTGGAATACCCACCTGTATATATTGCATACATTTAAGCGACCTTTTTTATTTATTCATACTTTCAATTGTGACACTAAGGCTGGCCATACACTATACAATTTTCTTATTCAATTTCCTTTAGATTTACCTTAAACTATGTAGTGCAAGGGCCTTCCTGACTGCATACAAATTGAAAGTGTTTAGGATTGACCCTATATTACATGGTTTTGGTAAATCTAAAGGAAAGTTGAACAAGAAAATTGTATAGTTTATGGCCAGCCTTAATTGTTTGCACGTTAACATATCAACACAAGTTATTTATATATAAATTGATTTGAATATTGCACATAGTACCAATAGTAAGCGCTGTAGCTAGTCTTGACTCACAAGACTATTTGTGACACAAAGTGTGTTTGCCTGCACCAGATTGCATGGTACCAGTAGTATCATGCAATCTGGCCGCTGTGCTTTTTCCTAAATTAGCGCATACACTTCTTTTAGTGTGGTCTGGCGCAGTTCCAATTTAAACGAATGGGCTGAAAATGCACTGCACCTACATCAGCAACAGGTTGAACAAAAAAATTTGAAGATGATTGGTCTCAAATGGACGTTACAGCAGAGCTATTCTAAACCCCTACGGACATAGTTTTTACTGTCTATTACAGTCTATTAATGTGGATCTGCACTACATCTGAAAACCACAAACATGATTTAATTAATTTTCAAAGCAACCTCCCCCCTTGATCCAGGTCTTCATGCTTTATTTTGTTGAGAAATCACTTCGAAAAACAACCCCCTAGCATTTCTGGCTGTGGTCACCTTGAGTAAGGGCAGATGATTCATGTAGCATTTACTTCCCAGAATCCATCTGCCCTTAGCTCAAGCATGCATGCAGGAGAGTGTCCTTAGCTGAGAAAACCCCTCCTCCTCTCCTCCCCTCCTGGAGACTCCTTGGATGTATGACAATTTGCCTAGGCAAAAATCAGGTAGTAACTGAAAAAATGTAAAAAAAAAAAAGTTTAAGTAAATATGATATACTTTCCGATTTACAAATGCTAGCAGCATGAGGATTACAAATAATCGATGTTGAATGGTAGAGTGAAGTTCCACTTTAAGGTTATTGGTTTTCTGAATGGGAAAAAAAAGAATACCATCTAAAAGGAAGAAATACAAAGGCTGCCTACAAAAAGTTAAGATGACCATCTGTCTCTGGTTTCAATACTTTCCAAGTCACTGGCCCAGGACAAGGATCTAAAACAGAAATACGTAGAATCAGAACACATGAATTACGTAGCAGGTCTGCAACTTTAATATGGAATCCACCGAATCCTATCGATAAAAGCCAGGGAAAAAAAAAAAAAAAAAAAACAGAATTTCCAGAAGGGGAGTTTAGTAATGTCAGCTTCCATATTTTTGGTGTACGGATTTCCTTTGAATGACTTACAATTACTGCATGTGTACAAGGTAACATCTAGTCTGATATGGAGCCAATTTGGAGGATGCCCATCATTGTACACTACATCACTCAAAACCAAACTGCTGAATGCAAGGAATTGGGCACTCTATCAAATGCACTGCCAGTAACTGCGGATATCTGAACTGTCCTGCTGGCTATAACGGTACAAACTACCGTGGTGTGAAGTACGCTGTACAGTGCCGGAATTTGAACAAGTCCTTAAAAAAAAAAAAAAAAAAACAGAGGAAAAAAAAAGTCAAATAATAGACAGTTGGGAAATTACAGAGATTTAATTTAAAGCTAAAAAGGGAAAAACTAGCACCTTTCAAACGTGCCAATTTTACAGACTATGTGCATGCCAATTAGTGGATACGTGCAGAATTACCCAGGTCATGAATCCTGACAATCATGATTTCGTTTGAAGGTATCAAACGTGTCCAATGTGCCCCAACAGAGAGCTGCAATTACAGCATTTCCTTCATCACTGTGGCAATCTATACAATGTAAAATGCAGCTTGTACTGCAGAAATTTACAAACTGTTCCATGCACCAGCTTCAGCAATGATTAAAAGGAATGGCTGTAACCGACTGCCTTGTTCTTAAATATTCAAATCCCACACATCTTCCCACCTTCATGTGTTTGTGTCCAATATTCTCCCTTATAAAAGATCCCCACAACCATTACAAGGTAAGCATAATATTTGTTATGGAAATATTGCCTTTATTAAATACTACATGTACAAATTCCTATGCAGTAATAGCTTTTATCACTAGTCATCCCGTCTACATGGTTAAATAATAGTGGGGGGCTGGGAAAAGGACGAAAGCATTGGGCTTTAAGGCCCCTTTCACACTTGTGCAACTTAAAAGTCGCGCGGTTTTACTGCCGTGACTTTGACGCGACTTGAAGCAATGCCTATGTCTTCGGACCTCAAAACGTATTAAAATTAGCCAAAAGTAGCGAAGGGACTACTTTGAAGTCGTTTGGCTCTTGAAGTCATACAGATATGAACGGTACCCATTGGAAATCATGGAGAACGACTTCTCATACGACTTTGCAGTCCCAAATCGCAGGACAAGTCGCACAAGTGTGAAAGGGGCCTAAGTGTTTCGTTGTAGTTTTTTTAAAACTAAAGTTTTATAAACAAAATAAATAAATATTACTTCATAAATCTGAACATACAAAAAATAAAATATGGTAAGGTTTATTTAACCGCTTCCGGACCGCCAGCCGCTGATTTACTGCAGGAAGGTGGCCCTACTGTGCGAAACGATGTAGGTCTACGCCTGCAGCTAGGGGGCAAGTGCACCGCCAGCGGCACGCTCCCACCCCCACTCGGCAGCGGGGACTCCGATGCACGGGGCAGGCATCTCCGATTGCCGCCTGACACCCGCGATCGTTACCCGAGAGAGAGCGGTCAGCTATTGTAAACACAACTGACCGTTGTTCTCTCTGAAATGATCACAGAGCTCCTGTGATCCTTCTATATAGGATTAAAGGTTTCCGATCATTTCACAAGCCCAACCCCCATAAAGTTAGAAACATGCCCCTAGGTACACATTTAACCCCTTGATCACCGTGTTAACCCGTTCCCTGCCAGTGTCATTATCACAGTAACAGTGCATATTCTTAGCACTGATTACTGTAGTAATGTCATTGGTCCCCCCCCCAAAAGTGTCAAAAATGTCAGTCAGGGGTCGGATCTGTTCGTCGCAATGTCACAGTCCCGCTAAAAATCGCAGATCGCCGCCATTACTAGTAAAAAAAAAAAAAAAAACATAAAAATGACATAAATCTTTCCCGTAGTTCGTAGACGCAATAACTTTTGCGCAAACCAATCAAAATACGCTTATTGCAATTTTTTTACCAAAAATATGTAGCAGAAAACAAATTGGCCTAAAAAAAAACTTGCACAGGTGAAGAAATACCACCAAAAGAAAGCTCTTATTTGTGGGAAAAAAAAGGTCATAAATTTTATTGGGGTACAGCGTCGCATGCAACGCAGTGCCGAATCACAAAATATGGCCTGGTTATTAAGGGGGAAAATCTTCCGGTCCAGAAGTGGTTAAAGTGGTTGTAAACTTTAGACATGAAATATGAACAAAGCATATTCCTCTATAGTGTGTACTTATCTTAAGAGCACTAAGTGTAATTTCTGTCTGCTGCTTCATTCCCCTATTAGCATGAATCACTTCGGACAAGTTTTTCTGACCCCCAAGTGAAAAATGGTGACAGGGGAAGGACCTCCAGCTGATTGACAGTGGCAGCTCTGCTCCTGTGTGCGGTGTGGAGGGGGTGTGTCCCTTCCCTCCAATCAGCTCACTGAGCTCTGCAGAGTGCAACTTCAGGTCCCTGCCCCCTTTTTTCTGAACTCAGACCAGGTTTATGATTCAGACATTTAAACAGATGTAGAGAATAGAAGGCTGCAGATAAAAAGGTACAACCTATGTAGGATTTGTTTAATCTCTGTATCACCTGAGGCCAGCCACGTCACTGGGTACATGTAAGGTTTTACAACCACTTTTAACAGCTATCATGCACCCAGATCCAGATTAGCTATATGCATTCTCACAACAAGCTGTAGGTTTTTGCTAGCTGTTTAGCGGTTTGGACCCATTCACTCAAGCCTGTATGCTAAATTCTAGTTGCTGTCCATTATGTGCCGGTGTGGGGTTTAAACTACCTGTGGTGAATGGCTTTTTTCTGCACTAGGTCAGCGCCAGGCACCTAAAGAGCACACGGAAAACAGTTGTCTCAGTTCTCACCATAATGCTGTCTTCAGTTGCAGTGTGTTGTGTAAAAATGCAGACATGCACCGGAATTCACCTGAAGTCACTTTGACATTTCGACAAAGTATAAAAAATAAAAAAGTAAAGTATGCCGTACCTAGCGTGAAAAATGCAAGGCAACAACCCTCACAGAAAGGACACTAGCCCATACCATAAAACAGAGAATTCTGGAGCATGGGCTCATGTGAATAAGCACTTTATGTACGATTGGACAAAAATAATGGAAACAGATAAAAACAAAATTACCGAATATGGTGTTGGACCACTTTTGGCATCCAAGACGGCCTGAATTCTCCTGGGATTTGACAAATTTGAAATCTTGGATGGTGGATAACAGAATCTGATAAAATACAAAAATCATTCCAGTTCTCAGAGATGTCAGAGGCAGAAAACAAGCCTGAACCTTGTTCTCTAAAATGGACCATAGTGGCTCTATGATATTGAGGTCTGGTGACCCCAGTGCCGAAGAAAGGTGCCCAATTTCATCAGCATGCTAGTCAAACCACAATTTGAAAACACCAGCTGTGTGAATCAGAGCATTATCTTCTTAGTAAATGGCACAGTCTTCGGGAAACAATGTTTGCACCTGTACATAGTCGCTGGCAGTGACTTTAGCTTTCAAGGGGATGATGGGGCCTGCAGAATACAAAGCTATGGCTGCCCAAACCATGATTGCACCGCCACTATCCATTGTTGGCATGAGACAGTCCTCTCCTGGTTGTAAGTTTGGGATGGTGCTTGCCACACAAACACATCCGGTGGTTGGGAACATATTACAGTCTTCCATTGAGCAATAGTCTACGATTTATGGTATTGCACCACTCTCCCATCTTCTGAGCATTAATATCGGTCACTAATGGTTTGACAATTGCAGCTAGCCTGTGAATGTTTTGCTTATGGAGTTCCCTCCGCACAGTTTTTGTCAACATGGGTTTTGTAAGACTGAAATTGAGCTCTGCAGTCACTTTTGCAGCTGCATTTTTCTTATTCTGGGTCAGAATCTTGCGCAATGTCCTTTTGTCTCTTTAACCTTTACTAATGTACCTCGCGACACTGCAAATAAATTGGCAACTTCAGTCACAGAGGTACCAGCTAAGCGGGTACCAACAATTTGCCCTCTTTGAAACTCCGTAAACTCGAACATGACTCTGTATTACTAGCAGAGCACACCATGAATGATGAAAGTGAGGCTTCCCCCACCTGTTAGCTAGGTGTTTCATCACACAGTGGAAGCAAAAGAATGTGAGTAAAGGGATAGCCTGTTTTAAGACCCCACCTTTGTCTCATGAGAGGGGTGGCAGTAAGAGTTTCAAGTCCCACATTGATTGAATGGGGGAGTTGGGGTAGGTGAAAAAAGGTCAGCTGATTGAGAAGGTTCTGGAAGTTCGGGGGCGGGGGGGGTTCAGCAGGAGGCTGAAGGGGTCTTTGCCAGTCACCAGAGGGATATTTGAAGAACGCCCTGCTGATTTTGTTTACAGTTTTAAAGTGTTTGATTAAAAGACATTCATTATTATATTTGTTAAAAACAACAAGGCCTCAGCCGTATATTAATTTAGTTTGGCATGTCTAGTGTTCTTCAAATTTGGAGTTGATGCAACCTACTGTCCCATGTTACATCAGTTCTGCTTTCAAGGCGAAACATGTAGATGGTTTCAAACATGCAAATCATGTAGTGTTTGCATATTTTTGTTCAACTCCTGTATAAATATGCATTTACTTTGCCATCTGGCGGTTATTGTAACAATGATGGAGGCATTGGGGATCATACCTACTCAGTAATAACCGCCAGATGGCAAAGTATATGCCTATAACCATGCACCGTCTTAAGACTGTTCTCGTCCAATCGTCAGTACACCTTTTTGAGGATGGCCATCATGTTTTAACTGGAGCAAATGCACATTTATACAGGAGTTGAACAAAAATATGCAAACACTACATGCGCGGTTCCAGCTGTTATGGTGGTGAACGCTGTCCCCCGACAGCAATCTAGAAATAAAATGGAATTGCATAACCGCTTCAGCTTCCTGCCCTCCTGCACAAACCAACGTAGCCCTACGCCGGTCGTGTGCTTGGTGCTGGGGTGGTAAACAAGCAGCCGGGCAACCCCGATCGTTCCCTGCTGAGAGAGGACAACGGTCAGCTGTTGTAAACACAGCTGACCGTTGTTTTCTTTAACATGATCACAGAGCGCCTGTGATCCTTCTATATAGGATCACAGGTCTCTCTGATCATTTCACAAGCCCCTCCCCCCCTATGGCTCACATTTAACCCTTTGATCACCCATTAGGTTAACCCTTTCACTGCCAATGATATTATTACAGTAACAGTGCATATTTTTACCACTGATTACTGTAGTAATGTCACTGGTCCCCCAAAAGTGTCAAAAATGTCAGTTAGGGGTCCGATCTGTCTTTCACAATGTAGCAATCCCGCTAAAAATCGCAGATCGCCATTACTGGTAAAATAAATAAATATGACATAACTCTTTCCTCTAGTGTGTAGACACGATAACTTTTGCGCAAACCAATCAAAATATGCTTATTGTGATATTTTTTTTACCAACAATATGTAGCAGAATACAAATTGGCCTAAAAGGATGAAAAATGGTTTACATTTTTCTTTTTGGGAATGTTATGTCAGAATGTGAAATTTTTTTAAATTCTTTTTTTGTCTGTCTAACCACAAAAAGCAAGTCTGACCCCTGAAAGGACTCAGTAGCTGCCCGATACACCCGAATACCACAAACCATATCCAAGTTATGCAAAGCAAATTCCTTGGGATGAGCCGGCTTGGGACACAAGGTAGGCAACACAATGTCCTCACTCAAACGGAAGTCAGGGACAACTTTGGGCAGGAATGATGGAAAGGGACGAAGAACCACTTTATCCCTATGGACCACTAAATAGGGACTGTGACAGGATAATGCCACCAATTCCCATACCCTGCAGGCTGAGGTAATAGGCAGCAAGAATGTCACCTCGGATAACCTAGACAAGGGAATCTCCCGAATATTGTCATATGGAGGTTTCTGGAGAACGTAAAGCACTAAATTTAAATCTCATAGCGGCAAAAGTGACCGTACAGGTGGAGCCACATGTCAAACCCCCTGAATGAAGGTATAAACTAAAAAAAAGAGTGCGTGGCTAGGGGGTCGCTGGAGAAGATTGCCAAGGCAGACACCTGGCCCGTGATGGTACTCAAGACCAACTTCTGATCAAAGCCCCGCTTAGGAAAGGTTAAGATCCGAGCCACAGTAATAGATCGAGGATAAGCACCTATCGACTCACAATAAGAAATGTACACTTTCCAGGTACAATGGTATATCTTACTAGAAGACAACTTCCTCGCTTTCACCATATTAGGGATCACTGGTCCAGAAAAACCTCTATCCCTCAGTACCTGGCTTTCAATAGCTAAGCCAATAAAACCAACGACTTTAAAGCAGGATGGTAGATTAGCCCTTGGAACAATTGGTCTTCTCTGAGAGGAAGCCCCCAAGGGAGGTTTACAGCCACCAGAATGATTGGAAGGATCTTCGCTCTTAATTCCTCACAGGAACTAGGGAAGAAGCCTGACCCGAGGATGATACTGGCCTTACTGTGGCCCTTGGACCCCTGAGGCGTCTGCCAGAGGAACCCGTGATCTCGCTACGAACTTCGGTATCCTCCTTTGGAGCCGAACCTGCTAAAGGAGTTGTATGTAGGACTGTGCAAACAGAACTGTCTTGAAGGAGGATACCACAAGACTCAGAACCTGTATGCAAATCGGGAGAGAGAACTATTTGTGACAGCAGCCGGTAAATCAGCCTGTGGTTCCTGAATTTTGTCTAGAGGAAGGACCATCTTGGTCTGAATTGAAATCAGACCTAGGCAATTCAATTCCCTGGACAGGGATAGGGGGAACTTGGGTAGTTCGGACATTACCTGAACCTTTGCAGGAATTAAATCCACAAAAGGAGACTCCGGACCTAAAAAAAACCTGAAGAGAGCAAACTTTGCCCCCCTTTCTGGGTACCCCCATAAAGAAACATTTTGCGGATCTCCTTGATGCTCAAAAAAAGAAGTCCACGGGGCTGGAAACCAGCAAAGATGTCCCCCCACCCTAATAATGGGTGAGAGCAGACCTTCCTGCTGAAGGGGTCTTGTCTGCGGGTCCGGAGAAGCTAGCTCTAGGCTTACCAACCCCTTCAACCCCCCCCCCCCCCCCCGGAAGGTAGGACACATGTTTAGGGGAGACTCCGCTGCGCACTCTGCACCAGTATTATGCAGTAGACCCCCCTACGTAATACCCATTGGAGGGACCACTGGCGCTAGATTATCCAAGCCTGTCGCCCAGCCTGGCAGTAGAGCTGCACGATTTTGGATAAAATAGGAATCACAATTTTGTTGCTTAGAATAAAGACCACAATTCTCTCAGGATTCTCTGCGTAACATCTTTTACATTATACAAAAAAAAGTGGGCTAACTTTACGGTTTCATTTTATTTATTTTTTTATTCATTAAAGTGTATTTTCTCCCACAAAACTGCATTTGAAAAACTTGTGCGCAAAAACTGACAATATTGCAATGATCGCCATTTTATTCTATAGGGTCTCTGCTAAATAAAATATATATATATATATATATATATATATATATATATATATATATATATATATATATATATATAATGTTTGGGGGTTCTAAGTATTTTTCTAGCAAAAAAATAAATGGATTTTTGTAAGATCTTACCGTAAAATCCTTTTCTCTTAAGCTCATTGACAGACGTAGTCTTCTTGATTCTCAAGAGCTGGGTTATGTTGTCTCCGCAGGAGTAGGACTAGGCAGAAAGACAAAACGTTCTGGCTCCACCCTAGGGGCAGTCCCTGAGGGTATATCCTCCCTCTCTCTGCTACAGGGAATCAGTTCTGTTCTAAAGCAGTAACAGAGAATTTAACCCAACCCAACTCAATGATAGAGGGGCGGGTACTACGTCTGTCAATGAGCTTAAGAGAAAAGGATTTTACGGTAAGATCTTACAAAAATCCATTTTTCTCTATCGCTCATTGACAGACGTAGTCTTCTTGATTCTCAAGAGCTGGGACATCCAGAAGCAGTGCCACAAAATGAGGGGTGGGATTGACAGAATCAAAATCCAATCTAGAAGGCCCAACCGGAGCCAACCAGAAGTATCAAAGGACTCATCGAGAAAACAGATGAGACCTACCCCACAAATCCTCAAGGTAGACCAACAGTCTCCTCAAACAGTGGCCTGCAGGAACGTTGCGGCCAGAAGAGGCATCTGACGATGCCATCACATAAACCTTATACAATATTGTAAAGGTATGAACCGACTACTAAACAGTCGCCTTGAAAACCTGAACCACTGACGCCTGATGGCGGAAGGTCCAGGAAACTCTAAGCGCCCGAGTAGAATGCGCCTTAACAGGGAACGGGGGATCCCGACCCTTAGATAAAATAAGCCTATACCACCGTCTGTCTGATCCATCAAAGATGGTCGCAGCAGAACAGGCAACCCCTTCTTAGGGCCATCCGTGATCACAAACAGTGAATCCGTCTTACAAATTGAATCCGTAGTATTCAAGTATATCCTGATCGCCCGAACTACATCCACGGAATGCCATGCAAATTCTCGAGGATGATTGGGCTAAGGACATAGGAAGGACAATACACTGTCCTTATTCAATGAAACTTTGAAACCACCTTAGAAGGAAGGATGGATTCGGATGAAGAACAACCTTATCCCTATGAACCACCAGATCTGGGGAACAACAGGATAATGCAGCCAGTTCTGACACCCTGCGTGCAGAAGTGATAGCCACCAAGAAGACCACCTTCTGGGATAAAGTAAGCAAGGGAATCTCCCTGATATTTTCAAAGGGAGGTGTCTGAAGAACCGACAGCACCAAATTAAGATCCCAGGATGGTAACGGCGCGTGCACTGGCAGAGCCAGGTGTCGCACCCCCTGGATGAAATTCCGCACCAAGGAATGAGTAGACAAAAGCTTCTGAAAGAAGATAGCAAATGCTGAAACCAGACCCTTGATAACACTCAAGGCCAGCTTCTGCTCAACTCCCTGTTGCAGAAAGCCAATATTCGGACTACCGAATAAAGATGTAGATGGAACCCAAGGGATTCACATCACACAATATAAGACTTCCATGTACGATGATAATCTTTCTGGAAGTCGCTTTCCTTGTTTTAACTAGAGTAGGAATAACTGAAGCTGACAATCCCTTGTCCTTCAGCACCTGGGTCTCAATAACCAGGCCGTTTAAAACCAGCGATCGTAAAGCAGGATGGAAGATCGGTCCCTGAGACAGTAGATCCTCCCTGAGAGGAAGTCTCCACGGGACGTCCGCCATCAGTCTGACCAAGTCGGCGTAACAAGCTCGACGAGGCCAGTCCGGAGCTGCCAGGATTACTGGAATTCCTTCCTCCTCTATCTTGCGAAGAAGTCTTGGCAGTAACCCAAGAGGAGGGAAGGCATACATTAGCTGGTATTGCCCCCACGGGGCGATCAGTGCGTCTGCGGTTTCTGCTAGAGGATCGCGGGAGCGAGCCACGAATCTCTGAACTTTCCTGTTGAATCGAGATGCCAACAGATCCATATCCCGGGTGCCCCATCGTAGGCACAACTGGTGGAAAACGTCTGGATGGAGGGACCATTCCCCCTGATCCAGAGTCTGACGGCTGAGATAATCTGCCTGCCAATTCTCCACCCCCGGAATGAACACCGCAGAGATTGCTGGAACAAATCGTTCCGCCCAGCGAAGAATGCAAGCCACTTCTTTGGCCGCTCGGACACTCTTGGTGCCCCCCTGGTGATTGACATAAGCCACGGCCGTGGCATTGTCCGACTGGATCCGAACCGGGCTGCCCTGGAGCTGCTCGGTCCAGTGAATCAGACAAAGTCTGATCGCTCTCAGTTCCAA
The DNA here is from genome assembly GCF_965119305.1 of Pelophylax lessonae. NCBI lineage: Eukaryota > Metazoa > Chordata > Amphibia > Anura > Ranidae > Pelophylax > Pelophylax lessonae. Next base: position 232,819,714 of record NC_138775.1, on the reverse strand, counting down.
TACATTTATCGGTAACCTGGATTCTTCCGGGGACCAAAGTCCCTGGACAGATAACTGACCGAGAATTCTTCCCCATCCGGATAGACTGGCATCCGTGGTCACTGTCGTCCAATATATTGGCAGAAATGACTTTCCCTGGCTGAGCATCGGAGACCGAAGCCACCAGACCAGAGACTCTCTGGTCTGTTTGCTCAATCGGATCTGATTGTCCAGGGATTCCGGATACCGATTCCATCTGAGAGGAATCTCTTGCTGAAGAATTTGGGTATGGGACTGGGCAAATGGGACTGCTTCGAAGGAAGCCACCATCAACCCCAGACCCCTCATGCAAGTCCGAAGGGAAGACCAGCTGTTGGTGGACTGCTGATTGAATCTTTCGGAGTTTCCCTACCGGAAGAAAAAGTCTTGTCCTGACTGTGTCTAGAATTAGACCCAGATATTCGAGCCTCTGGGTGGGAACCAGAAATGACTTTTGCTGGTTCACCAGCCACCTGAATACCTGTAAAGAAATCATAGTAATTTCTATGTTTTGTAGCAAGGTCTGAGGAGACTCTGCATGAAGCAGAAGATCGTCTAGGTAACCTAGAATCGATATGCCTCTTTGGCGCAGAAGTGCCAACATTGAGGCCAACACCTTCGTGAAGACCCGCGGAGCCGTGGCGAGACCGAAAGGTAACGCCACAAACTGATAGTGGTTCTCTTCTACGGAAAAACGTAGAAACCGCCGATGTCCTGCGAAAATGGGAATGTGAAGATATGCGTCCTAGATGTCTATGGACGCTAGGACAACCCCTGGATGCAGAAAGGCTGCTACTGTGCGAATGGACTCCATTCTGAATCTTCTTATGTAGACAAAAGAATTGAGTGCCCTTAAGTCCAGAATTGGACGCACTTTGCCCTCTTTCCTGGGTATTGTAAATAGGTTTGAATAAAAACCCCTGAAAGCGTTCTGTCCAAGGAACGTGGACTACCACTCCTTGTTGTAGTAAATCTGTGACTGCTCTCCACAGATCGTCTAAACGATCCGGGGATAGTCGGCTATTGGAAGGGAAGAATCGCGCCGGTGGGAGAGATCGAAACTCGATCTTGTACCCTGACCTTATGACTTCGCAAACCCATCTGTCCGGGATTCTGGAAAGCCATGGATCCGGGAACCGGCGAAGACGTCCCCCCACCCCAGTTATGGGTGGGGGGCGCACCTTCAGGCTTTGGACGGTTTATCTTCAGGTCTAGAGGGGGCGGGCTTTTGCTTGCCCGACCAACGACCCCTGACGCCTCCTGCAGGAGCTTTGGAGGACTTAATTTTTTCACCCGCGGGACGAAAAAAACCTCTTGTGAGCAGAAAAAGAAGGCCCTCGTCTTTGACGAGTTCCTTTACCTTTAAAATTTTGCGGTAAAAAAGGTGCTCTTTCCACCCGTGAGATCCTTAATGATCTCATCTAAGTTGGCTCCAAATAGACGCTCTCCTAAAAAGGGGAAATTAGCCAATGCTTTTTTGGAACCTTGGTCGGCTAACCAACCTTTTAGCCACAGTGTACGCTTGAGAACCACCGCTGAGACAGATGCTCGCGCCAATAATGAAGTGGCGTCTAACGCCGCATCACACACAAACTGTAACCCCTGTATCATCTGTTCCAACAAATCCGATACCGCCTGAGGGACCTCTTCTAGGTCCCGGCGTAACCACTTGGTCCATACAGTTACAGCCTGCGAAACCAGACCAATAGCAATTATTGGTCTGAAAGCTGATCCAATCAAGGTAAACATGGTGCGAGACATAGCTTCTATCTTGCGATCCACTGGATCTTTAAAAGACGGAGCGTCTTTTAGAGGAATAACCGTGGCTTGATTCAATCTAGCAATTGGTGAATCCACCACAGGTGGTTCTGTCCATTTCTTAATGAGGGTTTCCTCAAACGGATAACGCCTGTTAATGCGTTTAGAAATAGTAGAAGTGCGTTTTGGCAGACTCCATTCTTCTTTGATTGGATTGCCAAAACATTTGGGCAATGGAAAAACCTTCGCCACTAGATGCGTTTTTAGTCCCAAAAGGGATTTCAGTTTCAGCTATTTCTGACGGAATACCCTGTAATCTTAAGGTCTCTAGAACAGATACCATGAGTGCGTTTACCAACGCTTCCTCTCTGGCTATGGCTGATGCCGAAACATCCTCCTCACTGTCTGAAAAGACAGTACACAAGACACCAATACCAGATGAAGTACCTGCAACTGCAGAAATAGGCTCAGAGTCTGAATCCGAGGTTTCAGATAATAAGGGGTTAGGCGGGGGTCGCTTACTTGCGCCCTGTCCCTGACAAGCCACTTCCACCCGGGACACAAGCTTCCATAATAGCAGACAATGATTTAATAGTCAGTGGGGTGCTGGAGGATCCCGCAGACCCCTCGAGGGGATCCGGAGGAGATACATGAGTGGCAGGGTCCATGTTAATTCAGGACACCTTTGCCAGAAAACACAAAAAAATTTTTTTTTTTTTTTTTTTTAAATAAAAAATACCTCTTTTTTTTTTTTTTTTTTTAAATTTTTTTTTTTTTTTTTTTTTTTTTTATGTGTCTCCCCCTAGCGCAATAGCGCCCCTCAGAGTACCTGCTTCTCGATCCCACAGAGAGAGAGAGGGACCCCCAAGGCTCACCAACCGATGCAGTGAAGTTTCCAACCAACTGCAGTCAGCGTCTGTCTTTACAGACTGGAAGGAGCTGTTGCTTTTTCCCCGGGTAGAAGGACGTGGCTCCGCCCCCTGTGTACGCCTTCCGGCGTTCCCAGCTCTCCACGAGGTAGCTGGGCTCATGAAACATGGCCGCCCCCATATAGGAGACATTAGACTCCAAAAACATGGCGGCCGGCGTGACCTGAGGACATGCATGCACCTGGTCTACGGCAAAATGGCGGCGGACCGCCGAAATCGTTTTTCCCAGCACATCCACCTGCATCTCTGCTGAGTGGCGATTGATAGATCTACAGGAGATACACTACAAATAAGGTAGGATTATACCTCCTATGTCTGCTGTAATGCTACAGTCTGCTGGGTAGAGTGTTAGCTCTCAAACCAAGTCCACTTCCCACAAACACATACTGTATTTACAAGGGGGACTTTTAGTGTCAGATATATACTGACCATGTATGGAGGGGCCCATAATTCATACTGCCTCATAACGAGGAAAGAAAAAAGGGAACGTTTACTCACCATACCGAACCGACAGGCACCCTCTCTTCACAATACCCTCTCCACCGGGGTGGGGGTTTGTGGACCACTCCGGACGCCTCGACTCTCTGGTTCCTGGCGTCCAAGCGAGACTTTTACCTCGCAAGGTCAGTCCCTCCACTGGGACTCCGTCGCGGCCGACCCAGCGCGGAGCTCTGGTCTGCACGCGCTCGTAGGCAGAAACCGGGGTGACCACTGGATCTCAACATCCAGCCCGTCGCCCGGCCCCGCATACTTACTTGAATGTGTCGCGGCCGACCAAGCGCAATGCAATGGTCTGCGCGCGCTCGTAGGCCGGCTGGGGTGACCACTAGTGTCGCCCAGTCCGCCGTTTTTTGCTTGAAGATCACACAGGAAAAACACTGGAGAAAAAACTACCTAAAAAATATTTCTTCTAAAGAAAAAATCTTGCCAGGACCAAAAAGATCCCAGCAAGGAGCTTAGGTCCTTACTCCTGACTAGACAGAAAAAAACTGATTCCCTGTAGCAGAGAGAGGGAGGATATACCCTCAGGGACTGCCCCTAGGGTGGAGCCAGAACGTTTTGTCTTTCTGCCTAGTCCTACTCCTGCGGAGACAACATAACCCAGCTCTTGAGAATCAAGAAGACTACGTCTGTCAATGAGCGATAGAGAAATACAGATTTTAACTTATAAGCAACAAGTCAGAAAAAGGTCTGGTCTTTAAGAGTTTAAACTGCCCTCACTTCAGACGGAAGGTTTTTTTTTTTTATCTAAAAAGAACGAGTCGATACGTTGTGAAGCACTCTGTTTATAGTTATCTAGTAGCCTTAACAATGTTGATAAACATTTGACAGCTGTGAGAACAGCCCTGTAAGATTCTAGGACACGCCAATTTAAAATTGTGTGTGGGGGGTGGGGGGTGAATCGAGATCTCAATTTTTCTAACGATAAATCGTGCAGCTCTACCTGCCAGTTGATCTTCCGAGAAAAAAAAAAAAAAATGTAAAAAAGGGAGAAAAAAATTGCTAGGACCAAAGATCCCAGCTGGGAGCCTAGGTCCTTACTCCTGATGAGACAGATTAAAACGTATTACCTAGAGCAGGGGGGGTTATATACCAAGCTGAGGACGGCCCATGGGCGTAGCCAGGTGTTTTGCCTAGTTCTACTCCTGGAGGAGGCATAATAACCCAGTATTTATAATTTATGGAGGGCTGTGTCCGTCAAATTAAAGAGAAATATTAATATTTTGATAGGCCTGAATGTATACCAGTGTTTTCAGTAAAATATAAGCAAAGTATGTTTGATACAGCAGGAGATGTTACACGCTGTTTGCACCTTCCGGGTAATGAACAATCCTGCTTCCACAGTGGATCCAGGATTTCACACCATTTGATTTTTTAACATGAACCAAAAAAACACAACATGCAAAATCTGAATGGCTGCCAGTGTCCGCATCTGTACAGTGTTACAGATTTAATAAGGTTGAAAAAAGGCAGATGCTGATCAAATACAACCTTTCAAAACTGCTGCAGCTTTATTCCAGAGGAAGCCAAAACAAAATCACTCTGGACAAGTTTCCAATATTGCCACCCAGGCAATAAACAAAATTCTTCCTAAGGGTCCTTTCACACGGCTGCTCCGTGTGAAAGGTCCGCTGCAGGACTTTTTTTTTTTTTTCCACGGAGCGGATGACATTTCTGTCATCCGCTCCGTGTGCCCGCATATCATCCCATCCGTTTGCGGATGATATGCGGACATAATGTAAGTATATGGCACTGCGGATGTCAGCTGATGACACCGCTGACATCCGATTTTCCTTCCTTTCCGTTTTTTACACGGAAGAAAAAATGGGGTTCTGTTCCATTTGTAAAAACGGAACAGAACTGAAAGGAGGAAAATCGGGTGTCAGCGGATGGTATTCCGCTGACACCCGCAGTGCCATTCACTTACATTATGCCCGCAAATCATCCGCAAACGGATGGGATGATTTGCGGACACACGGAGCGGCCGTGTGAAAGGAGCCATAGCCTCCCAGGGAGAGCCGCATCAATTCCCTGGATCAAAATATTGCCTTATTAGACTTTAGTTATTAGAAATTTTGATATTTGTTTCAAAGATATAGTCCTTTTCATAAATTCTGTTAATCGTACCCATTAACTGTAGCCCCACTGTAAACACAATTGGTTTATACCTACCTTTTATCTTCTATCCTATTCCTTACCCATGCATAAACATTCTCCACTAATCCTTGCATAAACAACTTCTGTAAAGTGTTTGGGAAGCCAAAAACTTGTTCCAGTTTTGGATAGAGTGGGGAAGGATTAGAACGGGTGCTGGGTTCATCTTGCTATCTGAGGCTCTGTAAGAGAGATATTCCCTCACTTCCTGCCCTGAAGACAACTGTTTAAAAAAAAAACAAGAAAAGGAAAAAATCTACAACAGCAACACATTCAGTAATACAAATGTGTCGATTCACATTAGTGCGATCACAGAGATCGCATGTAATTCGGAGCGCACTGCTCCTAAATTACATGCGATCTCATGTGCGATGCAAATATCAGCCATACACTTTGTATGGCTGAATTCGCACCGCATCCGCACTAAACAGGCACCTGACCCTTTTTTTTTATCCGCAGCAGAATCGGATCGCATAGTGGTTCAAACTAGTGCGATCTGATCCTGTGCGAACTTGCAGATCGCACTGCGATATGCGATCGCAACTGGGGGTGTCAACCTCTAATTGACACCCCCTGCGTTTCGCATATGGCAGTGTGAACTGCCAGGGGTGCAGATGCGATACAGGATCACGCTGCATATTCACAGCATTCCCGCATCGCACAAACGTGAACCGGGACTTACACTACTAAAGAATAGCATATTTATCTGTGTTGCTTTTGGAAAGTTTCCCTCATTTCCTGTATGCTAAACCATTGTCATTAGACCATTAGTGAGGATAAATTTCAGACCCTGATAGTGGTAAATGTTTGACAGGTGTGTTCTAACTAGTTCACACTCTACCCAAAGTTAAAGTGGAAGTAAACCCATCAAATTTAAAAGTTTCAAAAAGCAGTTACATTCCTGGCATGCTGGAAATGCAAACTCACATTGGCTGTGCTCTCAACCAAACTGTCAAGCCATCCAATGGCTGATGTCATAACTGATCACATGCAGAATCATTGAAGAGGGCAAGATGCAAGATTTTTGGCTGAAAACAATAGGAGGGTTTACTTCCACTTCAAAGAAAAATGTTTGGGCTTCACCTACACTTTAAGGAGACCGTATTAAATGCTGTAGAAAGATCAACATTTTCAATGGTATGGTCAACCACACAAGAAAAAATAGAAATACAATTTTAGGTGCCCTCCTGGGCTTAGTGTGAAACTGCACACTTTGCTTCTTGCCATAAGGAATTTGCAGACATGTGGAATGAGGTGTTGATGCGGAAATTCCATAAACAATGGCAGCATAAAAAAAAAAAAAGACAATGCTCAAGTCATGGGGAAAAAAAAAAGTAGATACAGGACATTGCATAAATACTTTTGGCTTTGTAAGTGGCTGTTGTGTGGAACTGGGAATGCTAGGGGGTGTTAGCAAGTAAAGAGGCTAGAGACAGCCAGGAACTTGAATTTGTAGAATGAAAAAAAGTCATAAATGGCAACTTCAATTTTCAAATTATTGAAAAAGGCTTCTTTTAACTCCAACCCTGGACACTGTCCACATAGAGACATGGTGGTCAACTATGTTAAAGCAGAACTCTTCCCATCTACTTCAGGATGCCAGGTTTGGGGCCCCTTGATTGGTTGGCTGGGGAATTACATAATTTTGTGCATAAGCACAGGAGTCTGTCATCCAGGCAAAGTCGGAATGGGCTGGGAATGAACTATTTATTTGTAGCCTAGTGTGCAAAAAAAAAAAAAAAAAAAAGGAGAGGGTGCCACAACCTAAGTGTAGGCTTGACAAAGGGGGCTTTACTGCCCTGATGCCACACCCCTTTCTCCCAGTGACATTTTGCAATGTTGTAGAACTAGCTGCTTCCCTACATATCTCTGCTCTTCATTGTTGGGAGGAATCTTAGCCAGTATCTTAACCAAAGCTCAACCAAAACTGAAAAAAAAAAACAATACAACCTCTCAGAGGACCAGGTCCTCTAAACGACAGCCTGCAAAACCTTGCGGCCAAAGAAAACATCCGCAGATGCCAATACATCCACTTTATAGAACTTTGTGAAAGTGTGCACAGACGACCAGGTGGCCACCTTGAAAACCTGCATCACTGACATCTGATGACAAAAGGCCCAGGAGGCACTGAGCACCTGAGTAGAATGTGCCTTGACATGGAAAGAAGGAACCTGACCCTTCATGGAATAGGCCTGAACCACAGTATGTCTGATCCATCTGGAAATGGTCCCAGAGGAAGCGAGCAACCCTTTCCGAGACCCATCCGTGAGCACAAATAGGGAGTCTGATTTCCAAAACGACTCTGCAGCTGCCAGGTAGACCCTCCTAATTGCCCAGACCACATCCAAGGCATGCAAAGCAATTTCCTTCGGATAATTTGGCCTAGGACACACGGAAGGGCAACACAATGTAGTCATTCAAATGAAAATCAGAGACAACCTTTGGAAGGAACAACGGACAGGGGCAAAGAACCACCTTATCTCTGAACCACCAAGTAAGGTGAACGACAGGATAACGTCGCCAATTCCAGGCAGCGGAATCTCCCGAGGGAGGGTTACAGCAAATGGAGGTCCCAAGCCAGTAACCGAGACCGCACTGGAGGAGCCAAGTGCCGAACTCCCTGAAGTAAAGTACGCACCAGGGAGTGTATGGCCAAGGGCCGTTGAAAGAAGACCGCCAAGGCAGACACCTGGCCCTTGATAGTACTCAAGGCCAGTAGCAATGTATGTCTTCCATGTATGATGGTAGATCTTCCTAGAAGTAGATTTCCTAGCTTTTAACAGCGTTGGAATAACCGACTCAGACAAACCTCTATCCATCAGCACCTGGTGTACAACAGCCAACCTGTCAAAGACAGCGAGTGTAAAACTTTACATTTACAAGGAAGATTGGTCCTTGGGACAACAGATCCCCCCCAGAGAGGAAGTTTCCAGGGAACGTCGGTGACCAGCCGCACCAGATCGGCGTACCAAGCCCCACGAGGCCAGTCCCGGGCCACCAAGATGACCAGAATCCCTTTTGCTTCGATCCTGCGTAGAAGTCTAGGCTAGAGAGAAGGAAAGGCGTAAATCAGATGGTACTGACCCCATGGGGCCACCGGCGCATCTGTGGCGTCCGCCAGAGGATCCCATGAACGAGCCAATAACCTCTGCCCTTTTTTGTTAGGCCGGGATGCCAACAGATCCACCTTGGGAATGCCCCACCGGAGGCACAACTGATGAAACACTTCCGGATGAAGGGATCACTCCCCTTGGTCCAATGCCTGCCGACTGATTTAACCCGCCTGCCAGTTTTCCACCCCCCTGAGAATTTGTACAGGGGAGAGGGCTAGAACATCTTATAATGCCGGCTACCTCCAAAGCCACCAGGGCACTTCTTGACCCCCCCACCCCGGTGATTGACATAAGCCACGATCATGGCATTGTCCATTTGAATCCGCACTGAACATCCCAGGAGAGAATCCGTCTAATGCTCCAGGCGCAGTCTGATCGCTCGGAGTTCCAAAACATTGATCGGTAGTATGGACTCTTCCAGTGTCCAGATTCCCTGAGCATAATTTTTGACAAGCACGCCTCCCCACCCGGACAGGCTGGCATCCTTGGTGACCACTATTTAATTCAAGGGGAGGAAGGATCAGGGACTCTCATTACACGGCTCACCCGGATTTGACTGTCAAGAGACTGCCGAGTCTTGTCCCATTTGGCCACAATCTCCCTTTGCAGGGACCTCGTATGGAACAGTGCCAACAGAACTGCCTCAAAGGTAGACACCATCAGGCCCAGCATCCACATGCAAGTCTGGAGGGATGACCATCTGCTGGACAGCAGGAGACAAATTGCAGCTTGTCCAGAGGAAAGAGCACTCTGGTTAAGGCAGAGTCCGGAGTCAGACTAACTAGATAATCTAGCTTTGTGGATGGAACCAGAGCAGACTTCTGAAAATTCAGAATCCAGCCAAACTCCCCCAGAGTTTTCATAGTAATATCCAGGTTTTCCACCAGAGCAGTAGGAGACTGCTCGCAGAAGGAGGTCGTCCAAGTAACCCAGTACCGCGATCCCCCTTGAAGTAACAGGTCTTGTACCGCCCCAAACAGACTCTGTAAGCGGTCCGAGGACAGGTGCAAGTTAACAGGAAAGAACGAAGCCGCTTCCTCCATCTTTAAGGTCTCACGCACAGCTACAATCTGTGCGTCCTCCAGTGCCTTTTCGTGCGCGGTTGCAGATGTGGAGGAAACTTCACTATCAGAGGATTCCGGGCGCGTGTTCACAGACTCAGCAGGGTGACCCGCATCCGCGGCGGCCGAATCAGATTCAGGATCTGAGGAGACAGATGAGGCAGGGGAAGGCTGGGGATGCTTTTGCTAGCCCGACGCTTAAAAGCCACTTCCACCCGGGACACAAAGGACTCCAGGACCGCCGTCAGTGCATCGATGGATGGTTGGGACCCAGAGGACCCCGCAGCCTAAAAGAGGGGATCAGGTGGGGAGATGTGCCCCAAAGCCTCAATGAGTCACCAGGGGGACCCCACAAAAAGTGTTAAACACTGCAAAAGGGACAACCCGCACCGCGCTGGCAGCACCACCTAGACACCAGGAACAAAGCACCAATTGATCCTCAGAAGAGAGTGAGAGGACCCCACCAGATTCACCACCTTGCAAAAACCAGCCACCGCAGCCACCAGGAGAATCTGCACTGCACGTGCGGCGATAAGGAAGTGAAAATATTCAGGAGTCAGTACCAGGGGATGAGATGGGGCTCCCACCGCCAAAATTATCACCCACAGGGCTCCACTGTCATGGCCCCTGCTATTTACAATGGTAAACCACCGCAAAATGGCCACCAGACTACACAAGAAGGCACACCCCCAATCACAAGCATAGCGTCCTGCCCCTACCCCAGGAGGTGGCCCAGACCACCCATACAGCCCCAGTATAGGTTGATGGGGGGAGAAGGATAAGGGGAAAAGATGAAGGGGGGGTGCCTGATGGAAAGGGGGGTGCCTGATGGGAAGGAGGGGAACCCAGGGGTCCGACTGTCCCATGAAGGGGCCCACGTCCACTCCAAAACCCTCCAAAGGGAGAGGGGAGGGCAGCTACTCACCATACCAGGAACCAGGCGGGCACCGCTCCAGACAGAACCCCTTGCCATAGAAATGGGGGGGCTGTTGGCCAGGAGGAACGCTGCGACTCGGCCGGAGACCCGGTGGTATGCGACCTCACAAAGGTGTTTAACTTACAGGCCAGCCCCTGTCCGGTGGGGCTATGTCATGGCTGACTGGGGTGACCACTGGATCTATATTATGCAGCCTGTCGCCCTGTCTGGCAGTTGATTGTAGAGCTCAAAAACCAGGAGAAAAAAAAAATCTATCTAAAAAGAAAAAATTGCCAGGACCAGAGATCCCAGCAAGGAACTAGGTCCCCACTCCTAACTAGGCATAAAAAAAACTGAAGACCTATAGCAGAGAGAGGGAGTATAACCCCTCTGACTGTCCATAGGTGTAGGCAGACTTTTTTTGCCTAGTGTCCTACTCCTGAAGGGGGGGCAGTAAAACTCAATGGTTAAGATCAAGAGCTGTGTCACTCAATGAAGGAAAGAGAAAAATTTTCCTCCATTGGCTTGCGTAAACATCAAACAGAAGCTGCTGTCTGCAGGGGCACCAAGGGCTGCAGGTTGGATATAAGGGACATAGGATCTTAAAGTAACCCATGAGTCTGTATGGGTCTTTCCCTCAACATATACTGGCATAAATTTCTTATAACAAAACATGCCCCAGACTGCAAGTTCTGGATCAAGCACCGCCAGTTCTGCATACTTTGAAATGCCCCTGTGTTTGCCAGCACTATTGGGGGAAAAACAAAAAAACTAAAACAAAACTGCCATCAATTGTGCCTATGATCAAGCCTGCCCTAGCAGCAGTCATTTGGAAACATATACTGAAAAATGTGTGCAAAGTTTGCCACCAAGTGTTTTGAAACAGAATCACATTTACTGATGACAACTAAAAGCGTTTATACATCATACAAGAAAAATTTCTTTGGCGCACTAATAAATCTGTAAATAAATCCAACGGCATCTAAACAGTGATAAATCTGTCATTCTGTCAATGCAATGCTGCAAGCAAATGACAAATCGCTGTACTGCTCTCACTTAAGACATAAAAAAGTGTTTAAATAGGATTCTGCAGCTTATTTAACTTGAAATAGGTTTGAAGCAACAGGGAAATTTAACCCACTCACACCCAACAGTTCACATCAGAAATCTGGAGTACTGTTCCATTTCCATGCAGCAACAAGTATGCTAGGATGGAATGTTAATCTTACCTGGACACAATGCTGGAACCATTGTATAGATCACTGGCATAGGAGAGCGTGGCAAGAGGGCGCACAGAATTATATCTGGTGAATTTGGATAGGCACTCCTGAAACTCATCCAGCTGGCTCACCGTCCGGCTATCATCTGTGCAGGAAGAGACATTAAAAAGCAATATGAAAACAACAACCAGCATAATTATCAGATCCAAACCAAAAGTATGTATTACTTTTCATTAGAGCATATTACATGCAGAAAAGGCCATTAATTACATGGGCTAGAGTGCAATGTGTAAACTAAAGCAACAATCCTGTCTTGTTTAACACATCTATGTGCCATAAACTGGCAGCTACGAGTCTGCAAACCAATTATTTCATTTCAGTTATGTGCAAGTACCTTTATTTATTTTGTGAACACGTTGCCCCGTCCTGCACTAAAGCCGTATGGCCCCTAAATATTTCTGAATTGTGAGATGAACAAATGGCATATCTGGAAACATTTGTAAGATCTGGTGCCAACTCCACATGCTGGGGTTGTAGTAGTCATATATACAGGATGCGACCCAGTCTCCCAATATTTGGAGGACAGGTGAAAATCTGCAAATAACCCATTCCAGGTCACATGCTTTAATAAACACAAGGGATGTCATTAGGATGTTCCTTGCTGACAAAGGCAACGCGGTAGAGCATGGGGTCTCTAAACTTTTTAAATAAAAGACCAGTTTACTGTGCTTCAGACTTTAGGGGGGCCGGATTGTGGCCAGTGAGAGCAGAAACAGTCCAGGGCCCAGCTTCAGTTAGAATAATAATTGCCTCAGAGTTTATGGTTAGTAGTAGTAGTAGTAGCCCCATCATTGATATTAGTGGGGGTAATAGTACCCTATCATCAGTACAAGTGGAAAAAATAAGCCCCATTGTCGGTGTCAGTGGGAGGAATAGTGGTGTATATCACTGGCAGGAATAGTGCCCCAAGGGTCAGATAAAAGCTAGCAAAAGTGCTAAAGTTCGGAGACCACCATGGTAGAGCAACAGAGAAAAGAAGAGTGATCATTCAGACCAAACACAATGGTTTAAATGTCCATTTACAGGACACAAAGCATTAAGAAAAAAAAAAAAAAAACGAAGAAAAAGACAAAAAAGACCTTTTCTCCCACACAATATTCCAGTTATGGACAACATTTACACATCTGTATAGTTTCAGTTGTGTTCAAAGATGGCTTTTGAAAACAAACCCAATTTGTTGAAAAACGTTTAATTCAATCATATGCCCTTAACAGTAAATGTGTGTTTAATACTGACAAATACAAATCAATTTACAGATGGCAAACGCCACATAATATTAATAGGTCACCCTTTTTTCTAAAGTATTTTTAGTACAGTACATTTTAACAAGCATTTAGGAGGTATCGCCAAATCAGGAAGTGAGAGGAAATCCCTGCAAATGAAGGGAATCTCTTGGGTCCCCCAACACCACCAGAACTAGTCCCCCCATTGGAAGATTTACTCTCTATCACTATTCTAGGGAAAACCCAAAATGTGCTATTTTCTTTTACTTATCGGCAAACAGGACAAATATAATCCCCCTAATGGGGGGCAGAGACAGCAATAAAAAGTGACAGGTGTTCTAATCCTTCTACCCTCCATTCAAAACTTTAAAAAAAAAAAAAATTTATTAGCTATACTTTAAATTGGGTCTTCCAATCATCCAATGTTGACGGGTGGGGATAGCCACTTCTGGGTGATTAATATACAGGCTTGAAATAGTACCCCAATAGTAGCATAGCCCTCCTATCTCGGTGGAGGTCTCGTCAGAGGAAACGGGTCAGAGAGGGGGCGTGTCACGCCGTCACTCGCGTCATCCCATTCGTCCGTGCTGCAGCCGGAAGTGGGAGCTCTACAGGCTCAATTAGATACATGCCAGTGAACATTTGGATACATGCAAGTGTGACTGCCTACTTTTATTTAATAAACCGGGGGTAATGCACCATTGTCGATCCATGTGAATCTTTTCACACATGCGATTTGCGGAGTAAAAAGGAGATAGAACACCACCCATCCATGAACCTTATGATCGTTAATCAGCTATAGGCTATATTCTGGAGTGAGGAGAGCTCTGTTCCCAATGCCTAATTCATCTGGCATCTGATAAGCGACTTTTAGTGTGCTCACATGCCGGGTGAAGGTGCATGGGAATATAAGTTGGTTTTGTTTCATGTGGACCACTCACGCTACTATATAGATTTATCTGGTTAGAAGATTAACCTGCTGGTGGTGGGGATCGTCTCACGTGGATGTCACAGTTATTGAATTGAGTTACAGCACTGTATATCATCATAGAAGTCACAGAAGTCTAACAGATTATTTTTGCACGTTGTTATTTACATATTGATGGACTTTATTTTTGGACTTATTTCGCATATATGATTTATTCACAATTTGCACCATTGTGGCAAGTGTCTAATGTGTATTGATTTAGGACATATTTTAAGTTTAGCGCACCAAATATTTTTCACATACACCTAAGCACAATCTCTTGGTAGCGGCTTTACGAAGTTTATCAGTGCACCCTTTATTTTGCACAATAGTAGCATAGGTATTCACAGGTAAAGCTGCCTTCTCTACCATACTCAGCAAACTGATAACTATTTCCTGCAAGGGTCTCCTGGAGTAATATACAGTAGTTATAGCTCCTTTACAGTACCCATGGAATTTTGGGCACCTCCACAGCATGTGAATTTAATTGGCTGGTTCTCCATTGCATTTAGGACAGTTGGGGGTGTCTCTGTGGTGCCATGTTTTCATTGGTGTGGTATGTTCTATGTAAAAGAACAGTTGTGCAAGTCTGTGTGTAGGGGACAGAGATACCAGCTGCAGTGAGGCTAGAGCAGCATCCCTGGTCCTCTGAAATAGTGCCTTATGGCACTTTTCTACTGCAAGTACCGGCTCGGCTCCACTCGGCCCTGCTTGGCCCGGTTTGCTTTTCCACTGCTGGTACCGCATGGTACGGTTCGGTACGGTTTGCTTTTCCACTAAAGTAGTACTAAAGTTAAGTGGGTGGGATAACAACGATTCTCTGACCAATCAGTGGCTAGTAGTGAGTGCATGCAAAGGGTTGTGGGATATGGTACCGGTATGGTACCTCTTGGAACCACAATCGAGGTGGTACTGTTTTAGAGAGAAGGGAAGGGATCATGCTCTGCTTCCGTATGTCACATTTCATGTTGGTTCAGGGTCATGGTTCCCTCAATGAACTGTAGCTCCCCAGTGCCTGCAGCACTCATGCAGCCCCAGACCATGATACTCCTCACTTGGTTGGCGCCACACACGCTTGATACCATCTGAACCAAATACGTTTATCTTGGTCTCATCAGACCACAGGAAATGGTTCCAGTAATCCATATCCTTAGTCTGCTTGTCTTCAGCAAACGGTTTGCAGACTTTCTTGTGCATCATCTTTAGAAGAGGCTTCCTTCTGGGACGACAGCCTTGAAGACCAATTTAATGCAGTGCGCGGCGTATGGTCTGCGTACTGACAGGCTGACCCCATACCCCTTCAACCTCTGCAGCAATGCTGGCAGCACTCATACGTCCATTTCCCAAAGACAACCTCTGGATATGACGCCAAGCAAGTGCGCTCAACTTCTTTGGTCGACCATTGGCAAGGCCTGTTCTGAGTGTTCTGTTAAACCGCTGTATGGTCTTGGCCACCATGCTGCAGCTCAGTTTCAGAGTCTTGGCAATTTCCTTTTAGCCTAGGCCATCTTTATGTAGAGCCACAAGTTTTTCTTTTTTTTTTCAGATCCTGAAGAGTTGTTTGCCATGTGGGGCCATGTTGAACTTCCAGTGACCAGTGAGGGAGTGAGAGCGATAACAAATTTAACACACCTGCTCCTCATTCACATATTAGACCTTGTAACACTAACAAGTCACATGGCACCAGGGAGGGAAAATGGCTGATTCGGCCCAATTTGGACTTCTTTACTTAGGGTTGTACTCACTTTTGTGGCTAGTGGTTTTAACATTAATGGCTGTGTGTTGAGATATTTTGAGGGGACAGCAAATTTACACTGTTATACAAGCTGTATACTCACTACTTTACATTGTAGCAAAGTGTAATTTTCTCAGTGTTGTCGCATGAAAAGATATAATAAAATATTTACAAAAATGTGAGGGGTGTACTCACTTTTGTGAGATACTGTATATGCAAATTGGATGCAGATTTTCCCTATTAAGCCGCGGCCGCACATATGTGAACCAAGCCTAAGGCTCCATTTATACCAGATGCGGTGCTGCTCTGGGCAGTTATTCAAGCAAAGTCCTGCTGCATGACAAGGCAAAATGCCTGGTCTCCTGTGTGCTCAATTCACACCACTGTGTTGCAGTGGTGTATGGCAATCATGCACTTTTTGTTTTCAGAGCAGCACAGGACGGCCAGTTGAACTTTATCAAATGCCTGTGTGAAAAAAAATAATAAAATAAAAACAGAGTGGGATACAGAGCGGTGAGGATTCCTGCCGGACTATACGGCAAAAAAAACGCTGCATTATAAAGCACTGGCTGGTGTGCATGGACCCTTACTGGGGGAGTTTTGAAATATGTATTAACAGTTGAGGAGCTCAGATCATTTTGATTAAATGTGTTCTTCTCATGACTGATCATGGCAATTTAAACCTGCTAGATACACTTATCTCTAAAGCCCTATACACACAGGCCAAATGTTGGGCGGCATTGGCCGGGTAAATAGAAAATGGGCCAACTTTTACCCATGTGTACTTTCTTTTAATAAAATTGGGCCAAAAAGCCCTTAAAAAGAAAAACGAGTGGCCATATCCTTTAAGCTCTACCGTTTGATGTTAGGTATCACACATCTTTGACCACAAAGTATTGATTTCCTCTTTTATAATTGGATGAGCCCAGTCACTATAGTAGAGAGTGAAAGGAAATCTAGAATATTACTGTTGTTACCAAGATGAGCGTAAAGGGGAGTAAAGGATTTCCCTTTACTTTATAGTTGGGACAGGAAATGCAAGAAGCTATCATCAGAACAGGAAGGGAGTCTATTTTCCTCAATGCTACAAAGAAAAAAAAAACTACCAGATGTTCTAACCCTTCAAACCAGATAAATACCACACAAAACTAGGAGCCAACACTATGCTGCCTGCATATAACTGTATAGGAAAGCTGAAAGATAAATAAAGTGGAACTTTAGGAAGAAAATTAAGTCCTGCTAGTTCCCGTCAGGCTGGTCCCTTTTGCAGGTAGCTATGAAAAACATTAAAAATAAGTGCCTATATAGTTTGAAATTGAGTAATACACTGTCTCACCCTACTCTACACATTCACAGTTGCTTTACGATTTTAGGCATTTCTAAACACTGCTGAGCTTGTAGTGGCCGATCTGCTGACAGCCTTAAAAAAAGGAACTTTACCCATATCAACTTTCTTCTTGCTGAAGACTGCCATTTTGCTGAAGCCCAGAGCCCCCAAACAGCAGTAAATCGTAAAGTGGAACTTAGACCCCTTTCACACTTGTGCAACTCGAAAGTCACGTGTCTAACGCAACTTGAGGCAATGCCTGTGTAATCTTGAGGTCTATGGACCTCAAGTCATATCCAAGTCAGACCAAAGTAGTATGGTAGCATAATTAGTAATGTATGTTCTTTGTTAAAGGACATTTTTTTTATCAACTCGTTATGGGTAACATTCTGCTTTAACCACTTGCCGACCGCTCACATGGAGCGTACTGCGGCAAAGTGGCTCGTTCTAGTCCAGCGACGTAGACCTACGTCGCTGGACTCTTCCCCCTGTAGGCAGCGCTCGCGCGCCGCCGGAGGCGCGCTCCCGCTGTTTTCATTCACAGCGGGAGTCGGGCCAGGGGAGGAGCAGCGGCGATCGCCGCTGCTCTGCCCCGATCGTCGGGGAATCTAGTGAGTGTAAACAGAGCGGGCGGATCTCCATAGTGACAGGGACTGACAGATCGGAGTGTTCAGCATAGCTGGACATCCGATCTGTCCTTCTGTCACTCAGTCACCTCCCCCCCCACACGTCAGTAAGCACCAGGCATACATTAACCCCTCCCTCTCCAATAAAATTAACCCCTTCACTGCCAGTGTCATTTTTACAGTAACAGTGCATATATATAGCACTGATTACTGTAGTAATGTCAAACCAATCAAAATAAGCTTATTGCGATTTTTTTTACCAAACATAGGTAGCAGAAAACAAATTGGCCAAAAATTAAAAAAAAAATAGATTTTTACATTTTTTGGGGGGGGGATTTCATATAAAAAAATGTTAAAAATATTGTTATTTTTTCAAAATAAACGCTCTTTTTTTGTTATAGCGCAAAAAGGAAAAATAGCACAGGTGATCAAATACCACCAAAAGAAAGCACCGTTTGTGGGAAAAAAAAGGACGTAAATTTCGTTTGGGTTTGGCGTCGCACGACCGCGCAATTGTCAGTTAAAGTCGCACAGCGCCGAATGGCAAAAAGTGGCCTGGACGGAAGACAGCAAAATCCTCCGGTGGTCAAGTGGTTAAGCAACACTTAAAAGCAAAACATTTGTTTGGTTATTTCTTCTGTGTCAGATACCGTCCTCAGCGACTGCTGTAAAAGCCTTAGCTACAGAAAAAAGTTGAAAGAGAGGGAAGGGAAAGGAAGCGTCACTGCTCTTATGTAGTAATCAATGCAGGTCTTCATTTGAATGTAAAAAGATCCTACTGCCAAAAATAAGGAGCACCGGAAATTATATTGGACAACACCATGCACTGCTGTCAGTGCACAGTCCCGAGCTGCACAGAGGATCAGTCCATAGCTCAGCATTCAGACCACTGAGAAGGTGCCAGCTCTTCATGACTGATGCAGCCACAGAATGTCCTAGTGACAGTAATTCCACCACGCCGAAGCCATCACCAAGGGATTCAGGTCACAGCAGGGTGCTTTTCAAAGAAATCCTCCTCTTTTTCACAAAAAAGTTGCACCACTCTCCCATCCCCTTCTGCGCTCCTTGTCCTTGACAGAACTTGTCTTACTACAATCGCACAATGCATGACATTCTGTGAATGGGTAGGAGAGCACTTTCATTCAACTGCTCCACTGAACATTCTCAGAATGTGCTGCATAATGGGGTCGTGGGAAGGTGGGTGGTGCAACTTGTGTGTAGCTAAGGCTGCAGTCAACTTTACAGAGCCCAAGAAAAAACAGAGAGCGCACCTTCTGTTTTTTCTTGTTCTCAGTCTATCCAGACGTCCCCTGTCTTGAGAGGTAAGACAGCAGCTGAGGGTGGAAATTGGAAGCTTAGAGGGGGCACAGCGAAGAAAATATGTAGCAGATAACGGTATAAAATTTAAAAAATATATAACGTATATGGTTCTGTAGCCCAAAAAAATATTCATCTTTAACCTCCCTGGCGGTAGGATGTCAGGAATTACATACCAAAAGCGGTACAATTGTTTGCATGGAAATTTGGCGTTATGTATTATAGGCCTACAATTCTTAGTAAATACTGACTTAAACCTGACCAAAACAAGACTCTAGTAGACATCCCAGATGTGATAAATTTGAAACACAAACGCATGAATTATAATCGAATAAATAATATAATTTTATTATACAACACACACACACATATATATATATATAATAAAATTAGATTATAATTCACGTGTTCTATATTATATATATATATATATATATATATATACATACACATACACACACATACATACATACATAAATAATATATGTAATGTGTTTTGTGCAACATTTGAATTTCCCTCCCAGTTCCGCTCCCATGCACCATTGCTGCTGCAGGAACGGAACCAGGAACTCATCAGACCGACGGACGAGCGGCGGGGATCTCGGCTGGCAATCACAGCAGTGGGAGATCATCACTGGATCGCCAGGAGTAAGACACACCGCTGCACGCTCAGCACATCCACCCCGAGCGTGACTCGGGGATACCGATAGTAGCATAAAAAATCCACAACGAGTCACGCTCGGGGATACCGCTAAGGGGGTTAAAGGTTGCCCAACACAAATCAGATTTTTTTCAGGAACTTTGTAGTGTGACAAGGCATAAAATGGATGGATTGTATGGGCAGAACCTAAATTATTGCTGTGTGTGCCTGACGTTGCAATGGTAAGCAGAGATTATGTCACTTACCATCCACGCTGCCCTTGAGCCCGGTCACCTCTTTCCTGTCACCATAGGGTCATTATTAGCCAAGAGGGGTAAATGGAGACAAGAAATCACCAGGTTTCTCAGAGGACGACCGAGCAAGGATGGAAGGGCCGATGACAAAGCAACAAAGGGGAAACACCGCCATATCTGGATAAGGGTACTTCGTAATGTTAACAAGCTGGACATACTTGTCATACTTATGGCAGAAGCTTAAGGGGGCTCCAAACATTGTGAGGGGTTTAGCTTCCTTTTCCTTTCCGAAACATTAAAGTCATTACTAAAGAGTCACTTTGCCGATTTTTAATTGTATGACAGGGAAAACCAAGTTGATGGGTGTAAACACTGGCGCGGGCAAGAAAAGAGCTTTAAACTATGCTAGGGAGACAAGAATTTGAGATATCTAAATAGCTAAAGGAAAAATATGATTTTTTTTTTTTTGGGGCGGGCGGGGGGGTCAGGAGGGTAAACGTGCTTTGCCAGGAGTACAACATCCTCACAACTGAAATCCCTTCTGGTGGATTTGCCCTTTACCCTGAACCCCCCCCCCCCCCCGAGCCAACACACCCACACTATATAAAATGCCATCTTCTCCATCCACGTGCACAGCATTCATAGAGATCCACTTTCCCTCAATCACTCATATTCCAATCTCAAAAGGATAAATAGGTCTCTTGTAAAGAAACACATATTGCCATTACAAAAAAAAAATTGATCTCAGCTTTTGAGTTATGTATCAGCACCTGTTCGCTT
The DNA here is from genome assembly GCF_965119305.1 of Pelophylax lessonae. Taxonomy (NCBI): domain Eukaryota; kingdom Metazoa; phylum Chordata; class Amphibia; order Anura; family Ranidae; genus Pelophylax; species Pelophylax lessonae. The sequence continues at coordinate 232,799,115 of NC_138775.1, read as the reverse complement.
TGAGATCCTTAACTATGATCACACACATAAATCATTGCGACTTGTACAACAAATGTGCTTATTGTTCAAAGGTAGCTATGTGCTTAACAGGCTACATCAACACAGATGTGGAGCTGGTGCAGCTCTCAGAGAAACCATTTCTCATTTAAGCTATACAAGGAAAGAAATTGAAAACAGAAAGGTAGCCAGGAATAGATATGATAAAGTAGTCACAACTCAAACACATGGGGAAGAATACAAAACATTTTTATACCAGTGACACCTGTTATAACTGGAAAGTGCAGAGCATCTCCTCTTTAGTTCTGATGCATCTACATTCTGATTACATCAGACCTAAAAGTGCTCTAGGAGACCTAATCACTTTGCCCATTCAGGGAAAGTGAGTAGGGAAAGCCTCTTACTCGCCCACCCCTTGACCCATATTTTATCACTTTCCCCCACACTTCCCTGTTTTACCTACTTAAAGGCCAGGTTCACCTTTTGGAGCATGTAACGTGTAACATGCTTCAGCACCTCCAAGCCCCTGTTCTTCCCTTGTGACAGAGGGCAGGGGTTCCTCTCTCCATACTTGCGGTCACATTTTAAAAGCAGTGCAGCTGCATGGGGCTCTACCCACACAGATACGTCATTCTTTCACAGGAATGAATAATCTACAAAGTCCTGTCTTTCACTACAGTAGACGGCTTGTGGTTCACAATGAACTGCAAGGGCGCAGGCCAGCACCTTCGTAGAAAACACTTCCTACAACTTTCAATACATGCCTGCAGGAGCCTGACATTGCATCCGCAATCTGCTGATCACAAGAGCAGTGCCCTGCAGGCTGCTGAGAAAAAAAAAAAATGATCCGATCCTGTCTGTCAAATCCGGACGGATGGAAACCCTATTTTCCATCCGTCTGGCAGATCGGATGAAAACGGACAGGCGGTCCGTTCTCATCCGATTCCCCCATAGAGGAGAGTGGGGATCTGACACCTCCGTCTCCGCACACAGAGAGGAGACAGAGCCGTCATCCGCCTGCTCAGCGGGGATCGGTAGATCGATCCCCCGCTGAGCAGCACGGCTCCGTCGACGGAATGGAACCGTGTGAAAGGGGCCTAAAGCTCTTAGTTGGTGCTATAAAAGGAAGGTGTATGATGTGAATATAGATCTCCTTTAAAACTGTTAAAAAAAATGAAATCTTTGCATTGAATTACAAACTCTCTGTGTTTTTATTCAAGAAGATTGTAGGATTTAGGCCTCATGCACACAGACGTATGACTATGCTCAAAATATGCGGTTTACGGTTACTGGCCAAATAACTAGGTGAAAACAGAGGGGGGGGGGGGAAAGTCTAAAAAAAATAAACGAATGCAGTCACCACGTTTAATGATTGGTAAGCTAAAATGCATTACATTTTTGGTTTTGGGTTTAATACTGCTTTAAGCAATACAACAATAGAGAACAGTGAGCATGCAAAAGTGACATAAAAAAAAAACGGAATTTTTGTAAAATCTTACCTGTAAAATTCCTTTCTCTGAGTCCTCCGACAGTCGCCGCCTCTTCATATTCGTCACTAATGGGGTTATTGACCTTTGCTCCGTAGGAGTAGCTAGGCAACAGAATATATTAATATCAAAGCTTTTAGCATATCCCACCCCCAGGGGGTGGTCCCCTCAGTCCATACCTCCCTGCTTCCTGCATTTCCAACTCAGTTTCAGTAGCATAGCAGTAGAGTACATAAACAAACCCCAAAAGAGGGGCGGGGGCGGCGACTGTCGGAGGACTCAGAGAAAGGAATTTTACAGGTAAGATTTTACAAAAATTCCGTTTTCTCTTACGTCCTCCGACAGTCGCCGCCTCTTCATATTCGTCACTAATGGGGACGTCCCATAGCAGTGTAGACATGAGGGGTGGGAAAAAAGCAGCCACGCCTAAAGCAACGCAGTACCCACATCAGAGAAAGGAACCTTACCAAAGTAAGAGAACCAACTGGGCAACAGGAAAAAAACGTGCTCAACAGGAGCAACAACCCAGGAAAAAACAAGTAACCTAGGGGTAAAAACACCCCAACAACTAAGGGCCCAAACAGGGGACCCTAAGGCACTGCCGCACTAAGAACCTTGCGGCCAAAGGAAGCATCTGCCGATGCCTGAACATCCACTTTGTAAAATTTCGAGAAAGTGTGAACGGACGACCAAGTCGCCGCCTTACACACCTGGGCCACAGAAGCCTGATGACGATAGGCCCAAGACGTACTCCGAGATCTGGCAGAGTGCGCCTTCACAGGAAAAGGAGGAACCTTCCCCTTCAAAGCATAGGCTTGCACAATGGTCGGTCTGATCCATTTGGCGATGGTCGCAGCCGACGCCGCCATGCCCTTCCAAGGTCCCTCAGGAAGGACAAAGAGAATCAGACTTGCGAAAGGATTTAGTCGAAGACAGGTAAACCCTGATCGCCCTAACAACATCCAAGGAATGCAAAGCCACCTCCTTCGGATGCTTAGGCTTCGCGCAAAGCGAAGGCAGAAAAATATCCTCATTGAGGTGAAATTCCGAGATCCTCTTCGGAAGAAAAGATGGGTTAGGTCGCAAGACCACCTTATCCAAGTGAATCACCAAATACGGAGATTTGCAGGACAAGGCCGCCAACTCCGACACCCTGCGAGCCGAAGTGATCGCCACTAAGAAGAAAACCTTCTTGGACAACAGAGACAACGAGATCTCCCTGATATTTTCAAAAGGAGCATGTTGCAACACGGACAGAACAAGGTTCAAATCCCATGGAGGCAAAGGCTCCCTCCTAGGAGGGACCAAATGTTGCACCCCTTGAACAAAGGTGCTAACCAAAGAGTTAGACGCCACAGGGCGTTGAAAGAGAACGGCCAGCGCAGAAATCTGACCCTTAATCGTGGCCAACGCCAAACGCTGGTCCACGCCCGTTTGAAGGAAAGCCAACACTCTCGACACCGAGTACGAGCGAGGGGAATACCCCCTGGACTCACACCAGGCAAAGTAAGCCTTCCAAGTACGGTAGTAAATCTTCCCCGAAGAGGCCTTCCTAGCCTTGATCAAAGTGGGAATGACCTCAGGGGAGAGACCCCTATCCTTCAGGACCTGGCTTTCAACAGCCAGGCCATTAAAGCCAGCGACTGTAAAGCAGGATGGAATATCGGTCCTTGAGACAGGAGATCTTCTCGAAGTGGCAGACGCCACGGAGCGTCGACCGCCAGATTCACGAGGTCTGCGTACCAAGACCGGCGAGGCCAGTCCGGTGCCACCAGAATCACCGTGTGCGGTTCCAAGGCCAACCTGCGAAGGAGCCTGGATAGCAGCTGAATCGGTGGAAAGGCATACATCAGGCGATACTGATGCCAGGGCGCCACTAACGTGTCTAAGGCGTCTGCCCGAGGATCGCGCGTCCTTGCCACGAACCTTTCCACCTTGTTGTTTAGACGAGACGCGAACAGGTCCACATCTGGGGACCCCCACTTCGCGCATAACATCTGGAAGACATCCGGGTGAAGGGACCATTCTCCCTGATCCAGGGTCTGGCGGCTCAGATAATCCGCCTGCCAGTTCTCCACCCCCGGAATGTGAACTGCAGAGTGTCGCCGGGACGTGCGTCTCGGCCCAAGACAGAATGTCGGCTACTTCCCGAGCCGCCCTGGCACTCCTGGTGCCCCCTTGGTGGTTGATGTAGGCCACCGCTGTGGCATTGTCCGTCTGTACCCGAACTGGACGGCCCTGAAGCCTGTCCGTCCAACACAGAAGACAGATTTATCGCCCGCAATTCCAGAATGTTGATCGGAAGGGAGGATTCCTCCTCCGACCAAGTTCCCTGGGCGGACAGAACGCCCAGAACACCACCCCAGCCCGACAGGCTGGCATCCGTGGTGATCACCGTCCACGACAAAGGACGAAAGGACTTGCCCCCCGACACAGCCGGGGACTGGAGCCACCACAAAAGACCCCTTCGGGTGAGATGGCTCAATGACAGCCGCAGATCCAGAGATTGCGGTCGCCCGTCCCACTTGGCCAGGACCTCCACCTGGAGCTCCCGTGTGTGAAACTGGGCGAAGGGAATCGCCTCGAAGGCCGAAACCATCAATCCCAGACACCTCATACACGTCCGGAGGGACGAGCACTGATTGTCCCTGAGGGACCTGACCTCGCACTGAAGTGTCCGAAGCTTGTCTTCCGGCAGGAAGACCTTCGCTTGAACAGAGTCCAGAATCATCCCCAGGTAGGGAAGACGAACCGACGGACACAACGTGGACTTTGGAAAAATTATCGTCCAGCCGAATTCCTGCAGAGTCTGCATCGTGATGGACAGGTCGTCCACCAGGCCCTGACTGGTCGCGGACCGAATCAGAATATCGTCCAGATACCCCAGGACAGAAATGCCCTGGGCCCTCAATAAGGCCAGAACCGGCGCAAGCACCTTGGTGAAAACCCGCGGAGCCGAAGCGAGACCAAAGGGTAACGCCACGAATTGGTAATGATCCTCCGCAATGGCAAATCGAAGATACCTCTGGTGACCCTCGAAGATGGGAATGTGAAGGTATGCATCCTTCAAGTCGATGGAGGCCATGAATTCCCCCGGAACCAGGGCAGCCACCACCGATCGCAGGGATTCCATGCGGAACTTGCAAACCCGCACAAAGCGGTTCAGAGCTTTCAAGTCCAGAATCAGACGTACCTTGCCCTCCTTTCTGGGCACAGTGAACAGATTGGAATAGAACCCCCGAAATCTGTCCCGATGAGGCCCCGGGACCACCACTCCCTGGGCCCGCAGGTCCCGCACCGGCGGGGCAGAGTCAGCCACCAGGGTACGCCTGAGCACCTGCGTCCAATCCGCAATAGCCTGGGCTGCCATAATGGAAGCAAAAATAGGCTTCAGCATAGAGCCAGCAACCGTATAAGCATGACGGGCCAGAGATTCCAACCTCCTGTCCGTCGGGTCCCGGAACACCGGGGTATCCTCAGCAGGAATCGCAGTGGATATATTCAAAATCGCCACCGCGTGATCCACCTGAGGCGGCACACACCAACGCTCATCAGTAGCTGGTGTAAAGGGATACCGCAGCTTGAACCTACTCGGCACAGCAAAAGGCTTCTTTAAATTGCGCCATTGCTCATCAACCGCGCGCTGAAATTCCGTAGAGCAAGGAAAAACCTGCGATGTTTTGCGTTTCCTTTGCGTCCCATAAGAGGACATCAAAACAGGAGGACATGGTTCATCCTGCAAATGCAGCGTTTGTTTGATAGAAGCAACCAACTCATCCATGATTGCAAGCTCTTCAGACGAGCCAGGGGGAGAATTATCAACCCCTTCCACCTCAGCCTCCCCGTCAGACCCCACAAGGTCTAGGGATGAGTGAGACCCTGAGAAGGGCACTCCAGCCATAGCAGCCCCATCGCCCTCTGAATCAGAGGAAATAGACACCCTGGGCCGTTTTGTGGATCGATCAGCCACCAGCATCTGCACTTGAGCAGCTAAGTTTGCCACAATAGTGGCCAGATCAGCCCCCTCGGGGGAAGCAGCAGCCCCTTGGCCCCCCACCAGGGTGGGAGGAAACTTGCAATCCTGAGAATCCATGCCCCAGCAAAATAAGTAATAAAGGGTACTGCCCCTTTAAGATCGCGGCGAGCGTAGCCCACCGCACCCACTGAATACACCGACCCCCACAGCGACAAGAAACTGGGCAGGGAATAAAGGAAAAAAGGAAATATAAAAACCTGGAGAGAACACACAGGCTGCTGCACCGATCGCTGTCCCAGAGCAAAAGGAAGTGATGCAAGACTGACCGCCCCTATGAAGCCTATGCAAGGCTACACAAACATGGCCGCTTGGCTGAGGAATCCCAGGGCAAACAGAACATGGCGCCGACATGTGGCCGGATCGATCGCCGCTCAAAATGGCGGCGTTTGGCGCCAAAAACGCCGTGCAGTACCTCAACGGGACCTGCCACCATGATATTGCCCCAAAAAAATGGCGGATCGCCGCAGCGATCGCCTCACAGCATGCTGAAAATCTGACTGCTTCACAAAGACACCCATCAGAGCGGGAGAGCCCCCCCCCCTTCACAGCCCACACACACAGGCAGCAAGTTCACACAGGAACTGACAGGGAGCACAGCAGCCACACAGACATGCAGGGTCACACAGTCCCAGACTGACACCCAAATAGACAGGTCCCCACATAGAGTTACACTTACCAGTCCGGATGGCGTGGGGAGCCTGCTCCAGCGACCAAACCGCTGCACTGAGGACAGGGAGTGTCGCAAGCATGACGCAACGGAACCGCGGTGCGAAACCGCAATGGCGTCCAGTGAGGTAGCCGCCTCACCGATAGCATCCCTGCAGCGAACAGGGATGGGTCGTTCAATGTGCCAGGGCAAAACCTAAGCTGAACGCTCGATGGCAGGCTGGGAAGCCCCTGGCCCTGAGCCCCGGGAACCAGGGTGGCCAGACTGAGACCCAGCACCGCACGATCATCTTCATCAGAAGAACTAACGCTGAAAATAAAACAGCTAAGTAAAAGAAAGAGAAAAAACTTCAAATAAAATCAAAAAGAGAAAAGAAGCTGAGACTGAGAGCCCCAGCACAGGAACAGCCTGCATACTCCTGAGCTAGGCATAAGAAACTGAGTTGGAAATGCAGGAAGCAGGGAGGTATGGACTGAGGGGACCACCCCCTGGGGGTGGGATATGCTAAAAGCTTTGATATTAATATATTCTGTTGCCTAGCTACTCCTACGGAGCAAAGGTCAATAACCCCATTAGTGACGAATATGAAGAGGCGGCGACTGTCGGAGGACGTAAGAGAAAACACCATTTAAAATGTGTCCCACCTCTGAAATACAACCGGCAGGTCCGGTGTGATCATCTGCAGAATTTTACGGCAACACACTCTGTTGCTGTGTGGAAACACGATTGACACTTCAAATAAAGTTGCTTTTTTTTTTTTTTTTTAAAGTAGCCAGTGCAGTGTGCTGCACAGCGCACCGCAGTCTAATGCCCCTGAACTGTCAACAGTTGTGTGAAAGAGCCCTTAAAATAACCACTGCAATGAAAATGTAAAATGTGTTCACTGAAAACATTCCCTTTAAAGTTCTCTGTACAGAGGAGCTGGCTTGAGCAGCGTGGGTCTCCACTAAATACAGACATGGGACAATACACTGTGCTGCTGCATCATTAAAGAGGGCAGTGGGAAAGCATAAAACAGAATACTGACAATGCGAACAATGTGTAGAAAGTTTAACAGTAATTGTGAGGAAAACAGTATTCCTCAAGCTAGGAGAATTACATTGATCTGGATTCAGCACACCAGGACAAAAGATATGAAAGGCGTCAATTGCATAGTAATGTAAAAAGCTATTTTAGTGTGCCCTTTATTTCTTGCAGATGTTTAGTTATCCACCATTTTTAAGACTCAATTTTAACATTACAGTAGTGGCAAAATCAGTGAGAGGCAAAGTTCGAGTTTTAGCACAATGTTTAACGACCCCTGTGTTAAAGTGGTTGTAAACCTCAGACATAAAATATGAACAAAGCAAATCCCTCTATAATGTGTACTTGTCTCAGATAAGAGCACTAAGTGTAATTTCTCTCTGCTGCTTTGTTCCTCTGCTGTCTGCACCAGTCACTTCTGAGAAGTTTTCCTGACCCCAAGAGAAACATGGTGACGGGGAGGGATCTCCAGCAGATGGACAGCCTCGGCTCAGTTTCTGTGTGCTGTATCTCTTCCCTCCAATCAGTTCCCTTCACCAAGTGTAAGTTCAGCTCCCTGTCCCCTGCTTTCTGGAAGCTCAGACAAGCTGTATAAATTCAGCACTTTGAATGGAAGAAGAGAAGACTGCAGACAGACAGACACAACTTACAGCACATGTATGCGTAAAGTTTCAAGGAGTAGGAATACTTTTTCAAGGCACTGTATGTAGGAGGATTTGTTTCATCTGTGTATCATCTGAGGCCAGTCACTTCACTAGCTATATGAAAAGGTTAACAACCAATTTAAATAATTTATTAAAGCGTGTTCTGAACTGTAATGTAACTATACTGTTTTATTTTGTAAAGTGCTACAAAAATTGTTGCTGGTATATACAGTCAAGTGAGAAAGTAATACACCCCATAGAAATGTTTGCCTTTTCCAACATATTTGAACAGGCAAACTTTAAATCTTTATTGAAAAGATTAGGATGATACAGTGCATTTGGAGAGTATTCACAGCGCTTCACTTTTTCCATATTTTGTTATGCTACAGCCTTATTTCAAAATGGATTCAATTCATTTTTTTCCTCAAAATTCTACAAACGATACCCAATAATGACAATGTGAAAGAAGTTTGTTTGCAATCTTTGCGAATTTATTAAAAATGAACGAAAAATCACATGTGCATAAGTATTCACAGCCTTTTGAAGCACCTTTGGCACCAATTAAAGCCTGTATGATGCTACAAAGCTTTGCACACCAATTTTTGGGCAGTTTCTCCCATTCTTCTTTGCAGGACCTCTCAAGCTTCATCAGGTTGGATGGGGAGTGTCGGTGCACAGCCATTTTCAGATCTCTCCAGAGATGTTCAATCAGATCCAAATCTGGGCTCTAGCTGGGCCACTCAAGGACATTCAGAGTTGTCCCGTAGCCACTCCTTTGTTATCTTGGCTGTGTGCCAAGCAACCTTGTCCTGTTGGAAGATGAACCTTCACCTCGGTCTGAGGTCCTGAGTGCTCTGGAGCAGGTTTTCATCAAGGATGTGTCTCTACATTGCTGCATTCATCTTTCCCTGACTAGTGTCCCAGTACCTGCTGCTGAAAACCATTCCCACAGCATGATGCTGCCACCACCATGCTTAACTGTAGGGATGGTATTTGCCAGGTGATGAGCGGGGTCTGGTTTCCTCCAGACATGGCGCTTACCATTCTGGCCAAAGAGTTCAATTTTTGATTCATCAGACCAGAGAACTTTGTTTCTCATAGTCAAAGAGTCCTTCAGGTGCCTTTTGGCAAACTCTTGGCAGGCTGTCATGTGCCTTTTACTAAAAAGTGTCTTCCGTCTGGCCACCCTACCATACAGGCCTGATTGGTGGAGTGCTACAGAGATGGTGGTTCTTCTTCTGGAAGGTTCGCCTTTCTCCACAGAGAAAAGCTGGAGCTCTGTTAAGAGTGACCATCGTGTTCTTTGTCACCTCCTTGACTAAGGCCCTTCTCCCCGCTCGCTCAGTTTGCCCAGGTGACCTGCTCTAGGAAGAGTCCTGGTGGTCCTATTTCCAAACTTCCTCCATTTACAGATGATGGACGCCACTGCACTCAATGGGACCTTCAATGCTGCAGAAAGTTTTCTGTACCCTTCCCCAAATCTGTGCCTCCATACCATTCTGTCTCGGAGGTCTACAGACAATTCCTTGGACTTCGTGGCTTGGTTTTTACTCTTGACATGCACTGCTAACAGTGGGACCTTATATAGACAGGTGAATGCCTTTCCAAATCATGTCCAATCAACTGAATTTACCACAGGCGGACTCCAATTAAGTTGTGGAAACATCCCAAGGATGATCAGTGGAAACAGAATGCACCTAGGCTCAATGTTGAGGGTCATAGGAAAGGCTGTGAATACTTACGTAGTTTTTAGTTTGTTTTTTTAATAAATGTGCAAAGATTTAAAAAAATGTCTTTCACGTTGTCATTATGGGGTATTGTTTGTAGAATTTTGAGGAAAATAATTAATTTAATCAATTTTGGAATAAGGCTGCAACATAATAAAAATGTGGAAAAAAGTGCTGTGAATACTTTCCTGAAGCACTGTACACTTGAACAAATGATACATTAATGAGACCTTGGGGTTGATTTACTAAAACTGTAGTGTGCAAAATCTGGTGCAGCTCTGCAGAGAAACCATTCAGCTTCCAGTTTTTTTTTTTTTTTAACAAGCTTAATTGAAGCTGAAGTTAGAAGGGGATTGGCTACCATGTACAGCTGCACCAGATTTTGCACTCTCCAGTTTTAGTAAATCAACCCCCATAGTGTAATAGTCCTATAATTCATAAACTAAAATGAATGCGTTACATGAAAACGCAAGTACACCCTTAAATGTCTTATTTAAAATTTCGCTATCTAAGGTCTGGTGTTTGCCAAAAATGTGTTGAGGAATCACGCCAAGATTAAGAGCACTAAAGCCCTCAAAAAGAAGGTTGTGGATGACTAAGTCTGGCAAGATATTTAAATAGATTGTCAAATGATATGAAATCAATCACCCCAGTAAAAATTGGATTTTTGTCTTCTAGTAAAATCCTTTTCTCCAAAGTTCATTGACCTATGCAGTCTCTGATCCTTATCAGTAGGGTTATGCTGCCCCCTACAGGAGTAGGACACTAGGCAGAAAAAAGTTCTGGCTACGCCTATGGGCAGTCCCAGGGGGTATACCCTCTCTCTTCCTGCTATAGGAGGTCAGTTTTGTATCAAAGCAGCGTCAGAGAAAAAAATACCAACCCAACTCAAAAATAGAGGGACGGGTACTGTGTCCGTCAATGAACTTCAGAGAAAAGGATTTTATGGTAAGACAAAAATCCAATTTTCTCTATCGTTCATTGACGGACGCAGTCTCTGATCCATATCAGTAGGGACGTCCCAAAGCAGTGTCATTAAATGATGGGTGGGAACAGCAAAATAAGTCCAAAAGGCCAAACTAGCCAAACAGGCAACATAGGACTCATAAGAACAACAAGATGATGCCCTCCTGAAAAAAAAAACATTAAACACCCTCAAGGAAGGCTAAGAAAGCTCCTTAAACAGCAGCCTGCAAAACTTTGCGGCCAAAAGAGGCATTGCGTCTGCGGTGGCTAATTCAGACTCAGAATCTGAAAGATCAGATGAGGCAGGGGTAGGCGGAGGGCGTTTCTTAGCACCGCACTCATTAAAGGTCACCTCCACCCGGGAAACAAATGATTCTAGGACCGCTAAAATTGCATCGATGGACAGCCGGGGTCCGGAAGGCCCTGCAGCCTCCCTGAGGGGCTCAGATGGGGAGACATGATCTGTAGGGTCCATGTTGCACCAGGGGAACCAGTCAGTAAAAGTTGAAAAAATTACAAAAGGTCCCACCTCGCTACATCGCCTCCCAAAGGTCAGGCAAAGTGCACTGGAGACCCCCAGCAGAGAGGGAGAGAGAGAGAGAGAGAGAGAGAGAGAGAGAGAGAGAGAGAGAGACCCCCAGACTCACCACCCTGTACCAAAGATGCACCAGGAAGCCCAGAACGTCTGCACAGCACGTGTCAGCAGCAATCTTAAATCCAAAGGGGAGGATCTGAAGAACAGCCCAGGGTACAAAGAGGGGCTCCACTCACAAATGGCCATGCCGGGTTTACCAAGATGGCCGCTGATCTCCTCAGCACATGAGGCTACAAGAATATGGCAGCCTGCAGAGCAACGGAGGATCCTCGTGGGATCTCGCAGAAGGGTAAACAGAGGAGTGAGTACAAGACTTTCGGGTAAAGAAAGGGACAACTTAACCGCTTGCCACCAGGACAACATTCAGGTACCTCCTGGGGTTGCAGTGGTTATAACAGAGATGATGCCTGCACCAAGATTTTCAGCCGGCGATTCCCTTTCCAGCATAAGTGAACACTTCTGCAGGTGGTCCCACCCCCTTGTTGCCACCTTTCCCGAGCTCTGTTGTACAATCGTGGAGCCTAGGAGTGATATGACCGGCGGCGACGGCTGCACAGAACAGAGGGAGGAACTAAAGTTGTTCCTCTCTCTCTCTGTGACCCCAGGAAGCGAGGAGTATGCCGTCACTTCCAGTTCCGCCTCTGTTTACCTGGTCAGGAAAGCAGCCGATCAGGCCAGAAGAGAGATTTGGGGTCTAATAGACCACAGCTCTCTCCATAAAGAGGACCTGTCACGTCCCATGCTGTTACAATGTTAAACCCTTGTGATAGGTAAAAAAATAAATAAAAGTTTTGTATAAAATAAATAATAAAAAAAAATTACCGCACGCATATGTAAATGGTGATTTTTTGCATGTGTATTAAGCAGTTGAACACAGCTTCGGTCTTCTCTGCTCCTTCGCAGGTAAATGCTGCTTGAAATTTATGTTTAAACCACATCCACGCTATGTACTGACCCTATGCAAACACTTGGGTAAAATTATCTAAGACCCCTTTGTTTATTTTGATTGTTTTATGCTCTCCTTTTCTGCCCAAAAATCTATTATCTTTTATGACTTTTGATCTGTGTCTGGTTTTTGACAATTTCCCCTTCTATTAAAGGGTCCCTGATCAGTTCCTACTTGATGAATACCTCCCCTAGACCCCGACTGTTACAACCTTGGCAGACCAATGATACCAGAAATCTCAAGAGATATAGCCGTGCACTTGAGCGACTGGGGCGTAAAACCAAATCGCTACAAGATTTCACCCTATATAAATCTCCTCTCCTTCAATACAATTCCTGCCTCCATGCTTCCAAACAACCCTACTTTGTCACTCTCAATAATATTCTATCATCCTGTGCTCGTTGGCTCTCCTCTACCACCACACCTTCACCCAGTAATTCACTCACTGCTCAAAAGATTGCCAATCACTTCAAAAACAGAATTCATGCTATTATTGGAGACAACTCCACTGGGCAGATACAGTACATTCAGAAAGTATTCACAGAAACAAAGATTTCATTCTTTGGCTTGAATTTATCATGTCCGGAGGAAACCAGGCACCACTTATCACTTGGCCAATACAATCCCTATAGAGAAGCATGGTGGTAGCAGCATCATGCTGTGGGGATGGTTTTCGGCAGCAGGAACTGGTAGACTAGCCAGGATAGAGAGAAAGAGGAGTGCCCAAATGTACAGAGACGTCCTTGAGGAAAACCTGCTCCAGAGCACTCTGGACCTCAGACTGGGGTAAAGATTCATCTTCCAACAGGACAACAACCCTAAGCACACAGCCAAGATAGCAAAGGAGTGGCTACGGGACAACTCTGTGAATGTCCTCGAGTAGCCCAGCCAGAGCCCAGACTTGAACCCGAGTGAACATCTCTGGAGAGATGTGCAAATAACTGTGCACCGACGCTCCCCATCCAACCTGATGGAGCTTTAGAGGTCATGTAAAGAAAAATGGGAGAAACTGCCCAGAATTAGCTGTGCCAAGCTTGTAGTATCATACTCAAAAGACTTGAGGCTGTAATTGGTGCCAAAGGTGCTTCAACAAAGCATTGAGCAAAGGCTGTGAATACTTCTGTACATGGGATTTCTCTCTTTTTAATTTTAATTTTAAAAATGTGCAAAGATTTCAAACAAATTTCTTTCAAATGGTCATTATGGGGTATTGTTTGTACAATTTTGAGGGGGGGGGGGGGAGTTTAATCCATTTTGGAATAAAGCTGTAACATAACAAAATGTGGAAAAAATTAGGCGCTGTGAATACTTTCCAGATGCAATTAATCTGTGCAATTTAACATTCCATACTTTCCTTTTTTGACCTTACTACAAAGAGGTCGCCAAACTTTTCTTAGAAGCCCACCTTACCATCTGTCCTCTGGACGATGTTCCCTTGCAACTAATACCCTCACTGTCTTGCTCTTTCCTGTGGTCTTTCACTCACATATTTAATCTTTCCCTCTCTACTGGCACCTTCCCCTCCAGTTTAAAACATGCACAGCTCATCCCCATAATTGAAAAGCCTTTGCTACACCCCATCAGCCTGAACAAGGTAATATCTATCTCTTCCTAATCTACAACTGTCTGAGCTCCTATCTAACTGTCGACAACTTGCTTGAGCCCTTGTAGTCTGTACAGTCTGACTTTCGCTCAACACGCTACAGAAATTGCCCTATGTAAACTCACCATTTACTAACTGCTAAAACCAATAGCCAATACTCCATACTTATACTACTAGACCTTATGAGGCCTTTGTTACCGTTTACCATCCCTTCCTCCTCAAAAAAAAACTCCACTCCCTTAGGCTCCAAGGCTTTGCTCTTTCCTAGTTCTCCTCCTACCTATCACAGCATTACTTCAGTGTTGCCTATAACTCTGTCTCCTCATCTCCACATCTTTCTGTAGGGGTCCACCATAATTCTGTCCTCAAAAACCTTCTCTTCTCCATATACACCCCCCTCTCTTGGTCACTTGATCAACTCCCAAGGCTTCCAATACCATCTCTACACCGATGACACACAAATGTATCTCTCTACTCCCCACCTCACCTCTCGCATGAGTAGTTTATTAACAGATAGATCTGTATGGATGTCGTACCACTTCCTCAAACTCTCTAAAACTGGGCTCATATTATTCCCCACTTGTGCCCCTTCCCCTGACTTCTTTATCAAGGTAAACAGTACAACGATCAGTCCCTAACCTTATTTCAGGGTGCTAGGTGTAATTCTGGACTCTCACCTATCCTTACAGCCCCAATTTTAATCACTGTCAAAATCTTGAAGACTACACATTCATTGACATCTTCAAAATATGCCATTTTTTAACCAATCCAACCACTAAGCATCCCATTCATAATTACCTTGTTAACTCTGACCTTGACTATTGCAACTTCAACCTCATAGGCCTACCTCTACGCAGATGATCCCCCTTCAGTCTATCACGAATACTCAGACTCGTCTACTTTACCATCGCTCAATGTCACCACCCCTCTCTGCCAATCTCTCCACTGGCTCCCGAAATACAATTCAAAATACTATCATACAAAGCCATTTACAACTCTGCCCGAGCTACATCACCAAGCTGATCTCAATATATTACCCAAAACATCCTCTCCACTCCTCCCAATACTTCCTACTCTTTAGCTCTCTTGTCTCCTCTTCCCATGCTCATCTCCAGAGCTTCTCTCATCCTCAGGGATTCTCTACCCCAATCTGTCCGGTTATCTCCTACTCTGCCCACTTTAGGCAATCCCTGAAAACAAATCTCTTCAGGAAAGCCTTCCCTGCTTTCAGCTAACAATCATATTTCTTCCCTCAACTCATTCCACAAAATATTTACCTTTTGTTCCACTTGCCCCTTCCTATTAGATTGCTATATAAATCCTGTATAATAATAATAATGTATAATAATCATTTTTAAAATTATGAACACACATTAGAAAGATTTACTTTAAAGATGTACAAGTAATTGATTAGCTTAAAGGAGATGTACAGCCAAAGCTCGTTTGGCTGTACATCTCCTATGGATCAGAGTGCAGTTTGTTCTGCACTCCTGTGACCCATTTTCAGCAGAGAGCAGACTGAAGTCCACTCCTTGCAGACGTCACGGATAGACAGCCAGCTCAGTCTCTCAGCTCCCCGCTCCTCCACAGCCTAGTGCTCCAGTAAACGAGGAGAGAGCAGAGCAGAGAGCTGACTGACAGTCAGCAGCTCTCTGCTCGGAGAGCTGTCAGAACCAAGTGATCGGCGGTGTTAGATCGCTCGGTTCTCAGTGCAGAAGTGCCGGGGGAACAGATTCAGCATCGGAGTGATGCTGCATTCACCTAGGTAAATATAAGCCAAACCCCATACTTATTTTTAAAATAAACTTTGTTTTATTGCCGAGTCTCCACTATATTAAGGAAAGCTTTAACAACTGCAGCTCACAAAACTGAAACATTTGTGCTAAAATATGGATTACAGAAACAGTAAAAATGATAGAGTTCACAATGCTGATATAGGCATAAAAGGCCATCTCTCAAAAGGAACAGAAAGACAAATGCTGTTAAAAACGAACTCCAAAGAATTTGGATGAAAGACCACAGCATATAAACTGTAAAAGTACTTAAGTGACAATAAAATGGTGATCCCTGTGCTCAAACAAATATAAACGTGAATCGCAATAACTAAAATTGCTACCACTTAAATTTAAAACTCAATAGAAGAAAATAGTGAAATCCAATCATGTGAATGCGACAAACCCACATATATCACCAGTAGCGCAAACAAACTAGTTGAATCATTAAAAAAAATCCACATGCAGATACTTTGACTGTGATAACAGAAAATAAATATAGCACGAACAAATCCACAATGTGAACCAAGTGATACTTGTCCTATAAATCTAGTGTTAGATAAGTGTAAAGTCCATAAAGCTCCAGAAGTCCAAAAAATAGTGAATCCAGTGACACCTCGATAATCACTGCAAACTCCACCACCGTTGTGTGCCCCCACTCCCATCAGATGGTAACTCACCTGAAAATAATGCCTCCCATTCTCATGGTTAGGCAAATAGGCTTGAGTTGAATATGTTAATATCAGATCCTTTAATCAGCCTGTCTGCTCCTCCACCCCTCTTGTAATACTTAACATCCCGAGGAGATACATGTAAAAGAAAGGCTTCACTAGTGTAATACAGTTACACACTCTAGTGCAGGGGTCTTCAAACTATGGCCCTCCAGTTGTTCCAGAACTAAAATTCCCATCATGCCTAGTCATGTCTGAGAATGTCAGAGTTTTACAATGCCTCATGGGATGTGTAGTTTCGCAACAGCTGGAGGGCCGTAGTTTGAGGATTCCTGCTCTAGTGTTTATTTAAGACTTCGAAATACACTCACATAATAACACAATATTACAGGCGTTACACTGGTCATAGATATGTGATCCGACCCCCTTTTGATTTTACCACCTCCATGCTGGCATACAGATCTAGGGACCATCGCACAATCTTTCTGCTGTTCTGGCTGCTGTACAGTCACGCCCCGCGCGTTTCGTCACTTCCGACTTCGTCACAGGGGGTGACTGTGCAGTTAGGCAACCCGGCTTATCAGCTCTTCATCGCTGGGCTGTTAACCCATTCCAAGGCACTTAGTGGGAGACGGAGTATATAATTACGCAACTGCAACCACTGATAGCAGCGCCACTTATCCGTCTGCTCACTTAACCCTGCATATGCCAATTTCTAATTAAGCACTAGACATATGGTAACGCAGCTATGATTACGGACAGGCTTAACATCTATCCGTCTGCTCAATTAACCTATTCTGTCCCGGTATAAAATACCAAACATTAGAAAGCTGCCAAAAAGGAGCTGCTAAAGCTGGATACACACTATGCAATTTGCTTTAGATTTTTTCCTTTAGATTTACCAAAAACATAATATGAGGTCAGACCTGAACACTTTCAATTTGTATGCAATGGAGCAGGCCCTTGCACTACATAGTTGAAGGTAAATCTAAAGGAAATCTACCAACAAAAGTTGTATAGAGTGTATCCAGCTTTAGTCTATTCATACAAACCTAGGTCCATGTATAGGTATTATTGCCATTTGAAATTAAGGGTTATGGGGTCTTATATTAACTACTTGACTTTATATACATTTTTAAGATGGAGATTGAGGTAGTTTATTTGGAATGTTTTTTCAGTTATTGGGAGTTTTATGTATAGGTTTAATGATCTATTGTATGTTTGCATCTTATATTGACATGCAAGGTGTGATTCATTCCAAGGCTATTGATTAGTAGGTCATGATTTTTAACATATTCTCTTCATATCTTTGCAGCTCCTTTTAGGTAGATTTCTAATGTTTGGTATCAATTTCTAATGAAACATATGGTAACGCAGCTATGGTTACTGACAGGCTTGACACCTGTCTGCTCACATAACCTACTCTGTCCCGGTATATAATGCCAAACATTAGAAAGCTACCTAAAAAGGAGCTGCAAAGATATAAAGATAATATCCTAAAAATCATGACCTACTAATCAATAGCCTTGGAATGAATCAATCCCTACATATCAATACAAGATGAAAACATACAATAGATCATTAAACCTATAAATAGAACTCCTGATAACATAAAAAAAAAAAAAAATCTTCTAAATAAATTACCTCAATCACCATCTTAAAAATGTATATACGATCAAATAGTTAATACAAGACCCCATAACCCTTAATTTCAAAAGGCAATAATACCAATTACATAACCCATTGACCCAGGTTCGTATAAATAGACTTAGCAGCTTTTTTTAGGCAGCTTTCTAATGTTTGGTATTATATACCTGGACAGAATAGGTTATTTGAGCAGAAGGATAGATGTGAAGCCTGTCAGTAATCATAGCTGCGTTACCATAGGTTTAGGGTTTCATTAGAAACTGGCATATGCAGGGTTAAGTGTGCAGATGGATAAGTGGCGCTGCTGTCAGTGATTGTAGTTGCGCAGTTATATACTCCATCTCCCACTAAGTGCCTTGGAATGGGTTAACAGCCCAGCAATAGAGAGCTGATAAGCCGGGTTGCCAAACCACACAGTCATTCCCTGTGAGGAAGTCGGAAGTGACGAAACCTGTCGGGGTGTGACTGTACAGCAGCTGAAACAGCAGAGAGATTGTGAGATGGTCCCCGGATGATCTGTATGCCAGCGTGGAGGTGGCGAGATCAAAAAGGAGGTTGGATCACAGATCTATGACATAAATGTAACGCCTGTAATATTGTTTTATTATGGGAGTGTACTGGAAGCTTTTAATAAACACTACAGTGTGTAACTGTATTACACTAGTGGAGCCTTTCTTTTTCGTGTACCCCCCACGGAATGTTAATTATTACAAGAGGGGTGGGAGGAGCAGACAGGCTGATTAAAGGATCTGGTATCAATGTAATCAACTCAAGCGCATTTGCCTAACCATGAGAATGGGAGGCAATATTTTCTAGTGAGTTACCATCTGATGGGCATGGGGACACACAATGGTAGAGGAGTTTGCAGTGATTTTCTTTATCGAGGGGTCACTGGATTCACTATTTCTCCTTTCATCCTTCCAGGACGGCCTACATTTGGGGAGATTGTGGCTCCGCCTCACAGGAAACACAACTAATTTGCAGTGGTTTAAAAGGGTCCCACCCATCCTTAGCTCCAGTTCAGTTGTGTTTCCAACCTCACATCGGAACGTTTGTTTTTTTACTAACCTGAGGCAAATAGCTGGCCAAGACGGTACCCCTGGAAGGCAGCTTTGGTCGGCCTAATAGCAGGTTCCTCCCTAGCTGTGTCCTTGGAAAAAGGAGCTTTCAGGTCGCAAAACATACCAGGTAGTGCGGTTTGCCTTGTGGTGAAGGTCCCTCATACCTGAAGTCCTGCTGTTCTCTGCAGGAAGTCTCCTCCATTCACTTCGCTGGGCGGTAAGGATTTCGAATTTCCCGCCGAGCGGTGAGCCCCAAGCCTCGCTATGGAGACAGGAAGTTCCGGCGGAAAGGGCGGAGCGGCTGACTCCCGGAAGAAACCCAGCGTGGAGGAGACGCCGGATCGGAGCGAACTCGGTACTACCATGGCTGACTCTCCGACTCCGAGAGGGCGGAAGCCCCAGAGACACAAGCAGCCGCAATCCTTACAGGGGAGAAAGCGGCAACACAGGTGGCGACAGGATAGGGTAAGTGATACCGATGGCGGCCGACTGCTGTCTATTATGTGACAGGTATGCCATGCCATGCTTTTTCCTGTATATTGCCGTAGTGGTAGGCAAGAAGGTTATGTCGCTTCATGGTGTCCTCTCTTCTTGTCTTTTCATGTGTTGTCACAGGTACGCCACCGGCACAGGAAGCCCCTGCCAGACCCTTATCCTCAACTAAAAAATGTGGGGAATGCAGGGTTAGGTTGTCTAAATCTTACACAAAGCCCTTATGTCAGACTTGCATTAATAAATTGGCAGGGCAGGACCTAATGAAAGATTTGCTTAAATCTATGAGGGAGGAAATGGTAGCTACAGTACAGTCCTTTAAGGCTACAGCAGCTATCCCTCTAGTCCCAGCAGTGGAAGGAGCAGATAATGCGTCCTCCCAAGACGGTGGGTGGTCAAGGGTACCCCCATCCCTCTGAGAAGATTCTCTATCCATTCCCTCAACTCAAGTTAGGGAACAAGAGGATCCAGAAGAAGGTTCTAGTTATTTAAGAGACCCTTCCAGTTCAGAGGAGGACTCAGAAAATAACAGTGAAGGGGAAAAAGTTAAAAATCTTTTTTCCTTGGAATATATGCAGGGTCTTCTTAAAGTGGTATATGACACTGAAGAAATTCCTATTCCGGCAAAGAAGTCTTCTTGCAAAGACAAAGTGTACAAGGGCTTGGGGAAAGCCCAGTACAGAACCATTCCCATTCACCAGTCATTAAAAGACATAATACACCAGGAATGTAAAGTGCCTACACATGCCTTATCCAGACCAAAAAACTGGAAAAGAAGGTTTCCCTTTGAGCCTCAAGAATTGGAGGTATTCACAAAAAATCCTAAACTTGATGCTCCCCCTGGCACAGTTATCAAAAGGAACAGATTTATCCTTTGAAAATGCCGGGCATATTACAGATCCTATGGATCGCAGGATTGAATCCGTATTAAGGCCTGGGATTCTAATGCATATAATACAACTATAGCCTTAGCTGATACCTGTATGGCCAGGAATACAGACTTTTGGCTTAAGGAACTGTTAAAACGTGTCCGCAGTATGGCAGGATCACAAGATCTGATAGATTCCTTAAACATGATTAGTAAAGCTGCGTCCTATTTGGCAGACGCAGCTGTGGAGTCATTAACAGCATCTGCTAAAACAGCAGCATTAGTAAATTCTGCTAGAAGGGCGCTTTGGGTCAAAGCTTGGGAAGGTGATACAAACTCCAAAGTAAGACTTTGTGCCCTGCCCTTTGAAGGTTCATTATTGTTCGGTTCAGGACTTGATACCTTGTCCAGATCTGCAGAAAAGGGGAAAAAGTTCCCCACCAAGAGAAAGGACAAATCAGGAAGATATTCCTTTCGAAACTTCCAAGGCAAGAATCAAAAAAGACCATTTAAGGCCAGGAAGAAAGGCTCTGGAAAAGGAAAACAAGGGGACAATTTGTTGTTCCTTAAACCTGGGCCTAAACCTAAAGAATCTAACGGACGTCAGCGTCAGTGTAGGGGGCAGACTGACCCATTTTGCTTCCCAATGGGAAAACATCTCTGCCAGTCCCTACTTTCTGCATCGGGAAGGGTACCAATTGGAGTTGGTCTCGCAACTGGTACCAAATTTAACTATGACCTGTCCCTTAAAAATAGAACAGAAGTTCATGGTCAGAAAAAATCTGTACCAAAATGTCTGTATGACAATGTTGGGTGTAAGAAATGCTTACCTACATGTTCCAAGGTACGGGGAACATCAAGTAGTTCTCAGATGCACCATAGTTACAGAAGAGGGGGCTGCACGTGGACAGCCTGGAGCTTCTCCATTTTGCTTGGCAGCAAATCCAGGGATCTTTATAAAAATTTGGGTCAAGGTAGTAGGTCTTCTGTACCTACTAGGCCAAAGTTTGGTCCCGTGTCTGGACGATATGTGGATTTGGATAAAACCAGCAGATCTACTGGGAATCAGTTACCATCTCATCCAACAGGTAGAATGGGAACTGAACCCCATAATTCTCTAACACCTGGTCCAATAAATTTGGCAATCAGAAGTGGACATGTTTGTCACGCAGCAGAGCCAAAAAGTAGAGCAGTTCTCCCTTCTGATAGTACAGAAGGATATGCTGGGCTTGAAGGCCCCAGTAATACCTGGGCCTTTCAAGCTAACCTATGCCTTTCCACTACAAAATCCAATATCAAGAGTTCAAGGATGGTCGCAACCACGCCTCATCCGAGTCACGCCTGGGTAGCCAAAAACGATGTGATTTGCAACCCTGGTGTCTCTATTAGTGACAGTACCTCGGAAAATACTAGATCTATCACTACAAGGAACTCTGATTCACCCCAGATCAACAATCTGGATAGGGAACGCCAAATATTAAAAGAAAAAGGATGCTCAGACAGAGTCATTGAGACCCTCCTTTCTAGTAGAAAGCCAGTAACTAGAAAAAATTATTCCAAAATCTGGAAAACTTTTTGTACTTGGCAGAGTCAGAAGAAGGATTCCTCTACCTCAACCCCAAGGATCCTGGATTTTTTACAGGATGGGGTAGATAAGGGGGTGGCGGTGAACACCCTTAAAGTACAGATAGCGGCACTTTCTGTTTTTTTAGACAAAAGGTTAGCCCAAGAACCTTTAATTAAAAGATTTCTGTTGGCTCGGAGAAGGGTGTCTCCAATTAACAGAACTATTGTTCCAGCCTGGAACTTAACGCTAGTACTAGAGGCATTATCTAGTGATGCGTTTGAACCTTTAAACAAAATTAGTTTAAATATTTTGTCTATTAAGTTAACCTTTTTGTTAGCAATCACCACAGCCAGGAGAGTGGGAGATTTGCAAAGCTTATCCATAAAAGAACCCTTTATGAGAATTCTCCAAGACAGGGTGATTCTTAAACCAGATCCACTGTACCTGCCCAAGGTAGTGTCATCTTTTCATAAGAATCAAGAGATGGTTCTCCCATCATTTTGTGAAAAACCTAAATGTGCAAAAGAAGAAAAACTCCATTGCTTAGATGTTAGAAGATGCCTTCTAGCATATCTAGAAAGAACCAAGAGTTTTAGAAGATCTAGTCACTTGTTGGTTCTGCATTCTGGACCAAGGAAGGGTTTACAAGCATCAAAACCCTCAATCTCTAGGTGGATTAAACAAGCCATTAGTATGTCATATAAGGTGTCAGGTACCCCCACACCAACAACTCTAAAGGCACATTCCACAAGGGGCATGGCAACTTCCTGGGCCGAAAAAGCCGGAGCATCCTGGGAACAGATCCGCCATGCTGCCACTTGGTCCAGTCAAGATACCTTCCTAAAACACTATCGTGTGGAAGTACTGTCGCAACAAGACCTTGCCTTTGGCAGAAAGGTTTTACAGGCAGTGGTCCCGCCCTAAGGTAGGCCAGTATGGATTCCTTTATCATCCTCCCAAATGTAGGCCTGGAAGGATGAAAGGAGAAAACTTACCGTTCGTTCACCGGTAACTGCTTTTCTCTTCAATCCTTCCAGGACGGCCGGCCTACTTCCCGCCCTATGTGGTGGTGAGTTCTAAAAGAATATGTATATATAAATATATATGTATTTATATGTAGCTGTTTGATTGACTATATTCCTTAAAGTTCGGTTGGAAACTACTTTCCTATTACTGGAGCTAAGGATGGGTGGGACCCTTTTAAACAGCTGCAAATTAGTTGTGTTTCCTGTGAGGCGGAGCCACAATCTCCCCAAATGTAGGCCGTCCTGGAAGGATTGAAGAGAAAAGCCGTTACCGGTGAACTAACGGTAAGTTTTTTTGGACTTCTGGAGCTTTATGGACTTTTCACTTATAGAACACGAGATTTATAGGACAAGTATCATTTGGTCACATTGTGAAAAAAGAAAATAAATATAGCATGAACAAATAAACAAAGTATCTGGGCATGGATTGTCTTTGAATATTCAATTAGTTTGTTTGAGCTACTGGTGATAAATGTGGGTTTGTCATGTTCACATGATTTGATTTCACAATTTTTTTCAATCCTGATTTAAGCATCTCGTTTGGGAGAGATTGATAAAAGGGCATAGGTTGGGCTAGCTGTATAAAAATGTGTCAAATTCTGTACCATAACCAAATTTAAAAAAAGTGTATTCACAAGTGGAGTGGGCAATCTTAATTTTTCATACCTGATACACGGGCCATCCTGGTAGAAAAGTAGCATTGCTCTAAATCTTCAAAATGTGCGGTGAGACGTTTCCGCCGCGATGCCAACGTGCTGTTGTACCACGGCTGCTTCTTTGTCTGCAAGGAAAGTACAAAGAGAAAAAATAGGAGATGCGCTAATATTATAAAGACAGTCCAGTATTATACTTGCAAACAAAATTAGGTCCCATACGGTTTAAAAAGGCAGGTAGTAGAATGGCAAGTGATACTGTAAATTTCAATGGCTGGCAAGGCCTGGTAGTGCAATTACACAAAAGATGATGGACCATCAGGGTAAATGGGTACATTTCATTAGCAAAACACAATTAAAAAAACAAGAACTCAGTTAATTAAAAAGAACACAGTTTTAAACCTGTAAAGCACCTCTTGGCTGTACCAGCATAGTGAGTGAGCGAGCGTGTGAGAGTGTGTGCACAGTGCCTTGAAAAAGTTTTCAAATCCCTTGAAATTTTCTTGATTTTGTCATGTTAGAGCCAAAAACAAAGCGGAGTTCCACTCTTAAAGTGGAACTTCTGCTTTAAGGACTCCTGATCCCCTGACATGCCACATTTGGCATGTCATTTTTTTTTGAGGGGGAGCGAGTACCGAGATTTGACAGGTACCCGCTTCCACTTCCTCTAGGGCCGCCAAGAAAGCTTGAGCGGAAGTTCTCCTCTCCCCTCCCTGCAATCTTCTGGGACACACGACATGTGCCAGAAGATTGCCCGGCTGTTCAGGATGCGCAGGGCGACTTGCGCATGTGCAGTGCACACCCGGCCCACACTAGTAAAGCCGGTGCCGCCGAGAGGAGCGAGGCTTCGGGTGGCCAAATCGCTGGATTATGGGACAGGCGAGTGTGTGTTTATTAAAAGTCAGCAGCTAAACTTTTTGTAGCTGCCTACATTTAATAAACACAAAAACTCCGCTCTGTCAAATTGGATGGAGAGCATCGGGGAACAGCCATTTTCAAGTCTTGTCACAGATTCTTAATTGGATTTACAGTGGGTCTGGACTTGGACTGGAAAATTCTAACACATGAATATGCTTTGATCTAAACCATTCTATTGTAGATCTGGCTGTATGTTTTGGGCCGTTCTCCTGCTGGAAGTTGAACCTCCGCCCCGGTCTCAAGTCTTTGCAGACTAACAGGTTTTCTTCTAAGATTGCCCTTTATTTGGCTCCATTCAACTTACCATCAAATCTGACCAGCATCCCTGTCCCTGCTGAAGAAAAACATCCCCACAACATGATGCTGCCACCACGTTTCACGGTGGGGATGGTGTGTTCAGGGTGATGGTGCAGTGTTAGTATTCTGCCACACATAGCGTTTTGCTTTTAGGCCAAAAAAAAAAATGTTTGATCTCAGCCGACCAGAGCATCTTCTTCCACGTTTGCTGTGTCCCCCCACATGGCTTCTCGCAATGTGCAAACAGGACTTTTTAATGGCTTGCCACTCTTCCATAAAGTCCAGATTTTTGGAGTGCACGATCAATAGTTGTCCTATGGACAGATTCTCCCACCTGAGCGGTGGATCTCTGCAGCTCCTCCAGTTACCATGGGCCTCTTGGCTGCTTCTATGGTTAATGCTCTCCTTGCCCGGCCTGTCAGTTTAGGTGGACAGCCATGTCTTGGTAGGTTTGCTGTTGTACCATACTGTTTACATTTTCGGATTATGGATTGAACAGTGCTCTGTGAGATGTTCAAAGCTCTGATTTTTTTTTTTTTTTATAACCTAACTCTGCTTTAAACTTCTTCACATCTATCCCTGACCTGTCTGGTTTGTTGCTTGGCCTTCATTTCATGATGCTGTTGGTTCACCAAGATTCTCTAAAAAAACTCAGGGCTTCACAGAACAGCTGTATTTATACTGAGAATAAATTGCACACAGGTGGACTTTATTTACTAATTAGCTGACTTCTGACCAAGGAAATTGGTTCCACTAGATTTTAATTAGGAATATCAGATTAAGGGCTCTTTCACACGGTCCGCTCCATAGGCGGATCCGTGTTGCTCAGCGGGGATCGATCCGCGATCCCCGCTGAGCCGGGCGGATGACAGCTCTGTCTCCGCTTGCAGAGCGGAGAGGGAGGTGTCTCAGCCCCCGCTGCCCTCTATGGGGGATCGGATGAGAGCGGACCGCTTGTCCGCTCTCATCAGATCCAATCCGCTCCGATTACTGAACGGATGGAAAAATAGGGTTTCCATCCGTCCAGATTTCAAGCACAGGATCGGATGCGGATGGCAGCGGGTGTCAGCGGAGGCGTCTCCGCTGATACCCGCTGCCCCATAGAGCTGCATGGAGGAACCGATCAGATCCGCCTAAAAAACTGACAGGCGGATCTGATCGGATCGCCCGTGTGAAAGAGCCCTAAAGGGGGCTAAATACAATTGCACTCTACACTTTACAGATATTTGTAAAACATTTTGAAAAACATTTATCATTTTTCTTCCACTTGACAATTAGGTGCCACTTTGTGTTGATCTAGCACATAAAATCCCAATAAAATACATGTTTTTTGTTGCAATATGACAAAATGTGGAAACTTTCAGGGGGTAAGAAAACTTTTTCAATGCTGTGTGTGTGTGTGTGTGTGTGTGTGTGTATGTATATATATATATATATATATATATATATATATATATATATATATATATTTATTACACACACGAAGAAGCGGTATCACCTCTGATTTTTTTTTCCTCCTATCTGTCCCCAGCTGCAGGTATTTTCACTCAAGGTTTTGTCTCAGAGACATCACCACTTAAAGTAAGGAGAGGACAGGAAGAAGCAATAGTCAGAAGCAAACCGAAGCCTGACTGAGGTTCTAATCCCCACTTTATCCAAAAATAAATAATTGTTTTGGCTGCAGTTATACTTTTAGCAATTCACAAAAGAGAACATAGAAATTACAGAAACCCATCCAATGGTTTGTCGGGGGATGCATAATCTTTAAAAATAACACATTTTAATTAATTTGGAAAATACAGCACTCATAATTTACATAAGTAGTAAAAAAAAAAAACCCTACATTTTTTTTTCAACATAACACTTCAAATCTAAACTAAATCTCAATTTTTAGCTTTGTGAATTTTGAACATTTTACAGAAAACAGTGCCACCTGCAGACATTTATAAGAAATACCACCAATCAAATGCCTGAAAATTTAGAGGAAAAGTTGAGGTTTATGGCTCCATTCACGCCTGAGCGTATCGTTTTCAAGCTTCTTTTGGGAGTTTTTCAGGCGTTTGCAGGCAGGCATTAACATCTGACCGAAAACGAAGCTCATGCACTTTTTTGAGCTTCAGGACACAAAACACTTATATGTAAATGAATGGGATTTTGCTTGTTGGGTGTTTTGGAACTTCAGAGATGAGCGTTTACAAGCTGAAAAACCTCAGGTGTGAATAGGACCTAAAAGTTAAAGCCAAGACCAGACTGGCTGTTAAAC
Organism: Pelophylax lessonae; assembly: GCF_965119305.1. Taxonomy (NCBI): domain Eukaryota; kingdom Metazoa; phylum Chordata; class Amphibia; order Anura; family Ranidae; genus Pelophylax; species Pelophylax lessonae. The sequence goes on along the minus strand of NC_138775.1, from coordinate 232,772,190 downwards.
ATGAATCATCTAAGCTTATCTAAGATTTTTGAAGTAAGTGAACGTGCTTTCATTTGTTAGATGTACAATTTACAATTTTCCTGTTCTCCGATGTAGCCATAAGCAGCTTCCAACTTTTTCCCTTCAAAATAAGGTAAAAACATGAAAGGAAAGCCAGCATTTGCTTAAATAAAAAAAACTATATGGAATTAGAAGTTCTGTTAGGACCACACCACATATATACAGAAGGATGTGAAAACAAAAAATGTACTTTAAGTGGAACATACAGGAATTAAGGAGTGCTTAAAAGGCACCTTTCTGAACAGGTTACAAACCATATTTAGAGTGTAACATGTTCAGCATGCACCCCTTCTAGTTCCCTAGAACCTGGCAAGTCTTCCATTTTTTAGTTCAGATCTACTTTAATCAGTTCTGTACTGGAAGGATTTGCCCCTTAATGACCAAGCCATTGTTTGTGATTCGTCACTGCGTTACTTTAACGGACAATTGCGCGGTCATAGGATGCAGTACCTAAATAAAATTGACGTCCTTTTTTTCTCACAAATAGAGCTTTCTTTTGGTGGTATTTGATCAACACTGCAATTTTTTTTTTTTGCTCTATAAACAAAAAAATAGCGACAATTCTGAAAAAAAAAATTATACAATATTTTTTACATTTTGCTATATAACATTCCAAAAAAAAAAAATCAAAAAATCTAAATTTACCATTTTAGGCCAATTTGTTTTCTGCTACAAATTTATGTAAAAAAATCGTAATAAGCGTATTTTGATTGGTTTGCGCAAAAGTTATTGCATCTATTAACTACGGCAAAAATTTGTCATTTTTATTAATTTCTTTTACTAGTAATGGCAGCGTTTTGCGATTTTTAGCGGGACTGTGGCGGACAGATCGGACCCCTGACGTTGACACTTTTGGGGGGACCAGTGACATTACTACAGTAATCAGTGCTAAAAATATGCACTGTTACTGTAATAATGACACTGGCAGGACGGTCAAGGGGTTAAGTAGGTGATCAAGGGGTTAAATGCAAGCCTAGGGGAGTGTTTCTGGGGGGGGGGGGGGGCGTAGCTTGCTGCAGGCACAGCTACGTTGGTTCGCGCAGGAGGGGCTGTCAGCCGCAGTCAATCTGTGGTGGGCGGTCCTTAAGTAGTTAAAGGAGTTGTAAAGTCACAGAAGGCTTTTTTATCTTAATGCATTCTATGCATTAGGATAAAAGGCCTTCTGTGTGTAGCAGCCTCCCCTGCACCCCTCTCTGTCCAGCGATGTCCACAAGTACCTCGGCCATCCTGGGACCCACCCTCCTGATTGGCTGAGATACAGTCGTGGTGCCATTGGATCCCGCGACTGTCAACGTCAGCGAGCCAATCAGAGAGAGGGGGCAGGGCAGAATGGCAGCTCTGTGTCTGAATGGATACATGGAGCTGCAGCTCGGCTCTGGTGACCCTCAATAGGAGGGCACTCAATAGGAGGGAGGAGCCAATAGCACAGAAGAGGGATCCGAGAAGAGGAGGATCCAGGCTGCTCTGTGCAAAACCAGCTGCACAGAGGAGGTAAGTATAACATGTTTGTTGTTTAAAAAAAAAGAGACTTTACAATAACTTTAAGACGAATATGTGGGGAAGATTATTGAGATAAATAAGGACGGCATCGGGTTTGAGTTATAATTTAGCAATCTCAGGCAATAGGACAGTGATGTACTGTACATCTCAACAAGAGATATCTAAAATGCATCTAGTTTAGAAGATTCTAGTCAGCCTATAGATCCAGGGTGCATAACCCATGGGATATTAGGGCAATCTCCCCAACCATGGTGTGCTATTTGAATCGCACACTTGCACTAAACATGCGCTAAACTGATTTTTTTACTCAAACGTATAGCTAAAGTCTTGCTGTAATAGATTAACAACTTCAATACCGGCGCAAAATTTTTCCTTGACCTTCCCTGACTAGAGATGGGAAAGCCTGGAAAAAAAAACTAAAAAAAATAGAATTATTTTTTCCCACTTTAATACAGGGCAGTTTCACCCCCTTCCTGCCCAGGCCAATTTTCAGCTTTCAACGCTCTCGCACTTTGAATGACCATTGCGTAGTTATGCAACACTGTAGCCATATGACATTTTTATCTTTTTTAGACCATGCTTTCTTTTGTGGATATTTAATAACTGTTTTTTTTTTTCTAAATAGAGAGATCAAAAATGTTGGAAAAAAAAAACTACTACTACACCTATTAGTTTCAGTTATACAATTTTGCAAATAAGTAATTTTTCTTCTTCATTGATGTGTGCCGATTATGCTGCCCTGTCGGGCACTGATGGGCACTGATAAGCAGCAATGATTACCAGGGCACTGATGATCAGTGTAAACTGTGTGCTGACAGCCTTGCCAATTATTGGCACTCCTTTCCTTTCACAGAGTGCGTGAGGAAAGGACTGCCAGTAAACAGCCAGTCTGTTTACAAGTGATCAGCTGTGACACACATGGTAAAGGGCCGCTGTGGTTGGCCCTTTACCCCGATCTGTGATCAACCGTGGCCTGGGAGGAGGTCTGTGGGGCTGTAGCGTCTTTTGGCTATAGCGCAATACTAAAGTGGTAATAGTAGTAATATAAAAGAAAAAAAACTTTCCGAAAGAATATGGTGCTCCTCGTTTTCTTCGATCCTGGCTATGTGATGCACTTGGTCAGGTGATCATTACTGAAGTGGAGGATCAGAGTTCAGGATGACCGATCTTCCCCTTCAGTAGATTTTGTGATCAAGTACCTAAGCCTCAACACATGTGGTCGGCACAGAAAAGAACCTACAGCTAAATTTTCTCTAGGAGAGTTAAGTATTTAAACCCTTCTAATTTGAGTACAGGTCACCACACCACCAACTTTGAGATTCTGACGCAAAAGCCTGGCCACACAAGATCTATATTTTTGAACTGCTGTATGTAGGAGACTGTCCGAGCCATGGGCCCCCCAGAATCTATGTCTTTCTTTCAATCAAAGTGTATTTTAGCAGCTTTTAGTGGTTGTTTTAGGGCCAGAAGCAAGCAATGTTTAGTCATTTAATATAAAAGCAGAAAAAATAAATATTAAAAAAGCTCACCTGAGAGTTTCCACTAAATCCTGGTGGTTGCGTGTATTCCGTCGAGTCAATTATGCTACTGTAAGGCAAAAAAATGGATGTGCTATTTATGCAATCTAAAATGATTTAATCTGGCTCTTTGGAATTTAAACTCAATGAACTGAACAAGACCAATAAAACAAGGAAAGAAGGAGAACAAGCAGGAAAACAGACAAAAAGATGACAGATACAGCCACAGATTAAGCTGAAAGTCATCTTTCATTAATGTGTCACTGTACCACACTAAAAAGGTAGACAACACCAACAGAAGTGACTTTTTTTTTTTTACAGAATACTCATTCAAGTGGTTATAAAGTCTAAATGTTTTTGTACCTTAATGCATTCTTTGCATTAAGGTAATAAATGTGTAGGCCCCAGTGTTCCCCTAGGCGATCCAAGCAGAAGTTTGCCCCCTCCCCACCTCTCTTTGCCCACAACCTTCTGGGACACATCACATCCAGAAAGTTGTGGGACCATTCACAAAGCATAGTGCATGGGCAGTGGGAAGCTGCAAGCAGTCACAGCCAGCTTTCTACTCTCAAGATGCTGGCACAGGGGAACCGAAGACCAATGAAGAACAGGACCAGGGGGGGACAGCGCTGGATCATTGAACAGGTGAGTGTCCTTTTATTAAAAGTCAGCAGCTACAGGATTTGTAGCTACTGACTTTCATTTTTTTTTCTAGGTTCTAAGACCTCTAAGTTAACTGATACAGTTAGAATACAGCTTAATATTGATATCAACGATTCACAGACAAGGTCACCAGGGACAGAACATGTTACTGCATGGATTCAAAGTAGAAATTCAGCTAAACACATTTACATTTTACTTCATAATAGACATTATATTTTTCCTAGTAGGAGTGTTGTGTAATACAATGTATAACCTTAGATGATTTGGATGTTTAGAACCGCATTTGTCCTTGCAACTCAAGGAATGCAATGCTCTACTAAAGAGGGGATGAAACTATAAAATTCTTAGAGGTCAGCATTTCTACATGGAAATGAGTGTATATATATAAAAAAAAAAAAAAAAAAAATACATTGGATTTAAGTGGCAACAGTCTAATTATAAAAGGCAGAAGTTTATTTTTTATCTTAATGCATTCTAGGCATCAAGTTAAAAAAACCTAGCCCCCCAATAATGACCCCATATTTATCTAGCGATGTTGCAGGAGTTTATCAGCTGATTTCCCTCCTCATTGGCTGAGAAAGCAGCGCGGTGCGATTGGCTCCAGCTGCTGTCAAAGCCAGTCAGCCAATCAGGAGAGAGAGAGAGGGGGGGGCGGGCCACGGCTCCATGTCTGAATGGACACAGGGAGCTGTGACTCAGCTCGGGGTGCTGTGGGGGCACTCAACAGGAGGGAGGGGACCAGGAGGAGAGAGGAGGGACCCGAGAAGAGGAGGATCTAGGTCACTATGTGCAAAACCAACTGCTCAGAGTAGGTAGTGTTTGTTGTTTAAAAAAAAAAAAATTACAATCACTTTAAATATTACTCTAGGAAGCCCTGGAGACTAAAGGTCTAACGTCAAAAAAGGTAGACACCTGGCCCTTGATGGTACGCAAGGCCAACTTCTGATCAACGCCCTGTCTCTCACTCTCTCTCTCTCTCTCTCTCTCTCCTGCCAGCACACAGCACCTGATGGCTCATTCATGGTCTACGGGCCTCGGCGCCCATGTGAAAGAGGCCTTATCGAAAACAATTTTAATCATAATTTCCAAAGACACATCCACTCAAATTCTGGTGTTCATAATCTCACCTGTGTGATGGGGAGGGGGCCTCAAACTGGGGAACAGTGCTATCTTCACTGCGTGGAGAGTATAAACCACTCATCTCCTGGAAAAAAAGAAAACAAAAATTAAATAACTGCTAGATTATATGCATAATTTAAATCACTAAAAGTGTGCATCCTATGACACTGTTGTAGCAGCTTATTGATCAAAGCAGATCTCCAGGCTCCAACTAAACAACCCACAGCCTTCTAGGCATATGCCCAAGGCAGTACTGTAATGGTCAGACTTCTGGTGACTGCTTAAGCAACGGCAGTTCTCTTATTTATATCCTAATAGGGTCGTTTTAAAGCAAATATGAAAAAGAAAAAATAGTGTGAGCGAGCAAGAACAAGCAAAAGAGGGGAGAAAAAAAAAATGAGATTTATGTGAATGATCCAAATCTAAAGCCACCTGACTTTAGAGATGGATGTTAGCAGACAAACTGCCAAGAGCATCCAGCTGCAGACAAATCTGATCAAGTCTCTCACCTCTACGCGCTTTATGTCTTCCTCCACCACACTCAGTTCTTTCTGGATCTGCTCCAGTTGCTAGAAGGTCAAAAACAGAGAAGACATGAAATAAATGCTTTATATAGCAGTACTTATCTACAAATTTACAGCGAACATAAAAAAGAAGAGAGTATATGACACACGGCAAAGCAAGAGAACGGCATTTCATTTACAGCAAATCATCAACAACCGAAAACTGCCACTTGACACAAGCAAATATAGAACTGAGTTACAGAGAGCAGAGCATTTGGTGTCCTTATTAACCATACTAGTGTGATCCACAAATATGGTTTTTTACTCCTCACACATTTTTTTTTTTTGTTTGTATTTTTGAGTTACTGAGGAAGACTGAATACTAGCAAATTGTGTAGGACATGACAAAATAATACCTCCTCTTCACAAAATTCATATTTGTCACCCACCGAGGAACAGAAAAAGTTATATACTGTCGGGCATTCAAAAGGAGTCCAACTGAGGGGTGGACAAACCGAAATCAGTAACAGGCCCAACCAAAAATTTAAATGAAGACCTGCTTGCAACCCAAATGATGCCTGAAGGAACAATACCCAAATCAGACACCAGTTGAGCCTCCAATCGGGGATTCTGCTAACATGACCCCAGGGAAGACACACAGAAAACACCCAAAAACAAGAAAAAGGGTCACCAACCAAAGACAAATGATTCATCATAGAAGAGAACATGGAACCATGGACCAAGTGAAATACTGGTAAATCTGGGAACAGGTACCAGACAAAGAACCTAGGAAAACAGTGTCATTCGGAAGGCCAGCAGGTCTAAAGCATGAAGACTCCAAGCTTCTACTCGCCTGACCCTATTAGATTCAATGAACTATGTGCCTAGAGAGACTGCCAGAAAAAGGTAACCACCTCGCAAAGCTAAGGTTTACCAAGGAACAACTCTGAATCTGACTGGAACAACCTGAAAAAGTGGCTCATGAGTTTACCTAGACAACCCAGGATTTTATTCTGCAAAAAAAGCATGATGAAAGGGAGAAGGTGCATGGGAAGCGCCACAAATGGTCGAGACAGATTACATTCCTGATGGAGCAGAGGACCAAACTAGACACATTCTCACCAGTATGCCAGAGGTACCTCTTGGGTGAACTCCTAGGAGGGTTCTTGCTGAAAATCAACACTATCTGACTATCTTAGCCATGTGACCAAATTTAATATGGCTGAGCATGCTCCTGGCTTCCAAAATCCAACAAAGAAGCAGAATTAGTGAAACAAAGGGCAGTAGTCTTATCAGAACAGTGCAGCAAATTTGCAGTGAATTTGAAATTGGGAAAGGCATCAAAAAGACCTTCAAAGTCTGTCATTCAACCAAGGAGAGGGACCCAATCCCTGTTCCCGTCAAGAATAACTGCCATAGGTGGCTAACCCAGGGTGACACAGGGCCCTCCTCCGATGTCTCTCCCATCTAACAAAGGATATGAGACACACCTTGGTCTGTGAACCACTACTCCATGTCCAGAAGTTTCCGAATTCTGAAAAACTGGCGTCCAGAGGATCATCCTTTAGATCAGCAATGGTAAATTTAACACCCACAGTACCCTCCACAACAGGAACCATACTACCCTACCAGTCACAGTAAGGACTCCCAGGTGTCTGATTTTTTGAGGCGGACACATGAGTCAGCTAAAAGGAAGAAACCCACAACAGCAGAGTAAAGAGCTGAGTTGGACTATAGAGAATGGAAAACTCCTGGGAGAGGATTGTCTCGCAACCCGACACTACTGCAAAGGTAAATGGTGAGAGGGATGGGTACCACTAATAGTCTCATAGTCTTACATGCCCCAAGGGAAGAGAACTGCTGTTATGAGGAAGGATGGTGGCTAGGGTTGTACACAGCTCCAGAGCTAGAGTGGACACAGGAACGAGAACAAAAACCCTATGGGCACAACTTTTAGCTTTAGACGTCTCCGAAAGCTTTGCAGGCTTCTTGCTTTTAGCCTTGCAGGCTGCAAGAGAGCCAGGTTATGTGGTTTGGATGTGCCTACTCCAGGAGTAGGTGGAGAAAGACAGGACCCAGCCAACCTTTCCTTAGACTTATTACACGGAAATAGGTGAAAGTGCTAACCTCTATTGTTATTCTTGATGATGGCTTGAATACCAAGGAATGCAGAATCCCCCTCCAATCAACTTAACCAGTATTAAAACCGGGTGTCACCGCCGCAGGCTACAACAGAATGAGTTTTAGCCTGGCACTTCTTAGCTAACCCAGATGGGACCAGAGCAAACAGCACCCTAGGTGGCCAGATCGGGCTGGAGCCTTGACTTCCCACTTCCGGATAAGAAACAAGATATAGAAGGATAGTATGGATATGGAATAAGAGATCCCCTAAATCAGGGGCAGGGAACCTTTTTTCTGCCAAGGGCCATTTGGGTATTTATAAAATTATTCGGGGGCCGTACAAAATTATCAACTTTAAAATGTGCCTGTTATATTTGGTCAAACATTTAATTAACTCACCCCTAATGTGACCCCTAATGTGGCTGCAACTGCTTCTCTTTGGTGAGGTGCTTGATGTTAGCTGGTGATGTTAGCTGGTATTGATGATGTTGCTACTCGCAACTGGTTTTCCAGTCTAGAGCGCAGTCGACTTTGTGGTGGTAAGTTTTGAAAAGAACTGCTGGCAGGTAATGCTGGTGGGTACAGCTGGCTGGTACTGCTGGTGGGTACAGCTGGCTGGTACTGCTGGTGGGTACAGCTGGCTGGTACTGCTGGTGGGTACAGCTGGCTCAGGCTGGTACTGCTGGCTTGTACTGTGCTGTGGGTACTGCTGGCTCTTACTGCTGTGGGTACTGCTGGCTCAGGCTGGTACTGCTGTGGGTATTGCTAATTCAGGCTGGTACTGTGCTGTAGGTACTGCTGGTTGGTACTGCTGGCTGGTACTGTGCTGTGGGTACTGCTGGCCGGTACTGCTGGCTCAGGCTGGTAATACTGGCTGGTACTGCTGGCTCAGGCTGGTACTGCTGGCTGGTATTGCTGTGGCTGCTGTAGGTACTGCTGGCTGGTACTGTTGTGGGTACTGCTGTGGGTACTGCTGACTCTGGCTGGTACTGCTGTGAGTACTACTGGCTCTGGCTGGTACTGCTTTGGGTACTGCTGGTTCTGCTGTGGGTACTGCTGACTCTGGCTGGTACTGCTTTGGGTACTGCTGACTCTGGCTGGTACTGCTTTGGGTACTGCTGGTTCTGGCTGGTACTGCTGTGAGTACTGCTGGCTCTGGCTAGTACTGCTGTGAGTACTGCTGGCTCTGGCTGGTACTGCTGGCTCCGGCTGGTACTGCTGGCTCCGGCTGGTACTGCTGGCTCCGGCTGGTACTGCTGGCTCCGGCTGGTACTGCTGGCCCCGGCTGGTACTGCTGTGAGTACTGCTGGCTCCGGCTGGTACTGCTGGCTCTGGCTGGTACTGCTGTGTGTGCTGCTGGCGGGAAATGCTGGCTAGCAGCGGTGCCGCGCTGGAGGAAGAGGCGATGTTTCCTGTATTGGTCACAGGCAGAGTGCATTTAATATCACTCCGCCTGTGACTCACTGAGACTGTCACAACGGAGCCGGAACTATACAGGAAGCATTGGCTCCATTCTGACAGATCAGCTGAGAGACACAGACTCAGCTGCACGGGGGGCCGGACCAAATGACTTTGAGGGCCGCATACGGCCCCCGGGACATAGGTTCCCCACCCCTGCCCTAAATCCTCAGGGAAGTCACTGCTTGTGAAGGTCCTGGGGGCGAAAGACAGCCTTAAGAGAAGGGCTATAAACTGGAAGGGCACCACCTTTCCTTTCTAAAGGACTATCCACCACTGGGAATCAAAATGAATAAGAATGTGTAAATAGGGATCTTTAAGGTCGATTGCAGCCATTAAAAATTAGAGGCAAGATAGTTCTTGCGAAGAAAATGGTGTCCATATGGAATTTCTTCTACAATATGTACAGTGGATATAAAAGTCTACACATCCCCGTGAAAAGGTCAACTTTTTGTGATGGAAAAAATGAGTCAGATAAATAGTTTCAGAACTTTTTCTACCTTTAAGGTGACCTATAAACTGTGTATTTTATTTTTTTTTTGGGGGGGGGGGGGGGGGGGTTAAAAAAAAACTCTAATAATGTGGTTGCATAAGTGTGTACACCCTTTTATAACTGGGGATGTAGCTGTATTCAGGACTGAGCAATCACATTCAAACTCATGTTAAATAGGAGTCCGTACACACCTGCCATAATTTAAAGTGCCTCTGATTAACCCCAAATAAAGTTCAGCTGTTCTAGTAGGTCTTTCCTGACATTTGCGTCATACAGCAAAAGCCATGGTCCACAGAGAGCTTCCAAAGCATCAGAGGGATCTCATTGTTGAAAGGTATTAGTCAGGAGAAGGATACAAAATAATTTCTAAGGCATTAGATATACCATGGAAAACAGTGAAGACAGTCATTAAGTGGAGAAAATATGGCACAACAGTGACATTACCAAGAACTGGAAGTCCCTTCAAAAGTAATGAAAAGACGAGAAGAAAACTGGTCAGGGAGGCTCCCAAGAGGCCTACAGCAACATTAAAGGAGCTGCAGGAAAAGCTGGCAAGTACTGGCTGTGTGGTACATGTGACAACAATCTCCTGTATGCTTCATAAGCTTGGGCTATGGGATAGAGCGGCAAGACAGAAGCCTTTTCTTACCAAGAAAAACATCCAAGCCCAGCTAAATTTTACATCTGAAGTCTCCCAAAAGTATGTGGGAAAATGTGTTAATCTGAGGAAACCAAGGTTGAATGTGTTGGCCATAATTCCAAAGATATAGGTTTGGCGCAAAAACAAAACTACACATCCAAAGAACACCATACCCACAGTATGGAGGTGGCAGCTTTGGGGCTGTTTTTCTTCAGCTGGAACAGGGCCTTAGTCAAGGTAGATGGAATTATGAACAGTTCCAAATACCAGTCAATATTGTCACAAACCTTCAGGCTTTTGCTAGAAAGCTGAACATGAAAAGGTCTTTGATAACGCCTAGTGGGTGGGCCAAATGCGTAGACGCACTTCCGTTACGCCAATAGCGGAACGTCACTTCCGGTTAAGCTTCCTGGATCGGCCGTGGAACGCACGCCAGCAGCGGCGTTCGCGGCTACCTGTTGAGATTTCACTGCCAGTTTTTGCTATATGTTTGCTAGTATGTTTTTTCAATTTCATCAATAAATTAATTTAAAACGTTCTTCACCATCCATGGTCTCTTGTTTTTGGCACTGGGTCTATGGAGGAATCTTGGACCACCTCTGACAAAGAATCATCCTGAACAACTTGGCATTATATGGGAGAAGTCCTGGTTCATTGTCATATCCCAGTGGTTACAGGCTTTTTTGACCCTTTGGTCTGGTGAGTGGGGTACCTAGAGGAGTCACAGTCACCTGGAGCACCTTGCACTTTATTGATCAATTTCATATATTGGACTTTTATCACATATTTTTTTAATTATTTATGTGGTTTAATGATGTTTTCACATTGTGCACACTTCTCATTTTAGTGTTTAAGACACTTTATTATCTGTTTTTATGTTAGTGCTGTTTTAAAATTGGGTTCATACATATTGTCTAAGTTTCACTTAGTGTAACAGCAGCTGCATCACATACATTTTTCCTTTTTTATATATCTTTTAGGGAGCGCAGGTTTATATTATTTTATAGAACATTAAAAAGGAACTTCCTCTTTCAGCATGACGACCCAAAGAATACACCCAAATCAACAAAGGAATGGCTTCACCAGAGGAGGATTACGTTTTGGAATGGCCCAGCAAGAGTCCAGACCCTTATCTGATTGAAAATCTGTGGGGTGATCTGAAGAGGGCTGTGCACAGTAGATGCCCTTGCAATCTAACATATTTAAAGTGGAGTGTTTTTGCAAAGAAGAGTAGGAAAATATTGCCAAGTCAAGATGTGTCATGCTGATAGACTCATACCCAAAATGACGAGTGCTGTAATAAAATCAAAAGGTGCTTCAACAAAGTATTAGTTTAAGGGTGTGCACACGTATGCAACCATATTACAGTTTTTTTAATTGTACTTCCCTCCACCTAAAAGATTTCAGTTTGTTGTTAAATTGAGTTGTACAGTTTACAGGTTACATTACAAAGGTGGAAAAAGTTCTGAAATTATCTTTGTCTATTTTTTACATCACAGAAACATGACATTTAGAGCCGGTTCACATTGCAGCGACCCGACTTGCCGGGGCGACCTCGGAGCGGCCGGCACGGACTTCATATCATTGAAGTCAATGCAGGTCGCTCCAGGTCGCCCCAAAGAAGCTCAGGACCCTTTTTCTAAGTTGGAGCGACTTGTGTCGCTCCTATTAGAACGGGTCCTGTGCTAATCTATAGCAGGCGACCCACGGCGACTTATCAGGCGACCAGGTCGCCTGACAAGTCGCCCCAGTGTGAACCGGCTCTTAACAGGGGTGTGTACAATTTTTATATCCACTTGAGGTCTCAAGTTGAAAATTAGATCAAACTTGACTGAAGATTTCTGTACTATAAACATGTAAAGTTAGAAACCTACACTGATTTCTTCTGGTTGAACTGGTGAATGCTTGCTGGTTAACCAACTCTCCCAACAGGGACAAACGTTTTGAGGCTTTGACAGGATCCTTTGGAGGAGATGTTGGAAAAAGTCTTGAAGGAGGTATGCAGGAAACGCACAGCAAAATACTTCTCTGAATATATAAATTGGGGACAACTCTGTGCAACTGTATTAGAAACAGCCCCAACCGCCTTTATACTGGTAAGTCACTGGGGTTTGTTTGCTTGTTCAGGAAGGTTAAACAGAACCCTCTTTTCAAACCTTTATAGCCCTCTGTACAGGGCGCCAGAGATGGACTCTGGAAAACAGAAATGTGTCCCCATTATTTGGGTTAATTTGGTCCCTTTAAAAAACATCACAGTTGGAGGACCCCGGCATTCTCACCCATGCAGGGTGGGGGTTTCCGGGTGATCCAATAGTGAGGAAAAGCCAATATGCAGATTTCCCAGGATTATGAAGTCCTCATATGAGACCCGGAATTTTGAGGCTCAGAGAGTCTTTGGGTGGGAAAGAGACTCCAACCCTAATTGTGGGTATCTTGGTCCCAAATAGGTTAACCCACCTGCAAAACCAGGCATAAAAAGGGCAGCAATCTGTCTGCACGAGTCCATGAGATGTGGTGTAAACCAGAACACATTTGTAAGGAGCAGCATGCTGTTGGATTACTGGGACGTTACTGAGCTGGGGTGACCTCCCTTTGGACCTAAGGAGCAGAAGGGGACTTCAAACCCTGTTAAGGGACGAGGTAATACTAGCAAGTGATCTGAAGCTTTGTTTTGTGTATTAGAGCAAAGGCCTGTTTTGTTCGTTTCATGCTGAAAAAAGAAAAATAAAGAGTCATGCTTTTACAAGTCTGACTGGTGACCCTGACTCCAACTTATAACACCTGCCATTTTTTTTTTCTGGCCCGATATCCTTAGAATCAGGATTGACTACAAAAGAACCTCTTCACTGGCAGCTTTCTTTTTTTTTTTTGATTGGAAAGGCTTTCTTATCAGGCGTACAATCTGAGGCTGTTTCCAAGTCTGGCCAAAACTGCAAATCTCCTGTAAATGCCACAACGGTGGATCTTAGAAGCCAGGTCTCCTATTCAGGACCTAAACCACAAAGCTCTACAGGAGGAATAAATAGGAGCTGCAGGATTTTGCGGATAACTTGACTAATTCTGCCATAAACTTTACTAATTTCAACAAGATTTGAAGGGACACTAAGATTTGTCCAGGAGTAGCCCATACATTTTTACATGGTTAAGAAGAACCATAACCTAGGGCGGGCAGCATTCAGAAAGGCACAGAAGTCTGTCTCTGTTTAGACCTGCTCTGGTCAAGGAAGAATTTGGTTTACCCTTTAACCGCTTGCCGACTGCCAACAGTAATATTACTGCGGCTCCCCTGCATCCAGTCACGTAGTACTACCTGACTGGAGTGCATGCGATTCCGGCAGCGCACGCAGGCGAATTTTCCCTCAGACAGGCAGGGACAGATCATCAGTTTCAGCTAAGCTGAAACAGCAATCAGTCTGTGTCTGTCACATAACACCCCCCCCCCCCCCCACACACAGTTAGTAAGCATATAGGCATACATTAACCCCTTTGATCACCCACAGGGTTAACCCCTTCCCTGCCAATGGCATGATTACAGTAACAGTGCATATTTTTAGCACCGATTACTGTAGTAATGTCACTGGTACCCCCAAAAGTGTAAAAAATGTCAGGGGGTCCGATCAGTCCGCCGCAATGTCGCAGTCCCGCAAAAAAAAAAAAAAAAAAAATTACAGATCGCCGCCATTACTAGTAAAATTTAAAAAAAATTCAAAAAACAATAAAAAATGACAAATCTTTCCCGTAGTTAGTAGACGGGATAACTTTTGCGCAAACCAATCAAAATACGCTTATTGCGATTTTTTAACAAAAATATGTAGCAGAAAACAAAAATTGGCCTCAAATGTTAAAAAATTTAGATTTTTACATTTTTTTTTTTTGGGGGGGGGGGGGGATGCCCTCCTATAGCAGAATGTGAAAAATAGTTTTTTTCACAATTGCTTATAGCGCAAAAAAAAAAAAAAAAATTGCACAGGTGATCAAATACCACCAAAAGAAAGCTCTATTTGTGGACGTCAATCTCCTTTAGGTACAGCGTCGCACGACCGCGCAATTGTCCGTTAAAGTAACGCAGTGCCGATTTGCATAACAGGGCCTGGTCAGGAAGGGGGTAAAACCTTCCAGGGCTGAAGTGGTTAGGATGTGTGCATCACAGCTGGATTTGGGACTTTAGATTGTAATACAGGAAGAAGCCTTTAGCTGTACTATAATATCTGACTGGGACTCTTCTCTAACTTTTACTAGAATCTTTAGAACAATTACTGCAGTATTCATTTCTCTGGTGCCCATTTGTTCAGCTGTTTTCCAGCATCAAGAAAAGTGATTAAAATTTTATATGTGCGTCATAAACAAAAATTTTGATTACAATGACGCACAATATCAAAGTGCATAGAAAACATTCACAAAATGTATACAACTACCCTCAGAGTGATTACAACTCAGAAACAGTACAGCATAATGAAACGTAAAAGATGTTTATCCTCTACGACCCCCAGGAACCCATTTCACCTCATTTGTGACTGAAACAGACTAAAGGAATTTTGGGCCATGACATGTTAAAGATGGCCAAAACATATCTTACGCACTTTCCGGCTTTTTGGAAAAAAAATAGAGGTCCATGGGTTAAATGAGCAAGCGGCCTAATTTTGGACAAAGTCCTATCTTTCTAGAAAGAAATAAGCTCCCTGAAAGCCAAAACTGGAAACCCAAACAGACGCAAGACTGTTTCCTAAAGTTGGAAGAAAACCTATGAAAGAAATTTAAACAAATGAAGCAAGGAACTCCATTTAAGAAGGTTATATCATCAACACAATGTTTATCTTCAGGGGTGTAGAGGGAGTTACTTTAAGTCATTTTCTTGCCAATATAAATATCACTTCTACTCGGTCATTTGTTTTTAATTATTCTTGACCAAAACATAGGAAATATATGAAGCTGAAAGGGGAATGGAAGAAACTGGAAAGACGAGGCAGAGAGTTATGCAATCCACTGCTCTGTAAGATGAGAGACACCAAGCATCTGTTTATCATCTCTCAACCTGATCAGAAAGTTATACTACAAACTTCGTCAATAAAAGCACTGGACCAATCAAAAGCCATCAACATCTCAGCTATTGACAAAGCAGAAAAAAAATTTACACAGATTTTAAAGTTTTACTGATTTGATCTTAAAAAAAACAAAACAAAAAAAAAAAAAAAAACCACAGTGTAGATAGACTATTTAAGGTGATCCAAAAATAAGCAGTGCTATCTACAAACTACGTTATGAATTACCTTAATAACATTTCCATCTGTACACAAAGGCAGGCCATACATGGTGATAATTTCTTTCCTGCAAACATGAGTTGCAGGAAAGAAATCTGCATGATTCCACCAACAGAGAGTGGACAGGGAAATCAGCAATTGTCTTGGGGGGGGCAAGATGTCCCCAATGGGAGAAGACAGTGATTTTTGCTAGCCGCTGTAGCAGCCACTATTGATAATCGCAAGAGAATTCAGCAGGCTGGGTATACCCCAAGTTGATTGATTAACTTGGTACATTCAGCCTGCACATTAACAGTTCCAATCTCGGCTGGATCCTGCAGCCTTCAAATGAATACTTCAAAGCCAATGTGCTACCTGTGTAATACTTAAACACCCCCCCACCCCCAATACTTACCTAAGCCCCACCTCAATTCAGCAATGTGCATGAGAGCAGCAACTCTCCCAGGTCTCTTCCTCCTCATTGGGGAGACAGCAGCAGGACCCATCGACTACTGCTACTGTCAACCACAGCCAGCTAGCCAATGAGGAGAGAGTGGGGTGGAGTCAAGCTATGCCTAGTGTGTGAATGGACACAGAGCAGCGGCTCAGGAGCAAGCTTGCTGTGGTGCCCCCATAACAAGCTGCTTGCTATGGAGGCACTTGGCAAGAGGGAGGGGCAAGGAGCACCTACGGTCAACCAGAGAAGAGGAGGATCGAACTTGCTCTGTGCAAAACCACTGCACACATCAGGTTAGTATGACGTTAAAAAAAAAAAAAAAAAAAAACTGCCTTTAATATCACTTTAAAGTGACCAATACACCAGATAATCAAAAGGCCACCATAGGCTACTCTACATTTAAAAGGAAACTGACATGAAAGAAATAGAGCGTTCTTGACATTTCTCATTATTAACATGCTACCCGTCAGGAGGCTGCTTCAGCCTCCACATTTTTTAATGACCCTAAACACGTTTGGATATCAGGAATTCTAAGTCTGCATATTTACACTAGATTTTTAACTAAAATGTATTGAAGCCAAAGAGGCAATAAGAATATGAACAGGCAGCCAGAAATAGCAGACCTCAGACAGATGTGCTTTAATCCACAATGATTACTGGAGGAACCCAAACAATTTTATCAACGTTGGAGTTGAAAGGGGTTAAAGCTTAAGCTATTTTTAATTGTCTGTGTGCCCACGGGGTAATATACCCAAAAGCAAACATATTGCAGCTTACAGCAATCGTAAGTAGTAGATGTAGTGGCTGCATTTGTTTTCTTTTTTAGGCTTGCTTTTTTTTTTTCCACCTGGTGATTTGGCCATTAAGTCTGTTGTTTAACAGAACAAGCTGCCCTGCAAATGTAGCAGTTACAAGGTTGAGACAAACCATTTACCACAGACAAAGATGTTTACAATGCTGTGTCTGCATCCCAAAAGACAGCAATGGGTCTGCCTGCACAAGGTTGCACAGATCACCTGTGTATTCCCATGTGCATAAACACGATCCTCGCAAGGGGTACACATTGATAATGGGTCTCATAGTACAGCCTATCACAGTGTTCCTGATCACCTCCACATCAGTACAGTATCACCAGAGCCAGTGCAGCCAGCAAAAGCATTCCTGAGAACAGCCTGGTATTATTGTCTTTGTCTGCCACCTTTACTGAGCCTGGCATGTTTATTGATTATGTTTCTGACTGCTACCTGAACTGACCCATCTGCACATCCTATGTCCTGCAAGACCCCAGACCCAGTCATCCCCTGCAGACAATTGCACTCCTAGAACTCCTAGGAACTCTTTTGGATTTTCCCCTTCTTCAGCCTCCTGTACTTCCTGGCCAGTGAACATGTGCTTTAAGGTGAAATTCTAAATATGCCTCTGCTGTGTGTAATATCTTACACAACTGTCTAGGGCTGAAACTAACGACTATTTTCATAATCGATTAGTTGGCCGATTATTGTTTTGATTAATCAGATAACTTTAAAAAAAAAAATGGTGTATAATTTTGTTAATAAGTAAAGTTTTTAAAAAAATTGGATTTTTGACTTTCCGTAAAAACCATTTCTCGGATGTTCATTGATGGACACAGCTCCTAATCTTGTTAACCATTGAGTTATACTGCCCCCACAGGAGTAGGACACTAGGGAGAAAAAAAAAAAAAGACAGACTATGCCTATGGGCAGTCCCAGGGGGTATACTCCCCCTCTCTGCTATAGGTACTCCATTTTCTTATAAGCAGTGTCAGAAGAATTACAACTCCACAGAAGGGTGGGTGTTGTGTCCATCAATGAGAAGTCAAGTCAAAAATCCTATTTTCTCTTTCGTTCATTGACAGACACAGCTCCTGATCTTCTTAACCATTGGGACGTCCCAAAGCAGTGTCAAACATGAGGGGACGGGAAAAGCGAAAAAGCGAAAAAAAATTTCCAAGACTAACCGTAGCCAGCCAGGTAACAGGAGCTCAACCAAAAAACAACTAGCTCCCACCTGACAACATTTTACCCGCAAAGAAGAAAACCGGTCCTCTAAATAGCAGCCTGCAAAACCTTGCGATCAAAAGCAGAATCTGCAGATGCCAACACATCCACTTTATAAAATTTTGTGGAAGTGTGCACCAACGACCAGGTGGCCGCCTTGCAAACCTTGCGTCACAGACGCCTGATGACGGAAAGCTCAGGAAGCACTGAGCGCCGGAGTAGAGTGCGCCTTAAGAGGAAAAAGAGGAAACTGACCCTTGATTGTATAGTCCCGAGTCACTACCTGTCTGATCCATCTCAAAATGGTCGCAGAGGTAGCGGACAGTCCTTTCCAAGGTCCATCCATGAGTACAAGTAGTAAGTCTGACTTCCTAAAAGACTATGTAGCTGTCGGGTACACCTGAATTGCCCGAACCACATCCAGGGCATGCAACGTAATTTCCTTAGGATGTTTTGGACTAGGACACAGGGAAGGCAACACAATGTCTTAATTTAAATAGAAACCAGAGACAATCTCTGGAAGGGACGATGGACAAGGGCGAAGAACCACCTTATTTCTGTGAACCACCAAGTAAGGTGACCGACAAGATAACGCCACCAATTCCGACACCCTGGATGCAGAGGTGATGGTCTCCAAAAAGGCCACCTTCTGGGCCAGCGTAAGCCCGAAGATTTTCAAAGGGAGGCTTCTGGAGAAATAAAAGCACCAAATTGAGGTCCCAAGGTGGTAGCAGAGACCGCACTGGGGAGCCAAGTGTCTAACCCCCTGAAGAAAGGTACGCATCAGGGAGTGCATGGCCCAAGGTCGTTGGCAGAAGCACGTCAAGGCAGACACTTGGCTCTTGATGGTACTCCAAGCCAATTTCTGCTCAACCCCCCGCGCTGAAGGAAGGTAAAGACCTGAGCCACCGAGAAAGAGCGAGGGTGAACCCCAAGAGATTCACACCTTAAAATGTACATTTTCCACGTACGATGGTAGATCTTCCTAGAGGTAGACTTCATGGCTTTTAACAGCATTGGAATCACAGACTCAGATAAACCCCTATCTTTCAGCACCTGGCTTTCAACAGCCAAGCCGTCAAAGCAAGCAACTGTAAAGCAGGATGGAAGATCGGCCCTTGGGACAGCAGATCCTCCCCCTGGGAGGTTGTCTCCAAGGGACAGAGTGCCAAGACCAGCAAGGCCAGTCTGGAGCTACTAAAATGAATGGAATCCCTTTTGCCTCGATCCTACGAAAGAGTCTCAGCAGAAGCTTGAGAGAAAGGAAGGTGTAAATCAGATGATTAAACTGGCTCCACTGGGCCACCAGCGTGTCTGTGGCATCCGCCAGAGGATCCCCTGACCATGCCACAAAGCTCTGCACTTTTCTGTTGAGGTGAGACGCCAACAGATTCACCTTGGGGAAGCCCCACCGGAGGGACAACTGATGAAAACACACCTGGATGAAGGGACCAGTCCCCTTGAACCAACGCCTGATGACTGGGATAATCCACCTGCCAGTTTTCCACCCCCAGGATGTGTACGGCGGAGAGGGTTGGAACGAAACGCCAGCCGGGGAAATAGTGAGTTTAAAGCACTTTTACTGTTTTTCACACACTGATCACCTAGCTAGTGTCCCCAACAGTGAAAAAACACCGGTCACACATTTGTTCCAGTAAAATGATCTATCCCAATGATAGCCAGAGAATCTTCTGCCAAAAACCCGAGCACCTTCCTGTTGAGACAAGAGGCCAAAAGGTCATCCTCGGGAGTTCCCCCCTCCGGAGGAAACGTCCAGTATATTGATCGGTAGTCTGGATTCTTCCAGAGCCCAGACCCCCTGAGCACAATCCATGCCAAAAACGCCAACCCACAGACGGGCTGGCATCCGTAGTGACCACCGTCCAGTACAGGGAAAGGAAGATTTTCCCTGTTTATTCAATGGCTTTGCTCACCAGTGCTTCGAGACCCTCTCGTAACCCGGCTCAACAGAATCAGATTGTCTAGAGACTGTGGATTCTTGCCCCACATGGCAAGAATCTCTCTTTGCAGAGGTCTCGTACAGAACAGTGCAAACGGAACCGCCTTGAAGGTAGACACCATCAGACCCAGCACCCGCATGCCAGTCCTGAAAGATGACAGGCTGCTGGAAAACAGGAGCTAAATTATATCCCGCATATTTTGGAGCTTGTCCCATGGGAGGAACACCCTGGCTGAGACACAGTCCAGAGCAGACCCATATAGTCCAACTAGGTGGAGAAAATACAAATTTAATTTCCAAAAAACTTCTGCAGTTCGTAGTCGGTACAGTAATCTCCCGGTTGTCTGTCAGAGCAGTCGGAGGCTTTGCTCACAGAAGATTATCCAGGTACTACAGAACAACAATCCCCTGCTGGCGCAACAATGCCAAAACTTTGTGAGGACCCGAGGAGCCAAGGCAAGACCTCTGGATAATGCTCCTAGCCCACGGCAAGCGGAGGAGGCACAGATGACCGACATATCGGAATAAAAAGGTAAGCGACCTTGATATCGATAGAGGCCAGAAGATCCCCCCAATGTAGGGATGCCACTACTGTACAAATAAAGTCCATTCAGTCTGGGGATAAACGCAGGTAGGAAGGAAAGAACCTTTCTGGATAAGCCCCAAACTTGATCTTGTAGCCGGACCGAATCAGCTCGTGTACCCACCTGACTTGGCTCATGGAGGTCCACCGGTCCGTAAGGACCCGCTCTCGGCTTACCAGACCAGGTCCTTACAGACTTTGATCCCTTGTCTTAAGATCCTGCATAATGATATCATCCAGGGAAGATCCGCACCATTGATCCCCCACAAAAGATCAGATAAGGCCTTCTTGGAAGTCTGGTCCGCAGACCAGCATTTTAGCCATATCCTGCGCCAAAGGACCACTGCTGTCATGGACCTCCTAGAGACTAAGGAAGCCACATCCAGAGACGAACTGCATCCCCTGAACCAATTGGTCCGCCAGCTTTGCAAATGCAGGGAGAAATCTGTTCCCCCTGAGGATCCTGGCGCAAAAGCTTTGCCTACTATGTTAAAAGTCTGGGACACCGATGCTACGGTGAACACAGCCCTAAGGACCGAACCTACCACAGTAAACATGTTGCGGACCAAAGTCTTGGCTCTCCTGTCAAAAGGATCTTTTAAAAACCGGAGACTCCTGACAGAACCGGCTGCGGTAGTGGCTGAATTTGTTGCTTTTTTCGAAGAGGTATACGAGTCTAGAGCTGATTACTACCCTCAAACGCTATCCGCTTTTCTCGACGAGCTTACCTTTCCTACCCTTACTGACTCCCAGGTTCAGAGTTTGGAGGCCCCTGTTTGGAGGCTCCTATAACGGAGGAGGATATTGTGATGTCCCTTTTCACGCGATCTAAGGCCCCTGGGTCGGATGGTCTGCCGATCAAATTCTATCAAGCCTTTGCCGGATACGTTGGTTCCCAGACTCCTTGAACTGTACCAGGCGTTATTTGAGGCTAATACCTTGCCAGACTATCAGAGAAGCACTTAATTGTGCTGATCCCTAAGCCAGGCAAGGATCCCCATCAGCCGGGATCATAATATCATTATTGCAGACGGATGTTAAAATCTTTGCCAAGATTTTGGCCCTACACTTGAACAAGGTAATTCTCTCGCTTGTGCATCCGGATCAAACCAGGTTTATGCCCGCAAAGAATACTGCGTTCAATACTAGGCGTTTGCATATGAACCTCCAGGCTTCTCACTCACAGATTGGCATTCAAACAGCCCTTTGTGGGTGTTGATGGTTATAAACTTGTGGGATGAAGGGTGGACCTCAAACTGTAAATATTCTTGCCTGAGATCAAGCTTGGTGAACTTTTGACCACCTGCAAGAGAGGTAAAAATGTAATCTACTCTGGGTAGGGGATACTGGTCTATCGCCAGTTGAGAGTTTAGTGCCATGAGAAAATTGCCACAAATGTGCAAGTCCCCATTTGCTTTCTTTACTGGTACAACTGGTGATGCCTACTCACTGTGCTCTACCTTTGAGATGACATCTTGTTCCTCCAGCCGACTTAGTTCATCTTCCACTCCTGCTTGGAGTGCGAAAGGTACTGTCCGAGCTTTGAAGAACTTAGGCTGGGCGTTGGGTTTCAGCCCGAGTTTCACACAGTCATGCTTTATTTTCCCCAAATGGTTATCAAAAACCTTTGGGAACCGCTGCATCAGGGACACCACCCATCCCTCATCATCTCCTAATGGAATGGTAATGGTGTTACAGGGGTTTATAGGGATGTCTGGCATACCAAAGTAAGCAATCCAGTCACTCCCAAAGAGAGGGGGGTCCCCCATGTTCTAGGATATATAATGGCAGTCTCTTCCTCTGATGCTTGTAGAATACCTGCACTTTCACCTAAACCGGTGTGTGGAGTGTATAATTTGAGTATGTCTGCAGTTTGATTGGTGTTGGGCGGACAGTTGTTCGGATCAGAAGTGGTCTCCATTGTTTCTGGGTGATAACTGAAACTGCTGCTCCTGTGTCTACATCCATCTTGAGTTTCCTTCCTTCAATGGTTACCTCTACAGTCATTGGAGGGTACTGAATGCATATGATGTATGTCCAATCTGTGGAGCACTTCCTCATCCTCCGCTACATCTCATCACCATATATGTCTTTGTCTTGGGGTTCAGAGGTTGTTTATCTCGCACCTTATTACTACGGCACACTGGTTTAAGATGGCCTGCCTTAGCACAATTATGACAGGTCTGATCCTTAAACCGGCAGACTTTGTGATCATGGTCTGCATTCCAACAACGGTAGCAAGCTGACTCCCGGCTTGGTGAGGGTCTATATTTCCAGTTTGCTGGAGTTGGCTTGAGTGCTGTTCTGAAAACTTCCACTTTAACCTCTTCCCTTCTGCCCTGGGGGTTCAATTCCTCTATCTTTCACAGCCATTTCCATCACTGCCTTTGTAAGGGTAAGGTCTTACTCGGTTAACAGTCTCTCTTGGCTAGACTCACTATTCAGACCCATGACAAACTTATCCCTCAGTGCAGTAGGTAAATACTCCCCAAAAGAACAGGTCAAGGCTAGTCTGCAAAGGGCGAGCACATAAGCCTTAATTTCTAAACCCGGCTGCTGCTGCCGCTGATAGAACCGGAATCTTTCTGCAATCTCTAGTGGTTTAGGCTGGAAGTGGTCCTCTAACAGTGTCAGAAGCTCTGCCAATGTCTTAGTTGCTGGTTTTTCAGGGAAAAGGAGATCCCCAAGAGCGTCATATGTCCTAGCAACAACCACTGTCAGATATACTGCTACTTGCCTTTCGCCTGGGATGGCATTTGCACCGAAATACTGTTTCAGTCTTTCAACCCAGGAACTCCAGGATGTCTGTTCTCCATCAAATTCACTTAAAGCAGAGTTCCACCCTGGGAATACATTTTGTAATAAAAATACCCCCAGGACAGTCAGGGCTAGTGCATTCCACAATGGCTAGCCTCTGATCTGTCCCGGGTTGCACTTACCTTTTAGAAGAAATACTTACCTTGAAAAAGTATTGTCCAGCGCTGCCATCTCAGGTGTGGGCAGCTTGAAGCCAGCGCGATCCTCTTCTGCGTCCTCTTCCGTCTTCTTCGGTCCCACGATGCACTGCACCGGCCCCGCAGTCACTTCCGGTTCCGCAGCGTCATCCCTGCACAGCTTCTGGGCATGCCCAGAACCTGTTTAGCAAGGTATGACGGCGCCTGGACCGGAACTGACGTCGGGGCCGGTGCAGGTGCATTGATTCCTGGGAGCGATGAAGTTCAGCTCCCAGGAATCATTGCAAAGCCAGGAAGTGACAAATCGCCGTGGCCGCCGAGGGGAGGAAGAGGAAGTTAGGTGAGTATATTTTCTTCTAAACCAGGTAAGTAAAAAAAAAAAAAAATTGCGATTATCCATTTGTTTTTCAGGTGACCCCGGGCATGAAGATGGAGGTAAGTTTTATTTTAGGGTGGAACTCCGCTTTAATGTCCCGATCAATGACAATTTCCTGCTGGGCTCAATGAGTGTTTATCTAGGTGACAATCCACAATGTGTTTTTTTTTTTCTCTCTCAGACTGATAGTAACTTTGTAAATCCCATCCTCGTCACCAGTGTTATATTCTCTGCGTTGTGACAGACAAGACTCTGGTCTGGAACAATGGATGTTTATTCAGTACTCAATGTACACTCCAACATGCATCTCAGGACTGGTATATCTCGTCTGCTTCTATTACATGGGCTCTAAGATGGCTACTCTATCCTTTGACCTTTGTCATCACTCCTAGGTGGAGCCAGCCTTAAAGTGACAGTACATGTGGAATCCTTCAGGTATAACATCATCACTGCTACAAAGGTATGCCTGCACACACAAAACTCACAAAAAGTGAAAGATGCACACACAAGGAAAAATGGAGAAAAATGAAAAGGTAACATTTGAGGCCTGTTTTCCACATATCATTGTTTTTGTTTTATGAAGAAAACACTGACATTTTCAAGCCTGTATGATCCCATTGTAAAGGGATTGACCCTTTCCCTAGCATCTGGGATTCTGTTACAAATGATGCATGGACATGTAGTGCCCAGGTGCCCTCTATTCCTACAAATTAACAGATACACTGTAGTGGATGCACATGAACACTGAAGGCTTACTGTACCACTGACAGTGTCACCAGCAGGGGCATGAAGTAAGAGATTTGAGAAATCAAAATCATTTTCAGGTGTAGGAACTTTAACATACAAAGCTGGATATATTTATAGCAGCTTTTTTACAAAATTCAGCTTCTTTTCATTTTAGCTTCCGTGGTCTTTAAATTATTTGAGAGAAAGAAAAAAAAAAAACCGACAACATATTTAAAGCACAGTAGCATTATTTTATGCCCAAGTTATACACTTATTTCATTCTAAAGTTTAACAAGCTTTTAAGACAGCTCTCCTCTTATTGGTTGAGTCCTATCTGCAATTTTCAAAACGCACAATTATTATATACTGGCTAAATATAATTTTCTGGGAGATCTCAAATGGGCAGAGTAAGCACAATGATTTAACAACATCTTCCACCACAAGAAAAGGGAAAATATCACTGAAGCAAGGAGAGAAAAAACATGTCCATGACTGCAAAAAAATTACTGAAAGGTGTGATTTTAGCAGTTTTCGAAAGACCTGAAACGCATGCGAGACATTCTATATTTTTTACCTCCAATATAAGCAAACCACAAAAATAAAAAGTAACCGTGCAAAAGTCATCCATCAAACGTTACTTGTTTATGATCAACCATGATGAGAAGGACAGTATGCAGGGTGCGGAGGAATGCAGTGTATTTTGGAAGTAGACACTTTAATACTTAAGCTACATTACCTCTCTCTTATTCCGTCGGGCAACTTTCAAGAATTCCATGAGGATTTGGACTTGAGCAGCATGCGATTCCTGTGAGGAATATAATTAGAGTCTTTATTCTGTGGCAGAGATTCAATCATCCTGCATTATGTACAAGAATGTTTCAACAAGCACTGCATACTTCTGTATCAGTGAAAGCCAGTTACAGAAAAATGTCAATCAAAAGACACCATTATAGTTCTATGAAAAACATATAAAATAAAGTCAACTTTTGACATCTCGTGTGTGTGTGTGTACACACACACACACACGTTACTGCATCAGACTATGCACACTCCAGTTTTAGTAAATCAACCCCTTTCTGCTAATTTACCATAACAAGAAGTTGCCCACCAGGTAGGCTCCATGGTATTCTGTCTGCTAATGTGCAATGCTTTGCTCAGAGCATCCACAAATAATTTGGAATGTATAGAGCTTACAATCTATTGCCCTAGCTCACAAATACTCTAATGATCTTGCTGAACATTTTAGAATTGTAAGGAGACACGCTAGGGCACATAATTAACTGGTTGTAAAGCCTTAAAAAGGAGAAGTACAGCCAAAGCTGGTTTGGCTGTACGTCGCCTATGGATCACAGAAGTGCAGTTCATTCTACACTCCTGTGACCGATTTTCAGCAGAGAGCAGACATCAAAGAAGTCGGTCCAGGCACCCCATCGTCATGACCACTGAGTTGGAACCTGCCAGGTGCCTGGACCGACACCCAGCTCAGCCTCTCAGCGAGCCACTGAGTGTATGAGGCGACTGCTCCATCCCCTCCACAGCCCAGTGCTCCAATGAGCGAGGAGAGCTGTCAGGGAGCTGTCAGAACCGAGTGATCAGTGGTGTTTGATCTCTCGATTCCTAATGTAGAGGCGCTGGGTGACCGAAGTTGCATCCACCTAGAAAAAAAAAAGCGCAAACATCCAAGGTTTTTCACCTTCATGCATTCTATGCACAAACTGTCCTTTTTTTTTTTTCTTACCCAAGCCCGATTAGATCCAGCATTGTGGGATAGGGATCGTTACTGTAGAAGTCAATACCGACGTAACGCGTATAGGGGCCGGAGCCGGTTAGTCTATTTTAAAACTGTGGTCATGGTAGCTAGCCATTGAATGTCCGTAAAGCACGCACAGCTGCTTGTGCTTATTTTGGGAGCATACATTGCTTTTAATAAACTGCATTGCAATTGCTAAATGATGATAGAGAGCACTAGATTTTTTCCTTTCTGCCTTATATATGGATTGTTTTCCTTGAGAGGGATCTGAAGGATTTAAACCAGCGATCTACATCTGATTGGATATATCCCCACATGGGGAACTGCTTTATCTGACCTGCTAGTTAAACAGGGGTCAGATAGTAAGGGGAGAGGCTCATCCATTGGGGTGGAGAAGCACCGACCACTTTGAACTTTATGGATTTTTGCACTGAAGTATCACCGACTGAGATTTTTATGGACTATTTTTTGCACATTGTAATATTACTCATGGTATTTAATATTTTTTTATTGCTAGCACCTTCCACTTTTTTTTGCACTTTATGGACTTTTTCTTTACAGGATTATTATTATTATTGCTAGTAGGGATCGACCGATTATCGGCAAGGTCGATATGCACTTTGCCCGATATATCGGAATCGACCTTTTGATTTACCGATATTGCCGATATTTCGGCAAAGTGCATGTACCGGGGTGATGAATGCAGCTAGAGGCATCACCCCAGTACCGGTGTCCATGGCAGACAGTTGGCATTGTCCAATTGAATGTGCACTGGAAAACACTGCAGATGCTCGGTCCAGTGGACTAGGCAAAGCCTGATCGTTCTCAGCTCCAGAACATTGATCAGTAACCTGGATTCTTCCAGGGACCAGACTCCTTGAGCAGACAACCTGCCGAGAACCCCTCCCCACCGGACAGACTGGCATCTGTGGTGACAATCGTCCAATACACAGGGAGGAAGGATTTTCCTAGCTTGAGCAACGGGGACTGAAGCCACCATACCAGGGACTCCCTGGTCACCTGGTCCAGCTGGATCTGGTTGTCCAGGGAACTTGGGTTCTTGTTCCATATGAGGATTTCCTTCTGGAGGATCTTCGTGTGGAATTAAGCGAAGGAGACCGCCTCAAAGGACGACACCATTAGTCCCAGAACTCTCATACAGGTCCGAAGGGACAACTATTTGCTGGAGAGCAATCAGCTGAACCGCGGTCTGGACTTTGTGAAGTTTTTTTTTGGAGGAAGAAATACCCTGGCTGAGGACGAGTCCAAAGTCAGGCCCAGATAGTCCAGTCTCATGGAAGGGACCAAGGATGACTTCTTAAGGTTCAGAATCCGCCCAAACTCCTCCAGAGTTCTCATGTTGATCTCCAAATGTATTTCCAGCACCGTAGGACACTCCGCACGTAGAAGCAGATCGTCCAGGTAACCCAGGACCGATATCCCCCGCTGCTGCAACAGCACCAGGACCGGGGGTCAACACTTTTGTAAAGACCCGAGGAGCAGAGGCAAGACCAAAGGGTAATGCCACAAACTGATAGTGATCCTCTCCCACGGCAAAACGGAGAAACCGTTGGTGTCCTGCACATATTGGGATGTGAAGGTAGGCATCTGATGTCCATGGAGGCCAGGAAATCCCCGTGCTGTAGGAAAGCCACCACCGTGCGAACTGATTCCATCTTGAATTTTTGAACTCGCACGAAGCAATTCAGTGCCTTCAGGTCCAGGATCAGATGCACCTTGCCTTCTTTCCTGGGGACCATAAACCGGTTTGAATGAAAACCCAGAAAACGTTCCGCACACGGACCGGAACTATTACACCCTGTTGTACCAGATCATGAATTGCCCCAAAGAGAGCCTGTAAGCGATCCGGGGACAGTTGCACATTGGAAGGGATAAACCTTACCGGCGGTACGGATCGAAAATCGATCTTGTAACCAGACCGTATGACCTCCTGAACCCATTTGTCTTGTATCCAGAACAGCCACAGGTCCGGAAATCGGCAACACATCCTCCCACCCCAGATACGGGTGAGGGAGCACCTTGAGGCCCAGGTGGCCTTGTCCTTCGGTCTGGAGAAACTAGATTTTTGTTTGCCAGACCAGGGTCGTTTGGAACCCAGCGAGTCTTGAAGGGCTTCGCCTTATCGACTGACCCCGAGGGACGTAAAAAAAGTTCTTGAGTGCTGAGGAAGGACCCCGTCTGCGACGGGGGTCCTTACCCTTGTTAGCCTGTAAGAGGGAGGTACTCTGACCCCCTGCGAGACTTTTTATAACGTCATCCAGAGTAGCCCCAAACAGGCAATCACCTTGAAAAGGTAGATCAGTCAAGGCCTTCTTTGAGGTCTGATCTGCAGATCGGCACTTCAGCCAAAGCATACACTGGAGGACCACTGCTGAATCCAGTATCCAGCGCGGCATCGCAAACAAATTGCAGTCCTAGCATCAGCTGGTCCAACAGCTCCGCAAAGGCGGGGGGGGGCGGAGTTCTTTCCCCTCCAAGTCACGGCATAGCAACTCAGCCCATTCAGTCAAAGTTTGCGAGACAAGTGCAACCATAAACACCGGTCTTGGAGCAGACTCCACCAGCGAGTAAATACTGCGGGTCACAGACTTGGCCTTTCTGTCCACCGGATCCTTAAAGGATGGGGAATCCTCCACTGGGGATTATGGGAGATTTATTCATTCTTGAGACCGGAGGGTCCACCGTAGATGGCACAGTCCACTTCTTTATAAAAGAACTCCTCAAAAGGGTAGCGTCTAACGCTTAGGCACCCCAGGGGGAACACTTTGGGTGATCTCATCCGGTTTTGAACATGGCGTCAAAATATGCGGGAAAGGAAAAAACCTTTGCCGCTCTGAATGCCTTGAAAGTGCCAAACGAAACCTGCGCCTCCCTCGCAGCTGCGTCCTCCATGTTCAAGGTCTTACGCACAAATACAACCAGTGTGCCCACCAGCGCCTTATCTTGCGTGGCAGGGGAGGTAGAAATGTCATCCTCACTGTCAGAGGAGACAGGGCACGAGGTAACGGACCCGGCAGGGAGACCCGCATTTGTGGTGGCTGAGTCAGTCTCAGAATCTGAGACATTAGATGAGGCAGGGGTAGGCAGGGGTTATTTCTTAGCACCTCGCCCTTTAAAGGCCACCTCCACCCAGGACACAAACGATTTCAGTACCGCCGAAATGGCATCTATAGACAGCTGGGGTCCAGAAGGCCCTGCGGCCTCCTTGAGGGGGTCAGATGGGGACATATGATCTGTAGGGTCCATGTTGCATCAGGGGAACCCGTCAAACTTGAAAAAGTGACAAAAAAAAAAAAATTTTACTTTTTTTTTTAAAGCGTCCCAATGTGCCACAGCGCCCCCCCAGAGGTCAGGCAAAGCACACTGGAGACCCCCAGCAGAGAGAGAAAGCCAGACTCACTGTACCAAAGATGTACCAGGAGGCCCAGAACCTCTGCACAGTACATGTCAGCAGCAATCTCGATTCAAAAGGGGAGGATATGAGAAACAGCCCAGGATATAGGGAGGGGCTGTCAGGGTGCCAGGACACCAGACCACACGAAGATGCAAGTAAAAAAAAAAGATTTATGCAACAATAATAATCGCACAGCAAGAGGAGCAAAATCAAAAACAGCCGGGGTCAAGTTCGGACGCGGGTAGTCATCCAAGCCGGGATCGAGTCCAGGAACAGGTAGTCATCCACGGCGAGAGAGTCCGAAGCCGGGTCGTCTGCCAATGTGGAATCCAGAGCCAGGAAGGTTGTCAGTGAAGCCAAGTCATGCACGAAGAAAGCACAGAGACAAGAGGACTGCTAGCAGTGATGCACCTTGGAGCACAAAACGCAACGGCAAGGTCTGAAAGCCATCAGGTGATATATATATATATATATATATATATATATATAGTCAGGTGTGCAACCTCACTGAGCGACGCCCAGGCAGCACGCAAGTGATGATGCAAACAGAGTTTATAAGAGACAGCAGTCTGCACAAAGCGAAAGCAGATTTGAGGGCCCGGAAAGCTTGGATAGCAGCAGACGTCCAATTGTGGGGAATTGCTGCTCCTCTTGGTCAGATCTTAGATAAGTTTAGCCAAAGAGGAAAGTTCCAGATAAATTTCTGATAGTAGTTGGCAAACCCAAGGAAACGCTGAATGGAACGGAGATCACTAGGGCTAGGCCACTGTAGAACAGCCGAAGCCTTCTGAGGGTCCATAGAGAACCCCTCAGCAGAAATGATGTAGCCCAAGAAAGCCATCTGAGACAGATGGAATTCTTACTTCTCAATCTTACAGAAAAGCCCATTCTCACGTAACCGTTGCAGCACCCGTCTGACATCCAGGTAGTGTGATTCAATGGAGCCTGAGTAAATCAAGAAGTCGTCCAAATTGACTACCAGGCATTGCTGCAACATATCACGAAAGACATCATTGGTGAACTCCTGGAAGACAGCGGGCTCATCGCACAAGCCAAAGGGCATTACTAATATTAGTAATGACCGGTTCAGGTATTAAACACGGTCTTCCACTCATCGCCCTCCTTGATCCCTACAAGCTAGTATGCGGCCCATAGGTCAAGCTTGGTAAAGACTGTTTGCTCCCTTGAGGCGGTCGAAATCTGGCACCCGATGGAGAAGTGGATTAGCGAATGTGCCCTCGGGCAAGCACATCCACCACGTGCTCCTCCATGGCCTTATTCTCCGCAACCAAGAGAGGATAAGCCCTGCCACAAGGGGGAATGGCACAAGGTTGCAAGTCGATGGCACAATCATACGGACGATGAGGAGAAAGAGTACCAGCACGCACCTTGTCAAAAACATCTTGATACTCATGATGTTCAGTAGGCAATACTAAATCTGAGGAGGTACAAAGTACCTTACCAGGCCCATGGATACAAATAGCGCCACACTTTGGAGACAAAGAGGATCTCAACTGCCAATCAAAGGTTGAATTAAGCTTCTGAAGCTAAGGGTACCCTAAAATAACAGTAGTGTGGGGACGACATAACCAGGAAACAAGCTGACTCCCTGTTAACAGCCCCTATAGCCATGTCAACTGGAAAAGTCTTGTGGGTAACCTGTGCCGGTTGCAGGGGCCTGCCATTAATCGCCTCGAGGACCAGTGGAGCAACACGGAGCTGCAAGGGTATGGAATTTGCAGCAAACTTACTGTCAAAGTAACTGTCAGCATCGGAGTCTACCAACGCCTGCATAACCACCGAGCCTGCTGCCCAGGAGAGGACAACTGTGATTAGCGGTTTATCTTTACGGGAAACTGGGGACGAGAAAATTCCACCTAAAATCTGCCCCCCCCCCCCCCGACAGGATCTTAGGTGCGAGCGTTTCCCGGACGGGCAGGACAAGATTTCAGGAAATGTCTACCAAGGCCGCAATACAGACACTGGCCCTCCCTCCTGCTAAAGGCCCACTCTGCCTCAGAAAGGAGAGAACCCTAGAAGCACGGGTTCACAGCCAGACGCACCATCCCCAAGAGGAGTGGAAGGTGAGGGAGAAACAGGTGGGAAAGAAAACGTAGATGCCAATCTGGTAGGAGGCCTCCGCAGGTGCTCCTTAAACAATGGTCTCTCCCTGCGCCTGGTATCAATCAAAATCAGGAAGGAAATGAGGAAATGAGAGCCTCAAGCCTTGGCCGCGATCTCGTCCTTCAATGCATTGGAGAGACCATGAGAGAAGACCGCCACCAGAGCCTCATTTATTCCAGCCCACCTCTGCTGCCAGGGTACAAAATTTGATGGCATACGGTTTCGAATACCCTGTTGAATGGAGAGGAGCAGCTTAGCAGCAGAGCGAGCAAGCACATCGAATACCCTACAAAAGGAGGCAACAAAAATCGGGTAGTCGAGAATCACGGAGTTATTTTTCTCCCATAAGAGATTCGCCCAGGCCAAGGCCTTGTTCGAGAGCAATGGGATTAGGAAGCCCATCTTGGACCTGTCAGAGGGAAACGCCTGAGGAACCATCTCTATATAAATGCCCGCTTTGTTTAGGAAGCCACAACACTGACTGGAATTACCCCCATAGCGCTGCAGGAGGGGGGCTGGACCAGTCATCCCTCTGGTAACAGCAACTTCAGCTGCAGGAGCGGCAACAGGAGCAGCAGCGGTAGTAGCAACAACAGGAGGAACCAAAGGCCTAGCAGCACCAAGAGCAAGGTGTGCTGTGCGTGCAAGCAACGTCTGCAACGCCTGAGCGAACTGACCCAAAAGGTGATCTTGTTGATCGAGCCTGGTAACCAGCATGGGAAGTGTAGGAGTACCCGCATCGTCAGGATTCATGGCCCTTGCGTACTGTCAGGGTGCAAGGAAACCAGACCACACAGAGATGCAAGTAAAATAAAGCGATTTATGCAACAATATTAATCGCACAGCAAGAGAGGAACAAAACCAAGAACAGTCGGGGTCAAGTTCGGAAGCGTGTAGTCATCCAAGCCGAGAGAGTCCAGAAGCGGGTAGTCTGTCGAAGCCGGGTCGTCGTCTGATGCGGGCCATCTGACAATGCGGAATCCAGAGTCAGGAAGGTCGTCAGCCAAGCCAAGTCATGCACGGAGAAACCACAGAGACCAGAGGACTCCTAGAAGTGATGCGCCTTGGAGCACAAACGCAAAGGGCAAGGTCTAAAAGCCATCAGGTGATATATATAGTCAGGTGTTCAACATCACTGAGCGACGCCCTGGCAACAGACAAGTGATGATGCAAACAGAGTTTATAAGAGACAACAGTCTGCACATGTCCAAGATGGCTCCCAACAGGAAGGCAAGGCAAGACCTTGACAGGGGCTTCACTCACAAAAAAACGCCTCCAGGAACTCCCATTCTGATTCCTATTAGTGAAGGCCACAGCAAAATGACTGTGCCGGGTGTACCAAGATGGCCGCCGATCTTCTCAGCACGAGGCTACAAGAAAATGGTGGCTTTGCGCGGCCTGCAGTGCAACTGAGGACCTCGTGGGGACCCCCCCCCCCAGACTCCAAAACGGGATCGATTGGCAGGTGGCCCTGGAGGAACAGGCAGAGACCCCCCCCTACCGCACGATCGTTCCACGGCGCACCCCTCGCCCCCACATCCGACCTGAAGCGTAGTCCAAGCCCCCGGTAATAGGCCCAATAGCCCCCCAGCAGTGAGGGGGGGTGAGGTAGGTGGGGGATGCGTGACAGGACAGAGGGAAACCCGCGAATGTGAGGGTCCGACAGTCCCAAGCAAGGGGCCACGTTCACCCCAAAATCTGCCAGGGGAAGAGGGGGGGGACATTTACTCAGCATACCGGAACAGGCGGGCACCATGTAACAGAAGCCCCCTCCGCCGAAGTGACCACTGGATCTATACATCCAGCCCATCGCCCAGATTCGGCATAGTTGCTTGTAGATTGCACAGGAAAAAATCTGGAGAAAAGCTAACTAAAAACAAATTATCTAAAAAAAAAAAAAAAAAAAAACTTTGCCAGGACCAGAGATCCCAGCAAGGAACTAGGTCCTTACTCCTGACTGGGCAGATTAAAACAGACATCCTATGCAGGAAGAGAGAGGCTATACCCCCTGGGACTGCCCATATGCGTAGCTAGAACCTTTTTCTGCCTAGTGTCCTAGTCCTGTAGAGGGCAGCATAACCCTACTGATATGCATAAGAGACTGCGTCCGCCAATGAACAATAGAGAAACTGGATTTTTGTCTTACCGTAAAATCTTTTTCTCTGAGGTTCACCGACAGACACAGCTTCAAGTCTTCAGACCATTGAGGATTCTACTGTCACTCTTCAGGAGTAGGACTAGACTGAAACCTTTTTTAGTTACGCCCCTGGGACAGTCCCAGAGGGTATACCATCACTTCACGCTGTAAGACTTCCAGTTTGTAACAAGCAGTGTCAGAAGAACAAATAACTCAACCGCAAATGAGGGGTGGATGCTGTGTCTGTCAGTGAATCTAAGAGAAAAGGATTTTATGGTAAGACAAAAAAAATGGATTTTTGACTTACTGTAAAATCCTTTTCTCTGAAGTTCATTGACAGACACAGTTCCATATTCTTCTTGACCATTGGGTTATGCTGCCCCCTACAGGAGTAGGACACTAGGCCGGGAAAATACTACGCCTATGGGGCAGTCCTTGCAGGCATACACCCACTCACTCTGCTATAGGATTCAGTTTTGTTGCAAGCAGTGTTATGAAGAAAAACCCCATCCCACTCAGAAAGAGGGGCAGGTGCTGTGTATATGTCAATGAACTTCAGAGAAAAGGATATTACGGTAAGTCAAAAATCCAGGTTCTCTCTATCGTTCATTGACAGATGCAGCTCCATATTCTTCTTGACCATTGGGACATCTCAAAGCAGTATTTGCATGAGGGGTGGGAAGACAACACATGAAAGAATGTAATTCCTCAATCAATGGCTAAACTTAGCCAACCAGTGAACATGGAGCTCAACCAAGAAAAACTGGAGCTCACCTGGGAACATACACCCTCAAAGAGAAAAAATCCTCTTTTAAACAGCAGTCTGCCTTGCAGCCAAAAGAAGCATCCGAAGATGCCAACACATCTACTTTGTAGAATTTTGTGAACGTGTGCAGAGACGACCAAGTTGGCGCCTTGCAAATTTGCATTACTGACGCCTGATGGCGAAAAGCCCAAGAGGCACTCAGTGCCCTAGTAGAATGCACCTTCACAGGGAAAGGTGGAACCTGATCCTTCAGTGAATAGGCCTGTACTACCGTCTGCCCGATCCATCTGGATATGGTCGCGGCAGATTCAGCCAATCCCTTGCGAGGTCCTTCTGTGAGGACAAAAAGAGTCTGATTTCCTGAAAGATTCAGTAGCCTCCAGGTGAACCCTAATTGCCCGAACCACATTCAAAGAATGCAAGGCAATTTCCTTGGGAAGCTTGGGCTTAGGACAGAGTGAAGGCAGCACAATGTCTTCATTCAAATGGAAATTATAAACCACCTTCGGAAGAAACGACTGATTAGGTCAGGTACCACTTTATCTCACTGGACCACCAGATAAGGTGAACGGCAGGATAGCGCCACCAATTCAGACACTCTGCGAGCAGAGGTAATAGCCACCAAAAAGGCTACCTTCTGCGACAGTGTAAGCAAAAGAATCTTCCTAATGTTCTCAAAGGGAGGTTTTTGAAGAACAGACAGTACCAAGTTAAGATCCCACGGAGGTAATGGGGATCGTATCGGAGGAGCCATACGGCGAACGTCTTGAATAAAAGTATGAAACAAGGCATGCGTAGCTTAAAGGGCGTTAAAAAAAACAGTCAAAGCCGACACTTGGCCTTTAGTAATACCCAAGGCCACCCGCTGTTCAACCACTCTTTGGAGAAAGGTTAAATATTGCTAAATAAAAGTTGCGCTCAACTAAAAAACACTTGTGCAAAATAAAAACCTTACAATCAAGGCAAAAATAAGGTGCATATTATAAGCCTGAAGGGGCGCCCTCACATGCGTCTGGGGTGGGGGCGTCTTTACTGGTTTCCGGATCTGTGGACCTTGCTCATTGAGGACCAATGGGTCAATGAACTGATTCGGTTCAGTTACAAAATCGAGTTGCTTTCCTTCCAACTAATGCCTGTCTTCAGAGGCCTCTACAGAGCAGTGCAGGACCTGTTGGCACAAGGAGTTATTGTGACTGTTCCAGAGTCGGAACGTTTCTAGGGTTTTTATTCAAATCTGTTCACAGTTCCCAGGAAGGAAGGCAAGGTTCGTCTGATCTTGGATCTCAAGGCTCTGAACCACTTTGTGCGGGTTCAGAAATTTTGGGTTGGAGTCCATTCGCACAGTAGTAGTTTTTCTTCATCAAGGAGATCTGCTGGCTTCTATCGATCTCAAGGACACTTGCCTTCATATTCCAATATATGTCGGGCATTAGCATTTTCTTTGTTTTGCCATGAGTGAGGAGCACTTTCAATTTGTGGTGTGACCCTATGGTCTCGCTTCAGCTCTTTGGGTGTTCACAAAGGTTTTGCCACCACAGATGCCAGTCTCATGTTGACACTGCTTTGGGACATCCCAATGGTCTGAAGACTTGAAGCTGTGTCTGTCAGTGAACGAAAGAGAAAACTAGATTTCTTGATCGTTCATTGACAGATGCAACGCCATATTCTTCTTGACCATTGGGTTATGCTGCCCCCTACAGGAGTAGGACACTAGGCAGGAAAAATCTTTACCACGCCTATGGGGCAGTCCCTGCAGGCATACTCCCACTCATTCTGCTATAGGATTCAGTTTGTTTCTGCCTAGTTTAGAAGTAGGACCTAGTTTGGTCTTAGCTTGTCTATTTTAAATGTTGGCGTGGGGTCCCCCTTAAAAAACTTACCAGAACTTAAGACATTTTTAAAATATATTGAAAATATATTTAAAATATTGAAAATATCTTGAAACAGCTGGAGCCTGATGAAGCATTCATCGTGAAACGCGTAGTTCCAACAACTTCTGGTTTTACATGTAGTCCCGTTCTCTGGGCTCATTCAAATATAATCATTTGTTGATCTCATTTAAAATGTATATGTATATTTGTAATACCATGTATGTATGTCTATTTTTAATATATGTCGAATAAATTTGTTATCAATTTTTAAGAAAGTTTACAATTTGTAAGATTTGTAAGATTTTTGCGTGAATGGCACATTTAAATCCCCCTTGGTTCTATCTCTACCCTATGGGTCGTTTTAGAAACCCCTCCCCCTCTTTACACAATTTTTACGATGGGGAAGGTGCCAACTTACTAACGATATATGTGTAAAGCCAATTTCTCCCCCTCCACAACCCATTCATATCAGGGACTCTCTCATTCCCCAACTTAGCCATATCTGATTATCTGATTGTCCCATTTGGTCAGAATCTCCCTTTGCAGGGACCTCTTATGGAACTGTGCAAATGGAACTGCCTCAAAAGTAGACACCATCAGGCCCAGCACCCGTATGCAATTCCGGAGGGACGACCATCTGGTAGACAGCAGGAGGCGAATTTCAGATTGCAATTTTTGGAGTTTGTCCAGAGGAAGGAGCATTCTGGCTAAGGCACAGGTCCAGAGTCAGGCCCAAATAGTCCAGCTTTGTGGATGGAACCAGGGCAGACTTCTGAAAATTCAGAATCCAGCCAAAGTCCTGTAGAGTCCATATAGTGATTTCCAGGTTCTCCACCAAAGCAGATGGAAACTCCACTCAGAGGGAGATCATCCAAGTAGACCAGTACTGCGATCCCCATTGGCACAGCAAGGCTAGCACCAGAGCCGACACTTGTGAAGACCCAAGGAGTGGAGGCGAGAACAAAGGGTAACGCCACAAACTGAAAATGCTCCTTTCCCACAGCAAAGTGGGGAAAATGCTGGTGACTGGCACATATTGGAATGTGAAGGTAAACATCTTTGATGTCAATAAAGGCAAGTAAACCCCCGACACAGGGATGCCACCACCGTTCAAATGGACTCCATTCTGAACTTCTTTACCTGCACAAAGCAGTTTAGCGCCTTGAGGTCCAGGATTGGATGCACTTTGTCTTCTTTCCTGGGGACTGTGAACAGGTTTGAGTAAAAACCCTGAAAAAAAAAGTTCAGAAAAAGTCGGAACCGTAACAATCACCCTTTGAAGGAACAGGTCTTGTACCGCCCCAAACAGACTCTGTCTGACAAGAGCGAAACTCGATCTTGTAGCCAGCCCAAATTAATTTGTGGACTCACTTGTCTTGTACTAGGGAGGTCCACGGGTCCAGAAACCAGCAAAGATGCCGCCCCACCCCCGATACAGGTGAGGGTGGGGTGCACCTTCATGTTAAAGGAGCCTTGTCTGGAGAAGCCTGCTCTTGGCTTGCTAGACCAGGTTTGTTTGGATCCACCAGAGGAGGTCCTAAAAGGCTTCAAGCCCTTGTCAGTCGCTCCTGAGGGATGACAAAACTTTTTGAGCCGAGAAGAAAAGGTCCACATCCATGAAGAGGTTCCTTGCCCTTAGTAGCCTACGGAAGAAAGATACTCTTTCCCCCTGTGAGACCTTTATTGATGTCATCCAGGGTAGTTCCCAACAGGCGATCTCCATCAAAAAGGAAGATCAGTCAAGGTCTTTTTAAAAGTCTGATCCGCAGACCAGCATTTAAGCCAAAACGACATGCCAAAGGACCACCGTCAAAACACAGGTGAGCCATCAGAGGACCCGCATCCAAAGAGACAACACAGAAACTGCAGTCTGCCAGCTCAGAAAAGGTAGGGAGGAGCGGTTCTCCCCCCCTTCCCCCAGGTCACCACGTTGGAGCTTGGCGCACTTGGTCAAAGTTTGCGACACCAGTGCAATGGTAAATACCGACCTCGTCGCTGAACCAGCTAAGGTGTGCATAGTGCGGGACAGCCTCTGCTTCTGGTCAGCCGGGTCCTTAAAGGCCGGGGGGGGGGGGGGGGGGACTCTTCAACCGGAATCATGGTTATGTTTGTGTAATCTGGAAACCGGAGGGTCCAACGCCGGTGGGACAATCCACTTCTTAAGGAGGGACTCTTGATAGGGGTAACGCCTAGTAAAGCGGGGGGGCAGCTACTCACCATTCCAGGAACCAGGTGGGCACTGCTCCAGACAGATCATCCTCTCCATTGAAATGAAGGGGCTGTTGGCCAGGAGGAAAGCTGCGACTCAGGCCAAGACTCGGTCGTATGCGACCTCGCGAGAGGTTCAACTCGCAGGGCAAGCCCTTGTCCAGTGGGGCTAGGTCGCGGCCGACCAAGCGAGGAGCTGAGGTCTGCGCGTGCTCGCTGGCCAGACTGGGGTGACCACTGAGCTAGATTATCCAGCCGGTCGGCCTGCCTGGCAGTTGATAGTACTGTATTTTCTGGCGTATAAGACTACTTTTAAACCTCAAAAAAATCCCCCAAAAATGGGGGGTCATCTTATATGCCGAGTATAATATCTCCAAGGTAACCCAAGTATAAGTATTACCGGTAGATGAAAATTAGGGGGGTCGTCTTATACGCCCAGTCGTCTTATACGCTGGAAAATACGGTAGATCTCACAGGAAAAATCCAGGAGGAAAATGTTTCCATCTAAAGACTGTTGCCAAGATCAAAGATCCCAGCAAGGAACTAGGTCCTTACTCCTGACTAGGCAGAAAAAAAAAAAAAAAAACTAAGTGACTATAGCAGGGAGAGGGAGTATACCCCCTGGGACTGCCCATGGGTGTAGCCACAAGTTTTTTTCTGTCTAATGTCCTACTCCTGCAGGGGGGCAGTATAACCCAATGGTCCAGAATGACAGGATCTCTCCCCCGCGCTCTGTGATAGGCAGACGGTCGTTGGGTCATTCCCCTGCACTATCGCGGCTGCCAGATCCGCTGATTGGCTCCCGCTGTGTCCGATTACAGCGGTAGTGGTGCTCCAGCAAGTACCCTTGCACAAAATAATGTACCTATACATGATCTTGTGTAGCCAGGCCACCCTGCCGCAGTATATATGCGGTGGGCTGTCTGGAACTGGTTAAGGAATATTTCATTGGATTTTACTTTAGGTATCATTAAAATCACTGCTCCTAAAAAAAAAACAACAATCTTTTTTTTTTTTTTTTAAATGTTGCATTGATACATGTCCCCCAGGGCAGTACCCAGGTCCCCATACCATTTTTTATAGCCAATAAGTTGCATATAAGCCTTCAAAAGAGGGACTTTCGATTTTTCAAGATTGGGTCCTATAGATTTGAATAGATTTTATATTAGGTTCACCGTTTGGGTCAGAATCTTTTCTCTGTTCGGGAGTTCTGGTGCGAACCAAACAAACAGAGGGGTGTTCGGCCCATCTCTTTTAGCCAATAGTACCACGTGCACACTTTTTTCATCAAGACAAATAGACTTATTGTAAAAAGAAGTACAATAAATCTCTTGTCTTCTTAGAAAACCACATTCAGATATAAAGTATTTGAGTAACATACAAAAAGTAAATAATCATATATGCTACTAATTAAGCTCAATTCCAGCCCAGGTCTAGCAAATAAGATATTTAGTTTGTGTTTAGGAAAAGAAAGTTCTAAATGTATATAGAAAGGAATAACCATTAAGAACATGTGTAGTTACTAGGTCCAAATTGTAATAATTTTTCATCGTGCACTAGTTTCCTCAGCGAATATATAGTCACGGAAAAAACAAACCTAATGCATTCAGTCAGCTAGTTTTATGATTTACTCATTCTTTATGCTAACAGCAGCCAATCAGATCTCTGATTCATTAAATATAACTGTTTGGAGATAATCTATGGTTGCTTTAGGATATGGCAGTATACCCCCATTTTATTTTGCTCTAACGTACTGAATAAACTTTATGCTGTTCTGCAGCAGCAACTATACACAAGGAAGGGTTCATGTTTTCACCTAAATAAAAATTAATGACAATAGTAATAATAAAAACTAACACTTGGGAGAAGTGAATCCACAGCTGCAGAGTGGCCTGCCAAGGATCTGTGCAATTCCATGCCCGTTATCAGTTTTGGACATAAGTTACATCAACACTGAAAGAGTGAGCCAACTGTGAACAGGAGTATAGGCACATCCCTAGTTCACTATCATTCCTAAATTTACCCACCCGATGCAGACTGCCGACAATCCTCTCGTGCCAGGCTCTACTAGACAAAATGTTAGGCTGTCTTCAGCCCCTCACTTTCTGGAGCTAAATTTAATCTGAAGATTATATTTTCCCATTTGCTGCTGTGATATTTGGCCAAATATTTTTATGGCTGTCCTGGCAGCAGAGCTGAACAATATGTGCTGTAGAAGGAGTTTCTGTTACTGGCACAGCATGCAACCGGGACAGAAAGACTCTCTATCAATTTCATGAGACTGCGTCTTCGCTAGCCTGGGAGGGATTGCCAAGAGGGAGAAACAGGGGCACCACTACCTTCTACCAGAAGACAGCACTACAGAACATATTTTCATACGACTCCTGTTAAGAGAATAACGTCTACCCAAGTCCAATAAATTCCACCTAAATCCAGCTTACAGTTAGTGAAGTATAGAAAAACACAAGGGCCGGGTCAAGCTTACGATTAGGCCTCTTGCACGATACTCCTGCTTGAGCATCTACGAGCATCTACTTTTTCAGACTTTTTTTATGTATTTTGCACATATTTATGCACATTTTCTCGTATATATGCATTTGCAAGAATCCCCCAGCATGCACGCATTTTCACATAAATGCGTGAAAACATTCTCCCATTCTTGTTCTGCACAATATTTAAATGGGCATTTGCGCACATTCACACGTATTTGCG
The DNA here is from genome assembly GCF_965119305.1 of Pelophylax lessonae. Classification (NCBI taxonomy): domain Eukaryota; kingdom Metazoa; phylum Chordata; class Amphibia; order Anura; family Ranidae; genus Pelophylax; species Pelophylax lessonae. The sequence goes on along the minus strand of NC_138775.1, from coordinate 232,730,822 downwards.
CGCATGAGGCGTAAATTACTTAAACTGAAGAATGCACTGCACTTGTTTACGTGCCTGTTTGCATAGGTACATTACAATTAATAAGCTGTATGTTAGCTTCATTAAAAAAAAAAAAAAAAAAAAAAAAAGTTGCACTGAGCTTTTTTTTTTAAGCTGCAGTGTGCTAGAAGCCTTACAAAAAAATCTAGGGGATTCAAAAATGGAAGCAAATACAGTTTTAGGCCCCTTTCACACTTGTGCGACCTAAAAGTCACGCGATTCTGCAGCAATTTTTATTGGATTTGAAGCAATGCCTATGTAATCTTGAGGTCTATGGCCCACAAAACGCATCAAAGTTGGACCAAAGTAGTGCAAGGACTACTTTGAAGTCACACATGTGACATGCGATATGAACAGTACTCATTGGTAATCATGGAGTACGACTTGTCGTGCAATTTTACAGTCCCAAGTCGCAGGAAAGAGCCTTAAAACAGATTCAAACAGATTTCAAATTTTGACACCTAGTATTTTAAAAACAGGATTAAGAGCTATAATAGTCATCTGTTCTGGAGAAAAAACAAAAAAGCTAGGTAACCGATGTACCTAAAGTGGGTATTGATGTCACCTAATTGTGGATTATTTTCTGTTGCCGTCAAGAACTACTTGGATTATGATCCAGGGAAACTGCAAAGCTTATACAGGGGTTGGAAATATGGAAACACTACATGATTTGCCAGTGTGAAAGTGACATGTTTTACGTTGAATGTGAAGTGATGTAACATTTTTTCTTCCGCTGTGTGCTGAGACAACTAGCTAACAGTTGGGAAGCCTCACTTTTCGTCCTTCACTGCTGCGCTGCTAGTAATACGGAGTCAAGCCAGAGCTTATCGAATTCCAAAGAGGGCAAATTTGTTGGTTAGCTGGTGCCTCTGCAAAATAAGTTGCCAATTTATTTGTGGTGTCGCAAGGTACAGTATCAAAGGTTATGACAGCATATACTGTTTCTGGGAAAATGCAGTCTGATACACATAAGCGCAAGGGACATGGTCAACTGACTGAAAGAGACAACAAGGATATTTAGCAGGATTGTGACCCGGAAAAAAATATTAATCAATTCCCAGGAGAATTCAGGCCGTCTTGGATGCCAAAGGCGGTCCAACATCATATTGGGTAACAATTTTGTTTTTACCATACTTGCTTCCATAATTTTGGCCAAACCCTGTATATCTATATGTGCCCATACATTAAATGTCTTTTTGTTCAAGCAAGGTTTCGTCTGCAACGTCAAAAATAGAAATCTTTCTATATGAACTTTACCTGTGCATTCACAGGTTTCACAAGAAAAACAGAACTCAGTATTTTTTTATACTGTAAGTCTGATGAAGTCCTTGGAAAATAATGCACAGGTATGTAAAACCAAATCACTTTGCTAAGGCAGCCACAGAGCTACATTGTCAAAACAGCACACAATACTTTAGCAACAGTCTGGAGTTAGGAGATCCCTATTATGCAACAATGGAGAACAAAGGAAGAGTTTTAAATTAACTGCTGATGTTAGGTCAAGTAGGGCCAGTTTGACTTGGCTATCTTAATCCTATAGAGCAGAGATTCCCAAACTACGGCCCAGCAGCTGTTGCAGAACCACACATCCCATGAGGCATTGTAAAACTCTGGCATTCACATACATGACTAGGCATGATGGGAATTGTAGTTCCAAAATAGTTTGGGAATCCCTGCTATAGAGCATGGTCCCCAAATCGCGGCCCATGGGGTGGATGTGGCTCTTTGGGCACTACTCTTTTCCACTGACACCAATGATGGGGCATTCTTCCTACCACGGACGCCAAAAGGTAAAGCAAAATTTCTCCTCCCTCTAACTATGCATGTTAAGTTTGTTCACTCTCACTGCTCACCAATTTTGTAGCCTTTGTTACTCCCACTACCCACAGGGCCTGGGCATGATTTACCCCACTCACTACTGATGCTAGATCATTTCCTTCTCAAACTGACCAAGCCTAGCACCCTAAGGTTAAAGGACAGTGAACCGGCCCTTTGTTTACAACGTTTGAGGACCACTGGTGAAGAGGAATCCAACAGCACCTTCTTATAACAAAACAGAAAAACACAGTCAGTTCTCCAAATGCACAGCATACAACATTTTATTAATGGCCCACTAACTTTTGTTATATGGCAATGGTTGTGCTCAAGCAGACAATGCTTTTCATGACTGGTTTTCTCAAGTTGCTCAAAAATGTTTAGAATATGTACTCAGGGTTGCACTTGCTCTGCCTGTCCTGCATACTTACAGCTTCAAGCTGCCTCTTCTTCTGTACCAGAAGTTGAAGCATCAGATTCACATTGGCAAGGTCCAGGTTATCCTGATCAGTTGCCAACAGATCCTGGAAGATCTGCCACCGATGACCATTCTGCGAAAAGAAGAAAATAAATATTAGCATATACAACCTGAGGGTGGCGTCGCAATAATCAACTGCACTCTGGCTGCAGTAAAGTGTACACCTAGCTTTCATGCATGTTAGCTGAACTTTCATAGACTTGTATTATGTCCCACGTTTTCAGGGTGTTTTCTAAAGTCAGCATGATCAGCGATGTGCAGGAGAGCACCATTCTTACTGGGCAGATTGATAGCATCGGGAGCCATTGGCTCCCACTGTTAAAAAATAAAGGATTTTTGACTTACAGTAAAATCCATTTCTTTGACATTCATTGATGGAAACAGCTTCAGATATTCTTAATCATTGGGTTGTACTGCCCCCTACAGGAGTAGGACACTAGGCAGAAAAAAAAATAAGTCTAGCTATGCCTATGGGCAGTCCCAGGGGGTATACTCCCTCTCTGCTATAGGTACTCTGTTTTGTTACAAGCAGTGTAAGAAGAATTACAATTCCACAGAGGGTGGGTGCTGTGTCAGTCAATGATCAGAGAAATGGATTTTAAGGCAAGTCAAAAATTGCAATTTCTCTTACGTTCATTGACAGACACCCCTGAAAAAAAAAAAAAAAAAAAAACAGCAATACATCTTCAAAGAGGACCAGGTCCTCCAAACAGCAGCCTGCAAAACCTTGGGGCCAAAGGAAGCATTTGCAGATGCCAACACATCCATTTTATAGAACTTTGCGTAAGTGTGCACGGACGACCAGGTGGCCGCCTTGCAAACCTGCGTCACTGACGCCTGATGACGGAGTGTCCGAGTAGAGTGTGCCTTGACAAGGAAAGGAGGAACCTGACCAATAATGGAATAGGCCTGAACAGTCTGTCTAAGCCATCTGGAAATGATCAGAGGAAGCGAACAACCCATTCCCGAGGCCCTTCCTCAAGCAGAAATAGTGAATCTGATTTCCTAAAAGACTCCGTAGCTGCCAGGTACACCCTAATCGCCTTGACCACATCCAAGGCATGCAAAGCAATTTCTTTCAGATGTTTTTGCCTGGGACACAGGGAAGGCAACACAATGTCTTCATTCAAATGAAAATCAGAGACAACATTTGGAAAGAACAACGAACAGGGACGACAAACTACCTTACCTCTGTAAACTATCAAGTAAGGTGAACGACAGGATAACGTCGCTAATTCTGACACCCTGCATGCAGAGGTGATAGCCACCAAGAAGTCCACCTTTTGGGGCAGCGTAAGCAGGGAATTTTTCAGAAGATTCTCAAAAGGGGGCTTCTGGAGGACTTTGAGCACAAAATTAGAGGTGGCAACAGAGACCGCACTGGAGGGGCCAAGTGCCTAACCACCTGAGGAAATTAAACACCAGGGAGAATGGCCAAGGGCAGTTGAAAAAACAGCTAAGGCTGACACCTGACCCTTCATAGTACTCAAGGCCATTTTCTGCTCAACCCCCTACTGAATAAGGGTTAAGATCCAAGCCACCAAGAAAGAGTGAGGATGAACCCCAAGAGACTCAACACGCAATGTACGACTTCCACGTACGATGGTAGATCTTCCTAGAAGTAGATTTCCTCACTTTTAAACAGCATTGGAATCAACGATTCAGACAAACCTCTATCCATCAGCACCTGGCGTTCAACAGTGACTGTAAAGCAGGATAGAAGATTGGCCCTTGGGACAGCAGATGTTCCCTGAGAGGAAGCTTCCAATGAACACCTGCGACCAGCCGCACTAGATCGGCATACAAAGCCCCGCAAGGCCAATCCGGAGCCACTAAGATGACCAGAACCCCTTCTGCCTCAATTCTGCGTACAAGTCTTGGCAGAAGCTGGAGAGGAGGCAAGGCGTAAATCAGACGATACTAATCCCACAGGGCCACCAACGCGTCTGTGGCGCCCACCAGAGGATCTCGCGACTGAGCCACAAACCTCTGCACCTGGAATTCTGCTGAAATGTATGGGTTTGGATATTGTCAATGAGAGAAGGAATCTTCTTATGAGCGTGTCTCCTGCCAGCCTAATGTCAATGTGGGAAGATAGGGCTGCCACTTGAACCGTCAAAGTGTTTTGGGAAATTCCCTTGTTGCTCCTTCCTGTAAAAGAAACCTAAGATTGCTGGAATATTTTTTTTTTGGCGGGGTTTCCTTTGTTCTCATACCATAAGAAAACTTTTTCCTCACTTTTTCGTGGATGGCTATAGTCACAGGTTTTCTGCTGGCTAAGATGGTGTCAATCACCCTGTTTGACAGACCTTTGTTCTGTAACCTCACCCTTTCTGGAACCAGGCTGAAAGCTTCAGGACCTTGTGGTTCAGGTGGTATTGTTCGAGGAGGCAGAATGCTGAGGTTTTTTAAATGACTGAACCATTGTTTCTGAGGCCAATGGGGTGCAATAAGTATCATTGTAGCCCTTTCTTCCTTGATCTTTTGTACAAACTTTGGTTTTAGGGCAATTGGGGGGTAATGCATAACACAGATGGAGGACCCAGCTTTGGCTGAATGCATCCACCCTGATGTTCCCATCTGTAGGGTTTAGAGAGAAGAATTTGGGAGCTTCGTATTTATTTTTGCCGATCCACCTCGGGCACCCCCCAGACTCTGGTGAGCCCCAAAAAAAAAAAGGTCTTGATTTAAGGACCATTTCGTCTGAAGTCTGCCAGCGTGTTGTCGGTTCCCTTCAGATGGATGGCAGGGATGGTTCTGATGTTTTTCTTGCCCCTGATAGTGTTGTTTCTGTCAGGTCCATTAAATGGGTACATTTTGTCCCCCCGGTCTGTTCAGGTATGCCACAGTTGTGGCGTTGTCTGACTGAATCCTGACGTCTTTGCCCTATATCATCGGTTGGAACGTTTTTAGCACCTCCCCTAGGGCTTTCACCTCCTTACCATGCTTGAGACCAATGGGGGGTTCCATTTTCCTTGTGAGCAGCAGTCCGCCATATGGGCTCCCCAACGCAGAGCGCTGGCATCCGTAGTGATCCGCACGGGATCAGTCTGTGTCCATCTGCGCCCTTCGAGGTAAATTAGCGGCCTGAGCAACCACTGAAGTATTCTTTTGATTGCACGAGGAACCGAAATAGTCGCCTCTAGGGATGATGCCTTGCCATCCCATAAGTCCAAAATGTGACTTTGTAAAGGTCTCAGCCCAGGTGATGGCCAGGATTGAGGACGTCATTAGTCCCAACACTGCCATGCCCCATCTAATGCTCATGAATTTGGTCTCTATCAGGGCTACTATTGCTTTCTTGATCTTTTTAACTTTTTCCTCCATCAGGAAAATCTTGGTTATTTTGGCATCTCTTATGTAGCCCAAGTATATAACTCTCTGGCTTGGTGTTTGTTGCAATTTTTCTTCGTTCACGATCCATCCTAAGTCCGGCAAGTAAGAAATGCTCTTGTGTAGATTGGCATCCAGCCTGTCTGCTTCTTCGACAAATAGTAGATCATCTAGATATGGCACTACTCCTATGCCTTGCGGCCTTAGGTTTTTTTATGGCTTCTGCCATTATCTTTGAGAAGATCCTGGGTGCGAAAGATGCCAAAAGGTAGAGCTGTGCATTGAAAATGTGGAGTGGTAGCCAAACCCTAGACCGCAAATCTTGGGTATCTTTGATCGCTCTTTATCGGTACATGTAGATCTGCATCTTGCATCTAGAATAAGCCTGTACCACCGTCTGACTGGTCCATCTAGATATGGTCGCGGCAGACACAGGCAACCCCCTTCTAGGGCTATCCGTGCTCAAAAAAAGTGAGTTCGTCTTACGAAACAAGTTCGTAGTAGTCAAGTGTACCCTGATTGTCTGAACCCCATCCAAGGAGTGTAATCCCAAGGATGGCTAGTCTTAGGACACGGGGAAGGTAACACAATATTTTTATTCAGATGAAAACTCTGAAAACCACTTTAGGAAGGAAGGATGGATTAGGAAGAAGAACCACCTTATCCCTATGAACCACCAGATATGGGGAACGACAAGATAATGCGGCCAGTTCTGACACCCTGCGTGCAGAAGTAATGGCCACCAAGAAGGCCACCTTCTGGGATAATGTAAGCAAGGGAATCTCCCTAATATCTTCAAAGAGAAGTTTCTGAAGAACCGACCACACTAAAGATCCCAGGCGGTAAGGGTGCACGCACTGGCGGAGCCAGATGTCGCACCCCCTGGATGAAATTCCGCACCAAGGAATGATTAGCCAAAAGTTTCTGAAAGAAGATTGCTAACACTGAAACCTGACCCTTGATGTGCTCAAGGACAGTTTCTGCTCAACCCCTTGTTGCAGACAGACCAAGATTCGGGTCACCGAATAGGTATGTGGGGGAAATCCAAGAGATTCACACCACGCAATATAAGACTTCCTTGTGCTGGAAGTCGCTTTCCTTGCTTTAACTAGAGGTAGGAATAACTGAAGCTGACACTCCCTTGTCCTTCAGGACCTGGGTCTCAATGGCCAGGCCATTAAGCCAGCGATGTAAAACAAGATGGAAGATCGGTCTCTGAGACCGCCAATCCTCCCCGAGAGGAAGTCTGCGACTAGCCTCACCAAGTCGGCGTACCAGGCTCGACGAAGTCAGTCCGGAATTTCCAGCATAACTGGAATTCCCTCCACCTCAATCCTGCGAAGAAGTTCCCGCAGTAACTTGAGAGGATGGAAGGCATGCCGTAGCTGATACTGCCCCCACGGGGCGATCAGCGTTTCTGCTGCGTCCGCTAGAGGATCGCGGGTGCGAGCCACAAACCTCCGCACCTTCCTGTTGAGCCAAGGTGCCAACAGATCCCCATCCGGGGTGCCCCAAAGAAGGGACAGCTAGTGAAAAACCTCTGGATGAAGAGGCCATACCCCTTGATCCAGAATCTGATGGCTGAAATAATCTGCCTGCCGATTTCCCACCCCCGGAGTGAACACTGCGGGGAGATCCGGAACAAACCGTTCCGTCAAATGAAAGATGCTAGTCGTTTCGATGGCCACCAGGACACTCTAAGTGCCCCTTTATTGACATAAGTCACGACCGTGGCATAGTGCGATTGGATCCGAATCGGGCTGCTCTAGAGCTGCTCGGTCCAGTAAATCAGACAAAATCTGATCGCTCTCAGTTCCGATACCCTATTGGTAACCTGGATGCTATCAGAAGGAATGACTTCCCCTGGTTGAGCATCGGAGACTTCCTGGTCCGCTCGCTCAACCGGATGCGATTGCCCAGGAAATCGGAATTCTGATTCCATTAGAAAAAAATCTCCTTCAGGAGAATTCGGGTATGAGACTGGGTATACGGTACTGCCTCTAAGAAGGCCACCATCAGTCCCAGCCAATTGACGGACAGCAACATCCGAAACGTTGACTGAACCTTCTGGAGTTTCTCCGCAAGGAGAAACTTTCTTGCCCAGGATGTATCCAACATTAGGCCCAGATAGTTCAGTCTCCTGGTGGGAACCAGGGATGATCTTTGGGAAAGCGAAGAAAACGCTGATGTCCTGCGATGATGGGGATATAAGGATAGGTATCCTAGATGTCTATGGACGCCAGGAAATCCCCCTGATGCAGGGAGGCCACCACTGTACGGATGGACCCCATCTTTCCCCAAGTCCAGAAATTGGACGCAACTTGCCCTCTTTCCTGGGCATTGTGAACAGGTTCGAATAGAACCCCTGAAACCGTTCAATGTTAGAAGGGAAGAATCGCACTGGTGAAAGTGATCGAAACTCGATCCTGTATCCTGACCGTATGACCTTCCTTTAAAGAGGGATTCCTCAAACGGATAGCACCTAGCCATGCGTTTGGAAATAACAGGGGTTCGTTTCAAAATGACCCCATTTGGGTAAAGGAAAATCCTTCGCCCTTTTGGTAGGCTAACAAGTACCAAAAAGGAATCTCAGTCTCAGCTACCTCTGCCGGTGTAACCTCAAGACTAAAGGTTTCCCGGACGGACACAACTAGTGCATCCACCACTCTTGTGCTATGGCGGAGGCAGAAACGTTCTCTTCACTGCTGAGGAGACATTACCTGAGACAACAGCCCCATAAGAGGGACCTGCAGCTGCATTGACCAGCTCCGAATCCGTATCTGAAGTATCAGATAAAAAATAGGGGTAGGCGGGGGTCACTTCTTGACCCCCGTCCCTGACAGGCCACCTCCATCCGGGATACCAAAGACTCCAAAACTGCCGAAAATGCATTAAAAACAAGTGGGGGGAGAGAGAGAGAGAGAGAGAGAGAGAGAGAGAGAGAGAGAGAGACCGAGGCTCATCCCTGATGCACAGAAGTTTTCTATCAGCTTGCTCAGTGCTGTCCTGTTACAGACAGGAAGTCTTTGGCCCTTTTTCCTGGGTAAAGGAGGCGGCTCCGCCCCTTAACACGCCTTCCGGCGCCTCCCCCTGGCTCCACGAGGTGTTTGGTCACCTCAAACATGGCCGCCCCCATGCTGGAGACACGAGGCTACGCCAATATGGCGGCCTCGTGCGATCTGCCAGACAATGGGGGCGGCCTGTACAGGATTCTATGTTTGCCTGCGGGAGTATCTCGGCCCCACAACCTTCACCCTGATGGTGATAAGCCTGGCCGGCGGTACCGGACCCTGGCGGGCCACATGCGGTCCGTGGGCCGTCGGAAGGCAGCTCTCTGCCTTTGCTGGAGGAATGGCGATCTGGACTGCAGTGATTCAGGCATAGGCATCGCCCTGTGAACACCTCTGACAGGTAAGATACCTCTTGCTTCATTAGTAATGCCCATTCTAGTACTGCCATTGACTTCAGTCACCTTTACAGTTTTAAAATGACATTAGATAATCAGCTCCCAAACCAAGCCTCCTGGTTTCTGTTCACAAAAATCACACTCAAATTGGGGGATCTGTGACCTGTTATAGGATAGAGGGGAAACCCATCCTACCATTCCAGAGAGGGGCCCGCGTTCACCACAAACCCGTCAGGGGGAAAGGGGGAACATACTACTCACCATACCGGAACCAGGCGGGCGCCACTCCTGACAGAACCCCTCTCCACCGGGGTGGGGGGGCTGTCGACCAGTACGGACGCCGTGACTCTTGGTCATTGGCGTTCAAGCGAGACGTTTAACTCGCAGGGTCAGTCCCCGTCCAGTGGGACTATGTCGCGGCCGACCGAGGGCGGAGCTATGGCCTGCACGCACTCGTAGGCTGAACTGGGGTGACCACTGGATCTCAACTTCCAGCCCGTCGCCCAGTTACAGCTTGCTTGCTTGAAGATCTCACAGGAACACTGGAGAAAAAAAGCTGTCTAAAAAAAATCTAAGAAAAAAATCCTGCCAGGACCGAAGATCCTAGCAAGGCATCTAGGTCCTTACTCCTAACTAGACAGAAAAAAACTGATTTGCTGTAGCAGGAAGTGAGAGGATATACCCTCTGGGACTGCCCCTAGGGTGTGGCCAGAACGTTTTCTTTCCTGTCTAGTCCTACTCCTGTAGAGGGCAGTATAACCCGAGTTGTTATTATTCAACGAGGACTACGTCTGTCAATGAGCGACAGAGAAAGAAAGGTTTCTACTTGGTCTGTGGAATTCGGTCACCAGATACTCAGTTGAGGGGCAAGTAGAAAATTATTGAGTAGCCTTCTGCTACCATACAAAGAAAACATTTTTCGTGACTTTCTTCCACTGAAGAGCAAAAAAACACCAATCTGCCCCCCACTCGGAGACCATCATTGTTTCTTGTTCTTTGGAACAGAAGGCTTGAGGATAAAATCTCCCTTCCATTTGTTTTGTTGTGTCCAGCGCTTTTTTGGTCCCGCCTTATTAAATCTCCGGGACTGACGAAAGGGCATTTTGCCCTGGCTCTTTTAGGTTTGAGGAAACCCTGTTTTTGGCTGCGGTTCTGTCTAAAACTGTTGCTAAGCTGGATCCGAACAGTAAATCGCCGTGAAGGGGATGCTGCATAATCTATTTTTGGAAGCAATGTCCCCTCCCCATGACCTCAGCCACAGGGCTCTCCCAGCTGAATTAGGCCAGTTAGGCTACCGCTCTGGTTAATGTGGGTATGGTTTTTTACTTTTTGGGGTACCGCCTTATAGTAGATCTTGCAACTGCATCAGCCAGACTAATAGGGTCCTGGTCCTGCAGGTGGACGCTATGGCTGCATTTAGATTCTTGGCTGCAGCGTCCCAAGCTCTTCTCAGAAGTGCCTCTATCTTTTTGTCCATGGGATCACTGAGAATTCAGGAGTCGTCAAAAACCAAGTCAGACTTGTTTGCGACTCTGGTGAGGGAGGCATCTACTTTAGGGCATTTTGCCCAGGATTTGGTATCCTTCTCTGTGAAAGGATACCTGCATTTAATCGCAGCTGCGGTAAAGAGCTTCTTTTCCTCTTATTCTTTCTTGACCAAGTATTTTAGAGTCATGTAACGGGAATGTTTGTTTTCTTTTCTTTGTAAGCCCTTATACATCTTATCGTGTAGTGAAAGCGCTGTGATGTTTTGTTCTTTAATACCCAGTGTGTCTGCTATGGCTCTCAGTAATTCATCTGTGTCTTCGAGGAAAAAAGTGTACCCTTTGATGCTGGATCTTCCTCATCCGAGTCCGAGCATAGGCCATCTTCAGATTCGGAGGCATCTGAATCCGTTCCCAGTTCCATCTTATCCCCGCTGCATGAGTAGATGGGTGTCCCACTGGTAGATGGACTGCTGGCCTGGCTGGAGCTTGCTAGAGCCTCTAGTTTTTCTATGGCTGTATGAAGAGGCTCAATCGTGCTTTTAAATTTCCTTTTTAAAAGAGTCAAGCATGTCCTTAAGGAACCCGTGACTCTTTGGAAAAAAAACCCCTATGCCAGAAATGCATCAACTAAATGGTGGCCATTCTGGAAGCCTGTAACCGCAAGAGGCGCATGCCTTGCTACTGGTCTTTGCCTTTTATTCCTCTAGGGTCTTTGTCTGTAAAAAAGAACAAAGGACCCAGTGAGGCAGGCAGTTGCCATAAACAACAATGACAGATCATTTGTAGTGAGGTAAAGACAGAGGGTACTCCAGAATGCCCTGGCTTACCTTGGAGCTATGCTGACCGGCAGGATATGCAGGGCAGGGTGGGGAAGCATCCGACATGGTCAGCCTCAGAAAAGAAACCCCTGCACAGGGACCATTTAACTGCTTCCTGCTTAGCTCCAGCCCTGTCCCCAGCTGCCCCCATGCTGGCTGGTGGACATACCTGCATTGTCACCCCCTGGTATCCTATGGTCAGCTTCTCTTTGGGGAAGGGAGTCCATTTATCTTCTGCTTGTTTTAGTTTAGTGAACTTTCCTTTTTGAAAATCGCGCCACCACCGGAAGTAACATCAGCGGGCGTTTCCCGCTCTATAGTCCGACTTCCGCCTTCCACAAGGGAAGTGTCCCGAGGCTCCGGTGCCGCCGCCATCTTGCTCCTCCAACAGCGTGGACGCCGAGCAAGGAATGCTGACAGTCGCCTGGACTGGCACCTGTGGGGGGGGGGGGAACCAGGGGCTGCTGTATGCGGTGGCGCCCCTTGCTCTATAGGCACCCTGGCAGTTTAAGGGGGAGAGGCCCCATGCATCTTGACAGCTGGGGATATAGTTGCATACCACTCAGTAGGGGTGAAAACTCCGGCGGGGGCCAGCTTGCCCTATGTACTGTCCCTGACCTGCACTGCCCAAGGCTCACTGAGCTGGGTGGGAGGCTGGCCAGGTAGCCTCCTGCAATTTATCACAGAGACTGAAAAATAAACAGTTGCAGCCCCTGTGGATCTGGATCTGTGGATAAGATAGTATGACTGACGTTTTTATAATGGTGGACTATTGTGTTTCCCATTTCTGGTGGGAGGGGCCTATCTCAGATGCTGCCCTGGAAGCCGATTAGAGAAAACCGAGTACCTATAGCAGAGAGGGAGTACACCCCCTGAGACTGCCCATAGGCGTAGCCAGACTTTTTTCTGTCTAGTGTCCTACTCCTGTAGGGGGCAGTATAACCCAATAGTTAAGAAGATCAGGAACTGCGTCAGTCAATGAACGAAAGAGAAAAGAGGATTTAACACCTTAATCGGAAATGCTTTTTCACAGTAGGAGTGTGAAAATATGGAATAGCCTTCCTTAAGAACTGGTTTTAGCCAGCTTAGTAGGTTGTTTTCAAACAAAGAGCTGATGCATTAACAAATGCAAAATATATAGATGGATACTAATATATAGGAGGTAATACCATAAGGGGTAGTTGATCTATGGAATATCAGACTGCCTCGAGAATGGGTGGGGGTGTTTTTTTTTTTTTTTTTATATGTTAAAAATGGACTAGTGTCTTTTTCAACCTGAATAACTATAACTAACTGACATATGAGCCAAATTCCCTGTTAGGAGAGTGCACAGATTTGATTACAGCTAACTTAGTACACAAAATAGATATTTTATGAATGTAGGCCAAGTTTATTGTTTGTCAGAGTAATGATTAGGTTAAGAAATTTACAAAAGGGCGGGGGGGGGGGGGGGGTGGACACAAAATGCTCTGCATTACACAGCCAATAAAAACTATATGCACCAATGAAGTATTTCCTGAGCATGTAACACAGGATATGCTCAGTACACACAGTTTTAATATTTAGAAAACTTGACACGATCCATTAAGAAATGAAAAGAGCCAAATCGTAGAACATGATTTTATAAAAACACCAAGCAACTTCAGATGTGCTCAGCAATGAAAAGTTGTGAGCCCCATTTCCTACGGTCTGGGATGGACCAACTTCGGAAGGCAGTGAGAATGCGGGAGGATAGGACACAGGCAAACAAAAAACATTAAACATCCGCCCCAAGTAAACCTTCTCATACTATAACCATGCCAGTAGCAAAGCAGTACCTCGAATATGATTCCAAAGAAAGAGGGGAGAGACATTAGAACAGAATTTTAGTGTGTTAAAAAAAAAAAAAAAAGTAATTCAATTCAAAAAATGAAACTCATTTATATTCGATACGTTACACACAGAGAGATATTTCAAGCATTTCTTTCTTTTAACTTTTATGATTATGGCTTACAACTAGTGAAAACCCAAAATTCTATTTCAGAGAAAATTTGAATACTACATAAGACCAATAAAAAAAAAAAATAAAAAAAAACTGGGATTTTGTCTTACCGTAAAATCCTTTTCTTTGATGTTCCTTGACGGATACAGCTTCATATCTTCATTACACGGATGGGTTATGGTGCTCTTCGTAGGAGTAGGACACTAGGCGGAAAAGGGTTAACCAAAGTTAAAAAAGCTTAGCTACGCCTATGGGGCTATAGACATATTCCCAAAAGAAAGGGCTAAACTTAGCCAACCAGGTAAACCAGGAGCTCAACTATAAACAACTGGAACTCACTTCCCAGAAAAAAACACCCTCAAGAGGCGGAGGACTCTCGAAAAACATCCACCTTGTAGAACTTAGTGAACGTGTGTGCAGACCTGTACCACTGACGCCTGAGGACAGAAAGTCCAGGAGGCACTAGGCGCCCTTGTGGAATGCGCCCTAAAAAGGGAAAAGAGGGTTCTGACCCTCAATTGAATAGGCCATCTCAGTTTGCCTGATCCATCTGGAAATGGTCATGGCAGATGCAGCCTGCCCCTTACGAGGGCAATCCATAAGGTTAAACCAGGAATCGGATTCCAAATAGACTCAGTTGCCATCAAGTAAACCCTGATGGCGTGAACCACATGCAAAGAATGCAAAGCAAACTCTTTTGAATGCTTTGGCTTAGAACATAACGAAGGCAACCAATGTCTTCATACAAGTGGGAACCCAAAACAAAACCCTTGGGAAGGAATGACTAACAGGGATGTAGCACCACTTTGTCCCTGTGAACCACCAGGTAAGGCGACCGACAGGATAACACAGCCAGTTCAGAGACCCTGTGTGCAGAAGTAATGTCACAGAAAGTGGCTTTCTTGGTAGCTAAGGCAAGCAAAGGAATATCACGAATATTCTCAAAGGACAGTCTTTGAAGGACTAACAGTACCAGGTTAAGGTCCCACGGAGGCACCAGGGACTTCACTGGCGGGGCCAGATGGCGAACCCCCTGCACGAAGGTGTAAACCAAGGAATTTGCAGCCAACGGTCTTTGGAAGAAGATTGCCAAAGCTGAAATCTGACCCTTAAAAAAAAAAAAATGGTACCCAGAGCCAAACGACGATCTACGCCTCTTTGGGAAAAACTCCAGTAGATGTGATACCGAAAAGGAATGGGGGGGGGACCCCTCTATACTCACACCAAGTAATATACAATTTCCAAACTCAATGGGAAATCTTGCGAGAAGCAGATTTCCTAGCTGTTAAGAGTAGAAATCACTGATTCCAACAACCCCCTCTCCTTCAACACCTGGCTTTTAATAGCCAGGCCGTTAAAGCCAGCGACCATAAAGTAGGATGGAAGAACAGGCCTTGAGACAGAAGATCTTCTCTGATAGGAAGCCACCAAGGGGCATCGGCCACCAGTCTTGCCAAGCCCGCGTATCAGAACCGACGAGGCCAGGCTGAAGCCACCAGAATCACTGGAATCCCTTCTGCCTCGATTCTGTGCAGAAGTCTCGGCAGAAGTTGTATTGGAGGAAAAGCACAAATCAGACGATACCAACCACAGGGGGCCACCAGAGCGTCTGCCAGAGGATTCTGAGACCTTGAAACGATTCTCGGAACCTTCCAGTTGAGCTGAGGCCAACAGGTCCACATCGGAGGTCCCCAACAGACCTCATTTTTGAAACACTTCTGGGTAAAGGGACAATTCGCTCGGGCACAGAGCCTGATGTCTGAGGTAGTCTGCCAATTTTCTACCCCTAGAATGTGCACAGAAGAGAGCTCTGGGACAAAGTGTTCTGACCACTTTAGAATACCGGCCACTTTGGCTGCTAGGGCACTTCTTGTGCCCCCTTGCCGATTGATATATTCCATAGCAGTGGCGTGGTCAGATTGAATCCTCACCGGACACCCCTGCAGACGATCCTTCCACTGGAACAGGCATAACCTGATCCTTTGAATTTCCAGGATGTTGATCGACAGACTAGATTCCTCCCTGGACCAGAACCCTTGGGCTGTTGCAGTGTCCAGGACCCCTCCCCACCCGGACAGGCTGGCGTCCGTGGTAACCACTGTCCAGGACAGGGGGGAGAAATGATTTCCCTTGTCAAAGAGTCAGGGAGCGGAGCCACCAAAGCAGAGATCCTCTCGCGCCCCGACTCAACAGGATCAACTTGTCCAGAGACTGTGGATACTTGTCCCATTTGGTTAATCTCCTTTTGCAAGAATTTGGTATGGAACTGGGCGAAAGGAATAGCCTCGAAGGTGGAAAACATCAGGCCCAACACCTGCATGCAAGTTCTGAGAGACAACCGACGGTTGGACAACAGGAGCTGAATTGCATGTTGCAATTTTAAGAGTTTTGTTTCCTGGAGGAACACCCAGGCTGAGGCGGAATCCAGAGTCAGCCCCAGGAAGTCCAGCTTGGTGGACGGAATCAAGGTTGACTTTGGAAAATTTAGAGTCCAGCCGAACACTCCTGCAGAGTCCTCCACTGTGATGTCCCAATCCTCCTGCCGGACAGATGACGATTCCGCCCTCAGAAGATCATCCAGGCACCCCAGTACCAAAATCCTCCTCTGTCTGAGGAAGGCTAACAACTTTGTAAACACCCGAGCAGAGGCGAGGCCAAAGAGCAATGCCACAAATTGATAGTGCTCCTCGCCTATGGCAAAGTGAAGAAAAACACAGATGCCCGATGTAGATCAGAACATGAAGGTAGGTATCCTTGGTGTCGATGGAGGCTAGAAAGTCCCCCTGATGAATTGAAGCCACAATCGTACCTTCAGGCAGAGGAGGGCTTGTCCGTAGGGCTGGAAGAACCCACCTTGGACTTACCACACCAGGGCCTCTTGGAACCCCCTGAGAAGGGGCAAGAAGATTTTGACCCTTTGTCCTGCGACCCCGCAGAACGAAAATGCTGCTTATGAGCAGAGAAAACAGGACCACGCTTGCGGCAAAGCTCTCTGCTCTTAGGATCCTGCGGAAGCAAGGTGCTCTTGCCTCTCGTGAGCCCCTTAATTATCTCTTCCATGGAGGCTCCAAACAGGCGATTCCCTACAAAAGGAAAATCCATCAGAACCTTTTTGGAGGCTTGGTTTGCAGACCAACATTTCAACCATACTATGCAGCGTAGAGTCACCGCCGTCACCAATGCTCTGTTGGCCAACAGAGCCGCATCCAAGGATGCATCACATATGTATTGCAACCCCTGTATCAACTGGTCCACTAACTCTGCCATTTCATGAGAGTGCTGACCCTCCTTCAAATCCTGGGGTAAAAAATTTTCCAGCTCCATTAGGGTCTGAGAGAGCAAGGTTATGGCAAACACCGGTCTTAGGATAGAACCCGCCACGGTGAAAAGATGGTGGACCAGGGATTCAGACTATCTGCTGGATCTTTAAAGGACTGAGCGTCCTATACTGGTAGTAATGTAACTTTATTCAGCCTAGAAACCTGGGAGTCGACCACCGGTGGTACGAGTTTCTTCAAAAGAGACTCTTCAAAAAGAATACCTCCTGGCAAAATGCTTCGGTATCCCAGCCCTGCGTTTAGCAGACTCCCACTGACTAGTAACAATCTCATCAAAATAAGCAGGAAAGGGAAACACCTTAGTCACCCTGGATGCCCTGTGGGTGCAAAATTACACCGGAGTAGCCGACGCAGCATCCGCTGCTTCCTCCATTTGTAACGTTTCCAGCACTGACACAATCCGTGCTTCTACCAGCGCATTCGGTTTCGGCCCAGAATTTTCATTTCGGTGCATCCCTTGTTTCGGCCCAACACATGACTCCACACAACTGCCTTGCTGACGTCGCAGCCTTGTTAGAACAGGGTGGCAGTACACCAACCAATCTACTACTCCATCGATCTGGACCATCCAGGGTTGCATGGCACTCATCAGTGAACTGGACTGTTTGAAAATTAGTCTTCGTGAATTTTTCTGCCCAATGCAGTCTTTTCTGCTTGTGAGCATTGGTTAGTGGTGGCCGAATAGAAGGTTTATGCACAGTTGCAAGACTCTGGAGGACTCTACACCTTGATGTCTGTGGGACTCCAGAGGCACCAGCAGCTTCAGATATCTGTTTGCTGCTATGTAATGGTATTTTAGCAGCTGCTCACTTGATCCGATGCATGGATCTGGCAGAAATCTTCCTCAATGTGCCTTTATCTACACGAACCCATCTGTGCCCTGAATCAGCCACAAATCTCTTAACCACTTGCCGACCGCCGCATGACAATTTACTGCGGCAGTCTGGCTCTCCTGGGCAAACCGACGTAGGGCTACGTCGCTCGCCCAGGAGCCTCTAGGGGGTGAGCGCCCGCCGCCAGAGGCGTGTTCCCACACATCCCCGCGCGAGTGACTGGCGGCTCCGATGTTCGCCGGTCACTCGCGATCTCCGGCTGGAGAGGGAGAAAGGCAGGCGGCTAATGTACACAAAGCCGCCTGTCATTCTCCCTGATGTAACTTCAGAGACTACACGATCCTGCTATGTAGGATCGTATGTCTCTGTTGTTACATCACAAGCCACGCCCCCTACAGTTAGAATAACGCCCCTAGGGATGCATTTAACCCACTGATCACCAATAAAGTTAACCCCTTCCCTGCCAGTGTCATTTTTACAGTAAGAGTGCAAATTTATAGCACTGATTACTGTAGTAATGTCACTGGTACCCCCAAAAGTTTCAAAAATGTCAGTCAAGGGTCCGATCTGTCCACCGCAATGTCGCAGTCCCGCAAAAAAAAAAAAAAAACACGCAGATTGCCGCCATTATTAGTAAAAAATAAATAAATAAACAACAAGGACATAAATCTTTCCCTTCGTTATTAAACGCAATAACTTTTGTACAAACCAATCAAAATACGCTGATTGCAATTTTTTTTTATCAAAAATATGTAGCAGAAAACAAATTGGCCTAAAATGTTAAAAAAAATTAGATTTTTACATTTTGGGGGGGGGGAATTTCATATAAAAAAAAAATGTGAAAAATATTGCTATTTTTTCAAAATTGGCACGCTTTTTGTTTATAGCACAAAAAGTAAAATCGCACAGGTGATCAAATGCCACCAAAAGAAAGCTCTGTTTGTGGGAAAAAAAGAACTTCAATTTCATTTGGGTACAGCGTCGCACGGGCGCGCAATTGTCCATTAAATTCACGCAGTGCCGAATCGCAAAATAGGCCCTGGTCTTTGAGCAGCCAAATCCTCCGGGGCTTAAGTGCTTAATAGTGCAATGATCACGCTTACATTTTCGTGAAAGATCTAATGTTTTCATACCTCGTCCAAGGCATTGAACTATTTCACTCTTTTCGGCAGCAGAGAGATCCTTTTTCTTCCCCATATTGCATGAAAATGGTGCTCTGCTTAATAATGTGGAATACCCTCCTTTAGTAGTTTTGTGCTCACCTGGCAATCTATCACAGGTGCCTGAGATTGTTTTCAGTGATCAAAAGAGCCCTGAGACACAATGCCATACATGAGTTAAACTGAAAAACAAAAGATTTAATCCATCTTTGTGACACTTAAATATAATTTGTATAATAATTTGGAACAGGGTGTATAGATCTATAAGACCGTATACAATAAGCTGTAGGCACTCGACAGTACTGATACCCGTGGGTCTACAAGTCCCAGCGCTACTATATGTGAAGGAACAGGCCGGGAGATACCCCCAAGGACTCACCACCACCGTGGTCTCAGTTGAAATGGGGGGGGGGGGGGGGAGAGAGAGAGAGAGAGAGAGAGAAAAGCACCAGCTGCAGCACGCTGATCCCAGAAAATAAGAAGTGGCTGTGCTGAAACTAGAGGTCGCCGCCCGCTCAAGAAAATGGCCACATTTACTGTCTAAGCAGCCACCTTAAACATGGAGGAATAGTGCAGAAGACAAAACCACACAACCACCACCCACCCATCCTGGGGAATAACCCCCTGCAGAGGGAACCGTGGGGGGGGGGGGACCCAGAAGACCTGCCAACCCCAGGAAGGAGCAAGGGCACTACTCACCATACCTTAGGAGCCAGGCGGGAGTTCACTCCAAGCAGGTCACCTCCCCATCACAGCAGGGCGGGTGTTGCGGCCCAGGGGAACGCTGCGACTCTGGCCGTGACCAGGTCGTGTGCGTCTACACGAGGTGTCCTACTCGCAGGCCAGTCCCTTCCGTGGGACCTGTTACGACCAACCTAGCGCGGAGCTAAGGTCTGCGCGCGTGCTGGCCAGAATGGGACGACCATAAGGATCTAGGATATCCAGTGTATCATGCAGTCTGGCAGTTGATTGTAGTTCTCACAGGAACAACTTGATTGTAGAAAAAGAAAACCATAAAAGGAAAAAATTAAGTTTAAAAAAGTGTCAGGACCACAGATCCCAGCAAAGAGCTAGGTCCTTACTCCTGACTAGGCAGAAAACATGTGATATCCTGGAGCAGGAAGTGGGTGTATACCACCTGGGACTGCCCCATAGGCGTAGTTAAGCTTTGTTAACTTTAGTTAATCCTTTTCTGCCTAGCATCCTACTCCTAGGAAGAGCAGCATAACCCATCCCTCTAATGAAGATATGAAGTTGTATTCATCAAGGATGGAAAGAGAAAAAGGATTTTTAATACAGAAGTGTTGGCTTATTGAAAAGAATGTCCATGTACAGCATGTACAGTATAGTATGCACTCAATACTTGGTCAGGGCTTCTTTTGCATAAATTACTGCATCAATTCGGTGTGGCATGGGTGCGATCAGTCTGTGGCACTGCGGAGGTGCTATGGAAGCGCAGGTTGCTTTGATAGTGATAGCAGCCTTCAGCTCGTCTGCATTGTTGGGTCTGGTGTCTCATCTCCCCCCCCCCCCCCCCCCCGACCATGTATCGAATGCATACTATACTGTGCGTGGACATACTTTTCAGTAAGCAAACATTTCTGTATTAAAAATCCCTTTTTTTTAATTGGCCTAATGTAATTAATTTTCTGAGATACTGAATCTTGGGTTTTCACAAGCTGTAACCCATAATCATCACAATTAAAAGAAAAATGCTTGAAATATAATCACTCTGTGTGTAACACATCTATATAAAATATAGGAGTTTCACTTTTTGAATTACTGAAATAAATTAATTTTTTAATGATATTCTAAAATTTAGGAGGTGTGTGTGTGTGTGTGTGTGTGTGTGTGTGTATGTGTATATATATATATATATATATATATATATATATATATATATATATATATATATATATATATATTATATATACACACACACACACACACACACACACACACACATATATACACACACACGCATACGTACTAACACGCCAATGTGAGACAGAAGACAGGATGTTTATAACTAGAGGTGCACCAAATGGAAATATTGGTGCCGACACCAAAAATTCAGGATGCACTAGGCCGAAACTGAAAGGAACAGTTTTCAAAAATATATATATTTTTATACAGAATTGTAAAATAGTAAGCTTTAATATCATGAATTTAAAATGAAAGTGAATTTATTGTCGGCTATTATCGGCACCTTTAGCACAAGAAAAGCTAAAGAAGAATGCAACCCGGTAGATTCTATGTACGTCTTCACACTAGTCCGTTGCACTTCCACACCAAAAACGCACCTCCCTGTTGAAATGCATTGAAAATGCAGCAAGAACGCATCAATAAATGCACCCGTGTTATGTTTTTGAGTCACATGATCTATGAAAAACACACCATAAACACAGTAAAGTTTTCTGCACCATTATCGGCACCTTTTTCTCCGAAATGTTGGTGCATCTCTATTTATAACAACCCATTGCAGCTAAAGTTGGAAAAACATCTGTAATGGTAGGGGCTGTGAACACTATGGATCAGTCAGAAATCAGCTTGGTAATCTGGGAGAAAGTCCTGTATAACCATAGTAAAGACATCTTCTAAAATGACAGCAGGCCCAGCAATACCCGAAAAGGCCAAGGCCAATTCATAGGAGGGTATAGACAAATACCAGGGAACAACAAGATCCCAGACAAGGGTTGTCGTAACTATTAGGAGGTATGCTGCAAATGGACAGGGTGATCGGGCACAGCGGTATCGTTTCCTCCACCCTAGAGTCAGACATGGTGAAGCTGCAGGTTCTGCAAGTAGGCTCAAAGTGTCAGGAAAGGCCTTAAGTACTCATGAAATCTGGGCAGTTAGCAGAAATGACCAGAGCATTGAGTGGTCAGATGTCACAAAGTGTCACTGCAGAGAGAGCAACTAGGATCAGATATCAAAGTTCTAGGTCACCTTTGCAGGAGAACTGTATGACACCTCCTATTAATAGTAAGTCATGCCCCTTTTGCAGCGGGGTTTTTTGTCTCAACTTACTTGCTGCAGGGCTACCGTAAAAGTCCAATAAAAGGATGAACCTGTTCTACCTTTGCATGTCACTGGCCCCTGAAAAAGGTCCAGGTTTCATCCGTCATGGTGGGCATACCCTTAGAGGGGTCTTCAGGGTCTGGGAAGCATAGGAAATTTACCACAGGCCTGGACATGTATAGCACCCTGAAATGAACTACACACATTGCACTCGGTGCCAAAGTTGGCTCCCAAGCAGGATTAGGTGCCTGAAGCAACATAACAGGCAGTCCAAACAGTATGATGTTCAGCTACAACTTTCAAGTATTACCGAGGTTGCACCAATCCAGATGCATTGCTTTTATTTTTATAGCAGAAGGCATTTAAGAGTTGATTGAGGAACCTGAGGTAAATAGGAGCTAGTTAAGCACAGATACTTCTTCATAAGGAATAAAAGGTCCATCACCTGCAGAACACTGGCAAAAAAAAACTTAAGTCTCACTGAGTAGGGTTAAAGAGATACTCCCAAGCACGGCATGTCCAAAAGCTTTGCCAGTGTCCACTAACCTCAAGGTAGCCACCTATAACCCAAGGTCTATGAATATCCAGCCTGTGTCCTGTACTGTACACGAATAAGATACAAAATATATATTAAACCATAATAGTTTCTTGGGGAACTTGGGCTTGCCTCCACCTCTCTCATGTCCTTTTTTGTCAATGAAGTTGGTCAAAGAAATAATAGAAAGAGGCCCAGGAAGTTGGAGGAGTTAGGACAATGATACTTGTGTAAATATTCAGCTGCCTATTAGGGATGGGATCAGGTATGTTTGGATCCTAGTCCCAACTCACCTGAGCAATTGCGCCAGGAAGCAGTCGCTGTACACTGCCAATCATGAGCAGCCTAGTCAGGGCGTTTGTATTCAGCTGCGGGCCGGGAAAGACCTCACTGCCTATGATTGGTGGTGTGCCGTGATGGCTTCCTGGTGGGATTGGTCAGGTGGGTTGGGACTAGGATCCGAACACGCCTGAGCCCATCCTTACTGCCTATATATCTTGATTTACTAGTTGATTTTGCCTTTCTTACTGAAGGCAACCTTTAGTAGTTCCTTTTTAAATTAAAGAAAAACACACAAGTTCCTTCTAAGTGCAGCATGCAGGAGATTTTAATCAGATCAAAAGGTGAAATATTACTCACAAAGGCAAGTATATACAGGGCATGTAGCGCTAAGTGAAGAGTTCTCAGTTTCACCGTCCTGGGGGTACCCGATGATGGTGGTGTCGGCGTGGTTCCAATGGTTGGGACTGCCTTGTGGTCTCTGCTTCTTCCCAGGTACATGGAATGCCAGGTCTCACCATCAGGCTAGCCATGATGTCACTTACGGGATGTGATGCCAAGATGTTTGCGTCGCATTTGTGGAGCATGCACTCCTTCAGGCCATGTAAGCGCCGTTTTGGAGAAGGGCTTTTAGGAACACAAGCTGGGGAGTAATTTACGGAGGCATATTGGAGCCAAAAGGAGAGGCTATATTCTCCAAATACGTTACCCTTACTCAAAACGCTACCAAGAGCAATTATATGCATTTTGGCACAATAGAGCATGACTCAGTGTCTTTGGCGGGAAGCAGAGTCCCAGGCGGAAGAGGAGGTGGATGTCTCTGGTGCTGCCTGAGAATCCAGAGAGTGCCGAGTTGAGCTGAGGGGGATCCGGTGTGCAGAGAACCAGCGAAGAGCGAGAGGGGGTCCAATCCCAGGAAATCCTACAAAGGTCTAGGGTACTGAGGATTGCCCCTGGGGGTCTGCCTAGAGTCAGTGGGGACAACCCTGGAGAAGGTTCTTTGATCCAAGTGTCAGCTAGCTGTAAAGGGGGAACTTAGGTTGAGGACCCTAAAGCGGTAAAGGGGGTGCCGGCAGTTTGGGCCCTGAAGAGTTAATGCACAGTGTGAGTGCATCAGTTGGAGGGTTGCAACCATACACGAATACACAGCAGGCTACCTCAAGCCAGGGCAAGGCTGGAAAGAGTAGTCAGTGACTTTGCAGTGCAAGCAGTGTCAGATGTTCAAGGTTCTACAGTCCTGGATCTGCTAGACTTAAGTCAGGGTTCCAGCACAACTTTCAGAGATACAGTGTGTTCAAAGAGTTAGTAAGCATTGGCTAGCGTCGGCTGGCGTCAAGACAGCGCCAACGGGCATTTTTGCTACAAAAGTCCCAGAATTGTACATAGTCAAGCCAAAGGAGTATCCCACTCA
Organism: Pelophylax lessonae; assembly: GCF_965119305.1. NCBI lineage: Eukaryota > Metazoa > Chordata > Amphibia > Anura > Ranidae > Pelophylax > Pelophylax lessonae. The sequence continues at coordinate 232,706,888 of NC_138775.1, read as the reverse complement.
TTCCCTTCTCCCATCCCCTGAAACTACAATAAAACAACCAAACAAAGATGTCGGAGTTGTCAATGTGTCAATTCTCACACCCAGGGCCACAGCTCACATGGGCTGGAGAGGTAACCGGTATCAATGGCAGACCCACAAACCTTGCTATATTATATATATATATATATATATATATATATATATATATATATATATATATATATATATATATATATATATATATATATATATATATATATATATATATATATATATATATTACACACACATACATACATATTTACACACACACACACACACACATATACACACACACATACATAAATATATACAGTGCCTTGCGAAAGTATTCTGCCCCCCTTGAACTTTGCGACCTTCTGCCACATTTCAGGCTTCAAACAAAGATATAAAACTAATTTTTTTATGAAGAATCAACAAGTGGGACACAATCATGAAGTGGAATGAAATTTATTGGATATTTCAAACTTTAACAAATAAAAAACTGAAAAATTGGGCGTGCAAAATTATTCAGCCCCCTTAAGTTAATACTTTGTAGCGCCACCTTTTGCTGAGATTACAGCTGTAAGTCGCTTGGGGTATGTCTCTATCAGTTTTGCACATCAAGAGACTGAGATTTTTGCCCATTCCTCCTTGCAAAACAGCTCGAGCTCAGTGAGTTTGGATGGAGAGCGTTTGTGAACAGCAGTTTTCAGTTCTTTCCACAGATTCTCGATTAGATTCAGGTCTGGACTTTGACTTGGCCATTCTAACACCTGGATAAGTTTATTTGTGAACCATTCCATTGTAGATTTTGCTTTATGTTTTGGATCATTGTCTTGTTGGAAGACAAATCTCCGTCCCAGTCTCAGGTCTTTTGCAGACTCCCATCAGGTTTTCTTCCAGAATGGTCCTGTATTTGGCTCCATCCATCTTCCCATCAATTTTAACCATCTTTCCTATCCCTGCTGAAGAAAGGCAGGCCCAAACCATGATGCTACCACCACCATGTTTGACAGTGGGGATGGTGTGTTCAGGGTGATGAGCTGTGTTGCTTTTACGCCAAACATAACATTTTGCATTGTTGCCAAAAAGTTCGAGTTTGGTTTCATCTGACCAGAGCACCTTTTTCCACATGTTTGGTGTGTCTCCCAGGTGGCTTGTGGCAAACTTTAAACGACACTTTATGGATATCTTTAAGAAATGGCTTTCTTCTTGCCACTCTTCCAAAAAGGCCAGATTTGTGCAGTATACGACTGATTGTTGTCCTATGGACAGAGTCTCCTACCTCAGCTGTAGATCTCTGCAGTTCATCCAGAGTGATCATGGGCCTCTTGGCTGCATCTCTGATCAGTCTTCTCCTTGTATGAGCTGAAAGTTTAGAGGGACGGCCAGGTCTTTGTAGATTTGCAGTGGTCAGATACTTCCATTTCAATATTATCGCTTGCACAGTGCTCCTTGGGATGTTTAGAAATCGTTTTGTATCCAAATCCAGCTTTAAACTTCTCCACAACAGTATCTCGGACCTGCCTGGTGTGTTTCTTGTTCTTCATAAATACCTCTCACATTATCTTGGATTAGGCTAATGATTACCAATGGTTATCTTGTTCTACTTGTTGTGGTACTTACTTTTAATTTATCTAGCTAGATTAATAGTTATTGTGTTGTCCTTTTTTATATTACATGTTTGGATTGAGTTACCTGGCTTGTTACAAATTTCCATGAAAGCAACAGCTTTTTTTTTCCTTAAAGAGTGCTGCAAAAGTACGTTGGGGGATATTAATTCTGTCGCATGGCAGCACAATGCTAAACAGGGACAGTGAGCAGCAGATTACAAGGTTACAGACATAAGGCATAAATTCCACCTTTGGCTGCTACTGCAACCTGACCCTGACCACTTTAATTAATTTTTTTTTTTTTTAAATAACAGGTTATACTGACCTGCTCTGTGCAGTGGTTTTGCATAGAGCAGCCCCGATCCTGCTCTTCTTGGGTCCTGGCCTCTCCCTTCTGTTGAGCATCCCCAGAGCAAACCGCTTGCTTTGGGGGCACCCAAGCAGGCTTGTTTCCGAGCCGCTGCCCTGCGTGTCCATTCACACACAGAGCCATGGCTTGGCCCCTCTCATTAGCTCACTGGCTGTGATTGACAGCAGTGGAAGCAAATGGCAAATAAGAACGGAGAGTCCCCGGAGGGCCAAGGCTCTCGTGCACATCGCTGGATCACGATGGGGGCAAGTTACAGGGAGGAGACTGGGGTGGCTGCTGCACAAAGTTTTTTTTTTTTTTTTTTTCATACCTTTTTACCTTAAAAAACCTTGAGCCTTTAAATAGCACTTTTAGCAAATATTCTGTCTCTGAACTATGCATACTGTCGCGCACTTGACTGCCCAGGAATGTAGACACGCAGATCTGTAAACCTTTTGCAGAGTCTTTTATGAGAAAACAGTCTGATTCGCAACTGTGTTGCTAATTTACATGATAAATGAACTATCCCGACTTTTTATTTATTTTATTTTTTTAGAAAATGAAAGCCACTCTAAAACCTCTTCTTAATTATCCCCTTGCAGGAATCGATTCTAAAATACCCCATTTGTGAAATACTACACACAATCTGCATATCTGAATACCTGAAGCAAAACAGAATTTTTAATGCCCATTCTCAATATTAACTGCCCAAATGACAACCTAAAAGACTTGATAGTTGTGTCAGTCAAATACTTAAGTTACCACTAACAGATGCTGCACACCTGGGGAAAATGTTCCAAACCCCTATAAGGTTTTTCTCAGAAGTGGAGGACATTAATAAACAAAATCCTCATCCACAGTATGATTCTGGAGAGGACGTAACAAATCAACAAGATAATATATTACAGCTTGTCTCACACAGGTCTGTTAAATATTCTTTCCACTAGAAAGTAGTACTTGCTAGGAGTGAAGTAAGGACAACTGAAGGGCTCCATTACCCCTAGATATTCACATCAAATAAGCCACAACCACATGACTGCTTTTTGTAAATACATCACTTTGAAACCACGCAACTTCATCTGAATGTCGCACGATTTCAAGGCCGGATTTCAGTCCGACTTCAGGGGCGACTTGAAAGATATCTGTGCGGGTTTATGCTCAGATGTCTATTGAAGTCACCAAAAGTAGTGCAGTAACTACTTTTGGAAAATGTGCGGCGTCGCACCGACTGGGAGGGTGCCATTGCCGACAATAGGCTGTGATTTGACATGTCAAATCAAATGTCAAATCGCACTGATGTGAATGGGGGCTCATTTGCATAAAGTTGTCTTAACTAGAAGAGCTCACCGATGGGTCCAGCTTTAGGCGTTTGTCATCAAACCTCTGCTTTTGTTTCAGAATTAGTTCATTTACTGAAAAAAAAAAAAAAATAAAATAAATCAGGTGACTAACCGCAAGAAACATACACCAGAAACTTACAAAATAACAGACAATATAACTTTCATATGCAGATACCTGAATAGTGGCATATCTGTTTTGAACACAACATGTCAGAAAAAAGGCTATACAGAATTGAAATAAATTTTAAAGCAATATGAAACTAAAACCAAAAATTTATTACATCGCACCTTACCGATCATTAGATGTGGTGACTAGTTTTATTTTTTTAGGATTTTTTTCCCCCCTTTGTTGTCACCTGATGATCTGGCCAGTAACAAGTCCCACACTGTATAAGGGTGCCTACATTCTGAATGAAGGAGCAACAGAGACACCTTTACACAGAAGCATTATTAATCCAGGGGAAAAGTAGTGTTAGATGTACTGGCAGATTTAGATGCACTAACTAAATCCAAACTTAATTTAACACTTTTAAGGTCTTGCGCACACTCAATGTTTTTATTGCTGCTTATAGGGGCATGTGACATTTTTTTCTGCCTCAACTCCCCTGCATGTTAGCCTATGAGGTTGGTTTACTAAAAATGGAGAGTGCAAAACCTGGTGCAGCTGTGCATGGTAGCCAGTCAGCTTATAACTAGCTTGTTCAATTAAGCTTTGAAAAAAAAAAAAAAAAAAAACAGAACCAAACCTGATTGGTTTCTATGCAGATCGGCATCAGATTTTTCACTCTAGTTTTATTAAAGTGGTTCTAAAGCTGAAACATTTTTTACCTGGCTCTGCTGGGGCACTGGGCCAATGGCTCACAGTGCTGTCAATCAAAGCCAGTTTTGAGGGAGCGAGGGGGGGGGGGGGCAGGACTGAGTCCTGCTGTATTTCAATGGCTTCCCATGGGGGCACTGGACAGAGAGGATTTGTTTGATTATGTACTGTTTAGGTTGTCAGGTTTTTTTTTTTGTTTTTTTTTGTATAGTACTACTGTGTGCTATTCATGAATGTCCTTTCTTGTTACCTAAACTGTAATAAAAAAAGATCAACACACAAAATTGTGTGGTTATGCAACACTCTACCCATGTGAAATTTTTATTACGTTTCTCAAACAAATAGAGCTCTCTTATTAGTGGTATTTAGACCCCGTTCACACTGAGGCGACCTGGTCGCCTGACAGGTCACCGTAGGTCGCCTGGCATAGAGAAGCTGTGGACCCATTCTAATAGGAGCGACACAAGTCGCTCCGACTTAGGAAAAGCGTCCGGAGCTTCTTTGGGGCGACCTGGAGCGACCTGCATTGACTTGTTATGAAGTCCGTGCCGGCCGCTCCGAGGTCGCGGTGCGAGCTGCGACCTGTGAGGTCGCCCCGGGAAGTCGGATCGCCCCAGTGTGAACGGGGCCTCAATCACCACTGTTTATTTATTTTTTGTTAGTTTTGTTTTTTTACACTAAACGAAAGTTAGATCACTTTTCTCCTTCACGGGTGTGCTAATGAGGCTGCACTGATGGGCACTGATAAATGGCACTGATTGTCAGCACTGGTGGGCACTGTTGGGACTGCACTGATAATCAGTGCCCCGATTATCAGTGTAGATGTCTCTTTATCACAAGCCGGATATGGGCTCCCTTCGTCACGCTGTCACGATAACCGGCTTGCGTTTACATCTGTGATCAGCTGTCTTGACACAGCTTATCACGTGGTAAACAGCCGCTTGGATTGGCCCTTTACCCCCATCTGTGATCAGCTGAGCCTGAAGGACTCAGCGATCACAGGGCACACACGGGCAGCGCAATCATGGGAGGACGTCTATGGACACCCTCCCGGAAAAGTAAGCTTGGGCTGTAGCCGTCTTTCGGCCATAGCGTGGGCGGGACGGGGTTAAATTATTATTCTGGCCAATGAAACGAGTTAAAACCAAAGTGCTTGGCAAGCTTACACACGTTAACAAGCGTCAATTGTTTTTTTTCTGCCAAAACACTGCTGCCAGGAGGAAAGGCGTCTAGGAGAGATGGCCAAACGTCCAGTGTGCATGGGGCCTGAAGCAGTTACAGCAACTAGTTTTTCCTTCTAGAATAAAGCTTTTACATAAATAAAAGCTGGTCACTGTAAACACCCATGAGTGGTAAATAATTTGTCTCAAACCTCTAGCTGCGACATCTGCAGGACAGCTTGTTCGGTTTCAAAACAAAGACTTCCTGATAGTATGACCAGGTGAAAATAAAAAGAAAGCCTAAAAAAGAGGAAAACTGGATTTGACTTACCGGAAAATCCTTTTCTCTGAAGTTCATTGAAAGACGCAGCTCCATATTCTCCTTAACCATTGGGTTATGCTGCCCCCTACAGTGTCAGAAGTAAAAAACCCATCCCACTCAGAAATAGAGGGGCAGGTGCTGCGTCTGTCAATTTCAGAGAAAAGGATTTTACGGTAAGTCAAAAATCCATTCTTCTTTATGAAGGAAAAAGAAGGGGGAAGGTGTATGGCGCTGCCAAAAAGTGCTGATGTTTCTGTATGTCCAAAAAATAGGTGTTAAAGGTATATACAATATAAATCACCACTATAAATAAAGTGTCCAGTGCATCGTATGTGTCTTCCTAATAAATGTGCAATACTATAGGATAATTCAACTGTGTAAATGATAAATATTTGTGCTGAACTGTGAAAAAAAGTGGATACAAAATAAGTGAGAATTGGTATGATAGGAGAAATATATGAAATGTATGAAATATACAGAATATAAAAAATAAAAATATATAAAATGTGTGAAATATACAAAATATAAAAATAAATATATAAAATATAAAAAGTTGGATCCACTTAAATCTACAGCCGTAAAATACAAAACATCAAGTATGGCATAAATGAGGTGCACAGTAGGTATATAAATATTATGGCAGCAATAATACAAGAATAAATAAGTCCGTAACACCTAAGAAAGAACAAATAGTCCCACAATGCTAAAAAAACTTTTCCTAAAAAACAGGGCAAAAAAGTGACCTGAGTGCAGGTGTTCTGATGATAGATATTAAAGGTGCTCAGGTATATGGTGACCATTCAGTGCTCCCCGCACCCCTTGGACCGCACTCACCAGAACTATGTACCCCTGCAGGGGTATCAGGCCTTGAATCTATAATCCTGGATCTCCTCCACTGACCATCAAAGTGGTTGGGTGGTCCAATTATCTGCCCGACTCTTGTAAACCCGGTTCCTTGGTGTTAGGGTCCGAAGGTGTACCGATATATGGGGGAAGAAGGCTCACATAGAGTAGTACCGCTTTTTTTAAAATACTTTATTATATATCAAAAATTAGGTACTCACAAAGGGAATAGAGGGTAGTGGCATGAAAAAATAGCAATAGTAGCGCACTTCCGGGACGCCGTGCCGTCCCGGAAGTGCGCTACTATTGCTATTTTTTCATGCCACTACCCTCTATTCCCTTTGTGAGTACCTAATTTTTGATATATAATAAAGTATTTTAAAAAAAGCGGTACTACTCTATGTGAGCCTTCTTCCCCCATATATCGGTACACCTTCGGACCCTAACACCAAGGAACCGGGTTTACAAGAGTCGGGCAGATAATTGGACCACCCAACCACTTTGATGGTCAGTGGAGGAGATCCAGGATTATAGATTCAAGGCCTGATACCCCTGCAGGGGTACATAGTTCTGGTGAGTGCGGTCCAAGGGGTGCGGGGAGCACTGAATGGTCACCATATACCTGAGCACCTTTAATATCTATCATCAGAACACCTGCACTCAAGTCACTTTTTTGCCCTGTTTTTTAGGAAAAGTTTTTTAGGAAAAGTTTTTTTAGCATTGTGGGACTATTTGTTCTTTCTTAGGTGTTACGGACTTATTTATTCTTGTATTATTGCTGCCATAATATTTATATACCTACTGTGCACCTCATTTATGCCATACTTGATGTTTTGTATTTTACGGCTGTAGATTTAAATGGATCCAACTTTTTATATTTTATATATTTATTTTTATATTTTGTATATTTCACACATTTTATATATTTTTATTTTTTATTTTTTATATTCTGTATATTTCATACATTTCATATATTTCTCCTATCATACCAATTCTCACTTATTTTGTATCCACTTTTTTTCACAGTTCAGCACAAATATTTATCATTTACACAGTTGAATTATCCTATAGTATTGCACATTTATTAGGAAGACACATACGATGCACTGGACACTTTATTTATAGTGGTGATTTATATTGTATATACCTTTAACACCTATTTTTTGGACATACAGAAACATCAGCACTTTTTGGCAGCGCCATACACCTTCCCCCTTCTTTTTCCTTCATTCTCACTATATTCTTAGCAATATAGTATAAAGGTAGGCTGCAGCCAACATCAAATACTAGAAATCTAGAATTATCCTAAGCGCGGATTTTTTACATTCCATTCTTCTTTATCACTCATTGACAGAACCAGCTCCATATTCTTCTTAACCATTGGGATGTTCCAAAGCAGTATTTACATGAGGAGTGGGAAAACTCAAAGAAAGAACGTAGTTCCCTAAAAGGCTAAAAACTTAGCCTAACAGGTAACATGGAGCACAACCAGGAAATACTGGAGCTCACCTAGAAACAACATTCGCCGCCCACTCATACAGTCTTCACCAATGGGATGCCCCAAAGCAGTGTAGACATGAGGGGTGGGAGACGCAACCGTAGATAAGGCAACGAGGTACCCACATCAGAGAAAGGAACCTTACGCGAACAGTAAGAGAACTTTCTGGGCAACAACAAAGGCTCAAAAGGAGCAACAACCCAGGAAAGCAAATAACCAGAGGGGATAAACAACCCCAGCAGCCATGGACCCACAAAAAAACCAGGGTCCCCTCATGGCACTGCCGCACAGAGAACTTTGCGGCCAAAAGGAGGCATCAGCTGATGCCAGAACATCAATTTTGTAGAATTTTGAGAAGGTGTGCACTGACGACCAAGTCGCAGCCTTGCACACCTGGGCCTCCGAAGCCCGATGCCAGAAGGCCCAGGACGTACTCACCGACCTGGTAGAGTGCGCCTTTACAGGGAAGGGCGGAACCCGTTCCTTCAAAGCATAGGCCTGAACAATCGTCTGTCTGATCCATTTGCCAATGGTCGCCGCAGACGCAGCCTTACCCTTCCGAGGTCCCTCAGGAAGTACAAAGAGAATCCGATGTTCGAAAGGATTCAGTGGACGACAGGTAAACCCTGATCGCCCTGACAACATCCAAGGAATCTAATGCAACCTCCTTAGGATGCTTAGGCTTCGCACAGAGCGAAGGCAAAACAATGTCCTCATTAAGGTGAAAATCAGAAACCACCTTAGGAAGGAAGGACGGGTCAGGGCGTAAGATCACCTTATCCTTGTGAACCACTAGGTAAGGAGAGCGGAAAGACAACCCCGCCAACTCAGACACTCTGCAAGCCGAAGTGATCGCCACGAGAAAGGCAACCTTCCTAAACAGCAGAGGTAACGATATCTCCCTGATGTTTTCAAAGGGAGGACGCTGTAGCACGGACAGAACCAAGTTCAAGTCCCATGGAGGTAAAGGCGCCCTCCGGGGAGGGGCCAAGTGACGCACACCTTGAATGAAGGTGCAAATTAAAGAATGGGACGCCACAGGGCGCTGAAAAAGGACAGCCAGTGCAGATACCTGGCCCTTAAAATCGTGGCCAACGCAAGGCGCTGGTCCACGCCAGTTTGGAGGAAAGCCAACACTCTCGCCACAGAGTAAGAACGAAGAACGAGGGGAAAAGCCCCTGGACTCACACCAGGCAAAATAAGCTTTCCATGTACGGTAATAAATATCTTACCAGGCGAGGCCTTTCTAGCTTTGATTAAAGTAGGGATGACATCCGAGGAGAGACCCCTGTCTCTCAGGACCTGGCTTTCAACAGCAATGCCGTTAAAGCCACCGACTGTAAAGCAGGATGGAAGATCGGTCCCGGAGACAGAAGATCTTCCCGCATTGGGAGCCGCCAAGGAGGCTCGACGGCTGGGTGAACGATGTCCGTGTACCAGGACCGGCGCGGCCAGTCCGGCGCCACCAGAATCACCGGTTCCGACGCCAACCTGCGAAGGAACCTGGGCAACAACTGAATCGGAGGAAAGGCATACATCAGACGATACGGATGCCAGGGCGCCACCAACGCATCTGAGGCGTCTGCCAGAGGATCGCACGTTCTTGCCACGAACCTTTCCACTTGGTTGTTTAGCCGAGACGTGAACAGATCCACATCCGGGGATCCCCATTTCGCACACAGCATTTGAAAAAACCTCCGGATGCAGGGACCATTCCCCCTGGTCCAGGGTCTGGCAGCTCAGATAATCGGCCTGCCAATTCTCCACACCCGGAATGTGAACTGCCGAAATCGCCGGGACATGAGTCTCGGCATAAGACAGAATACTGGTCACTCCCTGGGCCGCCTGGGCACTTCTGGTGCCCCCTTGGTGGTTGATGTAAGCCACCGCGGTGGCATTGTCCGTCTGCACCCGCACAGGGCGACCCTGAAGACGATCCGACCACTTGATCAGGCAGAGCCTGATCGCTCTCAATTCCAATATGTTGATCGGAAGGGAGGACTCCTCCTCCGATCAAGTGCCCTGGGCAGACAGATTGCCCAGGACACCACCCCAGCCTGACAGGCTGGCATCTGTGGTGATCACCGTCCACAGTAACGGCCGGTCGGAGACTGAAGCCACCACAGAAGATCCCTTCTGGTTTGGCGACTCAGAGACACTCTCAGGTCCAAGGACTGAGGCAGTCTGTCCCATTTAGCCAGTATCTCTGCTTGGAGAGACCGCGTGTGAAACTGTATCGCCTCGAAGGCTGACACCATCAATCCCAGGGACCGCATACAGGTCCTGAGCGACGAGGATTCGTTGTCCCTGAGGGACCTGATCTCGTTCTGCAGTGTCCGGAGCTTGTCCTCCGGCAGAAACACCTTTGCTTGAGCAGAGTCCAGAACCATTCCCAAGTATGGGAGACGAACCGAAGGAGACGAGGTTGACTTCTGAACGTTGATGGTCCAACCGAACTCCTGAAGCGTCTGTACCGTGGTTGACAGATCGCGCAACAGACTCTGGCTGGCACTCGATCTTAACAGGAGATCGTCCAGATATCCCAGGACCGCAATGCCATGTGCCCGTAACAGGCCCAGAACAGGTGCCAGCACTTTGGTAAAAACCCTTGGAGCCGAAGCGAGACCAAAAGGTAATGCCACAAACTGATAGTGATCCTCCACGATAGCAAAGCGGAGGTACCTCTGATGACCCTCACCGACCACCACCGAGCGAAGAGATTCCATGCGGAACTTGCGAACGCGCACAAAGCGGTTCAGAGCTTTCAAGTCCAGAATCGGATGCACCTTGCCCTCCTTTCTGGGCACAGTAAACAGATTCGAGTAGAACCCCCGAAATCTATCCCGATGAGGCACCGGGACGATCACCCCCTGGGCAAGGAAATCCTGCACCGCTTGATGCAGGTCTCGTAAACGCTCTGAGGTCAAATGAAGATTTGAGGGAAAGAATCTGTCCGCCGGCCGTGAAAGGAATTTGATCTTGTATCCTGATCGAATGATTTCCTGAACCCACCTGTCCGGAATTCGGAGCAGCCAAGGTTGGAGGAAACCGCGCAAACGTCCCCCCACCCCTGAAACGGGTGAGGGCATCCCTTCAGGCAGAGGCGGACTGAGCCGCCGCACCAGCGTGGCCGGCTTTTTGTTTGCTCGCCCAGGGCTTTCTCTGGCCACCTTGGCCCTTGAAAGGTTTCCCCTTGTTCTGTGCCTTGAAGGCACGAAAAGGCCCCTGATTTGGTTTAAAGGCGGGACCCCGCAAAAAGACTTGTTCTTCGGATTCTGGGGCAGCAGAGTGCTCTTGCCCCCACTGACTCCCTTAACCAAAGTATCCAGGGCCTCACCGAAAAGGCGAGACCCCGCATAAGGAAAACCAGCCACCGTTTTCTGGGATGTCTGGTCAGCCGACCAGCTCTTCAACCACATCAGTCGACGGTTAAGCACCGCGACACTCGACAGGCGCGCAGCCAAAGGGGCCTCATTCAAGGCCGCATCGCACAAATACATGACCCCTTGATAAATCTGGTCCACCATCTCCACAGTAATAGGGGGGCAGAATCAGTCACGAGAGTGCGCCTAACTGTCTTGGTCCAATCCGCCACCGCCATCATGACAGAGGCGAAAATAGGTTTCAGCATGGAACTGCCACCATGTAAGAATGGTGGGCAAGCGATTCTAGCCTCCTATCCGTAGAATCCCTAAACACCGGGGAATCCTCAGTGGGAACCAGGGTAGCCTTGTTTAAGACGGCCACAGTGTGATCCACCGGAGGGGCCACACACCAGCGCGAATCCGTAGAAGACGCAAAGGGGTAAAGCAGTTGAAACCTTTTAGGCACCGCGAAGATGCGTTTCAAACCGCGCCATTGCTCATTCACTGTGTGATGAAATTCAGCGGGACAGGGAAAAACCTGTGCCGTCTTGCGGGTCCTGTGGGTACCAAAAGAGGACACAATGCCCGGAGGACTGGGCTCATCCTCTAAATGTAGTGTTTCTTTTACTAAAAGAATCAGTGCATCCATAGCTACGCGTTCTTCAGGTGACCCAGGGGGAGAATCATCTACCCCGTCCACCTTCGCCTCCCCCTCAGACTCTTGCGGGTCCCGAGAAGAGCGAGACCCTGAAAAGGGCACGCCACCTACAGCAACCATGTCACATTCAGAATCAGAAGAAAAGGAAATTCTAGGCCTTTTCCTAGCAGCACGTTCAGTCATCAGCACATCCATTTTGGACACCAAAGTTGCCACAACAGCAGCCAAATTAGTCAGGGCAAAGGATTCAGAGGAACTGGGGTCCCCCACCAAGGCTGGACGAAATTTGTGGTCCTGAGATTCCATTGCAGAAAAAAAGTTGATGCAAGGTACTGGCCCTTTAAGCGCGCCGCGGACCCCGCAGCACACCGCTATACTGACTGTGTATAATACAAACCCCCCGCAGGGACAAAACTGAAGCCAGAAGGATTTTACAGGGAAAAATATCAAGGACAGCAGTACAGAACCCCACAAGTGTGTTACCACCTCAGCGCCGCTCCAGAGGAAAAGGAAGTGATGCCGTGCCAGAGACTGAACTGCAGGCTAAGGAAAAATGGCTACCTATAGAATGCAATGGGGGGCTTCGGCAAGATGGCCGCCGACATGTGCACAGAACAATCGTATTGCCACACACAAGATGGCGCCGTAAGGCGCCAAAACACACTACATAACATGCTGCACAAACGCCCATAGTGAAGCCAGACATGCTGCCCACACCTAAAATGGCGGACTGGCTGTTTTTAACCCTGCAGCGGTCGCCCACACGCAGTCTGCACCTCCATACACCCTAGGTGACACAGGAGAGGGACCCCCAAGACCCACACAGCACTGGGTGTGAGAGAAAAAAACCCCGCAGGGATCGCAGCATGGGGCCCAAAACGCACAGACATGAGGGGATACCACAGACACACAGGACTGCCAGCCCCACACAGAGCGTACTTACCTGTACCCGATGGCATGGGGCGCCTCTCATTAAACGGAAAACCGCTGCCCTCAGATGGACAAACCGTGGATGTGTCCAGTGAGGTAGAAAACTCACGGGCTGCATCCCTGCGAACAGGGATGGGTCGTTTGTAATGCCAGGGCGAACACATGGCTAAACGCTCGATGGCGGGCTGGGGATCCATCTGACCCTCTGCCCTGGAGATCCAGGGCGACCAGTCCGATTCCCAGCTCTGCAAAATCCATCTTCGTCCGAAGATCCGACTAACTAAAGCTGACAAAATAAACAGCTAGTACAGTAAAGAAAAATGACATTTTCTGAAAATAAAATCATAAAATAGAAGGCGGCTGAGACTGTAGCCCCAGCACAGGGAAGCCTGACTACTCCTGAACAAGGCAGAAGACAAACTGAGTTGGGATGGCTTACTGCAGGGGGGTATTGACCAGTGGGACAGCCCCCATGGGTGTGTCTATGTTAATGCTTTTGCTTTTAACAAGTCTTATGCCTAGCTACTCCTGCGGAGGGGAAGTCAATACCCAATGGTGAAGACTGAGTGGGCGGCGACTGTCGGAGGACATAAGAGAAATTGCCCTTTTAAAACAGCAGCCTGCAAAACCTTGCAGCCAAAAGAAGCATCCGAGGATGCCAACACATCTACTTTGTAGAATTTAGTAAACGTGTGCATAGACGACTAAGTTGCCACCTTGCAAACTTGTATTACTGATGCCGGATGGCGAAACGTCCAAATGGCACTCGGCGCCCTAGCAGAATGCGCCTTCACAGGGAAAGGTGGAATCTGACCCTTAAGTGAATAGTCTATTGTCTGCCTGATCCATCTTGATATGGTCGCAGCAGACACAGCCAATCCTTTCCAAGGTCCTTCCGTGAGGACAAAAAGGAGAGTGATTTCCTCAAAGACTCAGCAACTGCCAGGCAAACCCTAATTGCCCAAACCACAGCCAAAGAATGCAAGGCAATTTCCTTGAGATGCTTGGGAGAGAGTGAAAGCAGCACAATGTCTTCATTCAATGGAAATCAGAAACCACCTTAGGAAGAAACGACTGATTAGGTCGAAGTACCACTTAATCTCTGTGGACCAACAGAAAAAGAGAATGCCAGGACAGTACCGCCAATTCAGACACTTTGCGGGCAAAGGTAAAAGCCACCAAAAAGGCTACCTTCTGTGACAAACAATGTAAGCAGAGGATACTCCAAGTTTTCAAAGGGAGGTTTTTAAAGAACAGACAGTACCAAGTTAAGATTCCACGGAGGCAACAGGAACCGTATCGGAGGAGCCACATGATGAACTCCCTGGATTAAAATGCAAATCAAAGAATGAGTAGCTAAAGGGTGTGGAAAAAACACTGCCAAAGCCTTCAACAGTACCCAATGCCAACCCGCTGCTCAACCCGTCTTTGGAGGAAAGCCAATATCCTAGCCACTGAAAAGGAGCGTGGATATACCTTAATCGATTCACACCATGAGATGTACGATTTCCACGTATGATGATAAATCTTCCTGGAGGTAGATTTTCTAGCCTTCAACAGTGTAGGAATCACTGAGTCAGAAAGACGCCTATCCTTCAATACCTCGCTTTCAACAGCTATGCCGTTAAAGCCAGCGACTGTAAAGCAGGATGGAAAATTGACCCTTGAGACAACAGATCTTCCCTGAGAAGAAGTCTTCAAAGAGCTTCGGCAACCAACCTTACCAGATCTGCATACCAAAACCGGCGAGGTCAGTCTGAGGCTACCAGAATGACTGGAATCCCTTCCACCTCTAATTAGCGCAGAAGCCTCGGCAGAAGTTTCAGTGGAGGAAAGGCATAGATCAGCCAATACCGACCCCAAGGAGCCACCAGTGCATCTATGGCGTCGGCCAGAGGATCCCGAGACCTGGCTACAAACCTCTATACCTTCTCGTTGAGCCGAGAAACTAACAGATCTACAGTGCCTTGCGAAAGTATTCAGGCTTCAAACAAAGATATAAAACTGTAATTTTTTGTGAAGAATCAAACAACAAGTGGGACACAATCATGAAGTGGAATGAAATTTATTGGATATGTCAAAATTTTTTTAAAAATAAAAAATTGAAAAATTGGGCATGCAAAATTATTCAGCCCCCTTAAGTTAATACTATGTAGAGCCACCTTTTGCTGCAATTACAGCTGTAAGTCGCTTGGGGTAGATGTCTATCAGTTTTGCACATTGAGAGACTGAAATTTTTGCCCATTCCTCCTTGCAAAACAGCTCGAGCTCAGTGAGGTTGGATGGAGAGCATTTGTGAACAGCAATTTTCAGTTCTTTCCACAGATTCTCGATTGGATTCAGGTCTGGACTTTGACTTGGCCATTCTAACACCTGGATATGTTTATTTGTGAACCATTCCATTGTAGATTTTGCTTTATGTTTTGGATCATTGTCTTGTTGGAAGACAAATCTCCGTCCCAGTCTCAGGTCTTTTGCAGACTCCATCACGTTTTCTTCCAGAATGGTCCTGTATTTGGCTCCATCCAGCCTCCCATCAATTTTAACCATCTTCCCTGTCCCTGCTGAAGAAAAGCAGGCTGCCACCACCATGTTTGACAGTGGGGATGGTGTGTTCAGTGTGATGAGCTGTGTTGCTTTTAAGCCAAACATAACGTTCTGCATCGTTGCCAAAAAGTTTGATTTTGGTTTCATCTGACCAGAGCACCTTCTTCTACATGTTTGGTGTGTCTCAAAGGTGGCTTGTGGCAAACTTTAAACGACACTTTTTATGGATATCTTTAAGAAATGGCTTTCTTCTTGCCACTCTTCCATAAAGGCCAGATTTGTGCAGTATACGACTGATTGTTGCCCTATGGACAGAGTCTCCCACCTCAGCTGTAGATCTCTGCAGTTCATCCAGAGTGATCATGGGCCTCTTGGCTGCATCTCTGATCAGTCTTCTCCTTGTATGAGCTGAAAGTTTAGAGGGACGACCAGGTCTTCGTAGATTTGCAGTGGTCTGATACTCCTTCCATTTCAATATTATCGCTTGCACAGTGCTCCTTTGGATGTTTAAAGCTTGGGAAATCTTTTTGTGTCCAAATCCGGCTTTAAACTTCTCCACAACAGTATCTCGGACCTGCCTGGTGTGTCCCTTGTTCTTCGTGACGCTCTCTGCGCTTTAAACGGACCTCTGAGACCATCACAGTGCAGGTGCATTTATACGGAGACTTGATTACACACAGGTGGATTCTATTTATCATCATTAGTCATTTAGGTCAACATTGGATCATTCAGAGATCCTTACTGAACTTCTGGAGAGAGTTTGCTGCACTGAAAGGGGCTGAATAATTTTGCACGCCCAATTTTTCAGTTTTTTATTTGTTAAAGTTTGAAATATCCAATAAATTTCATTCCACTTCGTGATTGTGTCCCACTTGTTGATTCTTCACAAAAAATTACAGTATTATTTCTTTGTTTGAAGCCTGAAATGTGGCAAAAGGTCGAAAAGTTCAAGGGGGCCGAATACTTTCGCAAGGCACTGTACAACAGGTGTCCCCCACAGGACACACTACAGGTGAAACACCTCGGGATGCCGGGACCATTACCCGGGATCCAACACCTAACAACTCAAGCAATCCGCCTGCCAGTTCTCCACTCGGGGAATATGCACTGTGGAGAGGGCTGGAACAAAAATTTCCACAAATATTAAGATCTCTGCCACTTCCCGAGCTGCCAGGACACTCTTGGTGCCCCCTTGATGATTGACGTAAATCACGGCCGTGACATTATCTGATTGAATCTGAACTGTACAACCCTGCAGACGATTTGTCCAGTGACTCAAGAAAAGCTTTATCGCTCTGAGTTCCAGAATATTGATCGGAGGTCTGGACTCTTTCAGAGTCCAGGTCCCCTGAACACACAGCTTTCCAGGTACTTCCGCAAGCCAGGGTCTAAATTTTTGGCCTGATCCGGCCGTGTGCGGCATCCAACGGTCAGCATGGTCAGGTACACGGACGGCCACAAAAATGCGAACTAAATTTTCAGCCTGACCCAGACACGTGAGGTGCAGACCCGTGGATGAAGAAACATCTGCTCCCCCAAGCCTATAACCACCGTAAGGAGCCCAAAGCACATCCCTGCCCCAGTCCGTAATCCCCAGGGGGCTGAGAACTTGCTCAAAGACCCCCATGTGCGATCCGGAAAGCCCGGTCAGTAACTACCGCATCCAAGGGGATAGGTTGGGGGTCAAAAGACCACCGTGACTGTTAGAGGGGCTGGGGAAAATGGAAGGGAACCCAGGGGTCCGACCATCCCAAGGAGGGGCTCACGGGACACAACTCACCATACCGACAATAGGGTGGGCACCACTCTGGACAGACTACCTCTCCACTCGGTGTGGGGGTGCTGACAACCAAGCAGCACGCTGCAACTCAGGCCGAACCAGGTCGTGTGCATCCCGGAGAGGTGTTTCACTCACATGTCAGCCCCCATCCATTGGGGCTCTGTCGTGGCAAGGCCTAGCGCAGAGCTATACCTGCATACGCTCACTGGCCAGACTGGGAGACTTTAAGGATCTAAGATATCCAGTCG
The DNA here is from genome assembly GCF_965119305.1 of Pelophylax lessonae. Lineage (NCBI taxonomy): Eukaryota > Metazoa > Chordata > Amphibia > Anura > Ranidae > Pelophylax > Pelophylax lessonae. The sequence continues at coordinate 232,689,418 of NC_138775.1, read as the reverse complement.
GAAACCCAGTCTGGCTGTTGATTGCAGTTCTTTTAGGAACATAAATAGCTAAAAAAAAATAATAATTTCAACAAAGGTTCCTTTTAAAATGAAAAAAACAAGCTAAGACCGAAGTCCCAGGCAGGAATGAGGTCCTACTCCTAAACTAGGCAGAAACAAACTGAATCCTAGAACAGAGGTTGGGTGTATGCCTTCAAGGCCTGCCCCATAGGCGTGGTAAAGTTTTTTTCCTGCCTAGTGTCCTACTCCTAGGGAGCAGCATGAGCAGCATGAGCAGCATAACCCAATGGTTAAGAATTTGGAGCTGCGTCTGTCAATGAACGCTAAATAAACTAATTCAGCCACCATATCTAAAAATCGGTAAGCTGCACTATAATAGGTTTGTTTTTGGGTTTAATATTCCCTTGGTGGAGTTGACAGGCTTTGTTTTTTTATGATTTTTCTCAGTACTTACAAGTCTCCATAGTTCCTCCCCAATCATTTTTAACCCCGATGGAGAGGGAAGATCACTGATATATGTATCAGCATTTATAAAATTTTCACTGAAATTCACCTTCTTTTCGAAATGCCATCTTTTATTTTCAGACTGCAAGCATTACCCTTCCATTTGAGGGATACATTTGCTAGATCTACTAAATGCATTGCCATTTACAAGAGACAGAGCATATTGTGAGGAGCGCCTCATACAGATAGTCATAGAACTCATAGCACTTCCTGATTTTAGACATTATCAAGCGGTAGTCTTGACTATAATTATTGAGTGGAAGCATGCCGCCTACCACTTTAAAGTGGTATTAAACCCAAAACCAAAAAAGGTAATAAGTTGCAGCTTACCAATCATTAGATGTGGTGGCTGCATTGGCTTTCTTTTCTGTTTTTTTTTTCCTCTGTTTTCTCCTCGTGATCTGGCCAGTAATACACCTCCTGTATTAGTGAGACACAACTCTGGAAGTATGAGAACAGGAGGCAAAATATACCGCAGCATTTAATCTGGGGGGGGGGGGGGTAGTGTTAAATGTATTAGAAGAATTAAATGCACTAACAAACTGAAGCCAAACTCAGCTCACACTTTATCAGTTACAGCAAACATTTTTTTTTGGGGATAAGTGTTTTAAACGAAAATAAAAACTGATCATTGTAAGCGATCGTCTGTATTAAATGGTTTGTCTCGTCTCTGTAAATTAAGCATTCTGCTGGAGAGCTTGCGCTTTTCAAAAAAACACCAAAAGCTCCTAAACTCAAGTTGTCAGTTTACATGAAGCCTAATACAGCCATGTCACCTCTAAGAATGGGTAAGATACAATATAATATTTGCTTTTGGTTTTCATGCTGCTTTAAACCATAGTTCAAAATAGAAACCGATTTCAGCAATGCCAATCCCCACAACTTAATTTGGATTACCATAAAATGAGAACTCTCACCTCAAACCTTACCACTTACCATATCATCGCTACCGATATGGGATGTACTTCACAACCAACATACTGGGCAATAATTTGTCCTTTTTTAGGTCATACTAGAAATTTACGAGAGAGACTAGCAGATTCTTACTCTAGGTTAAGCAGTATAAAATATGACCATAGACTGATGAACCCATATAGTATGATCAGCACCTACAGATTCCTTTATGGCTAATATGCCATACCAAACGTCTTAACTGTGTCCAACTAACAGCACTGAAAAAACCTGCCCAACTGCAGCAAAAATGGAAGTGCTGTTGGGACAATTTGTTTAAATTGTGACCACTACATATTTCACACATTTCCAGAGAAAATGGTATAATACCTAGCCTATATTTGTTACATTCTCACTAAGAACGCATATTCAAATCTAACTTTAAAGATCTCAGGGCTTGGGTTGTACTTTAAGTAAGTTAATGTACTTTTAAACCAATCTGTTCCAAACTTTCCCTTGCAAGTTATTCTTCTGACCACTACAAGTTGTCTACAAGAGACCCATTTATATATTTTTAGACCTAGTGCAAAGAAACCAACCAGAATAAGGCAAGTTTTTTTTTTACTGTTACAAAACACTAATGACCAGGATATACAATGACTGTCTTCAGACCTTAAAGTGGATGTAAACCCCCACATATACCCAGTGAAGGGACAGCCTCAGATGATACATAAATCTCCCTACATAAGTTTTACATGTAACTTTACGGTTTCGTTTTTTTTTTTAATTAATTCATCAAAGTGTATTTTTTTCCCCAAAAACTGCGTTTGAAAAAGACTTCTATGCAAATACAGTGTGACATAAAAGAATGCAACGATTGCCATTTTATTCTCTAGGGTCTCTGCTAATATATATATATATATATATATATATATATATATATATATATATATATATATATATAATATATTATATATATACACACACAGTGGGTACGGAAAGTATTCAGACCCCCTTAAATTTTTTCACTCTGTTATATCGCAGCCATTTGCTAAAATCATTTAGGTTCATTCTTCTTCCTCATGAATGTACACATAGCACCCCATACTGACAGAAAAACACAGAATTGTTGACATTGATGCGGATTTATTTAAAAAGAAAAACTGAAATATCACATGGTCCTAAGTATTCAGACCCTTTGCTCAGTATTTAGTAGAAGCCCCCTTTTGATCTAATACAGCCAGGAGTCTTTTTGGGAAAGATGCAACAAGTCTTTCACACCTGGATTTGGGGATCCTCTGCCATTCCTCCTTGCAGATCCTCTTCAGTTCTGTCAGGTTGGATGGTAAACGTTGGTGGACAGCCATTTTTAGGTCTCTCCAGAGATGCTCAATTGGGTTTAAGTCAGGGCTCTGGCTGGGCCATTCAAGAACAGTCACGGAGTTGTTGTGAAGCCACTCCTTCGTTATTTTAGCTGTGTGCTTAGGGTCATTGTCTTGTTGGAAGGTAAACCTTCGGCCCAGTCTGAGGTCCAGAGCACTCTGGAGAAGGTTTTTGTCCAGGATATCCCTGTACTTGGCCGCATTCATCTTTCCCTCGATTGCAACCAGTCGTCCTGTCCCTGCAGCTGAAAAATACCCCCACAGCATGATGCTGCCACCACCATGCTTCACTGTTGGGACTGTATTGGACAGGTGATGAGCAGCGCCTGGTTTTCTTCACACATACCGCTTAGAATTAAGGCCAAAATGTTCTATTTTGGTCTCATCAGACCAGAGAATCTTATTTCTCACCATCTTGGAGTCCTTCAGGTGTTTTTTAGCAAACTCCATGCAGGCTTTCATGTGTCTTACACCGAGGAGAGGCTTCCGTCGGGCCACTCTGCCATAAAGCCCCGACTGGTGGAGGGCTGTAGTGATGGTTGACTTTCTACAACTTTCTCCCATCTCCTGACTGCATCTCTGGAGCTCAGCCACAGTGATCTTTGGGTTCTTCTTTACCTCTCTCACCAAGGCTCTTCTCCCCCGATAGCTCAGTTTGGCCGGACGGCCAGCTCTAGGAAGGGTTCTGGTCGTCCCAAACGTCTTCCATTTGAGGATTATGGAGGCCACTGTGCTCTTAGGAACCTTAAGTGCAGCAGAAATCTTTTTGTAACCTTGGCCAGATCTGTGCCTTGCCACAATTCTGTCTCTGAGCTCTTCAGGCAGTTCCTTTGACCTCATGATTCTCATTTGCTCTGACATGCATTGTGATCTGGAAGGTCTTATATAGACAGGTGTGTGGCTTTCCTAATCAAGTCCAATCAGTATAATCAAAACACAGCTGGACTCAAATGAAGGTGTAGAACCATCTCAAGGATGATCAGAAGAAATGGAAAGCACCTGAGTTAAATATATGAGTGTCACAGCAAAGGGTCTGAATACTTAGGACCATGTGATATTTCAGTTTTTCTTTTTTAATAAATCTGCAACAATGTCAACAATTCTGTGTTTTTCTGTCAGTATGGGGTGCTATGTGTACATTCATGAGGAAGAAGAATGAACTTAAATGATTTTAGCAAATGGCTGCAATATAACAAAGAGTGAAAAATTTAAGGGGGTCTGAATACTTTCCGTACCCACTGTATAGCTGCAGTTAAAGCACATCTTGTTTGTTTCATTTCAAATCTATTGTGGTGGTGTATAGAGCCAAAAAGATTAGAATTGTGTCGATGTCCCAATATTTATGGACCTGACTATATACATATATACACAGGGCTCGACAATTCCCGGGCGCCAGGTCGCATTGGCGACTAGAAACTTAGTCTGGGCGCCTAGGATTTCAGCCATCTGCTATCAGGCATCGGAACGCCGCTCTGTGATGCAGAGATTTGAAATCCCCGCGGCTCCTATCCATAATTCTCTGTGTCCTGACAAGGCATTTTAATTGGTCAGCATCGTCACATGGACGTCGCTGACCAATCAGAACCGGCTGCCTCTTCTCAACTTTCAGCACATCCATAGGACACACTGCTCGGCTTCTGCCACTGTCAGCCCTCCTCGTTGCGGTCACCCGGCACATCAGGTAAGAGTGCTGGGTCGGTGCGGTGCGGTGTGTGAGCAGGGCCGCCCCGTACAAGGAGTGGGCGGATCAATTTATTTTAGAAAGGGGGGGGGGGCGCAGAGCAGGTGAAGTGCTGACAGTGTGTTAATTATTTTCTGGGCAACAAGCGACTTCCGCCGGGCGCGCTACAACACTGCAGAGCTGTAAGGAGGATGTGCCGAGTGCACTCCTGCACTCGGCACAAGCCTAGGACCCGGCCTTCACTTCCCTGTCAGGCAGGACCATAGAGAGCCGCCGGGAAGGAATCAGCCAGCCAGCGCATCCGAAAAGTAAGCAGATTTGCATCTACAGTTGAATTGGCATACTCTGGGTGGTGGTGGTGGGGGGGGCAGAGGTTATACAATTACCAATGGTAATATGCAGCATGAGGGGGTTAATGTATTGCCACTGGTCACTAATGCATTAGTGACCAGTGTCAGTAAATGAACCCCTTTGTGCTGCATTAGTGGCATTAGTATCAGTGTTCATTTATGCTGCAGCATGTAGGGGTTTATAAATACTGCCACTAATGCAGCACAAAGGGGTTAATTTTCTGACACTGGTCACTAATGCATTAGTGACCAGTGGCAATACATTAACCCCCTTCATGCTGCATTTTACAAATACCATTGGTAAATAACCACTTGCCCACCTGCCGCGGTACATATACTGCAACAGGGCTGTAACTACAGGACCTGCAGTGTACCCATACATCACTGCCTGTTTAAGGCGCATGCCCTCACCCGTCAACTCCCCTGGGAAGGCTCTGTACAAAGGGAATGGTTGCTTTGTTTCTTCTCCCTACTAAGCAGGGAAAATAAACAAATCAATCCGCATTAAAAATCAGCACACAATACATACATTGCACATTGTTATATACACTCTAGAAACGTGGTTTAAAATGCATAGACGTGTGTGGGGGAGCAGAGCAGGCCATTTTCTGAGTGTATAGGAGGAAGGTGGAGGTGGAGGAGTGCCACACTTCTGGAGAATTCTTCTGTACACACCATAGAGCTGTACATATACACATCTGCCTGATACTTTCACTCTCTCCCACCCTCTCTCCCCTTCTCTCCCTCTCACCCCCACCCCCCTTTCCCTTTTATTACTTTCTTTCTTAAAACTTTTTTAGCTGGCTCCTAGATTCACAGAAAAATTTGTCAACCCCTGTATAATTATATATATATATATATATATATATATATATATATATATATATATATATATATATATATATATATATATATATATATATATATATATATACACACACATACATACATACATACACACACACACACACACACACACACACATATTATCTCACAAAAGTAAATACACCCCTCATATTTTTTTAAATATTTTATTTCAGGTGAACTCCATGCCCAAGAAGGTTAAGGCAGTGCTGGAAAATAATGGTGGCCACACAAAATATTGACCCACTGGTCCCAATTTGGTCATTTCTACTTAGGGGTGTAATCACTTTTGTTGCCAGTGGTTTAAACATTAATGGCTGTGTGTTGAGTTATTTTGAGGGGACAGCAAATTTACACTGGTATACAAGCTGACTGTACACTCACTACTTTACATTGTAGCAAAGTGTCATTTCTTCAGTGTTGTCACATGAAAATGTATAATAAAATATTTACAAAAATGTGAGGGGTGTACTCACTTTTCTGAGATTCTGTGTATATCTCTCTCTCTTTATTTTTTTAGGGGTTCTAGGTAATTTTCTAGCAAACAATGTGTATTTATTTAAACTTGTAAGCAACAAGTGTCAGAAAAAGGCTTAGGCCCTGTTCACACCTGAGTGTATTTCAGCTCATAAAAACGCTCATCTCTGAAGTCTCAAAACGCCCAACAAGCAAAATGCCATTCATTTCAATGGCCCCTTTTCACATCTGAGCGTTTTGTCTCCCGACGCAAACGCCTGATGCTCAAAAAAGTACATGAGCTTCTTTTTTGGCCGATTACCAGCGTTTTTGTTAGATGGCAATGCCTGCCTACAAACACCTGAAAAAACGCCAGGAAAAAAACCGCCAGGAAAAAAACCGCCAGGAAAAAGCCTGAAAATGATACGCTCAGATGTGAATGGAGCCTCAGTCTTTAAGAGGTTATACTGCACTCACTTAGTGCCGGTTCACACTTCTGCGATGCGGGAACACTGCGAATATGCAGCGTGTTCCCGCATCGCATCCGCACATCTGGCAGTTCACACTGCCGTATGCGATACGCAGGGGGTGTCAATTAAAAGTTAACGACACCCCCAGTTGCGATCGCATATCGCAGTGCGATCTGCAAGTACGCACAGAAACCGATGGCACAAGTGTGAACCACTGTGCGATCCGATTCTACTGCGGCTCAAAAAAAGCCTCATGTGCGTGTTTGGTGCGGATACAGTGCGAATTCAGCCATACAAAGTGTATAGCTGAACTCGCATCTGCACATCAGATCACATGTAATTAGGAGCAGTGCGCTCCGAATTACATGCGATCTCCGCAAACGTGGCCTCACAGGTCGCCGTAGGTCGCCTTCCATAGGGAAGCTGCGGACCCGTTCTAATAGGAGCGACACAAGTCGCTCCGACTTAGAAAAAGGGTCCGGAGCTTCTTTGGGGCGACCCGGAGCGACCGTTATGAAGTTCGTGCCGGCCGCTCTGAGGTCGCGGCGCGCTGCTCGCACCGCGACCTCGGAGGTCGCCCCCCCAAGTCGGGTCGCCCCCAGTGTGAATGGGGCCTTACAGACGGAAGTTCATTCCATTGATCTAAAAGAACAAAATGATACATTGTAAAATGTGTTTATAGTTATCTAGCAGCCTTAAACAATGTTTATAAACATTTGCCAGAGGCTTTTTTTTTTTTGACAGCTGTGAATGAGCAGAGAACAACTATGTAAGAATCGAGGACATGCCGTTTTAAGATCCTGAGGGGGGGTGAATCGAGATTGTGATTTTTTTTTTTTAACGATTAACTGTGCAGCTCTACACTACAGATATATACAGGGAGTGCAGAATTATTAGGCAAATGAGTATTTTTGAGGATTAATTTTATTACTGAACAACAACCATGTTCTCAATGAACCCAAAAAACTCATTAATATCAAAGCTGACTATTTTTGGAAGTAGTTTATATTTTGTTTTTAGTTTTAGCTATTTTAGGGGGATATCTGTGTGTGCAGGTGACTATTACTGTGCATAATTATTAGGCAACTTAACAAAAATCAAATATACAGTATACCCATTTAAATTATTTATTTTTACCAGTGAAACCAATATAACATCTCAACATTCACAAATATACATTTCTGACATTCAAAAACAAACAAAAACAAATCAGTGACCAATATAGCCACCTTTCTTTGCAAGGACACTCAAAAGCCTGCCATCCATGGATTCTGTCAGTGTTTTGATCTGTTCACCATCAACATTGCGTGCAGCAGCAACCACAGCCTCCCAGACACTGTTCAGAGAGGTGTACTGTTTTCCCTCCTTGTAAATCTCACATTTGATGGACCACAGGTTCTCAATGGGGTTCAGATCAGGTGAACAAGGAGGCCATGTCATTAGCTTTTCTTCTTTTATACCCTTTCTTGCCAGCCACGCTGTGGAGTACTTGGACGCGTGTGATGGAGCATTGTACTGCATGAAAAAATGGATTTTTGTAAAATCTTACCGTAAAATCCTTTTCTCTTAGCTCATTGACAGACGTAGTCCTCGGTGATACAGCACCTTCGGGTTATGTTGCCTCCACAGGAGCAGGACTAGACAGGAAATTAAAATGCTCTGGCCACACCCTAGGGGCAGTCCCAGAGGGTATATCCTCTCTATCTCTGCCTCAGCAAATCAGTTATGTCAAAAAGCAGTCTTTAGAGATTTTAACCCAACCCAACTCCAAAACAGAGGGGCGGGGACTACGTCTGTCAATGAGCTAAGAGAAAAGGATTTTACGGTAAGATTTTACAAAAATCCATTTTTCTCTATCGCTCATTGACAGACGTAGTCCTCGGTGATACAGCACCTTCGGGACGTCCCAGAGCAGTATCACAAATGAGGGGTGGGAAAATGGAAATCAAATCCCAATCTAGAAGGCCCAACCGGTGCCAACTAGAAGTTTACAATGCTCATCCTTAATGATGAGACTCAACAAAAAAGAAATTTTTCAAACAGAAAAAAACTCTCGAGGTAGACCACCGGTCTCCTCAAATTGCGGCCTGCAAAACCTTGCGGCCAAATGAGGCATCCGCCGATGCCGTCACATCAATTTTATAGAATTTTGTAAAAGGTATGTACCGACGACCAGGTGGCCGCCTTACATACCTGGACCACTGACGCCTGATGGCGAAAGGCCCAGGAAGTACTGAGCGCTCGAGTGGAGTGCGCCCTAACAGGGAACGGAGGACTCTGACCCTTAATAGAATAAGCCTGTACCACCGTCTGTCTAATCCATTTGGCAATGGTCGCGGCAGATGCAGGCAAACCCTTTCTGGGGCCATCCGTGATCACAAAAAGTGAATCCGTCTTACGGAATGATTCCGTAGCTTTCAGGTATACTCTGATTGCCCGAACCACATCCAAGGAATGCAACGCATGTTCCCGATGATGCTTGGGCTGAGGACACAAGGAAGGTAGTACAATATCTTCATTCAGATGAAAATCTGAAACCACCTTAGGAAGAAAGGATGGCTTAGGATGAAGTACTACCTTATCCCTATGAATCACTAGGTATGGGGACTGGCATGATAATGCAGCCAGTTCTGACACCCTGCGAGCAGAAGTGATAGCCACCAAGAAGGCCACCTTCTGGGATAAAGTAAACAAGGGAATCTCCCTGATGTTTTCAAAGGGAGGTTTCTGTAGAACCGACAAAACTAAATTAAGATCCCAGGGCGGTAAGGGCGCGCGGACTGGTGGAGCCAGGTGCCGCACCCCCTGGATGAAATTCCGCACCAAGGACTTGGTAGCTAAAGGTTTCTGAAAGAAGATTGCTAATGCTGGAATTTGACCCTTGATGGTGCTCAAGGCTAGCTTCTGCTCAACCCCTTGTTGCAAAAAGGCCAATATTCGAGTCACCGAATAGGTACGTGGAGGAAATCCTAAAGATTCGCACCACGCAATATAAGTCTTCCATGTGTGATAATAGACCTTGCTGGAAGTCGCTTTCCTTGCTTTAATAAGGGTAGGAATGACTGAAGCTGACAAACCTCTGTCCTTCAGTACTTGGGTCTCAATGGCCAGGCCATTAAAACCAGCGACTGTAAAGCACGATGGTAAATTGGTCCTTGAGACCACAGACACTCCCTGAGACGAAGTTCCCACGGAACGTCTGCGACTAGCCTGTCCAAGTCGGCCAGGCCGGCTTGACGAGGCCAGCCTAGAATTTCTAGGACCACTGGTGCTGACTGGATCTGAACCAGGCGTCCCTAGAGCTATCTGGCCCCGACCATCCGAGAAAGTCTGGTCGTTTTCTGTTCCCACACATTTATCAGATACCTGATTGTTATCAGGAAGGGTGATCTTTTCTGGTTGAACCTCAGGGACCGAAGTTACCCGGCTAGAGGCTTCTTGGCCTGTCTGGTCAACCAGATCCGATTCCTGTGGGGAATCGAGACTAATCTTAGGAAAAGGTAAAGGAAAAGATCTATTCAGGGAACGGTGACTACCGCTCCCTGTAGTACTTAAATGTTGGAAGGGAAGAATCGCACCGGTAGTAGTAGTTGATGCTCGATCTAATGTCCTGAATACCGGTGAAAACGTCCCCCCACCCTCAAACCGGGTGGGGGCGCACCTTCAGGCTGTGTACTCCTTTGCTTCGGGTTTGGCTGAGTTGGTCCTCTGTTTGTCCGACCAGCCTTTCTTGAACCCTCCTGGAGGAGTCTTGCCTTTCCCGCTTGTTCCAGCCGGGCGTGCGAACCCTTTATGGGCGGTAAAGAAAGGTCCTCGCTTGTTGCGAGGTCCCTTAGCTTTAGCAGCCTGTGGCAAAAAAGTGCTCTTGCCCCCAGTGGCATCCTTAATGATTTCATCTAGGGTGGCCCCAAATAGACGATTCCCCTGAAAGGGGAGATTCGTCAAGGTCTTTTTGGAATCTAGGTCAGCTGACCAGCATTTTAACCACAGCACACGTCTGAGGATTACCGCTGACATAGATGCATGCCCTAATAGGGGAGTAGTGTCCAAGGCTGCGTCACAGATAAACTGTAGCCCTTGTATAATCTGTTCCATCAAATCAGATGTTTCCTGGGGAATATCTTTTCCCCTAAGGTCTTGGCGTACCAATCTCGCCCATTCCGTAAGTGTCTGGGAAACTAGACCAATAACAATTACTGGTCTAAATGCTGACCCTATCAGAGAGAAGATGGTGGGGGACTCTGCTTCCATCTTTCGATCCACCGGATCCTTAAAGGACGAAGTGTCCTCCACTGGGATAATCGTGGCTTTATTCAGCCTGGAAATAGGTGGATCCACCACTGGTGGTACCGTCCATTTCTTAATGATGGATTCCTCAAACGGATAGCGTCTAGCAATACGCTTGGAAATAGTAAAGGTACGTTTAGAATGCTCCCATTCTCCTTTAATCTTATTACCAAAACACTTGGGTACAGGAAAAACCTTCACCGTTTTGATGGGCTTGTTAGTACCAAAAGGAATCTCTGTATCAGTTGCTTCTGCCGGTAAAACCTCAAGTTTTAAGGTTTCCTGCACTGCCACAACTAGTGCGTCCACCAATGCTTCTTCCTGAATTATAGCGGGAGAAGAAACGTCCTCCTCACTGTCTGAGGGAGCTTTACCTGAGGTAACAGCCCTTGCAGAGGGACCTGCAACTGCAGTGACCATCTCTGAATCTGAGTCAGAGGTGTCAGATAATATAGGGGTAGGCGGGGGTCGCTTCCTTGACCCTCGTCCCTGACAGGCCGCCTCCACCCGAGCCACCATAGACTCCAAAATTGCTGTAAATGCCTCTACACTCTGTGCACCGGCGGGTCCCGTGGCCCCCTCAAGGGAAACCGGTGGGGGAATTTGTGTGGCAGGGTCCATGATTATTCCAGTAACTTCCCGGATAATATAATTCAAAAATAAAAAAAAAATTTTTTTTTTCACAGACCCCCAGCGCCACAAAAGCCCCTTAGTGTTACCTGCTATCGATCGAGAGAGAGAGAGAGAGAGATAGACCCCCCAGGCTTACCACTTGATGCTCAGAGTTTAACTGCAACAGGTTACAGCGCTGTCTTGACAAACAGGAAGTCTTTTGGCTGGCTGCCCAGGAAGAAAGGAGGCGGCTCCGCCCCTCTGCACGCCTTCCAGCGCCTCCCCTAGCTCCACGAGGTGTTTGGATCACCTCAAACATGGCCGCCCCCATGCTGGAGACATGAGGCTACGCCAAAATGGCGGCTCGTGCAATCCAGCAAAAAAAAAATGGCGGCGGCCTGTACCGAATAGCGGTGTGCTGCAGGGCACACAACACTATCTCTGCATGGGGATTTTTGGCGTGGTTGGCGGTACCGGCCCTGGCGGACCTCATGGCCGTTCGGAAGGCCTGCTATAGCTGGAGATTTGACTAGGAAGGCAGTCTACATGTCCGTGGCTTCTGACTGGTAGGTACCTTATTCTTATCACAATAAGATTCCCAGACTGCCACTGATTACAATCTTTTAAACATGTATACAATTAGATTGTTAGCTCCCAAACCAAGCCTCCTGGCTATTTGCACATAAATTCCCACTCAAAGTAGGGGGATCTGTGCCATGTTATAGGATAGAGGGGGACTCTATCTTACCATACAGAGAGGGGCCCGCGTTCACCACAAGACACGTCAGGGGGAAAAGGGGGAACATACTACTCACCATACCGGAACCAGGCGGGCACCAACTCCTGACAGTACCCCTCTCCACCGGGGCGGGAGGGCTGTCGACCAATACGGACGCCGTGACTCATGGTCTTTGGCGTTTCAGCGAGACGTTTAACTCGCCGGGTCAGTCTCTTAATGGGACTTTGTCGCGGCCGACCCAGCGCGGAGCTATGGCCTGCACGCGCTCGTAGGCTGCACTGGGGTGACCACCGGATCTCAACATCCAGCCCGTCGCCCAGTTCAGCTTTCTTGCTTGAAGATCTCACAGGAACACTGGAGAAAAAAGCTGTCTAAAAAATCTTTTTAAGAAAAAAATCTTGCCAGGACCGAAGATCCCAGCAAGGTATCTAGGTCCTTACTCCTAACTAGACAGAAAATAACTGATTTGCTGAGGCAGAGAGAGAGAGGATATACCCTCTGGGACTGCCCCTAGGGTGTGGCCAGAGCATTTTAATTTCCTGTCTAGTCCTGCTCCTGTGGAGGCAACATAACCCGAAGGTGCTGTATCACCGAGGACTACGTCCGTCAATGAGCGATAGAGAAATCATGTTTTTCTTGAAGGATGCAGACTTCTTCCTGTACCACTGCTTGAAGAAGGTGTCTTCCAGAAACTGGCAGTAGGACTGGGAGTTGAGCTTGACTCCATCCTCAACCCGAAAAGGCCCCACAAGCTCATCTTTGATGCCAGCCCAAACCAGTACTCCACCTCCAGCTTGCTAGCGTCTGAGTCGGACTGGAGCTCTCTGCCCTTTACCAATCCAGCCACGGGCCCATCCACCTGGCCCATCAAGACTCACTCTCATTTCATCAGTCCATAAAACCTTTGAAAAATCAGTCTTGAGATATTTCTTGGCCCAGTCTTGACATTTTAGCTTGTGTGTCTTGTTCAGTGGTGGTCGTCTTTCAGCCTTTCTTACCTTGGCCATGTCTCTGAGTATTGCACACCTTGTGCTTTTGGGCACTTCAGTGATGTTGCAGCTCTGAAATATGGCCAAACTGGTGGCAAGTGGCATCTGCACGCTTGACTTTTCTCAGTTCATGGGCTGTTATTTTGCACCTTGGTTTTTCCACACGCTTCTTGCAACCCTGTTGACTATTTTGAATGAAATGCTTGATTGTTGGATGATCACGCTTCAGAAGCTTTGCAATTTTAAGAGTGCTGCATCCCTCTGCAAGATATCTCACTATTTTTGACTTTTCTGAGCCTGTCATTTGAATCATTTTGCCCAAGGAAAGGAAGTTGCCTAATAATTATGCACACCTGATATAGGGTGTTGATGTCATTAGACCACACCCCTTCTCATTACAGAGATGCACATCACCTTATATGCTTAATTGGTAGTAGGCTTTCGAGCCTATACAGCTTGGAGTAAGACAACATGCATAAAGAGGATGATGTGGTCAAAATACTCATTTGCCTAATAATTCTGCACTCCCTGTATATATGCCTAGGTCAAATTTCATGAATTGAATTTGCATCCAAAAAGTGCGTATAAGCACGCACGTTCATGTTCGTGCACAGCGTGCTTAGGGCAGTTCTTAAATTCCAATGAACATATGAAACACGTAAAAAAGTAGTGCAAGCACGATTTGTAAAACTGCACGGCACCAAGCCACATGGTATCGTGGTACCGTGTGTTTTGGCAGTCACAGACACACATGTGATTGCAAGATGTGTAGGGTGTCTGCATGTCCATGTCTGCAGAAAGTAGCGCAGTTTCATGTGATGTGCTTTTGTGTGCATTTCTGCACAGCACCTAGTGTGAACAAGCCCCTGAACAGCCCCACAACTGTTCAATGACACAGTTTATATGCCATGAGTAGTAAGCTGCTACATTTTGGAAACTATACTTTGATGAGCATGTATCCAACATTGTAAATGTGTAAAAATTAACACAGGGCAGAAGGTTCTAGTCTACATTGGAACAATGGTAAATAGTGGCGTTATATTTTAAATGAAATGCTTAATAGTAATGTGATGCTGGAATTCTACAAAATGGCTGCTGACTCTTTTCTCCCTGGAACTAGAACACATTAGATCAGTTAGGTCAGGCAAGCTTAGACATTTTATACACAGAGCATTTTCTATTAGTGCTCCATCTTAGAGCTTCCCTGCAGCAATAGGGATGTACAGAATAAACCAAATATAGCGTAAAAAAAAAAAAAAATAGTTAATATGCAGTAATAATTCAAATGAGCTTAACATGCACATCACTGGCAGTCAAACGCTTTCCTTTCTGCCACCCCCATTGCCCTTTCAAACCCTCTCCCGCCCTGACCGTCAACTCACTTCCAGGCATGCGTAACACAAACCCTGCCTTCCACATTACAGCTACAAGACTTCCTCAGTGATCGATTAGTTTAGGTCCAAGTAGAGTGGGGTTCTGAACTGGTCCACCACCTAGCACCGTTGCAAGTGACTTGGCATATGAACTAAAGTTTTTCCCCTCAAGGACTTAACATTGACTGGGATGTCAATTGTTTTATCGATTCACGTAAGAGACTCTTTTTTCAACACTGTTACTTTTGCAGTCCCCAGTCATTTTCTTTAGCACCTTTCTTATATCATATTGGAAAACATGAGAGGGATGAGTTAATGGTAATTTTTCAGTGTGTTATCTTTGCCCCTCTTTTTTTTTTCAGACCCTCATTTTCATTGCTGGCATCTCCCTAAATTTTTTTTAATATCTAGTCAACATTTTTTCATTATTTTTTCAAAATTTTTTCATTGTTACCTCTTTTTCTTAGATATTTTCCAGAACTAAGTAAATGTGGGATACTTCCTCAATGGGATATCTTTAGGGATGTACCATTAGTCCTTATCCCTTTTTATTCTGATTAATTTATTCTCCCCTATTTATCTACATATTGTACAATGCCATGCATGTATGACGCTGGTATATTAAAGAGGTTGTAAACCTCAGAACTTTTTTTACAGTACACCTGAAAGACAAAACACATAATGAGCTAGTAATGCATTGCATACTAGCTCATTATGAAATACTTACCTAAGAATGAAACCCCGAAGTGCCGACCACTCACCTCTCTCGTGGGTGACATGTTCTGTCACCCTTCTTCCTGGTTCGCGGCATCCGGCCATCTGATTGGCTGGACCCGCTATTACGTCACTCCCGCGCATGCGCGCGGGAGCCGACAGTCACAGCACGGGGCTCTGAAGGAACGGCGCCAGTGGCCGTTCCTTCAGAGCGCATGCGCTAGTGACGTCACTGGCTGCATTTAAGGTAAATATCTCCTAAACGGTGCATGTTTAGGAGATATTTACAGTACCTATAGGTAAGCCTTATCATAGGTTTACCTATAGGTACAACTTGCAGAGGAGGGTTTACTTCCTTTCTAAAGATAAAAACATTTTCCCCTCTTTTTACACACATTTTCTCATAAAGATTTAGTGTCTTTATTATTATATATTCAACATTTTCATATATGTCCATTTTGAACACTGATGTAACTCCCTTCTCTTTTTTATACACAGTCATTCGCCTTTTATATACATTCATTTGCAGTGTGGGATGTCTAGTCCTGTTGCTATAGACGCTGATTACGGGGAGTTATTTTTATTATTCCTCAGGCGGAAGTGAAGTACCGCATGCTCTATGCCTGGCGCGCATGACCGTCAGTGACGTCTCGCTCCTGCACTCCTCCCGCATCAGCATTATGAGCTGAAGTGACGTTCCGCTCTCACTCTGCCAGATACGAGAGACCGGAAATTACATTCCATCTCTCTTACCCATACGAGAAGGGACACCATAAAGAAGAATTGCACCAGTTAATAGATAGAAATGAGTCCTGGATGTACTCAAAAACATTTTCGTGGGTTGATTTTAATCCTTATGCTTTTTCTTCTCTCTTTTGTATATTGATCAATATTTTCTAACATTGATTGTGTACTTATTATGCCATGGGACTCCAACAAAATGGCAGCGGAAACTGGAAATAACGCTTCCGGATACCTCTGCAATTCATGTGATGTTTGCTTGGACCCTGGTTAGTTTCTGTGTGTATATACAGTGGGTACGGAAAGTATTCAGACCCCCTTAAATTTTTCACTCTTTGTTATACTGCAGCCATTTGCTAAAATCATTTAGGTTCATTCTTCTTCCTCATGAATGTACACATAGCACCCCATACTGACAGAAAAACACAGAATTGTTGACATTGTTGCAGATTTATTAAAAAAGAAAAACTGAAATATCACATGGTCCTAAGTATTCAGACCCTTTGCTGTGACACTCATATTTAACTCAGGTGCTTTCCATTTCTTCTGATCATCCTTGAGATGGTTCTACGCCTTCATTTGAGTCCAGCTGTGTTTGATTATACTGATTGGACTCGATTAGGAAAGCCACACACCTGTCTATATAAGACCTTCCAGATCACAATGCATGTCAGAGCAAATGAGAATCATGAGGTCAAAGGAACTGCCTGAAGAGCTCAGAGACAGAATTGTGGCAAGGCACAGATCTGGCCAAGGTTACAAAAAGATTTCTGCTGCACTTAAGGTTCCTAAGAGCACAGTGGCCTCCATAATCCTCAAATGGAAGACGTTTGGGACGACCAGAACCCTTCCTAGAGCTGGCCGTCCGGCCAAACTGAGCTATCGGGGGAGAAGAGCCTTGGTGAGAGAGGTAGAACCCAAAGATCACTGTGGCTGAGCTCCAGAGATGCAGTCAGGAGATGGGAGAAAGTTGTAGAAAGTCAACCATCACTGCAGCCCTCCACCAGTCGGGGCTTTATGGCAGAGTCCGTACGGACGCCTCTCCTCAGTGTAAGACACATGAAAGCCCGCATTGGAGTTTGCTAAAAAAACACCTGAAGGACTCCAAGATGGTGAGAAATAAGATTCTCTGGTCTGATGAGACCAAAATAGAACTTTTTGGCCTTAATTCTAAGCGGTATGTGTGGAGAAAACCAGGCACTGCTCATCACCTGTCCAATACAGTCCCAACAGTGAAGCATGGTGGTGGCAGCATCATGCTGTGGGGGTGTTTTTCAGCTGCAGGGACAGGACGACTGGTTGCAATCGAGAGAAAGATGAATGTGGCCAAGTACAGGGATATCCTGGACAAAAACCTTCTCCAGAGTGCTCTGGACCTCAGACTGGGCCGAAGGTTTACCTTCCAACAAGACAATGACCCTAAGCACACAGCTAAAATAACGAAGGAGTGGCTTCACAACAACTCCGTGACTGTTCTTGAATGGCCCAGCCAGAGCCCTGACTTAAACCCAATTGAGCATCTCTGGAGAGACCTAAAAATGGCTGTCCACCAACGTTTACCATCCAACCTGACAGAACTGGAGAGGATCTGCAAGGAGGAATGGCAGAGGATCCCCAAATCCAGGTGTGAAAGACTTGTTGCATCTTTCCCAAAAAGACTCCTGGCTGTATTAGATCAAAAGGGGGCTTCTACTAAATACTGAGCAAAGGGACTGAATACTTAGGACCATGTGATATTATAGTTATTCTTTTTTAATAAATCTGCAACAATGTCAACAATTCTGTGTTTTTCTGTCAGTATGGGGTGCTATGTGTACATTCATGAGGAAGAAGAATGAATTTAAATGATTTTAGCAAATGGCTGCAATATAACAAAGAGTGGAAAATTTAAGGGGGTCTGAATACTTTCCGTACCCACTGTATATCACAGTTTGAGGTAATGTTTGCAAGGCTCCTGATGACGCATTGGACGTGAAACGGCCGTAGAGCTATTACCTCAATACCTAAGGTCCAGCCATCACTCCATTATTTGAAGTGGTGGCTCTTGATGCGAGTCTTTTATACTATCGTTGTGTTTTTTTATATGTACACTGTACTGCCTTGTCAGTGTTACAGCATTATATTAAAAAATTCAACTTTTAATTTCGTACTACACCATGAGCCTCTTCTTTTTATTTGAACTCTCTCATATGATGTGCTGAGCTGTCAAATCTCCTTGTGGCCGGATGTCATCGATAACCCGGGCTTCCAGAGATCATGAGGTTTGTCACATACCCTATTGCTGTCCTATAACAGAGAGCATTTGGCTCTGGTGAGTTTGAAATTCACTTATACAGTGGTGGACACAGTTACACATGTGATCTTATACGATGTACCATTGCACTGGGACACTTCCTATGAATATTTGAATGAACATTCTTTGAATTTCAATCGTTTTATTGTATGTTAAAACCCATCACTGGGACACTGTATATATTTTATGCACTTTAATATGGTTGCACTTTATTCTATTTGAGCGCTGCAATCGTTTGTACATTTGATGTTTTAGTGTATGTATATTTTGCACTATTTTAGCAGCTTTTCACTCAATTAGCGCCGATTCACATTCTTTTGTTTTTTCAACCTGACAAAGCAACTGCTCCAAGACTTTGGTTCAACCTCAGGCTTAAAAGTAAATGTCTCAAAGTCTGTGGCACTGAACATCTCAGTTCCTCTGAAGCTAGTAGACCAGTTTTGGCACTATTTGCCCTTCTCCTGGTCCTCAGACTCTATTCCCTATTTCAGAATTAATCTACCGCACATCACTGACAAACTGTTGCGGAAAATAGAGGAGGATTTAAAACAACGGGCAAAATGTAATCTATTCTCATTGGGAAGGCTCAACTATCACAACGACACTTCTACTACATCTTCCGTACCTCTTCAGGTCCCTCCCAATTCTAATAAAGAAAACACTACTACTCAAAGTTCAATCAAAAATCATCCACTTTGTCTGGGGGAGGAAGGGTTACCGTTGCCAGAAAGAAGTCCTCTACCGACTGAAGAATCAAGGGGGATTGGGCCTACCTAATTTATGGTGCTACTATCAGACTGTACAATTAGCTCAAATCTCTAGTTTACTCTAGGGGCCCCAAACCTGATTGGATTGCTATGGAAAGACAGGCAGTCCCCCTGAACACTATAGATGGTCTGCTTTGGAGTTCTCCTAAACGGAGACCCACAGTCCTACCCCACCCTCTCTCACTCCCTGGCATTGTGTGATGCTTTATATAAACAAGCTTCCTTAATCTCTAGTACCAAACCACTCTCCCACCTGTTTAATAACCCTTCCTTTGCCCCAGGTTTGAATATACAAGCCTTTCGTTGGTGGCTCAACAAAGGTCTCTTCAGAATAGAACACTCAAAGGGCCCAATTTCTCTCAGATACTGTGTAGGTAAACTCAAAATGCCTTCCAATGAGAAATTTAGACTGTACCAGATTGCGCACTTCCTACACTATCTGGCAAGACAAACCTGACCCCCCCCCCCCCCCCCAAACTTACCACCTATGAACAATGGTGTTCCAAAATTATGGATCAGAGGGGAGGCATCTCTACAATCTATTCTGCCCTGGCTGACAAGGCAGATAAACCATCCTATGTTCAGTCCTGGGAATCGGATTTGAAAATACAGTGGGGCCCAGGCGAGTGGTTCCAGTCACTCTAATGCTCTTACAAAGGTATCATGAACCTATCTCTTATAGAAGCGAATGTTAAAATACTCACTAGATGGTATTAAGTCCCGTCAGATTAGCCAGGATCTACCCAGATGCTTCACCTCTATGCTTCAGAGGGTGTACTCTAGATGGCTCCATGTTTCACACATGGTGGTCTTGCCCCCGTATTAGAAACGATAACAAATATCTCTACCCAATACAGAAAGTAACTGGGGTGGTTGTTCTTCAGCATCCATCTATAGTCCTCTCGAACCACAGGGTAGATAAAACCCCTAAACATACACAGACCTTGATCTTATTGAAGTTTTTGGGAGCTAAATCTACGATAGCCGGAGCCTGGAAGAAGCCCTTGGTCTCAATATTAGCAACAAAACGGAAGGTCTCCTGGATCATGTCCCAGGAACAACTTGTTGCTAAACTTCAAGATAGAGTGTGTATGCTTGAAGCAGTCTGGGAACCTTGGGCACTTTATGTTGGAGTTCCCTTGTACCCAGGCATGGTATTCCCCCAAAGGGACTCTCCCGGCAGACCTACTTCCCCCTCCCCTTGCTCATTGACTTTTCTTTCTCTAAAAGCAACGTGGCTTCTCCCCTTTCTTCGCTGTTAACTTTTCATATATTATTTATCCCCAATTGTGAAATCCCTTTTCCGCTTCTCAGGTTACTTTATGGAGTGCCCAGAAGGTTGCACACTTTTTTCAAAAGGGAACCTCTTTCTTCCTCTCACTCTCTTATATCTTGATAGCCAAGAACAAGGTTTCTTCTTGTTTTCTTTGATTCCCCTTATCCCTCTCCATACGATTCAGGGGAGGTGTGTGTTCCCCACTGGGTTGGAGGGGTCCTAGCCACGCTCCCTCCTCCTAGCCCTCGATCCTCTGGGCCTTCTACAACTAGAAGCTTAGAGGGTGTAGGAAGCTTTGGCTACCTATTGTGGTCGTTCATTTAGTTTGATTTATAATCTTCGTTTCCATATAATTACACAAACCACTCTAAGGTTTTGATTTCCTATACTTTACTTGTTCATTTACTGTACACATTTGAGCCTTGCAGGCTAATTTATTATCCATTTGTACCTTTTATCAAGTTATTCAAAAAACATATTGAACAGAAAAGAATTGTAAGAGTTCTTACAGTGAAAAAGGACCGGATTTTTTCCTTTCCAGCTCAGTTTACTTACAGGTCATCTCCCCATCCTGTGACTAGACAGGGAAAGGAGAAAAATCAGACTGATGAGCTCATCACTCACTCTGCTTTCTCTTTCTATCAGCAGGCTTTGTATACTGTAGCATTATTGATTGGCTTTTTAAAGTACCGTACTCACCTAAAAAGTTGGGGTAAAGGTGGTCAATATTATCAACCACATAGTTGCACTTTGGGCAGCGGTTATTGTCCTCCAGACTTTGATGGATACATTTGTAGCTGTAAAGAATAGAAAAAAAATAAATGAATACGACATGGATTT
Source organism: Pelophylax lessonae (assembly GCF_965119305.1). Classification (NCBI taxonomy): domain Eukaryota; kingdom Metazoa; phylum Chordata; class Amphibia; order Anura; family Ranidae; genus Pelophylax; species Pelophylax lessonae. The sequence goes on along the minus strand of NC_138775.1, from coordinate 232,668,189 downwards.
TCATTGACTTTACTTTGTGTGCCTGTTCCGGGTCAGTTATCTAAGGCCCTGTTCACATTTGGCAATTTGGGATCTAAGGTAGAATTGCCTGTAATTCCAAATCGCACTGCAATAGTGGCAAAACCCACCATCCGTGTTTGGATGCTGTTCATTTTTATTGGCACAGAAATGCAGCGAGGTTCTGCTGCATTTGTAGCTCAATAAATCGCACAGGCAAACCGCACTGCACAAAGCTTGTCACCCTAAACAGAGTAAGAGATAGTTTTGGGTGACAAGCTTTGCGTGATGTTGTTTGTTGCGTGATTTAGCACAGTGTTTAGATGCTAATAAAAAAAATGGCACCCAAACACGTGTGGTGCGTTTTGCCACTACTACAGTTTGCGAGTTCTCAAAATTGCCAGATGTGAACAGGGCCTCAAGTAATGACGTTTGGAACTTCCAGACACTTTCAGGAGGCGGTTAGCTTTTGTCATGACATGTTTTCCCTGAAATAAGCAGCTCTCAAAATGAATTAAAAAAATAAAAAAAAATAAATAAAAGCGTTCAGACATATACCTTTTTTCATATGATGGCAATTCAATATATACATGGTTTGCTCTGGTGAAAAGGCGTGGGAAACCCCATTTGCACAAAGGGTTACAAAGGATCTATCCATGGGAACTCATTTAACTAACGTATAGTAAAACACACACACAAGCAACACATCATCACCTGTTGTCTATAACTGTTTATAGTCCCCACCATCCAGTAACAAGAAATTAGCAGTTAAAATTGCCCTATGACTACAGGTATAACAGAAAGTTAAAAAAAATTGTTCTAGGTGGGGGGCGTGGACTGTACATGGCGGAGTGAGGACGTGTGCTACTGGAGCTCCAGCCATCTCCCCACATTATTCTACAAATTTATGCAGCCTCTCTATCTCTCTCTCTGACATGCGCACAGCTAAGCGCAGGAAAGTGAGAAGCCTTCGTACAGCATCTCCACGATCCGAGATACAAGAATACTTTAATACTTACCCAATTCCCATCCTTCAGCATCTCGGGCCCAGGCGACGGACACACGTGGAGCTACACACTGCGCCCCTCCAATGGCGGAGCCTCCGGCCTCACCAGCTTGCTCTGCAAACTCCGAGTCTCTGTCGCGGCTCCCCACACCCTTGCCCCCACACTTATCGAACCATCATGGGTCCTCGTGGGTCTCGCCCTCGGTGACGGGTGACCCCGACCTCAAGGCCACACTACAGGCCTTGCCCACAAAAAATTACATGGGAGGTACTGGTGTCACGCCTTCAGGAGGCGCAGGGACTTACAGGCGGTTTGCACCGAAGTTTAACAGCTCTCAAACAGAATTACTTCTGCATAGTCATCTCTGTCTGAGTCCCAAGTCCTACACCTCAAGCATTTTTTTTTTTTTTTTTTTACACATTCTGTCACCAGTGCAGTACAGAGTCATCATACAATTGATAGGATGGTGCTCAGGGGCAAAGTTTAATCATTTTTTCACAATTTTCTTTTTTTCCCCAAACACCCTGACCAGAGCAGTAGAATGTTACCATAATACCACTGTACTACTCTAAGGAAGTGATCAGGATTTATTTTATAAATGTTTTACATATTAGGATTGCTTATAGTAATGAATTGCTATAAGCAAGCATTTTACTCAATGAAACTGATTCATTCAGTTTGTTCTGTTGTGATTAGCTGCGATAATTATAACGTGAAAGATTTATTGGGGGTGCCACAAGGGGGGACTTTTCAATTGGGGTGCTTAAGTATTCCTTGATATATAGAGTAAGACTAGAGAGAATTTATTTTTAGTAAAAAAAACATGAGAAAAATTTTATTCTGAAACAACAGTAAAAAGTATACTGTAATTGAAAGGATTACAATATACTGTACAAAACTGAATTGTGTTAAAAACATATACAGTAAACAGCCATACAGTATCATACAAATATATATATACTCTCCTAACACAAGGGTAGATGGTATATATACTTTATACCCAGTTGCATCCACAATGGATGGTCTTTGTGCAGGAGGCGTAGTGGCCCACAGCCATTAACCCAACATGTTTCGCGGCACTGCCGCCGCTTCTTCAGGGGTATCTTTGAGGGTGTCACATAGATATATTTGTCATGAAAATAACGACTTAAGTGGAAAAAATGAAAATAAAAAAGAAAAAAGAAAAATCAATACAAAATCATCAAACGTATGTTTACAGTGACTTATGCAATTAATGATATAATATTACAACATATAGAAGTCATATCTATAGTAAACAAATATTGCATGGTGTCCATGATAGAGAGGCAGCAAGAATAGTACACATCGTCATACCTGTTAAACATGCAGTACAGCACGCTGCAATGGGAAATACGACCACAAGGCACAGGGGGGAGACCCCCGGGGGGGCGGACACGGGAGACCGACCACAAATAGGGCACAAAAAGTACGGCTGAAGAAAGAAGAGGTCTGGAAATTCAAAGTAAAAAGGATATATTTTCAGTTCCATATACGGCCATCTAGAGTCTCACCTGACAAGGGGAGAAAGAAACGGCATCTGATAATGCCAGATTGAGCCAAAGCCCTTGGAACTAAAATATTCAAAAAGGAAGAGAGAACTGAAGAGATAATTCTTACCTCAATATTGCCCAGCCATGGAAAAGGGCGGGGACTGGGTGAGATGATGTTGCTATGTGTGGTAGATCAAAAATAAAAGATCCACAAGAGTACTTCCTAGAAAAAGCAGATATACAATAGTATGTATATAGTATATATCAACCAATGGGGTTAATGTGAGGTGTTCAATCAATATATGCATCATGTCACCAAAAGAGTAAAGCTGGTGAATTTTGACCCTAGGGTCAACACCTCTTATGCCAATATATATAAATATGTGAGCGTGGCCCAATGGCACATGCATCTAAGAATCCATAAGTACATTGAATAATAGACCATAGGGGAGATCAATAGTAAAGTAAGGTACGTTCAATAGATGTACATAGTCAATGAGGAAATAAGCCAATAAACTAGGCTCACCCATCGTTGATAGTACTGCAGATTAGGAGGTACAATGATCGGAGCAAAAATCCCCAGCGTTACCTGATAAGAAGACACGGGTCACATCCAGTCCCCGCAGGTCGCGGTGGTGGACGCCGAGTTGCCGCTATTTGTATAGACAGGTAGCTCCACCCGGATGACGTATAGGACGTACGTCCTGACGAACATCCGGGCTGACGTCAGGGATGCGCGCGCAACTCGCGCATGCGCATCAGCCGAGGGCCCGCCAACATACCCGGACCGCTTGCCGAAGCCATGGAAACGGCTATGTGGGCAAGGGAAGGAGGGGCAAGCCAAATCGGCATATCAACTCCAACCCCCCGAGGGGGGAGGGGCAATACCTGATGTCACGTGTCCGCCCTTGGGGGAGCCCAAAGTGATCGCATCCCAATATGTGTGGATCAAGAATGGGCAGACTACATGCCGAAATTGAACCAAAATAAACAGGAGCGGAAAGAGGAATGTGATATAATGCTGGACGCTGTATCATGGACATAAGAAATATTGGCAACATAATCATACAAATGTAAATATTATAGGAGGCCAAAATGTTCATTGTGCCATCAATAATAAAAGAACAACAGGCAAAATATAAATTTTGATTTAAATATATAGATTTATATTTTGCCTGTTCTTTTATTATTGATGGCACAATGAACATTTTGGCCTCCTATAATATTTACATTTGTATGATTATGTTGCCAATATTTCTTATGTCCATGATACAGCGTCCAGCATTATATCACATTCCTCTTTCCGCTCCTGTTTATTTTGGTTCAATTTCGGCATGTAGTCTGCCCATTCTTGATCCACACATATTGGGATGCGATCACTTTGGGCTCCCCCAAGGGCGGACACGTGACATCAGGTATTGCCCCTCCACCCTCGGGGGGTTGGAGTTGATATGCCGATTTGGCTTGCCCCTCCTTCCCTTGCCCACATAGCCGTTTCCATGGCTTCGGCAAGCGGTCCGGGTATGTTGGCGGGCCCTCGGCTGATGCGCATGCGCGAGTTGCGCGCGCATCCCTGACGTCAGCCCGGATGTTCGTCAGGACGTACGTCCTATACGTCATCCGGGTGGAGCTACCTGTCTATACAAATAGCGGCAACTCGGCGTCCACCACCGCGACCTGCGGGGACTGGATGTGACCCGTGTCTTCTTATCAGGTAACGCTGGGGATTTTTGCTCCGATCATTGTACCTCCTAATCTGCAGTACTATCAACGATGGGTGAGCCTAGTTTATTGGCTTATTTCCTCATTGACTATGTACATCTATTGAACGTACCTTACTTTACTATTGATCTCCCCTATGGTCTATTATTCAATGTACTTATGGATTCTTAGATGCATGTGCCATTGGGCCACGCTCACATATTTATATATATTGGCATAAGAGGTGTTGACCCTAGGGTCAAAATTCACCAGCTTTACTCTTTTGGTGACATGATGCATATATTGATTGAACACCTCACATTAACCCCATTGGTTGATATATACTATATACATACTATTGTATATCTGCTTTTTCTAGGAAGTACTCTTGTGGATCTTTTATTTTTGATCTACCACACATAGCAACATCATCTCACCCAGTCCCCGCCCTTTTCCATGGCTGGGCAATATTGAGGTAAGAATTATCTCTTCAGTTCTCTCTTCCTTTTTGAATATTTTAGTTCCAAGGGCTTTGGCTCAATCTGGCATTATCAGATGCCGTTTCTTTCTCCCCTTGTCAGGTGAGACTCTAGATGGCCGTATATGGAACTGAAAATATATCCTTTTTACTTTGAATTTCCAGACCTCTTCTTTCTTCAGCCGTACTTTTTGTGCCCTATTTGTGGTCGGTCTCCCGTGTCCGCCCCCCGGGGGTCTCCCCCCTGTGCCTTGTGGTCGTATTTCCCATTGCAGCGTGCTGTACTGCATGTTTAACAGGTATGACGATGTGTACTATTCTTGCTGCCTCTCTATCATGGACACCATGCAATATTTGTTTACTATAGATATGACTTCTATATGTTGTAATATTATATCATTAATTGCATAAGTCACTGTAAACATACGTTTGATGATTTTGTATTGATTTTTCTTTTTTCTTTTTTATTTTCATTTTTTCCACTTAAGTCGTTATTTTCATGACAAATATATCTATGTGACACCCTCAAAGATACCCCTGAAGAAGCGGCGGCAGTGCCGCGAAACATGTTGGGTTAATGGCTGTGGGCCACTACGCCTCCTGCACAAAGACCATCCATTGTGGATGCAACTGGGTATAAAGTATATATACCATCTATCCTTGTGTTAGGAGAGTATATATATATTTGTATGATACTGTATGGCTGTTTACTGTATATGTTTTTAACACAATTCAGTTTTGTACAGTATATTGTAATCCTTTCAATTACAGTATACTTTTTACTGTTGTTTCAGAATAAAATTTTTCTCATGTTTTTTTTACTAAAAATAAATTCTCTCTAGTCTTACTCTATATATCAAGGAATACTTAAGCACCCCAATTGAAAAGTCCCCCCTTGTGGCACCCCCAATAAATCTTTCACGTTATAATATTTACTAGGGACGTGGTGCTTTATATCTGTTATAAATTTGTAGAGATAGCCCTTTTTCTATATTAGCTGTGATAAGTCAGAGCTAAAACACATGGCACAGATGGGCTGTGATTGGCCATGTCTGGACCATGTGATCCCATTGACCAATCACAGCTAGCAACACAATTGTACACAATGGATGGCATGAAAGGAAGCCATCCATTGTTTACAACTGTCATGTGATCTGCTGTGATTAGTCACAGCGGTCACATGGTACCTGCAGCGAGGCGGTATACTGATTAGGCATCGGCTGTGTCTGGTGGACACAGCCAGTGACAGATTGCGCGGCAGCGCCTTCTGAGAGGATGTCATAGGAGGTCTACTCAAAAGGAGAATGCACCAGCCCGGCTGTCAACCTGCTAGCTGTAGGCTGGGTGGGAATATATAGACAAGACGTTAAGTTTTAGATATAGCAGGGAAGAGATGAAACCTGTAATTTTTTTTTTTTTTATTTGCCATTTGTGTCCAGTTGAGGAAAATTTTCCTTCACTTGCTGTTCTGCAGACATGAAATAAAATATTTTCAAAGTTAGGCGAATACCCTACCTGGACAGCTGTCACAGAACAGGTGTCTACTGGAAGATTTGTTCTTCCCTTTTTTTCTAGCAACAGCAATAAAAATGTTGAATTCCCCATCATTTTCTGTCTCAGTGACAATGGTTACCTGGACCAAAAGATACTATAAATCTCTCCTATTTTGCTTATAAAAAGCACACACTACACACACATGCATATCTTATTCCTTTTCCTGTCTGCAAAATTGCTCACAAAGTCTGATGGTTACAGTATGATGAACTTCCGACTTGTGGGTCAAATCAACAGACTAAGCATTCCTTCTCCACCCACTATTCCTCAGCTTCCAGATGCAGTTCAATTCTTACAAGACTGCAGCACTGAAGGAGCGGAGATTCCCAGTTACAGCTGCGGAATATTTCTGCTACACGTCAACGGTTATCCATAGGAGGTCCCTGAGCAGAGCAAACGTCCCCAGGCCTGCATGCTTGGCACTGTGCAACTCCACCTATCTAAAGTGCAGATGTGAGGATTTAATTATTACTGGTAATAATAATCATTACTGTTCCTTATAGTAATCCTTTGATAAAATATCCTGCTTATTCACAGAAGAGAGTTTTTCTTTAATGGGACCAAGCAATTACCAGAAAACCATGCTCTCAATTATGGTTGAGCAGGATAAAAAGGATCAATAGTTCCCGCTTTAAAACGCTGTTGCCCAGTACGGATATGGGGTACAAGAGTGTCCCATTCAGTGATAAACAATGAAGAGAGTTATGAAGAAAAAAGTGTAGAAGGAGCAAAGGCATATCAGCAGACCACGCGGTGTACTGACGGTCCCGCCAACACTGCATTACTCCATAACACCATGAGGCCCCTTCAGTAACAAAGGGCTTAAGATGAGCCGCAGAAAAACAAAAACATCTTTCCCCCTCTGTATTCTCACAGAACATGGACGTATTCCAGGGATAAAACTTCTCCAATGTCAGAGAGGCAGCTGCTATTAGTTTTAAAAAGGTCTAAAGGTCTTGAAGAAAAAAAAAAAAAAAAAAAACACACACACACACACACACATGCACAAGCACACAAAGATATGCATCCAGACTGACACCTGGATATGATTTTACAAAGTCTGCTTTTAGAGTTTTTTTTTTTTATCATAAACTTGGGAATATGTATGTTTAGCACAGGAGCATTAGGATATAAGCGGGAAATGGATTTGTACCTCCTCTGCTGTTGAGATGTGCCAGTACTACCTCCTCCAATATTGTACCACAAAACACTTATGCAATTTGAAGTCTCGAAAACAAGGTTTGTTCTTTTAGCATAGATTACCGATTCAAAAAGTCTGTTTTTTTTTTTTTTTTTTTTCAACCAAAACAAATATTTTCTTGTGACATCAAAAGAAACTGAATAAATACACTTTGTTTTGTCAAAACCCTGCCTCAGCCCTAGCCATGTAAAAAAGGAATATTTGACTTGCCTATAAATTCCACATCTTGGACAGGACAGGCTGAGTATTCATTGACCTTGGGTTATATGCTGTTGATTGGACACTGGCCTTTCAATGCCACTGTTCTCATTTTCATAGCAAGCAATGTAGAGTAATTCAACATAAGAGAAGGATGGCCCATGTCACGTACGCCAAGATGTAGAATTTACAGGCAAGTCCCAAAACCTCCCATTATAAATCATACAGTACATAACCCCGTGCTGAGTGTTCAGACCCTGGGACGTAATCAAGCAACAAATGAGAAGGGCAGGCAACAACTAGGCAAAGCAGAACTGTGCCAACAGGCCCAACAACAAGGGTAAAGCCTCGTACACACGCACAGGTTGTTGGCCGACCGATCGGCCGTCTTTTGTCCAGTGTTGTTTGTTGGTTGAAATGTGCTCTAGACTTGCACTGGACTTTTGTTGGCCACCTAAAACCAACTTCAGAAGTGATGTCATGTGATGGTTGACTTTCCCTGTGTTTTTTCTTCTCTGAGCATGCCCAGTCTTGCTCATCTGATTTTTGTCTGCCGAAAAATCTGTACTGACTGAGGAACAATCGGCCGTTCTGTTGTTGGCAAACAAAAATTTTATAGCATGCACACCAGATTTTTTTCGGCCAAAAAGTCGCAGTTGGTTGTCGGAAGCATCATACTGACAAGCCTACAATCGGCCGATCGGACGTTGGCCGACAATTTACGGCCAACAATCTGTGCGTGTGTACGGGGCTTAAATCAATCCAACTTCAGAGTGCTGCAGCAAAAATCCTGCAGGCGAAAGATGTAAAGAAGATTACGGCCCTGTTCACACCTGAGCGTTTTTCAGCTCATAAAATGCTCATCTGTGAAAATCCAATACGCCCACCAATCAAAATCCCATTCATTTCAATGGCCCCTGTTCACATCTGAGCATATTGTCTCCTGAAGCAAAACGCCTGAAGCTCAAAAAAGTACAGGAGCTTCTTTTTGGGCTGATGAAGAGCTGTTCTGGTCCCATAGGAATGAATAAAAACGCCTATATGGGCGTTTCACAGACGTGTTTCAGACACAGTTGGTCTCCACCCCTTTTACACACCCATTTTTCACATAAAATCAACATGGTCAACATGGTCAACAAGATGGAGGACAGCAGCCTGCTGTATGAAGCTGAGAGCTTCATTGCTTTGGTGCGGGAACATCCTTGTATGTCATGAAGACCCAAAATATAAAAACAGAAACTTCAAAGCAAGACTATGGGATGAAATTTCATCAAAAATGGCTGTCAGGTGGTGCAATCTGACACTATCGCAGAAGAATGATAAAGGTAATTTTTCTAGTGTTTGCTGCAGACATGTTTTGCCTTTGCTGTCCTATCACGTCATGTTTTTCTTGTTCTGCAGCCTGTATTGTACTGTTCATAAGCTGAAATCGCACATATGAAATAGTGCGTGTCTGCGGCCTTCAAGATAATCGCATGATCAAAAAGACCACGTGATGTCACTGTGGCTCCAGACCTTCACTTTTACGTGTGGGGTGCCATTTTAATGCTCGTTACCTCCATGCATAAAAAGGAAGAGGAGGACCACTTTAGCCTCAAAACACCTGCAAAAGACGCCCTAAAAACACTCACAAAACGCCCAGAAAACGCTAAAAAAAAATGGCCAAAAGAACGCCTGAAAACGATACGCCCAGGTAAGAATGGAGCCTATATGTCCATTCTGTGAAACTTTGAAAGGGCACGAACAGAGGACCAGGTGGCAGCCTTTCAAAGCTGGGCAACAAAGGAAGCACAGAGTGCTGTAAGTGAGTCCTGATCCAAGAATCACATTGAATACATTTTATGGACATGGGAAAGTGAGCGATTTTAGGTCCAAAGTAGGACAAATATTTATTGATATAGACTGCATCGTGCTGGTTATTCATTGTCCTAGTCTAGTTGGCTGCAGCATAACCGACAAAAATTGCAGAGCGGGGCCTACAAGCATAAAAAAAAAGCCTGTATGAGCAACTGAAGTTTCCTTACCTGCAGGATCTCTGAATGAAGGCAAATCTTCAAATTGATACAGTAAGTGGTTTGTTGAAGGCAGAGACAGCAGGATCTACTAATGGAACAAAACACTTTGTTTTCTTTTTTTGCACTAAATAGCGCTCTGCAATGATTTTCGGAAGGGTGGAAATCTTTTCTGGATTGATCCAATTGTACTAAATTGACCATTCTATTTGTTCACGAACAGGGAATGTCTTTTTATATCTAGAAAGTCTCTTTGTACCCAAACCTGGGAGATTCAAGTACCACAATACCAAAGCTTTTGCACACCGGAGAAGCATATTGCATGAAACTAACATCAGGTATACAGGAGTCAGGGTGTGAGAAATCTTCTGCAACCTTCTCCAACACACTTGCTCCAAGTGCTCTTCATTCCATCTATGACGCCCTCTTCTAAGCCGGGTATAGATCAGGCTTTAACTCCGGTACAGCCGGTGGAGCTGGAGAAGGAGCCTGGCATTTTGGAGCCCTGGACAGCTAAGGCTGTATTAAATTAGTCAGTTATTTAAGGAATTGTGAAACCATTGCAGAAAAATCTGCCTCAGTCAGGTAGGTGTGCCTGAGATAGAGATAGAATTGGATGCAGAGACCCGTGTTATAAACAGCTCCTGTCACAGGGAAAGAGAAGCATAATTATTCTGATCTTGTACAGGCCTTTGGCAGAGCAATGTTTGCCTGAGAGAGAGAACCCTGCCACTGGACAGCTAATAGAAATAGTCCCTGTCACACATGCAGTGACATACACAGCCAAAAGAAAGTCCCCGCTGGCAGTAAACAGAAAGAGGATTGCAGTGTCACCTGGCCATGGATTTGGGCAAGTAAAATGGGCTTATGGATATTTTTAAAGGACAAGTTCACTTTTTAGAAAAAAAATAAATGCACATTGCAGGTAAAAAAAAAAAAAAAAAATTAGCATTTGTGTAACATGTTCCCAAAGGTGAACCTATTCTTTCAGCCAGTAATCAGTTGCAGGGGGATGGGAGGGGGCTTAAACATTAATCCCAGAGATCAGTTAAAAAATAAATAAAAGCTTTAATTCAGCTGTAATATTTTTTTTATCCAGCAGGTGGAGCTCTTGGCTTCTTATCACATTTCTAGCGCTATTGTTCAGTATATGAACATATATACACTATAATACATAAAATGTTTGTTAACAGGCTCCAAAAGATAAAATTAAAAAAGAAAGTGAAAATCACTCACATTAGATAGTTCAGTAAAAAGTTTCAATAAGGGTACTGCAAAGCAAACTGACAGAGCTTTGAGAATCTTTTGTAATGTATTAAATGTTTATTTGTAAAAGAAAACAGTTAGGTACCTGGTAACTCTTTCTAAGAAATCTTCCAGGGCAGCATTTGAGATGTTTTCTGTTTCAGGTGGGAGGAGCCTAATAGTTCACCATTACAAAAACGTCAGTCATACCTTCTGCCTCGAATACCAAAGCACCGAAGGAACCCTCAGTAGCTTTGGAATGTGCAAAACCCTTATTTTGTTGTTTAGGGCAGTAACGAGTGCTGCCCTGGAAGAATTCTTTCTCTAATCGTCCTCCAGTGGAGCATCTGAGAGAATGTACCAAGCAATACTTACTAGTCTAGACTAGTCTGGAGCACCTTGCAACCAAATGTCTGGCCCTGACTGGATAGCTGATCAATGCGGTAATGCCTTGCAAAGGGTTATTGAAATTCGACCATGACGCTGCCCTGCAGATCTTCACCAATGATTCCCCGGCTCTTTCAGCGGCTGATGATGCCCAAGCTCTGGTCGAATGGGCCATGACTCTGCTCGGTGGGGCGAGGTTTAGAGCTTGGTAGGCTGTCTGAATAGCAAGCTTTATCCATCTGGCTATCGTACTTTTCGAGGCCGGCTTTCCTTTGTTGACTCCTGCATGGAGAATAAAAATAGCATGGTAGTTTTTCACCAATCTTTAGTTCTCTCAAAGTTAGTTATCAGGACCTTCCTTACATCTAGCTTGTTGTAAGTGGCTTTTCCTGTTATCCATTGAATTTGGAAGGGAGGGAATAACCACCTTCTGAGTTCTGTGTAAAGTTGAACAGACTTTTGGTAGGAAGGCTGGGTCCGCTGTGAGGATAATTTTATCTGTCAAAATTATACAAGTATGGTTCTATCATGGATAGAGCCAGTGTTTCGCTGACTCTTCTTGCTGACACAAGCGTCACCAGTAGTACTGTTTTTAATGTAAGGTACTTATCCAAACATTCCTCTAGTGCAGCCTCTCAACCTTTTTAACACAGAGGAACCCTTGAAATAAATTTCTGGTCTCGGGGAACCCCTGCTTAAAATTAAAAATCTACAACTCATGACACATTAGTGTGACAGTCAGTGGGGAAGAATGCTCCTTACTCTTGTCATCATTGGAAAGAATTACTCCCTTACAGATAGCTAAAAATGGAACAATGTTGTCATTGGAAACTTATCTGAGAGGCAGAAATTGCCCATTGCTCAAGGAACCCCTAGCAACCCCAGGAGGAACCCTGGTTGAGAAACCCTGCTCTAGTGGTTTGAAGGGTGCAGAGAGGAGACCTTTCAGTACCGTGGAGAGGTCCCATGTCAGATTTCTGCTGAACTTTATGGGTCTGGCTTTTTTTAAATGAGAAGGAATCTTTTAAATTAGAGTGTCTGTCAGCCTAACGTCTAGGTGGGAAGATAGGGCTGCCACTTGAACCTTCAAAGTGTTATGGGAAATCCCCTTGTCCGCTCCTTCCTGTAGGAAATCCAGGATTGCAGGAATAGCTCCCTTGTCTGGGTTTCCCTTGTTCTTATACCAGAAGACAAACTTTTTCCTTACTTTTTCGTAGATGGCTCTAGTCACAGCTTTTCTGCTGGCTAGAATGGTGTCAATCACTCTGTTAGACAGACCTTTGTTCTGTAACCTCACCCTTTCAGGAACCAGGCTGAAAGCTTCATGACCTTGTGGTTCGGGTGGTTCACTGGCCCTTGCGATAGGAGGATCAGCACGTTAGGGAGTGTTATATGGGGCGGAATGCTGAGATTTTTTTTTAGTGACTGAATCATGGTCTCTGAGGCCAATAGGGTACAATAAGCCTCACAGTAGCCCTTTCTTCCTTGACTTTTTGTACCAACTTTGGTATTAGGGCAGTTGGGGGGGAAATGCATAACAGATGGGGAACCCAGTTTTGGTTGAATGCATCCACCCCAATGTTCCCATCTGTATGGTTTACAGAGAAGAATTTTGGGAGCTTTGAATTTATTTTTGCCGCTAACAGGTCCACCTCGGGCAGCCCCCCAGATTTCTTGATTTAAAGGACCATTCCATCTATCTTATGATTTCTCGGCTTAGGAAATCTGCCAGTGTGTGGTCTGTTCCCTTCAGATGGATGGCGGAGATGGATCAGATGTTTTTCTCGTCCCATTATAGGGTTTGTCAGGTCCATTAGATGGGTAGATTTTGTTCCCCCTTGTCTGTTCAGGTATGTCACAGTTGTGGCATTGTCCGACTGAATCCTGACAACTTTGCCCTGAATCACTGGTTGAAAGGCTTTTAGTGCCTTCTCTACGGCTTTTAACTCCCTCAGGTTTGAGCATGCTTGAGACCAGTGGGGGTTCTATTTCCTTTGTGCACAGTGGTCCGCCATATGTGCTCCCCAATGCAGAGTGTTGGTGTCTGTAGTGATCTGCACAGGATCAGTCTGTGTCGATCTGCACCCTTTGAGGTAAATTAGCGGCCTGGGCCCCCACTGCAGTGTTCTTTTGATTGCACAAGGAACCAAGATAGTCACCTCTAAGGATGATGCCTTGCCATCCCATCGGGCCAAAATGTGATTCTGCAATGGTCTCATGTGAAGCCGAGTCCAGGTGATGGCCGGGATCATCATTAGTCCCAATACTGCCAAGCCTTGTCTGACGGTCATGAATTTGGTTTCCATCAGTGATACGATCGCTGCCTTGATCTTTTCGCCTTTCCTCCACCAGGAAAATTTTGGTAATTTTGGCTTCTAGTATGCTGCCCAAGTATATGACCCTCTGGCTTGGTGTTAGTTGCGACTTCTTTGTTCACTATCCACCCCAAGCCCTGCAAGTAAGCTTTTGTGTAAATTGGCATCCAGCTTGTCTGCTGATTCTGTGAAGAATAGTAGATAGTCTAGGTATGGTACTACTCCTATACTTGGCCGTCTCAGGTTTTTTTAGGACTGCTGCCATCATCTTTCGCATCTCCTCAGCACCCAGGGTCTTCTCAAACAGCAAGAGCTGTGTATTGAAAATGTAGCGTGTTAGCCGGGCCCTGGACTTCGAATCTTAGGTATTTTTGATCGCTTTTTTCTATCGGTACATGTAGATATGCTATGCATCTTGCAGAGCTACTGTGGCCATGAATACTCCCGCCGGGAGGATATTTCTGACCGAGTAGATGGATTCCATCCTGAATCTTTTGTATGATTTTGGTGGAGTGGCTTTAGGTTCAGTATGAGCCTTAGCTTGCCTAAAGGTTTTTCCTCGCAAATATGTGCGAGTAGACTCACTTTTTTTTTTTTTCTTCTTCTTCTTTCGGCGGTACCTGGCAAATCACTTTTTCTACGGTTAAATTTGCCAATGCAGATAGAAAGGCTTGGACTGTGGAATGCGTCACCAGATACTTAGTTGGGGGGGCGAGTGAAAAACTATTGAGTAGCCTTCGGTTACCGTGCGAACAATAAATCCGTTCTTCGTGATTCTCTCCCACTGATGAGCAAGAGACGCCAACCTGCCCCCCACCTGGAGACCATCATTACTTTTTGTTCTTTGGAGCAATAGGCTTGAGAATAAAATCTCTCTTGCCTTTTTGGTTCTGTTGTGTCCAGTGCTTTTTGGACCCGTCTTTTTAAATCTCTTGGACTGACAAAAGGGTGTTTTCCGCTGGCTCTTTTTGGATTGAAGGAAACCTTGTTTTTGGCTGCGGTTCTGTGTAAAACCGTTTCTAGGTCAGGCATGAATAGTAGATCACCCGTGAAGGGGACGCCGCATAATCTATATTTGGAAGTGATGTTCCATCCAAGACTTCAGCCACAGGGCTCTCCTAGTTGAATTGATTAGGCCCGGGGACCTGGCCGATATCCTCACGGATTCAGCTGATGCGTCCTCTAGGAACGCTGCCGCTCTGGTCAGCGTAGGCATGGTTTTTACCAGATCCTCCCTTGGGGTATCGTCTTCTAGTAACTCTTGCAACTGTGTTAGCTATAATAGGGTCCTAGCCGTGCAAGTGGAAGCTTTGGCTGGATTAGGATTCCCGGCTGCAGCTTCCTAGGCTCTTCTTAGAAAGGCCTCTTTGTCCATGGGATCAGCGAGAGTACCGGAGTCGTCAAAAACTAACAGATTTGTTTGCGACTCTGTCGAGGGACACATCTACTTTAGGGCATTTTGCCCAGGGTTTAGGACCCTCCTCTGTGAAAGGATATCTGCGTTTAATCGCAGCTGGAGTAAAGAGCATCTTTTCCGGTTCTTCCCATTCTTTCTTGGCCATGTTTTTTCCGAGTCTTATGTACCGGAAATGTTCTGGGTTTTTTGGGCTGTAAGCCCTTGTACATCTTATTGTGTAGTGAAAGCTCTGCAATTGTTCTGCTCTTTGATACCCAGAGTGTCTGCTATGGCTCTTCATAAGTAATCCGTGTCTTCTGAGGTAAAAAGGGACACTGGATCTTCATCATCTGAGTCTGAGCATAGGCCATTTTCAGATTCAGAGACATTTGAATCGGATCCCTTCCACCCCTTGATCCACCTCATCCCCACTGTAAGAGGGGGTAGGCGTCTTGCTAGTACAACCCTAATTACAAAAAAGTTGGGACGCTGTACAAATTGTGAGTAAAAAAGGCATGGACTAATTTACAAATGTCAAACTAATATTTTATTCCCAATATAATATAGATAACATATCAAAATGTTGAAAGTGAGACATTTTGAAATGTCATGCCAAATATCTCATTCTGGATTTCATGCAAAACGACCCTCAAGCAGGAATAAGCTGACAGCCAGAGGTATTCCCACAAAAAAAGACAGCAAGACAGACCCCACAAGTGTTACCTACACGCCTGCCGATCTCCTCTGTGCAGAAAGAGGAAGTGATGTCACCGCAATAGGCTGAACTAGGATTTTAGACCAAGGAAAAATGGTTACCCATAGAAAGTAATGGGAGGCTTCGGGAAAATGGCCGCCGACATGTGCTCAGAAAAAAAACACACACACATTGCCACACACAAGATGGTGCCGCAAGGTGCCAAAACCCCCTACATACACTGCTGTATAAGCGCCCACAGTGAAGCCAGCATGCTGCCCACACCTAAAATGGCAGACCTGAGGTTAACCCCACAGCGGTCGCCGCACGTGTCTGCACCTCCAAAAGCACCATAAAGTGACATAGGAGAGGGACCCCCACAAACCCACATAGCGTACCAGCCATGAGAGAGCCCCCGCAGGGACCGGGATCAGGGAGCCCAAAAAAACGCACAGACATGAGGGGATAACACAGACACACAGGACTGCCAGCCCCAGACAGAGGCCCCACACAGAGTGTACTTACCAGCGTGGGGTGCCTCTCATCAACGGGAAACCTCCCACCCTCAGATAGCGGGGGTGCCGTCAGCCAAAAACGCAGGACACTAGCAGTGCACGGAGAACAGGGATGGGTCGTTTGCGAAGCCAGGGCGAACACATAGCCTGCTAAACGCTCGATGGCGGGCTGGGATTCCATAAGGCCCACTGTCCTGGAACACCAGGACGACCAGTGCAACTCCCAGCTCCGCTACGCCGTCATCATCTTGAAGAAGTAACTAAACGCTGATAAAATTAACAGCTAGTAGTGCAAAGAAAAAACAAATTTTTCAGAAATAAAATCATAAAAACAAAAGAAAGGCTGAGACTGTAGCCCCAGCACAGGGAGAGCCTATCTCACTCCTAACTAGGCAGAAGACAAACCGAGTTGGGATGGCTGATTGCAGGGGGGTATTGGACCAGTGGGACAGCCCCCATAGGTGTGTCCATGTAAATTACTTTGTTTTTAACAAGTCTTATGCCTAGCTTGCTCCTATGGATAAGAGGTCAATACCCATTGGTGAAGACTGTATGAGTGGGCGGCCACTGTCAGAGGACGTAACAGAAACAAAGAAGCCGGCAATAGTGCATTATCCCCATTACACAAGTTTAAGATACAATAGGGCACTTACATGACAAACGATCAGACAGGCGTATAGCTTCCAGCAACAAATGTTCGCGGCCGCTCTGTAGCGTGGACCACGAGAAGTGACGGCGCGGCTCCTCCACCCAAAGCGTTTCCCCTCAGAAAGCGTCAACTGGGATTGGAGGAAGACCGCGCTGTCACCACCCGCTTTTTAGGACGCGCCAACAGGACTCTACCAGCATCTCAGCGGAAGCAAACAAACAGGCAACTTCCTGCTGACAAATTCACTTAATACCAATTCACACCAATGGGGACATGCAAACAATAAATTTTACAGATTTCAGCATAATCCTAATCGGAAACATTATTTAAACCCTTATATATAAATATAAGTCCAATTCAGTGCAATATATATATATATATATATATATATATATATATATATATATATATATATATATATATATATATTAGTGACAGATGGAGACTCTGTCACACTGAAAAGGGTCATTTAAAAGGACACAGAGTGTGCACATTGGCTCTGTGCAAGACTACAGAGCATAGATGTGCAGTGGAGAAAACTGATTTTGCAGCTTTCTCCAGGTTTTGGTATACCTGGATGGGGCTCTGTAGTTTGGAGATTTCATAGTGTCTTGGGAGGGACGGAATCTCCAACTCTGTGTCAATGTACTAGGCAAAAACAAACTAAAGGCTGTAGCAAAGTGTGTGGAGTTATGCCTACAGGGACAGCCCCATAGGCGTGGTAAAGCTTTTTCCTGCCTAGTGTCCCATTTCTGATGGGAGGAGCATAACCCAATGGTCTGAGAAAATATGGAGCTGCGTCTGTCAATGAACTATAGAAAAATGCAATTTTCTCTCTCTCTCTCATAGATGGACACAGCTCCTGGTATTCATAACCATTGGGACATCCCACAGCAGTATTTAACATTAGGGGAACAACAAAAAAATTCCCAAAGCTAAACATTAGCCAACCAGGCAACAGGGGTGCAACCTAACAACTGTAACCCACCTGAAAAAAACCAATACACCCTCAAAGAGGATCAGGTCCTCTTAAATCGCAGCCTGCAAAACCTTGCAGCCAAAGAAAGCATCCGCAGATGCCAACACATCCACTTTAAAAAATATTGTAAAAAAGTGTGCACCGATGAACAGGTGGCTGCCTTGGAAACCTGCGTCACTGACGCCCGTTGACGGAATGGACTACTGTTTGCCTGATCCATCTGGAAAGCGTAGCAGAGGAATTGGACAACCCTTTACAATGCCCATCCGTGAGCACAAAAAGTGTCTGACTTCCTGAAAGACTCCATAGCTGCCAGGTATACCCTAATTGCCCAGACCACATCCAAGGCATGCAAGGCCATTTCCTTCAGATGTTTAGGCCTGGGACAGAGGGAAAGCAACACAATGTTTTTCATTCAAATGAAAATCAGAGACAACCTTTGGAAAGAAAGACGGACAGGGGCGAAGAACCACCTTATCCCTGTAAATCACCAGATAGGGTGAACGAGGATAACGCCGCCAGTTCCTGACATCCTGCGCGCAGAGGGGATAGCCAACCAAAAAGGCCACCTATTGGGACAGCGTAAAAGCAAGGGAATCTCCCAAATATTTTCAATGGGAGGATTCTGTAGAACTGAAATCACCAAACTGAGATCCCAAGGCAGCAACGGAGCCCACACTAGGGGGACCAAATATGTCGGACACTCTGAAGAAAAAGTACACACCAGGGAGTGTGTGGCCAAAGGTCGTTGGAAGAAGACACTACACCTCCTCAAATAAAAATCCTACAAGGTATTTAAAATTTACCCACATCTAATTTTTGGGTGGGGATGAACTCCTCCACTCCTATATAAGCTACACAAAAGGAAAATCCCTCAATTTCGATAGATGCGAGCTCAATCTCCCCCTCATTTTCCAAACTGTGTTTTAATGTGCAGAAATAGTAATACACTTTTAGGCGCTACATGCATTGACCCTCAGATCATGCATTTACCCTAGATAAAAATTGTGTGCACATACTCCATTGATATGCAAATAATCACAATTTTTAACCAATAATAAAAAATTTAAAATGAAAGGAGCATCTGAAATTTTCTATTAGTTTTATTATTGTTGTAACCAGGAAAATGTGTGCCTTTCAGAAAGTGGGTTGCCCTTCAGAAAGCTCACATCTTGAGTAGCAAATTGCAACACTGGGCAGAACGGACAACCTTGAAAGGGGTCCTCTGCTCGCTGAGCAGGTGGCTATTGGGGTTAATAGGGAGGGTGGAGGGTTAAGTCAGGATTATCAGGTAGGAAGATGGGTTAAAACACTCAAAGGGAGTGGTAGGGGCTCACAGAAAAGGAAGGCCAGCCCTGGGTTTGAGCACCCTAACAGATTTGCCACGTTGGGAGAAGATGTGGGGGTTGCAAGCTCAGAGGTGGCAGCCCTAGATGTCACTGCTTTCCCTAACAGCCGGGAGAGCAGCCTGTCTAGTAGGGGTGGTGAGGGTAGTGCAGGTAGGCCTAGACAGTTGGTGGTAATAGGAGACTCTAAAATCAGGACTGATAGAATAATTTGTCGCCAGTATCGCCTAAACCAAATGGTTTGCGGTCTCCCTGGTGCCAGCTTTTGGCGTGTTGTGGACCAGATTGAAAAATTACTGGGAGGGGCTGGGCATGACCCAGCTGTTCTGGTCCACATTGGAACCAATGACAATATATATGAAAGGTGGAGGCTCCTTCAGAACCAATTTAATGAACTAGGCTGCAAGTTGAAGGGAAGGACCTCCAAGGTGATATTCTCTGAAATATTGCCTGTGCCATGCGCAACACAGGAAAGACATGGGCAGATTAGAGAGTTGAATGCAAGGCTAAAAACCTGGTATAAGAATTTAGAGATTTGGGTTTTTGGAGCACTGGGCTCACTTTTTAGTGGGGTGCAACCTATATGCTACAGATTTGCACCTAAATGGAAGGGGGTCTGTTGTGCTGGAGGAGAGGTTTATGGGAAGGCTGGAGGAGTTTTTAAACTAGGAGGGGGGGTGAATTTGATTAGAATGGGGCAGACAGGTCAGATAGGGGTAAGCCCCTATTGCTGGGTGGAATGGGGAAAGATTTGAGGAGAGCTATGGCAGAGGTTCCCATGTTACAAACAACCATTGAAAATAGTACCATTTGTACCAAAAAAATATATATGCAAAATAAATGTGCAAAACGTGACAATGAATGAAAAGTGTTGGTCTGCCAAGCAAGATAGGCGAGTTGGAAGCTCTGGTGCATGAGGAAAACTATGATTTAATTGTTACTGCTGAATTTTGGCTTTATTCTTCACATAACTGGGCTATCAAAATTCCTGGCTATGCATTCTTTCGGAAAGACAGGGTAAAAAGGAGGGGAGGTGGTGTCTGTTTTATGTGCGAAGTGATCTCAAATAGAGTGTGAAAGGAGGACCTAGTTGGAGTGTGTGATGAGTCTGAAGCAGCATGGGTGGAAATGTACATGGGTGTGCGTAATACAAAAATGATCATTGGAGTTTGTTATAGACCTCCCAGTATTAATGAGGCGGTGGAGACTCAGCTCATTGCACAGACAGAAAGGGCTGCAAGGGCTAGGACAATGATAATGGGGGATTTTAACTACCCAGACATTGACTGTAGTAATGGCACTGCTGGAACAGTTAAAGGGCAAGAACGTATAAACCTATTGCAAGACAAAATTTATGGGACAGTTTATTGAGACCCGACTAGAAATGATGCTCTGCTGGACCTGGTAATCTCAAACCATGCAGAGCTTATAACCAAGGCCGTCCAGTGGGGCTATGTCGTGGCAAACCTAACATGGAGCTGAGGTCTGCACGCGCTCGCTGGCCAGACTGGGGTGATCACTGGATCTAGATTATCCAGCCTGTCACCCAGTCCAGCAGTTGATTGTAGATCTCTCAGTAAAAAAAAAAAAAAAAAAAAAAAAAATCAGTGAGAAAAAAAAAAAAAATGTATATCTAAAAAGAAAAAAAATTGCCAGTGCCAGAGATCCCAGCAAGGAACTAGGTCCTTACTTGTGACTAGGCAGGAAAAAAAACTGAGCGGCTCTAGCAGAGAGGGAATTATCCCCCTGGGTCTGCCCATGGGTGTAGCCAGAATTCTTTTCTGCCTAGGTATCTACTCCTGTAGGGGGCAGTATAACCCAATGGTTATGAATACCAGGAGCTGTGTCTGTCAATGAACGAAAGAGAAAAAGGCATCTCATCAATGTTTGAAGCTGTTCTGCATTAAAGTGGAGTTCCACCCTATTTTTATACTTACCTCCATCTTCTCGCTCCGGGTCACCTGAAAAAGAAATGGATAATCGCATATTTTTTTTTTTTTTTTACTTACCTCGTAGCGAAGAAAATATACTTACCTTACTTCCTTCTTCCTCCTTCCTCGGCCGCGGCCCGTCGTCACTTCCTGGCTCTGCAATGATTCCTGGGAGCTGGACGTCATAGCTCCCAGGAATCATTGCGCCTGCACCGGCCCCGACGTCAGTTCCGGGTCGCGCGCGTCATCCCCTTCTAAACAGCTTCTGGGCATGCCCAGAAGCTGTGGAGGGGTGACGCGCGCGACCCGGAAGTGACGTCGGGGCCGGAGCAGAGCATCGTGGGACCACAGAAGGCGGAAGAAGACGCCGAAGAGGACGCACTGGCTTCAAGCTGCCCACATCTGAGATGGCAGCGCTGGACAAGACGTTTGCAAGGTAAGTATTTCGTCTTGCAGGTAAGTGCAACCCGGGACAGATCAGAGGCTAGCCATTGTGGAATGCACTAGCCCTCACTGTCCCGGGGGTATTAAAAAAAAAAAAAAAACAAATCCAGGGTGGAACTCCGCTTTAAGACATTCATTCATTACCCACCTTGTATTGATTTTCTAGTCTAAAAATGTATTTACTATTGTGAAATCAAAGGAAACAGTCATATAGATGGCCTTTCTAAAGGTCTCCTGACACAATCACACTAACAACCTTATTTTGTAAAATTTGCCACAAATCATTCTAGCAACAAACCGCTTCTATCATTCAGAACATCTATCAAAACAAAGTTCAGTTAAATGTTGAACAGGTCTCTCTATAGAATTAAATAAACTACCTGTCTCTTTATGCCTTCCACTCTAGCAAATTTCAGTTAACCCCCCCCCCTTTAAATTAATCTTATGCACTCTCCCCCAAACTGCTGTAGCAATAACCTCCTTTAGCAACCAAGTAGTTGGAAAGTTCAACTTCGAGGCCAGGGTTTCTCAACCAGGGTTTTATGGATCACAAGGGTTCCTCCTGAGATTACCAGGGGTTGAGCAATGAGAAGATTCTGCCTCTGATAAGTTCAGACACCAATGATCATTTTCGCTATTTTTAAAGGGGGTAATTCTTCCTAACGACCACAAGTGTAAAGATAATTCTTCTCACTGACCATCACACCAATGTATCAGGAGCTGTAGATATAGTAATTTTTTTAGCAGGGGTTCCCTGAGACTGGAAAATATTTCAAGGGTTCCTCTGTGTGGAGAAAGATTGAGAAAGGCTGCTCTAGGCGGAGCAGCATGCCTCAGCCACTTCAACCTGAACTCAGTTTGGTTCAAACCCTGAATACAAAGCTTGAGGTGCAGATATAGACTGCCATTTATCTATTCAGCAGGATGTGTCAGAAGTGAACCATTGTGCATGCACCAGGCTCTTTACTTAAAAGGATAACCCCATCTATAGGTACATGTCACAACGGTTTTTAAGGTGGAACATGTAACATGTTCCTGATCCGCGGTGGGGCTTCACCCACCCGGCAGCGTCATTCACTCACAGTGAGTTCTGTGAATGGGAAATTACAAATACCAACATCCTTTGCAGCTGTCTGCTTGTAGTGGTCAGTGAACTACCAGGGTGCTGTTGAACACTCTAGTAGTCATTGATGCTCCCCATCAGGAGTGCAACTGCCTGCTGTACGAGATATGAGCAGACAGATACACTGACAAGTCTGCAGGAGTCCTGCATGGCACCGGTGATCAATGCTTTCTAGGCTCCTAGTTAAAAAAAAAAAAAAAAACCCATATATGCACATTTTTTTAGCTGCAAAAAGATGTGCATTTATTAATTTTTTTTTTTAAAAAGGTGAACTTATCCTTTAAATCCATACAGAACAGAACACAGGTTGAGATGGCTGTGGGCAGGATACAAATCAGTCCTCAGTGCTCATTAATAATACCACTATTAAATCATACGCCTTCACTTGTTCATCTAGAGATTAAGAAAACATTCCTGGAGTTCTCCTTTAACCGGTTGCTGACCGCCGCAAGTAAATATGCTGCGGCGGTCAGCCCCGGCCAGGCAAAGTGGCATACCGGTACGCCACTCGCCTGAGAGCCAATAGGGGGCGAGCGCACGCCGCCAGAGGCACACTCCCGCCCCTGCTTGCTCACTCTGATCCCCACGCGTGTGACCGGCGGACTCGATGTCCGCTAGTCACTCGCGGTCGTCAGTTACAGAGGGAGAAAAGGCAGGCGGCTAATGTAAACAAAGCCGCCTGTCACTCTCCCTTGTGTAACAGCACAGATCCAGGGCCAGATTAACATAGGGGCTATTGGAGCTGCAGCACCAGGCCCCTATCATAATATAGGCCCTGGCTGGCCAGATTCTGTCACCGCTATTTTCAGTCACTTGTAAACACAGCAGCCCGGCTTCTGTGCTACGTGTGACAGCAGGTCGCTCCCTCAGAACCTCCCTGCACAGCACTCGGGGTGAACAGAGAGAGACAGCTACATGTACCACCCACCGCCATACATTCCACACCCCTCTCCTCCATGTACCACCCACAGCCATACACTCCACACCTCTCTTCTACATGTATCACCCACCGCCATACACTCCACACCCCTCTCCTACATGTACCACTCACCACGTACACTCCGCACCCCTCTCCTACATGTACCAGAAAGCAACGGGCCGACAGGAAGTGATCTCCCCTGGCATGACCAGTCCTGCATTCCAGATGCACCACCTGGACCTGTAGTGGGATTAATTACGGGCACTGCGGGCCATCCTAAGGGAAGCCAGGTATTTAGCTTCTGTAATGTTGTGTTAGGTCTGCACAGCTGCACCCTTCAACCTCATCTCAGGGCATGCCACTCACGCCCATGTAGGGCTCTTATGGAAGCCTGGGACTTCCATAGCATTGGGCCTGTTCAGCTGCACCCTTTCACCTCAGAGCGCACGCTGATGCACAGCCCTTAAAGCCCACCAAAATCCTCAGCACCAGGCCCATAATTCTCTTAATCGGGCCCTGCACAGATCATACGATCCTGCTATGTAGGACCGTTGATCTCTGCTGTTACATGAAAAGCCACATCCCTGCACAGTTAGAAGCACGCCCCTAGGGACACACTTAACCCCTCCTTCTCCAATAAAGTTAACCCCTTCCCTGCCATATGTATAGCACTGATTACTGTAGTAATGTCACTGGTACCCCCAAAAGTGTCAAAAATGTCAGTCAAGGGTCCGATCTGTCCGCCGCAATGTCGCATTCCGGTAAAAAAAAAAAAAATAAAACACACAACAAAAATGACAAAAATCTTTCCCTTAGTTTAAGTAAACACAATAACTTTTGCAAACCAATCAGAATACGCTTTTTGCAATTTTTTTTTTACCAAACATATGTAGCAGAAAACAAATTGGCCTAAAGTGTTAGAAAATTTTGATTTTTAAATTTTTTCATATAAAAAAAAAAAATGTGAAAAATATTGTTATTTTTGCAAAATTGTCGCTCTTTTTTTGTTTATAGCGCATGATCAAAAAATCTCACAGGTGATCAAATACCACCAAAAGAAAGCTCTGTTTGTGGGGAAAAAAGGACGTCAATTTCATTTGGGTACAGCGTCGCACGACCGCGCAATTGTCCGTTAAAGTCACACAGTGCCGAATCGCAAAATACCCCCTGGTGTGGAAGGGGGTAAAATCTTCCGGGGCTTAAGTGGTAATCTACTGGTTTACAAATTGTTAACTCTAAGGAGGTGTATGCCACCTCCTCGATCACTGGGGGTTATTTCCAATTTACACTTGTGGATAGTATGGCTTATGCTACACATCTGGTACTCCAACAGACTTGTGGCTGCCCTACACACAAGCTGCCCTGTTTGCCCTCCTCTCTTCTTGGTCCAATCGCAGAGTGCTTTGTATTCTACAAATCATTCACAAAAAACAAAGAGTTCTGTACTTGGACAATCGGAGAGGACAGGATAGCTTGTGTGTAGAAGAGTCACAAGTCCACTGTCAGAGCACCAGAAGTATAGCGAGAGCTATCTTACTGAAGCTCAAATATTACATTGGTTGCAAACCTCAGCCATGAAATCTGCACAAATCACATATATCCGTAGTGTTTACTTGTCTCTTCAAAGCTCTGAATGTCATTTCTCTCGGGTGCTCCATTCCTCACTTCTGACAAGTTATTCCGACACCATAGATCAAAGGGTGATGGGGATGAAGCTCAGCACGCAGATTGTCTATTCAAAACACGGGGGGGGGGGTGTTCCTTTTCTCCAATTAGCTCTTACACACGGTACAAGAGCTTTAAAGAGGTTGTAAACCCCTTTTTTTTTTTTTTTCTTTTTCACCCTGAAAGACAAACACATAATGAGCTAGTATGCATCGCATACTAGCTCATTATCAAATAACTTACCTTAGAACGAGCCCCCACCGTGCCGCCCGCTTAGCTGTATGACGGTCGACATGTCCAAGTCGCCCGTCTTCCGGGATCGCGGCATCCGGCCATCTGATTTGCCGGAGCCGCGGTGACGTCACTCTCGCGCACGGGAGCCGACAGTCACGGCATGGAGTTCTGAAGGAACGGCACCAGCGGCCGTTCCTTCAGAGAGCATGCGCCAGTGATGTCACTGGATGCATCTAAGGTAAATATCTCCTAAACGGTACATGTTTAGGAGATATTTACAGTACCTATAGGTAAGCCTTATCATAGGCTTACCTATAGGTACAAGTGTCAGAGGAGGGTTTACTTCCTCTGTGCTACGGACAGATGAAGGATTTTATTATAACTATTAATTATAACTTTTAAATGGATGTAAAAAATTGAAGACGGCTGCTAAACAAGTAAAACTTATGCAGGAGGATTGATTTCCTCTCCCTGTATCATGAGGCTTTTCACTTCACTGGGTATAAGTGAGGGTTTACAATCACTTTAAATGACAGACTATGATTCAGGAGGTAAACACCTAAGAATTAGCCATTTGTAAACCAGAAGGTTTAGAGGGAGTTCTTCCTAAAATAAGATTTTTTTTGCTTCTTACATTTGCTTCTTCAAGAATGTGTATACCTATGAAGCCTGCCAAAATTATTCTTCACCTGCTGACTGTTTTTGGCAACTGAACCAAGTGAGTAGCTTTCCTAAAACCCGTTACCAATACACGTCTCTGGCAATACAAAACTTCCACCCAATTATTGCTTCCCAAATAGACATCGCTCTGTGAGACATGCCAAAACCCCTCTAACAGCTACACTTTGACTTTGATTACCACTGTGATTTGTGTTGCAGTATGCGGCGCAAAGTATTACATTTCACTTACTTCTGGTTCTTTAACCCTAGCACTACATCTCTGTGGGATCTCACAGTTCATTTAAGGATAAAAAAACTGCTTTAGAAATGGTGGGTTAGAATAGAAAACATGGAAGGGAAATCAAAAAGGAAGTGAACAATCAAGAGCACACCATCAACAGAGAGAATTAACATACTGATCTCTGCTTGTGAAATGTCTATAAACTCAAAAGTTCATTCATTGCCCTAACACATTCTGCTAATTGTGTTCCAAAACCCCCTGAAAGTTAGCAGTGACATAAGTTATCAATTTTAAAGAGCAACTCAAGCCAATAAAGTAACACTAATGGGCGAGTTGCTTATGCTCTAGAGGAAATGTCGTCACTACACTAAAATCAGAAGGGCCACTCAAATTACCCTTAAAACAGAGCTATAGTTAACATTTATGTCTGATTAGCTTTCACAAAGAGCCTGATTCATACAAATAAAGGAAAAAGGAGAAAGTGACATACTGTACTTGTCTTTTGTGAAGAAAACAGGCAGCTGGGCTCTCTGGCAGCTGGTCATGACCAACACCAAGGTATGGTATTGGACAATCATGAGGGCCACTAATTGGATGGCCTGGACTACAGTGTGGACTGATATCTGGAGGGCCATGTCAGGTTGTGTGATAGAGCCCACGCCAATTTCCATTCCTTGCCTTAGGACCAATTTCATTCAGAAAATGGAGTAAGTCCACTATATACGAACCTCCAATTTGCAAATGTGCCTATTGAATGTCGAATCATGCAAATTAGTCACGTGTCTGACGTACATTGTCACGTGCATGCATCCTCTACAAGTGGTTGTGCTTTTGTGTACTTTTTTGAACAGTACTGTAAAGAGTATAGAATCATTTGTATGAAAAGTATTATAAATCTATTACAGTACGCTACTACAGTAGGTTTAGAAATAATCCCCCCCCCCTTTTATTAAATAATCACTACAGTATATATAAATAATAAAAACATTTTTCTTTTTTTCCCCCTCTGACATGTTGGTTTGAGATCTTTCACTTGGATGTTTATAAGTTGCACTTACTAAAGCTGGATAAAAACAAAAAAACTGTCTTCATTTCAAGCAGGAAAGCAACAAAAAATGGATTTTTGTAAAATCTTACCGTAAAATCCTTTTCTCTTAGCTCATCGACAGACGTAGTCCTCGGTGATACACCACCTTCGGGTTATGTTACCTCCGCAGGAGCAGGACTAGACAGGAAATTAAAAAGCTCTGGCCACACCCTAGGGGCAGTCCCAGAGGGTATATCCTCTCTCTCTCTGCCTCAGCAAATCAGTTATGTGAAAAAGCAGTGCTTAGAGAATTTAACCCAACCCAACTCCAAAACAGAGGGGCGGGGACTACGTCTGTCGATGAGCTAAGAGAAAAGGATTTTACGGTAAGATTTTACAAAAATCCATTTTTCTCTAGCGCTCATCGACAGACGTAGTCCTCGGTGATACACCACCTTCGGGACGTCCCAGAGCAGTATCACAACTGAGGGGTGGGAAAATGAAAATCAAATCCCAATCTAGAAGGCCCAACCGGTGCCAACTAGAAGTTTACAATGCTCATCCTTAATGATGAGACTCAACAAAAAAGGGAAAACAAATCTTTTTTTTTTTTTTTTTTTCAAACAGAAAAAAACCCTCGAGGTAGACCACCGGTCTCCTCAAATTGCGGCCTGCAAAACCTTGCGGCCAAATGAGGCATCCGCCGATGCCGTCACATCAATTTTATAGAATTTTGTAAAGGTATGTACCGACGACCAGGTGGCCGCCTTACATACCTGGACCACTGACGCCTGATGGCGAAAGGCCCAGGAAGTACTGAGCGCTCGAGTGGAGTGCGCCCTAACAGGGAACGGAGGACTCTGACCCTTAATAGAATAAGCCTGTACCACCGTTTGTCTAATCCATTTGGCAATGGTCGCGGCAGATGCAGGCAAACCCTTTCTGGGGCCATCCGTGATCACAAAAAGTGAATCCGTCTTACGGAATGATTCCGTAGCTTTCAGGTATACCCTGATTGCCCGAACCACATCTAAGGAATGCAACGCATGTTCCCGATGATGCTTGGGCTGAGGACACAAGGAAGGTAGTACAATATCTTCATTCAGATGAAAATCTGAAACCACCTTAGGAAGAAAAGATGGCTTAGGATGAAGTACTACCTTATCCCTATGAATCACTAGGTATGGTGACTGGCATGATAATGCAGCCAGTTCTGACACCCTGCGAGCAGAAGTAATAGCCACCAAGAAGGCCACCTTCTGGGATAAAGTAAGCAAGGGAATCTCCCTGATGTTTTCAAAGGGAGGTTTCTGTAGAACCGACAAAACCAAATTAAGATCCCAGGGCGGTGAGGGCGCGCGGACTGGAGGAGCCAGGTGCCGCACCCCCTGGATGAAATTCCGCACCAAGGATTTGGTAGCTAAAGGCTTCTGAAAGAAGATTGCTAATGCTGAAACTTGACCCTTGATGGTGCTCAAGGCTAGCTTCTGCTCAACCCCTTGTTGCAAAAAGGCCAATATTCGAGACACCGAATAGGTACGTGGAGGAAATCCTAAAGATTCGCACCACGCAATATAAGTCTTCCATGTGTGATAATAGACTTTGCTGGAAGTCGCTTTCCTTGCTTTAATAAGGGTAGGAATGACTGAAGTAGACAAACCTCTGTCCTTCAGTACTTGGGTCTCAATGGCCAGGCCATTAAAACCAGCGACTGTAAAGCACGAAGGTAAATTGGTCCTTGAGACCACAGACACTCCCTGAGACGAAGTTCCCACGGAACGTCTGCGACTAACATGTCCAAGTCGGGCAAGCCGGCTTGAGGAGGCCAGCCTAGAATTTCTAGGACCACTGGCGCTGATTGGATCTGAACCAGGCGTCCCTAAAGCTATCTGGCCCCGACCATCCGAGAAAGTCTGGTCGTTTTCTGTTCCCACACATTTATCAGATACCTGATAGTTATCAGGAAAGGTGATCTTTTCTGGTTGAACCTCAGGGACCGAAGTCACCCGACTAGAGGCTACTTGGCCTATCTGGTCAACCAGATCCGATTCCTGTGAGGTATCGGGACTAATCTTAGGAAAAGGTAAAGGAAAAGATCTTTTCAGGGAACGGTAACTACCGCTTCCTGTGGTACTTAAATGTTGGAAGGGAAGAATCGCACCGGTAGTAGTGGTTGATGCTTGATCTAATGTCCTGAATACCGGTGAAAACGTCCCCCCACCCTGAAACCGGGTGGGGGCGCACCTTCAGGCTGTGTACTCCTTTACTTCGGGTTTGGCTGGGTTGGTCCCCTGCTTGTCCGACCAGCCCTTCTTGAACCCTCCTGGAGGAGTCTTGCCTTTCCCGCTAGTACCAGCCGGGCGCCCTTTATGGGCGGTAAAGAAAGGTCCTCGCTTGTTGCGAGGTCCCTTAGCTTTTGCAGCCTGTGGCAAAAAAGTGCTCTTGCCCCCAGTGGCATCCTTAATGATTTCATCTAGGTTGGCCCCAAATAGACGATTCCCCTGAAAAGGGAGATTGGTCAAGGTCTTTTTGGAACCTAGGTCAGCTGACCAGCATTTTAACCACAGCACACGTCTGAGGATCACTGCTAACTTAGATGCATGCCCTAATAGGGGAGTAGTGTCCAAGGCTGCGTCACAGATAAACCGTAGCCCTTGTATGATCTGTTCCATCAAATCAGATGTCTCCTGGGGAATATCTTTTCCCCTAAGATCTTGGCGTACCATTTTCGCCCATTCCGTAAGTGTCTGGGAAACTAGACCAATAACGATTACTGGTCTAAATGCTGACCCTATCAGAGAAAAGATAGTGCGGGACTCTGCTTCTATCTTTCGATCCACCGGATCCTTAAAGGACGAAGTGTCCTCCACTGGAATAACCGTGGCTTTATTCAGCCTGGAAATAGGCGGATCCACGATTGGTGGTACCGTCCATTTCTTAATGATGGATTCCTCAAACGGATAGAGTCTAGCAATACGCTTGGAAATAGTAAAGGTACGCTTAGAATGCTCCCATTCTCCTTTAATCTGATTACCAAAACATTTAGGTACAGGAAAAGCCTTCGCCGTCTTGATGGGCTTATTAGTACCAAAAGGCATCTCTGTTTCAGTTGCCTCTGCCGGTAAAGCCTCAAGTTTTAAGGTTTCTTGCACTGCCACAACTAGTGCGTCCACCAATGCTTCTTCCTGAATAATAGCAAGAGAAGAAGCGTCCTCCTCACTTTCTGAGGGAGCTTTACCTGGGATAGCAGTCCTTGCAGAGGAACCTGCAACTGCCGTGACCATCTCTGAATCTGAGTCAGAGGTGTCAGATAGTATAGGGGTAGGCGGGGGTCGCTTCCTTGACCCCCGTCCCTGACAGGCCGCCTCCACCCGAGCCACCATAGACTCCAAAATTGCTGTAAATGACTCTATACTCTGTGCACCGGCGGGTCCCGAGGCCCCCTCGAGGGAAACAGGTGGGGGAATATGTGTGGCAGGGTCCATGATAACTCCAGTTACTTCCTGGATAATATATTCAAAAGTAAAGAAAAAAACTTTTTTTTTTTTTTTTTTCTGACCCCCAGCGCCACAAAAAGCCCCTTAGTGTTACCTGCTAGCTATCGATCGAGAGAGAGAGAGACCCCCAGGCTCACCACTTGATGCTCAGAGTTAAACTGCAACAGCTTACAGCGCTGTCTTGACAAACAGGAAGTCTTTTGGCTGGCTGCCCAGGAAGAAAGGAGGCGGCTCCGCCCCTCTGCACGCCTTCCGGCGCCTCCCCCAAGCTCCACGAGGTGTAGGATCACCTCAAACATGGCCGCCCCCATGCTGGAGACACGAGGCTACGCCAAAATGGCGGCTCGTGCGATCCTGCAAGAAAAAATGGCGGCGGCCTGCTGAATGGCGGTGTGCTGCAGGGCACACAACACTGTCTCTGCCTGGGGATATGGCGTGGTTGGCGGTATCGGCCCTGGCGGACCGCATGGCCGATCGGGAGGCCTGCTAATAGCTGGAGATCTGATTTGGAAGGCAGTCTACATGTCCGTGGCTTCTGACTGGTAGGTAGCTTATACTTAACCCATAAGATTCCCAGAATGCCACAGATTACATCTTTTAAACATGTATACAATAGATTGTTAGCTCCCAAACCAAGCCTCCTGGCTTTTGTACACAAAAAATCACACTCAAAGTAGGAGGATCTGTGACATGTTATAGGATAGAAAGGACTCTTTCTTACCATACAGAGAGGGGCCCGCGTTCACCACAAAACCCGTCAGGGGAAAAGGGGGAACATACTACTCACCATACCGGAACCAGGCGGGCACCAACTCCTGACAGTACCCCTCTCCACCGGGGCGGGAGGGCTGTCGACCGATACGAACGCCGTGACTCATGGTCTTTGGCGTTTCAGCGAGACATTTAACTCGCGGGTTTAGTCCTTTTAATGGGACTTTGTCGCGGCCGACCCAGCGCGGAGCTATGGCCTGCACGCGCTGGTAGGCTGAACTGGGGTGACCACCGGATCTCAACATCCAGCCCGTCGCCCAGTTCAGCTTTCTTGCTTGAAGATCTCACAGGAACACTGGAGAAAAAAAGCTGTCTAAAAATCCTTTAAGAAAAAAATTCTTGCCAGGACCTAAGATCCCAGCAAGGTATCTAGGTCCTTACTCCTAACTAGACAGAAAATAACTGATTTGCTGAGGCAGAGAGAGAGAGAGGATATACCCTCTGGGACTGCCCCTAGGGTGTGGCCAGAGCTTTTTAATTTCCTGTCTAGTCCTGCTCCTGCGGAGGTAACATAACCCGAAGGTGGTGTATCACCGAGGACTACGTCTGTCGATGAGCGCTAGAGAAATGTGATTTTAAAGGGGGGGGGGGGGGCAGATTCTTTATACCCACTGTGTATAGCCGATTGTGTTTATTGGGTACATAGGCTAGCTTTGACTCACAAAAAAAGCTGGACTTACAAATGTGCTTTCGGAACGGAACTCCTATGTAGGGGACTTGCTGTACATAATATTTGAAGGTTCTAAGAAAATTTCTGGCAAAGAATGACGATTTTAAAGTGTGCGAAAAATGGAAAAATAGGCCCGGGCCGCAAGTGCCTAATAACTGCTCAGTTTAGCCACTGTAT
Organism: Pelophylax lessonae; assembly: GCF_965119305.1. NCBI lineage: Eukaryota > Metazoa > Chordata > Amphibia > Anura > Ranidae > Pelophylax > Pelophylax lessonae. Next base: position 232,635,645 of record NC_138775.1, on the reverse strand, counting down.
ACTGCACTTTATATCCAGCCCAGTACTGATCTTACTTTGAGCCCTGATGAAGAGGGTGTTTTTTGACCACATACACATGCATGGCTGTGAAAAAGTCTAAAATAAATTGATATCTGGGCAATTCCCGACAAGGTGCTTCGATTTAAAATTTTCTTAGTTACAAACAAGTAAACAGTGAAAATACTTTGGCATAAAGAAGCAGCAAACAAATTCCAGATCTCTCATTATATTACGACTATAAAGCCCCGTACACACGTACCGAATGTCGGCCGAACGATCGGCCGTCTTTTGTCCGGTGCTGTCCTGTCGGTTGAAAAGTGCTAAAGACTGCACACGAATTTTGTCGGCCAGCAACAGCTGACTGCAGAAGTGATGTCATGTGATGGTTAACTTTCCGTGTGTTTTTTCTTCTCTGAGCATGCCCAGTCTTGCTCATCTGCTGTTAGTCGGCCGAATTCTGTACTGCCTGGCGAACAATCGGCCGTTCTGGTGACGGCCAACAAAAATTTTATAGCCTGCACACCCGAATCTGTTCGGCCGAAAAGTCGCAGTCGTTGTCGGAAGCATCATACTAACAAGCCGACAATTGGCCGATCGTTCGGCGGCCGAATATTTACGGCTGACAATCGCTACGTGTGTACGGGCCTTAAGTCCTACAATGTTGTCACAAGTATCCCCCACCTCTTTTTATATGTGTAGCTGCAGAATCCTTTACCCGGCACCGACCACTTCCATCCAAGTTGGCCAAACAGTTTCAAACCGAACCCAAGCTCATCCCCAGTGACAACATTTTGGGTCCATGCATATCGGGCTTCAAAGACACTTCTGCTTCTACAAGAGTTTAGGATTTTGCTGGAGAAGCAGCTCAATGTTATCCTTTGTATTTATACACATTAGAACGCTTAGAGGCATATTTTAAGCTCAGCATTTTGGGGCAGAACGAAAAAAAAAAATGCTTAAACCATGGCTAAATGATTGTACAAAAACTCTGTATAGGAGCGTTTTTTTTCCTTCCAAAAGAACCGGCTTTTATTTAATTTATTTTTTCAGCCCAGAGTGCATGGACCCTTAAGTTCATGGTTCGGATTTACACACATTTAAAAGCTTCAGAAACACACACACAGCAGTATGCTCTGCCTAGTCTGGCCATTAGACCTCAACGTGTCCAGTAACTGCTATGCTCCAAAGAGCAGTTTATAATGCCTATAATTTAAATTATCCAATAATGCAGGTTTCGGAATGCTGGCCTAGACTTCAAAACCAAAAAAAAAAAAAAAAAAATTAAAGTTGGTTCTGTAAAAAATGTTTTGGGAAATTAGATTTAAAAAAAAAAAAAAAAAAAAAAAAAAAAAAAAAAAAAAAAAAAAAAAAAAAGACTTGATAGGCCACAAAATAAAAATGTTCTGGCTTAGATCAGCATTTTGAGAAGAGGTTCAATAAATGGATAGCAACAATCTTTATCCCCAAAATTCCTTAACAAAATGTGGTCAACGGAAGAATGGCAAGCAATGAAGCAGATATTTTCACAACTCAAATTCATTGTATATTTATTAGCTGATAAGTGAACACAGAAAGAGAGGCTGAAACTGCTTTACAAAGTTCATGCACAGTGCTTTAAATGCAGATATCACAAAAACCAAGACCATGAACTGAAATGTAAAAATCAACAGGACAACTTTCAAACAAAAACTGAAAAACCATTTGACATAAAATGAAACCCCTGCTGCTGAAAGATGCAGCTCAGGACACCAAGCAAAACAGTTATTTTATTAAAGCGGCTGTGTGAATTTCAGGTTTTTCTTCAATGCAAATGAATTCTTGCCATAGGCATCTGCCTCCTCATAATGTGAAATAACTCACTTGTGTATCGTGGCTTCAGAAAAATACAGAAATTGTTCTGCATGACCAGATTTGCACAAAGTGAAATTGAAAAAGCGCATTAAAGAGGAAGTAAACCCTCCTCTGTAACTTGTACCTATAGGTACTGTAAATATCTCCTAAACATGTACCGTTTAGGAGATATTTACTTTACGTGCAGCCAGTGACGTCACTGACGCATGCGCTCTGAAGGAACGGCCGCTCGTGCCGTTCCTTCAGAGCTCCGTGCCACGACCGTCGGCTCCCGAGCGCGTGCGTGACGTCACCGCGGTGCCGCGATCCCGGGAAAGACGGGCGACTGGAAATGTCCCCCGTCATACAGGTAAGCGGACAGCACGGTGGGGGCTCGTTCTAAGGTAAGTATTTCATAATGAGCTAGTATGTGATGCATACTAGCTCATTATGGGTTTCTCTTGCAGGTTGCAAAAAGAAAAAAAAATTTCTGGGGGTTTACAACCTCTTTAACACATGGAATCAGTAGGCTCTCAGCAGCAAGGGGCATATCAACGCATTGTCTAGAAGCAGAATTATTTTCAATTAATGCATCCACAGCATGGAACAAAATCAAATGCAAAACCTTTAAGAAAATTTAGAACTTACCAAAAGCTGTGTCCACACTTTGTCATGTAGGCTTCCTCAATCATATCAAAACAAATCGGACTGGAAAAAAAAAAAAAAAAAAAGGATTTTAACTTGGAAAAACTTTGATGAATAAAGAAAAAAAAAATATATTACATTTTGCAGCCCTTTCATTAGTCAAGTTACATAGGGAGCAAGGGGGCGAGGCAAGCAAGGAGGCCAGTTGCCGTCTTGTGTCTATGCGATTTTGAACAGTTGATTGTGTTTACTAGTTAATTCTTTCCTAGAATTTACATGGGAATTTAGGAGAAATAAATTCAAGAACTAGTAGGCATATTTTAAGTTTATGTCAATGTTCAATATTATTACCAAGCACCAGACCTAACCACAGTTTTTCCTATTGACCTTCCTGAACATTTTTTCCCAGTTAAAAGTATAACTGAAGCCAACATTTTTTTCTATATTGGGTAGCATAAGGAACTGTGAAAAACTCTGGCATGTTTTTTTTTTTTTTTTTTTTTTTTAATCTTGAGTCCAATTAAAGAGATTTCCCTCTCCAATGTGTCCCTAGAACAAGTGACCTATTGGAAGATGTCCCCCTGTGCTTGTTCAGGTTGTAACCTAAAATGTTCAGTTTCTCCTCCACTTTTATTCCAGAGAGTGTGGTCATCAAAACAAATAGTGTGCAACTCCCTACTAGGGACATGGATAGCAATAAAAGTTATATAGGAGGTACTACCCTCTTTACAACAAAATATGCAAACATAAAAAAAAATAAATAAAAAAAAAAAGTGTTAGCTTTAGATTAGACATTTCTTTTTACTGAACTGGAGCCAGACAGAGGGATGGAAGAACAATGTACTGTTGAGGTGAAATTTATCTTAGGGCCTCAAAACCATATTCTAACTAACCCATAATGGGAATCAAGTTCAGACGTTCTCTAATGGGTTCAAGCACTGCAGAGAGAACCAGACTCAGATCCAACGGGGTCAGAAGTAAACAGATGGGGGAGATGCATGTTTAATAATATACTTTTGTAACTTTTTAAAATAATTTGTGGTTTAATTGGTGCCTAAAAAAATCCCAGTCTAGGTTCTTTATTTTCATTAGGTAGTAATAGGGATATAGCACCTTGGCATTAGTCAGACTATTTTTTTCTTCCCCAATGTTGTATAGCAGGAAGGAGTGTATATATAAATGAGCTAGCTCCCAGTGCTTGACTTGACCAACCAAATCATTGAGTGTTCAGAGACAACAAGTAGTGAAGCAATGTCAGTGATTCTGGAAATAGAAAGCGCTCAACAGCTAATTTTTTTATTTTTTTTTTTTTTTTTACCAGAATGCAGTCTGGAATGCACCCCATGTGGAACCCAGTGCCCAAAGGTCACTTCCAAGCCATCACTGCAATGTCATATTGAGTGGAGTACAAATGCAGTACTCCAAAAGCTAAGCGGATATGATATTGGGCTTTGTTTATCGGATTGCATCATTATGTGCATCTCTTTTGCATTTTGTGTTCTTGGAAATATTCATCAAAATAAAGAACTGGCAAAAAAAAAGCCAGGCTGAGGTTTACTGCGATGTAATGCTGAAACTTAGGAGAAAAAGCTCTAGCAGTGACAGAGAAGAGATTAAAGCCTCGTACACACGTACCGATTGTCGGCCGTAAATATTCTGCCGCCGACCGATCGGCCGATTGTCGGCTTGTTAGTATGATGCTTCCGACAGACGACAGCGCATTTTCGGCCGAACAGAATCTGTCGTGCAGACTTTAAAATATTTGTTGGCCGTCACCAGAACGGCCGATTGTTCGCCAGTCAGTACAGATTTCGGCCGACAGACAGCAGATTAGCAAGACTGAGCATGCTCAGAAAAGAAAAAAGACAAGGAAAGTTAACCATCACATGACATCACTTCTGCAGTCGGCTGTTGTTGGCCGACAAAATTTGTGTGCAGTCTTTTGCACTTTTCAAAAGACACGACAGCCCTGGACAAAAGACGGCCGATCGTTCGGGGCTTTAAATGAAGAGGAAAAAATGTGGGTTAATATCTCCAAGCAGATCTGAAGTTTAGACAGGACCCTTCCTGTTGTCCAAGACAGTTTGGACAATTTTCTGCTCCCAACTTTGTGGGAACAGTTCTGGGATGGCCCATTCCTGTTCCAAAATGACTGTGCACCAGTGTGCAAAATAAGGTCAATAAAGTCATGGATTTGCGAGTTTGGGGTGGAGGAACTTGATTGGCCTGCACAGAACCCTTACCTCAACCCAATAAAAAAAAAAAAAAAACCTTTGGGATGAATTAGAGCAGAGACTGCGAGCCAGACCTCCTTGTTCTACATCAGTACCTGACCTCATAAATGTGCTTCTGGAAGAATGGTCAAACATTCCCATAGACACTCCTAAACTTTGTGGACAGCCTTCCTAGAAGAGTTGAATCCATTCTAGCTGCAAACAGTGGGTTACCTTAATATTGAACCCTATGGACTAAGACTTGGATGCCATTTAATTTCATGTAAAGGCAGGCGTCCCAATACGTTCGACAATATAGTGTATGTATATTGAATTTTTTTGTTGAGAAATATTGATTTAGTGTAGCACAGCACATTCACGATTTTTTTTTTTTTTTTTAATACCGGTGTGCAGAATCATTTTAGACACCAGCCTGCTCAGAGACTTACACGGAATATCATCAGGTCCGCTTGATAAACTGATAGGCAGACCTGATTGAACCAATTGACAAAGGGGCCTAACTTTCATAAACAGCGCGAGAATGTATTCGCCTTGTATTTACTTCGCAAAAGCAACAGTTCTATACAAAATCATATCAGATTTTAACAAGGCAAGAACTGTTTACGGAGCTAGCGAAAAACAAGGCATGGCAAGAAATGTTGCAGAGATCACAGTTAGGGTGACTGATGTGCCATCACATTTGATACTGGCAATGACGTCTTCGAGCTTTTGGAAGATTAATCATTTATGGCTAGCCATGAGAGTCGATTGCACAATTGAACTGAGTGTTTTAACAGCAGATCCCAATAGAAAACTTTTATAACCGTAATCATTACAGGATTTCTGGAGCGAGAATAGTAAAATGTGGGAAGTAAAGATTCATGTGAAGAAAACATTTTGTCTTAACCTGTTAACTGACAGAAAAGTAGAATCATTTACTCTCTAGCATATGCAGACAAGATGCAAATCAGGAGAGGGGAAAACAAGAGTTATGGCGCTTTTCCACTGCATGGAACCGAACGGTTCGGCTCACTTTTGTGCTTTTCCACTGCATGGTACCGCATGGTACGGTGTTGGAACAGTTCTATACGGCGGCGCTTTTCCACTACATGGAACCGAACGGTACGGCTCACTTAAACAGTACCACCTCGGTTGTGGTTCCAAGAGGGCCGTACCGGTACCATATCCCACAATCCTTTGCATGCAGCCTTGACTGTTTGTCACTACTAGCCACTGATTGGTCAGAGAATCGTTGTTATCCCACCCACTAATGCCCCGTACACACGTGCAGATTATCTGAAGACTTTTGTCTGCAGACTTACCAAATCCATATAATATGAGGTCAAACCTAAACACTTTCAATTTGTATGCAATCCGGCAGGCCCTTGCACTACAAAGAAAAGGTAAATCTGAAGACAAAAGTCTTCAGATAATCTGCACATGTGTACGGGGCATTACTTTAGTACTACTTTAGTGGAAAAGCAAATCGTACCGAACCGTTCCAACACCGTACCATGCGGTACCATGCAGTGGAAAACCAAACCGGGCCAAGCAGGGCCAAGTGGAGCCGAGCCGGAACTTGCAGTGGAAAAGTGCCATTAGTTGAGTTATGTAAAGGGGATGACAGGAACCTGTCAAAAGTGAACCGCAGGAGGGATGATACAATGCTTGCCCTGCAGAGAAAAGTCACATGACCACCCGGGTCCCCCATCTGGAAAGAATGGCATTAAAAAGTGTGCACATGGCTAACATCAGCAAAGAAGAATGAGGACTTCTAGTTTAGGGTAAGTGAATCTGATTCTAAGCTCAGCTCGACTACAAGTGACATCACAAGGTTTACTGAATTTCCAATAGCCGCACACTGCCAACGAAAGGCTTTAAAACCATTGATCCAAGCAGACGACCATATATCTTTTGCCAAGTACTAAAACAGAATAGTTGCTGTGTACACTCCAATTAGGACAGGCTGCCCTAAAAAAAGCACTAAAATCATGGTTCAGACTTCTCTATTGTAATTGAAGGCCATAAGAAAGACAGAGTCTGAGCAGAAAACTAATCTTTAGGACTCCCAATGGGTGTTTAGCCCAAATGCACAAGGCCTTGATGTTAAACTGCAGGTGGAGGGCCCAGGTATACGGTCCATCCAGCCTACCTGCCAATAGCCTGTCAAACACTATACACCGACTGAGCGCTGCTGCAGCTGGAAGGTGCACCTAGCAGTACTTACTGTTAGGGCATTATGCACACAGGGACAAAGGAATACTCAGAATGCAAGCGCTCTGCATTACAGGTATTTGTCCCTGGGCACATACTGCCGAAATGCAAGTAAGGCTCGGTTCACACTTGTGCGATGCAGGAACGATGCAAATATGCAGCGTGTTCCCACATCGCATCCGCACCCCTGGCAGTTCACACTGCCATATGCGATACGCAGGGGGTGTCAATTAAAGTTAACATCACCCCCAGTTTTATTGCATATCGCAGTGCGATCTGCAAGTACGCACAGAATCGCATCGCACAAGTGTGAACCGCTGTGCGATCTGATTTTGATGCGGCTCAAAAAATGCCTCCTGTGCGTCTTTGGTGCGGATGCGGTGCGAATTCAGCCATACAAAGTGTATGGCTGAATTCGCACTGCACATCCGATCGCATGTAATGAAGGAGCAGTGAGCTCCGAATTACATGCGATCTCCGCAGCCGCACAAATGTGAACCGGCACTAAAACTCAAAGTGGCATCCAGCCAGAGCTGTTGTCAGCATCTCAGATTGACAGATTGCAGCAGCTAACGGCAAAAATATCATACACCGGGGCTAAATTCCCAGTGTGCATGTGGCCTTAAAGTGGTATTAACCACTTAAGCCCTGGAAGATTTTACCCCCTTCCTGACCAGGGGGTATTTTGCGATTCGGCACTGCGTGACTTTAACGGACAATTGCGCAGTCGTGCGACGCTGTACCTAAACAAATTTGACGTCCTTTTTTTCCCACAAACAGAGCTTTCTTTTGCTGGTATTTGATCACCTGTGCGATTTTTTTTTTATCATGCGCTATAAACAAAAAAAGAGCGACAATTTTGCAAAAATAATATTTTTCACAAAAAATGTAAAAATTTAAATTTTTTAACATTTTCGGCCAATTTGTTTTATACTACATATGTTTGGTAAAAAAAAAAAAAAAAAAAAAACGCAAAAAAGCGTATTTTGATTGGTTTGCACAAAAGTTATTGCGTTTACTAACAAAGGGAAATATTTGTCATTTTTGTTGTTTTTTTTTTAACGCATAATGGCGGCGATCTGCGATTTTTTTGCGGTACTTACGACATTGCGGCGGACAGATCGGACCCTTGACTGACATTTTTGACACTTTTGGGGTTACCAGTGACATTACTGCAGTAATCAGTGCTATACATATGCACTGTTACTGTAAAATAACACTGGCAGTGAAGGGGTTAACTTTATTTGAGAGGGAGGGGTTATGTGTGTCCCTAGGGGCGGGATTCTAACTGCGATTGGCTGTGGCTTGAGGTGTAGGAACAATGATCAACGGTCCTACATAGTAGAACCGTATGATCACGGTTCCTACACAGGGGAGAATGACAGGCGGCTTGTTTACACTAGCCGCCTGCCTTTCTCCCGCTGTCACGGACGATCGTGAGTGAGCGGCGGACATCGGGTCCACCGCTCACACGTGCAGGGGGGGGAGGGGCCGTGGCCACGCGGGGGCGCACCTCCGGCGGCGCATGCTCGCCAGAGCCTCACAGGCTAGGGACGTACCGGTACGTCACTTTGCCTGTGAGGGCCTGAGGCCGCAGTATATGTACTTGCGGCGGTCGGCAAGTGGTTAAACCCAAAATGTAATAAATTGCAGCTTAACAATCATTCGATGTGGTGGCTGCATTCGTTTTATTTATTTTTTTTAGGCTTTCGTCCTGTGTTTACAAGGTGATCTGGCCAGTAACATACGTGTACCTCCACTCTGGATGAAGGAGCACAGGACAACCTTTGCACAGCAGCATTTTCAGTCTGAGGGTTAGGTGATTGTTAGATGTACTAGCAGATTTAGAAACAAACACATTGAAGCCAAACTTCAGCTCACACTATCAGTTACAGCAAGCTCTTTTTTTTCCCCTTTTGGGATAAAAGGTTTTACATAAATAAAAGCTGATCATTGTGAGCACCCTGCCAGTGTTAAATGGTTTGTCCCATCCCTGTAACCGCTACATCTGGAAGAGAGCTTGTTCTTAAAAAAAAAAAAAAAAAAATCAGACATTACCTCTAAAACCTGGTAAGCTGCAATATAATAAAGGTTTGCTTTAAAGTGGTAGTAAACTTAAGGGTCCTTTCACACGGCCGCTCCGTGTGTCCGCAAATCATCCTATTTTTTTGCGGATGATTTGCGGACATCAATGGAAGTGAATGGCACTGTGGATGTCAGCAGAATACCATCCGCTGACATCCGATTTTCCTCCTTTCAGTTCTGTTCCGTTTTTACGAATGGAACAGAACCCCATTTTTCCATCCGTGTAAAAAACGGAAAGGAAGGAAAATCGGATGTCAGCGGTGTCATCCGCTGACATCCGCAGTGCCATATACTTACATTATGTCCGCATATCATCCGCAAACGGATGGGATGATATGCGGGCACACGGAGCGGATGACAGAAATGTCATCAGCTCCATGGAAAAAAAAAAAAAAAAGTCCCGCAGCGGACCTTTCACACGGAGCGGCCGTGTGAAAGGAGCCTTACTGAAAAAAAAAATTGAAATACTTTAATACTGAAATTTTTTTTTTTTTCACATATCCCTAACATTCCCCAGAGAAAAAAAAAAAAATCTAAATTTTTCCATCCTTTTAGGCCAATTTGTATTCTGCTACATTTTTTTTTTCTAACCAAAAATAATCCAATAGGCGTATTTTGATAGGTTTGCGCAAAAGTTATTGAGTCTACAAACTAGAGGAAAGATTGTCATTTTTATTTATTTTTTTACTAGTAATAGTGGTGATCTGCAATTTTTAGCAGGACTGCAACATTGCGGCGGACAGATAGGACCCCTGACATTTTTTACACTTTTGGGGGGACCAGTGACATTACTACAGTAATCAGTGCCAAAAATATGAATTGTTACGGTAATAATGACACTGGCAGGGAAGGAGTTAACCTAGGGGTGATCAAAGGGTTGTGAGCCTAGGGGAGTGTTTTCTAACTGTGGAGGGAGGGACTTGTGAAATGATCATAGAGACCCGTGATCCTATATAGAAGGATAAAAGGCGCTCTGATCATTTCAGAGAGAAGAATGGTCAGCTGTGTTTACAACAGCTGACCGTCCTCCTCCCTCAGCGGGGATCAATCACGGATGCCCAGCGGCAATCGCGGCTGCCAGTCCTGTAGATCGGCATCCCCACTGCCCCCAGGAGCGCTCCCGCAAACCGATGTATACATCGATTGGCACAGCCCAGCCAGCCTGCCTAAGTAAAACTGAGGCGGGCGGACGACAAGTGGTTAAATAAACTGTGACAAGCCTGAAGTCATGCTTATTGGCACCCCCATCAATTACCTAAGGCCAGTCCTAATAGCTTATCTATAGATGTAACTGTACTTGAGCTTCAGTCTAAATTAGAAAATCTAGGGGTGATTTTTGATTCTAGTTTAACCTTCGATCCACACATACAAAATGTCAGAACATCCATACATCCTGCCATAGGCACTACAGTGAAATGGTCATTGCAGAGCGCAACAAAGAGTCTACAGGATGTGCACAAAGCAGGGAAGAAAATCAGATGGGAGAACTGTAGGTTTGTAACAAAAATATAACATTTATGCAGTACTACTGTAATAACATTGTTCTATAAATCCAAGTATTACAGAATCTTTTGTTCTACTCAAACTGCTGCAGGCATTTATCATTTCAGCAGAAGTTGCTGTGGCATGCTAATTCTTGTAATGCTATATCAACCAAAGCAAACTAAGCAATATCTGCCAAAATACGCCAAAATCTGTAACTCATACAACATGCAGAATGGAGGAAGGGTGTTTAGGGGCTGAAAAAAAAAATAAAAAATTTAAACATCTTTCAATCGTCTTAAACAGTTATGAACGCCCAGGGGTGGGAAGGATCAGCAATCACTGTCACCGTAGTCACAGGATTGGAAGCCAATCCCACCAGCTACAGATCTTCAGTCCGCACCAAGAGCTGTCTTGGACAGCTCAGTCTTTAAACTGAGAGCACTCCCAGCAGATATACAAGTGCGGCTTGTGAAAGTTAAAACCCACTTTGGGGGTCCTAAAGGGATTAAAAAACTAGAAATTGCTTTCCGAAAACATTTCTGCCTATAGGGTGGCTTTGTTGCCTTAAAGGGGAGTGTCCCTGAAGCCCCAATGTTGCCATACCCATGTCTGCACTAATGCGCACAAATGGCACAGACAGGTTCCTGTTTTAAAGGGATTGTATAGGGGCAAGCGCATGCACTGTTTAAGAATAGGGCAAGGAATCAAATCTCACACATATTCGGATGTTAACCGCCTCATATTCACAATGCATGCTCCCCAAACCAAATTAACCACTTCCATACAGAGCAGTTAGACCCCTCCTGTCCAGATCAATTTTCAGCTTTCAGCACTCACACTTTGAATGACAATTGCTCGGTCATGCTACACTGTAACCAAACAAAATTTTTATCATTTTTTTCACACAAATAGAGCTTTCTTTTGGTGGTATTTGATCACAACTGGGTTTTTTTTTTCCGTGATACAAGCAAAAAAAAGAGCAAAAATTTTGAAAAAAAAAAAAAACAAAACATTTTAGTTTAAAATTTTGCAAAAAAAATAATTTTTCTTCATACATTTGGGCCAAAATTTATACTGCTACATGTCTCTGGTAAAATTAACCCAAATTGGTGTATATTATTTAGTCTGTGTGAAAGTTATTGAGTCTAGAAGCTATGGTACCAATTACTGAAAATTGATCACACCAGATGTACTGACTGCCAATCTCCTTTCTTGAGGCCCTGAAATGTCAGGACAGTACAAATACCCCCCAAATGACCCCTTTTTGTAAAGTAGACAGTCCAAGGTATTTAGTAAGAGGCACGGTAAGTTTTTTTAAGTTATAATTTTTTCCCACAATTCTTGGGAAAATGAAGAAAAAAAATGTTTTCTTCTTTTTTTTTTTCCCCACAAAGTTGTCAATTTATAAGCTATTTCTAACACACAGCACGTACACAGCAAAAATGACACCCCAAAATTCATTCTGCTACTCCTGAGTATGGTGATACCACATGTGTTAGACTTTTACACAGCCTGGCCACAAAAAGAGACTCCACATCCAAGTAGCACCTTCATATGTGAAACCAGAGCGCTAAAAACCTCCAACACAGGGGATGGGTATGATGAGTCAATTAAAAAAGCAAGGAGAAGGGGGAGGGGGGGGAGGGGGAGGGAAAAGGACAAAAGCAAAACACTAAATAAAGCTGATGGAATAAATTTACTGTATTGTATGGGATCGACGTGTAGTCAGAAAGGAGTAGTCCATAAACACTGAGCCGCTCTTCCACAGACCAAGAGGAGATTCTGTTAGAGCAAAAAAACAAAAAGGAGAAGCGCTCTAAGTGTAGACAGTTTAATAATACATAAGAAGCAATGTGTGTAGTAACTCACAAGACATAAGTGAAAGTCAGGCTGTGTAACATCATCAGATCTTTAAAGCATCCTCTGGGGGGAGGGAGGTGGTGATGTCCAATCCAAAGCGCCGTCCGTGGCTGAGTAGATGTTTAATGGGAGGAAATAAAGCCGGCAGCCTCCCGCCTCAGTGTACGATGAGCGGTCAGATGGAAGTGACCGACGGCTGCAAGGTTCCGTGGATGGATGGACGCTCTCCCGTCACCAGGGGTGATGAGTTCAAACAGCAAAGGAACGGCAGGCACGACGCGTTTCTGAGCATGCGCGGGGTCGATGTACCCGGCGCGCTCTTTCCTCAGGTGCTGGAGAGCCGTGGACTCTACAAGGTTTATATCTAGCTCAGTTAATTAGTGATTCACCGCAGCTGGAACAAAAGGGGAATGCCTCGGGATAAAAAGGATTTGGAACCAGAGCTGAAAGCAACCAGTTCATGGAAGGACAACAACTTTAAAATCAATTATACTTGAATGTACAGCATTAAAAACATAAACAATTAAAAGCATATGTTAAAGGTGGATTGTACTCGATTGGCTGGCCACAAATTCACATGTATGGGGCTGAAACAATAATTTCTCATAAGAATCAGATATATATCAAAAATGGATGATAGGAGATAATCAGTGATAATATTCAAAGTTAGACAAATGAGCATGAACTGATCATGACTCCTAAACATGATAATAAAGATAAAATTACAAATATATATGTACATGAAAAATCATGACTTTAATGAAATTATGAATGTTTTAGAGGTGAAATACACTCTAAACCTATGGACACTAGGTATGTGGAAGGGGAAAAGGGGGACAAAAAAATTGTAATATTAATGTATTTATGACTAATAGTCCAAGGAGACATCATGTAACATAATAAATTGTTATGACATGATGGAACATGCATCAAGCAGCACAATACACAAAAAGTATCGTAAAGGATCTATATAAATCTATAACAACCTATAAAATGTAAGGTATGTAAAAAAAAAAAAAAAAAAATATAAAAAAAAATATATAAATATATAAAAATATAAAAATATATAAAAATATATACATATACATACACACATATATACATATATATATATATATACATATATATATATATACATATATATATATATATACACACATAAAATGCGAATACATACATCTATGAGAAAACTATCTGGTTGAAAGGGTATAAACGGCTCAAATTAAAAGATCCATGTGTGTAGATGGATAAAGGGAAAAAGAAAACTAATAAAGGCGACATATCATACAAGGGACCCAAGTCTGTATGTGATTGTTGACAAATAGATATGTCAAAATGGAAGATGTATATATATATAAGGTTATCAAAAAAAGGGGGGGGGGGAAAGAGAATAACCTATTGTGCTATTTGGGACAAAAGAGGAAGAGGAGGAAGAAAGGAACCTCAATTATAGAATAGTGTGTACATCTAGTTCCTCGTTCAATCCTCGAGGGGCGAGAACGTCTAGCGTGTATATCCAAAAGGTTTCACGCATACATAATTTGGAAAAACGTTCTCCTTCTGGCAAATCTTTCGAAATGGATTCAATGACCCAAATTTCAAGTCCCTCAGTCGATTTTCCATGGACTTCTGAGAAGTGTCGCGGGACACTATGAAGGTCACTCCCACCTTCAATGAGACGGCGGTGTTTTCCAAACCGCTGTCTTACCGGTCTGATGGTGCGACCCACATAAAGAAACTGACACGGGCATATTAAACAATAGACAACATACTCAGTAGAGCAGTTGTAGAAGTTATCCAAGACATAGGTTTTTCCATTGTGTGTGAAGTCTTTTTGGCCATGTCTCACAAAGGTGCACATTTTGTATAGTTTTTTCTTGCATGCGTACATGCCTTTCAGAGGGATCATCCAGGGCAGGTGATTGGTAGCCTTGATGTTTTTCAATTTGCTTGGCGCAATCTTGTTTTTTAGAGTAGTGGCCCTCCTGTATGTCACTTTTGGTTTCTCTAAGATGACAGAATTGAGATGAGGGTCCTGTTTTAAAATGCCCCAATGTTTGGATAGAATTTTTTCCATTTTTTTGTAATGGCAATGGAACCTAGTGATAAAACGAACCGGATGTTGCTCATCTCTGGCTTTGAAGCTGGGGGGTTTCCCTGGAAGATAAGCTTCATAAGCTGAATTAACCAAGTCGTCGGGGTAGCCTTTTTCAGAAAATTTTTTCTTTAGATGTTCGCTTTGGGCTACATAATCCAAGTCCCTAGTGCAGTTCTGTCTCAATCGACAGAACTGACCTTTGGGTATATTATTTGTCCATTGAGGGTGATGGCAACTATTGTAATGAAGATAGGAGTTTCCGCTGGTGGGTTTATTGTAGTTTTTGGCATATATATGATGTGACTCATGTCCAAGTTCCAAATCTAGAAACGGCATGGAGTCTGGATGTGAAACGGAGGTGAAGGAAAGGCCTAGGGTGTTATTGTTGCAGTGGGAGACAAAATCGTCAATTTGGGAGGCGGAGCCATCCCAAATGACGATAATATCGTCTATGTACCGCCCAAAGAAAACAATGTGCTGGGCAAAAGGGTTATTCCGCCAGATGTATCTTAACTCCCAGAGACCCATGGTCAGATTTGCATAAGACGGAGCAAAATTAGCTCCCATAGCTGTCCCGTTTATCTGTAAATAAAAAGTGTCCTCAAACTGAAAATAATTATGTGTTAAACAAAATTGTGTTGCTTCCAAAATAAAAGACACTTGATCATGGTGTAAGGAGGAGTCTTGGAGAAGAAAATGTTGTATGGCTTGTAAGCCTATATTGTGGGGAATGGAGGTATATAACGAACTAACGTCCAATGATAGCCAGGTATAACTATTTTCCCATCTATACGGAATGATTTGTTCTAATAAGTGACCTGAATCACGTATATAAGATTGTAAATTTTGGGCCAAGGGTTGCAGGAAGACGTCAATGAACTGTGAGAGGCCGCTGGTCACACTGTCCATTGCTGCTACAATGGGTCTACCTGGGGGATGTAGAGGGTCTTTGTGGACCTTTGGTAAGTGATAAAAGTAAGGGGTGTTGTAATGGTCCTTTTTTAAGAAAGCTGCCTCATTTTTATTTATCACTTTATTCAGTAGCGCCGATTGTACCAATTGTTCAACCTCAATTTTGAACGCTGGTAATGGATCTTTATGGAGTCTCATGTATGTTTTGTTGTCATTTAGTAGTCGACAGGCTTTGTTGATGTAATCGGTCTTGTTTAATAAAACAATACCACCTCCTTTGTCCGCGGATCTTATAATAAGATTGGGGTTGTCAGATAAACGCTTAAGGGCCTGAGATTCACCATGATTCAGATTAGAATGGGAGTATTTGATATGTTTGGACGTGTCTGCACACATGGTTTGAAGATCAGCAAAAACCGTCCTGTAAAAAGACTCTAGATATGGGCCTTTTGAGCGAGTAGGGTAAAAAACAGATTTAGGACGTAGGTCAGTATGAACAAAGCGTGGCGACTCTGGGAGATGCTGTGTGAATAGCAACATATCCAAATCAGAATCTTCACTCTCACCGGGGTCATAAGTGCTAAAGGGACTTCCAGGGATGGCTTCCTCTATGAAAGTGGATACATTATTTTCCACATTATCCATGAGGGGGTTATTGTCCACTTGTTTGGATTTGATATTAAAGTAGCGTTTTAATGTGAGGTTCCTTATGAATTTGTTCAGGTCTCTAAATAATTGAAAAGAATTGGGAAAGGAGGTAGGAGCAAAACTTAAGCCTTTACGTAGGAGAGATAGGTCATCTGGATTTAATGGGACAGAAGACAAATTAAAAATCTTTATAGTCTCCGCTGTTTGGTGTTTATGTTTGGTAATTCGCTTACCTCCTCTACATCCTCGTCTAATAGTTTTCTTTTTTTCTTTCTGATTTTGGTCAGTAGACTCCCCTCTAAAAAAGACACAGGAGGGAGGGCTGATGCAAGGGAAACCGTCTCGAGTTCATTAACCATAACAGGGAAGGATATTTCCTTGCTACCTTCAAGTGATGTAGGGGTGGCTTTTACCTGACTGGCCATAAAAGGACTTATACCCTCTGGCTGATAGGCACCAGAAGGGATCTGGGCTGGAGAAAGGCTCATAACCTCCCCAGTGGTGACTGGGAGGTTAGAGCTGCTAGGGGGTCTGTCGTTTGTAATGTTATTGCAAATGGCGGAAGCATTCTCGGTTTTATTGATGTTTTTCTTATTGGTCTTAGTAGACCTCTGTAATTTGTTGGGTGATTTGTTGGTTGGACGACTGAAAGGGGGATTTCTCATATTCTGTGAGCCACCAGCTCTATCTCCCTTAAAAGTCTGGTTTCTAACTGTAGGTTTTGGTCCATGTCTGGAGATAGGTGGTGGGTGGCCTGCCCTACGAGGGGGGAGAGCTCTGATGGGTGGGACTGGATGAACCTCTAGAGACATCAGTGGAGGTATGTGATGGTTCTGTTTCCATAGAAAAACTTTATCATTACTATAGTCGTCTAAGTCTCTCCTGAATTTGTCTAATTTCGTGTGTATGAGTTGGTCCTCTTTTCTTTTTGTATTCCTTTTGAGGGTGTCTAACCACCCAAGGGGGATATGGATATGAAAATCCTCAATGTCCTGTATCAGGATTTGTATGTTATGTACAAGTGTGTCATATTTGATATGTCGCTGAGAGGCAAGGAGCCCTAACCACTTGGTTGTGCAGAACTCTGCAATGCCCCGCCACTCTTTTAGGTGGACAGGGTCCAAAAACGAACAGGTTTGTGTGATCCTAAGTCCCCTAGGGGAGATTTTGGCTGATAGATATTTGTTCAGAAAAAATTCATCCCACCACTGGGTGTTGGCTGAATGCATGAGTCTCTCTAATTTCTTAAACATACCACATAAAACATAACGATCAGCTCGTTTTCTGATGGGTTCCTCAGAAAACAGATCTGTGGAAAAAATGGAATATAGTGTATCTAGAATATCATATTTGTGCGACTCAACATCACTGATAAGATCCATAATAGCACAACTCTGATCAAATGAGAAATGAATCAACCAAGATACTGCTGAAAAATAAATGAAACTAAAATAAAGAATAAAAAGGGTATATATGGATGCACAGCTGTTAAAAATAAAAATGAACATAAATATGAAAAAATAGATTAAATTAAATGTAAAAAACCAAAGGGTGAACAGGTGCTGCTGACATATGAATGAATGGTGACAGACCAACAGAGACAGTATCCACCTCTAAAAATATGTAAGCATACAATGATAAATGCAAAAGATGGTAAATGTATAATATGACAATACTACACTAATTGTGCAGTGTAAGATGCCATATATGCATTGTAGGTGATATCCTAAAAATAATAATAGTTTAATATATCCATCAACACATCTATATCAAGTGTTAGATACGTTAAGCAGCTCTAAGAAGACCTCTCAAGAAACAAGTAACATATGTGAAACCAGAGCGCTAAAAACCTCCAACACAGGGGATGGGTATGATGAGTCAATTAAAAAAGCAAGGAGAAGGGGGAGGGGGGGGAGGGGGAGGGAAAAGGACAAAAGCAAAACACTAAATAAAGCTGATGGAATAAATTTACTGTATTGTATGGGATCGACGTGTAGTCAGAAAGGAGTAGTCCATAAACACTGAGCCGCTCTTCCACAGACCAAGAGGAGATTCTGTTAGAGCAAAAAAACAAAAAGGAGAAGCGCTCTAAGTGTAGACAGTTTAATAATACATAAGAAGCAATGTGTGTAGTAACTCACAAGACATAAGTGAAAGTCAGGCTGTGTAACATCATCAGATCTTTAAAGCATCCTCTGGGGGGAGGGAGGTGGTGATGTCCAATCCAAAGCGCCGTCCGTGGCTGAGTAGATGTTTAATGGGAGGAAATAAAGCCGGCAGCCTCCCGCCTCAGTGTACGATGAGCGGTCAGATGGAAGTGACCGACGGCTGCAAGGTTCCGTGGATGGATGGACGCTCTCCCGTCACCAGGGGTGATGAGTTCAAACAGCAAAGGAACGGCAGGCACGACGCGTTTCTGAGCATGCGCGGGGTCGATGTACCCGGCGCGCTCTTTCCTCAGGTGCTGGAGAGCCGTGGACTCTACAAGGTTTATATCTAGCTCAGTTAATTAGTGATTCACCGCAGCTGGAACAAAAGGGGAATGCCTCGGGATAAAAAGGATTTGGAACCAGAGCTGAAAGCAACCAGTTCATGGAAGGACAACAACTTTAAAATCAATTATACTTGAATGTACAGCATTAAAAACATAAACAATTAAAAGCATATGTTAAAGGTGGATTGTACTCGATTGGCTGGCCACAAATTCACATGTATGGGGCTGAAACAATAATTTCTCATAAGAATCAGATATATATCAAAAATGGATGATAGGAGATAATCAGTGATAATATTCAAAGTTAGACAAATGAGCATGAACTGATCATGACTCCTAAACATGATAATAAAGATAAAATTACAAATATATATGTACATGAAAAATCATGACTTTAATGAAATTATGAATGTTTTAGAGGTGAAATACACTCTAAACCTATGGACACTAGGTATGTGGAAGGGGAAAAGGGGGACAAAAAAATTGTAATATTAATGTATTTATGACTAATAGTCCAAGGAGACATCATGTAACATAATAAATTGTTATGACATGATGGAACATGCATCAAGCAGCACAATACACAAAAAGTATCGTAAAGGATCTATATAAATCTATAACAACCTATAAAATGTAAGGTATGTAAAAAAAAAAAAAAAAAAAATATAAAAAAAAAAAAAAAAAAAAAGTATATAAATATATAAAAATATAAAAATATATAAAAATATATACATATACATACACACATATATACATATATATATATATATACATATATATATATATATACATATATATATATATATATACACACATAAAATGCGAATACATACATCTATGAGAAAACTATCTGGTTGAAAGGGTATAAACGGCTCAAATTAAAAGATCCATGTGTGTAGATGGATAAAGGGAAAAAGAAAACTAATAAAGGCGACATATCATACAAGGGACCCAAGTCTGTATGTGATTGTTGACAAATAGATATGTCAAAATGGAAGATGTATATATATATAAGGTTATCAAAAAAAGGGGGGGGGGGGAAAGAGAATAACCTATTGTGCTATTTGGGACAAAAGAGGAAGAGGAGGAAGAAAGGAACCTCAATTATAGAATAGTGTGTACATCTAGTTCCTCGTTCAATCCTCGAGGGGCGAGAACGTCTAGCGTGTATATCCAAAAGGTTTCACGCATACATAATTTGGAAAAACGTTCTCCTTCTGGCAAATCTTTCGAAATGGATTCAATGACCCAAATTTCAAGTCCCTCAGTCGATTTTCCATGGACTTCTGAGAAGTGTCGCGGGACACTATGAAGGTCACTCCCACCTTCAATGAGACGGCGGTGTTTTCCAAACCGCTGTCTTACCGGTCTGATGGTGCGACCCACATAAAGAAACTGACACGGGCATATTAAACAATAGACAACATACTCAGTAGAGCAGTTGTAGAAGTTATCCAAGACATAGGTTTTTCCATTGTGTGTGAAGTCTTTTTGGCCATGTCTCACAAAGGTGCACATTTTGCATAGTTTTTTCTTGCATGCGTACATGCCTTTCAGAGGGATCATCCAGGGCAGGTGATTGGTAGCCTTGATGTTTTTCAATTTGCTTGGCGCAATCTTGTTTTTTAGAGTAGTGGCCCTCCTGTATGTCACTTTTGGTTTCTCTAAGATGACAGAATTGAGATGAGGGTCCTGTTTTAAAATGCCCCAATGTTTGGATAGAATTTTTTCCATTTTTTTGTAATGGCAATGGAACCTAGTGATAAAACGAACCGGATGTTGCTCATCTCTGGCTTTGAAGCTGGGGGGTTTCCCTGGAAGATAAGCTTCATAAGCTGAATTAACCAAGTCGTCGGGGTAGCCTTTTTCAGAAAATTTTTTCTTTAGATGTTCGCTTTGGGCTACATAATCCAAGTCCCTAGTGCAGTTCTGTCTCAATCGACAGAACTGACCTTTGGGTATATTATTTGTCCATTGAGGGTGATGGCAACTATTGTAATGAAGATAGGAGTTTCCGCTGGTGGGTTTATTGTAGTTTTTGGCATATATATGATGTGACTCATGTCCAAGTTCCAAATCTAGAAACGGCATGGAGTCTGGATGTGAAACGGAGGTGAAGGAAAGGCCTAGGGTGTTATTGTTGCAGTGGGAGACAAAATCGTCAATTTGGGAGGCGGAGCCATCCCAAATGACGATAATATCGTCTATGTACCGCCCAAAGAAAACAATGTGCTGGGCAAAAGGGTTATTCCGCCAGATGTATCTTAACTCCCAGAGACCCATGGTCAGATTTGCATAAGACGGAGCAAAATTAGCTCCCATAGCTGTCCCGTTTATCTGTAAATAAAAAGTGTCCTCAAACTGAAAATAATTATGTGTTAAACAAAATTGTGTTGCTTCCAAAATAAAAGACACTTGATCATGGTGTAAGGAGGAGTCTTGGAGAAGAAAATGTTGTATGGCTTGTAAGCCTATATTGTGGGGAATGGAGGTATATAACGAACTAACGTCCAATGATAGCCAGGTATAACTATTTTCCCATCTACACGGAATGATTTGTTCTAATAAGTGACCTGAATCACGTATATAAGATTGTAAATTTTGGGCCAAGGGTTGCAGGAAGACGTCAATGAACTGTGAGAGGCCGCTGGTCACACTGTCCATTGCTGCTACAATGGGTCTACCTGGGGGATGTAGAGGGTCTTTGTGGACCTTTGGTAAGTGATAAAAGTAAGGGGTGTTGTAATGGTCCTTTTTTAAGAAAGCTGCCTCATTTTTATTTATCACTTTATTCAGTAGCGCCGATTGTACCAATTGTTCAACCTCAATTTTGAACGCTGGTAATGGATCTTTATGGAGTCTCATGTATGTTTTGTTGTCATTTAGTAGTCGACAGGCTTCGTTGATGTAATCGGTCTTGTTTAATAAAACAATACCACCTCCTTTGTCCGCGGATCTTATAATAAGATTGGGGTTGTCAGATAAACGCTTAAGGGCCTGAGATTCACCATGATTCAGATTAGAATGGGAGTATTTGATATGTTTGGACGTGTCTGCACACATGGTTTGAAGATCAGCAAAAACCGTCCTGTAAAAAGACTCTAGATATGGGCCTTTTGAGCGAGTAGGGTAAAAAACAGATTTAGGACGTAGGTCAGTATGAACAAAGCGTGGCGACTCTGGGAGATGCTGTGTGAATAGCAACATATCCAAATCAGAATCTTCACTCTCACCGGGGTCATAAGTGCTAAAGGGACTTCCAGGGATGGCTTCCTCTATGAAAGTGGATACATTATTTTCCACATTATCCATGAGGGGGTTATTGTCCACTTGTTTGGATTTGATATTAAAGTAGCGTTTTAATGTGAGGTTCCTTATGAATTTGTTCAGGTCTCTAAATAATTGAAAAGAATTGGGAAAGGAGGTAGGAGCAAAACTTAAGCCTTTACGTAGGAGAGATAGGTCATCTGGATTTAATGGGACAGAAGACAAATTAAAAATCTTTATAGTCTCCGCTGTTTGGTGTTTATGTTTGGTAATTCGCTTACCTCCTCTACATCCTCGTCTAATAGTTTTCTTTTTTTCTTTCTGATTTTGGTCAGTAGACTCCCCTCTAAAAAAGACACAGGAGGGAGGGCTGATGCAAGGGAAACCGTCTCGAGTTCATTAACCATAACAGGGAAGGATATTTCCTTGCTACCTTCAAGTGATGTAGGGGTGGCTTTTACCTGACTGGCCATAAAAGGACTTATACCCTCTGGCTGATAGGCACCAGAAGGGATCTGGGCTGGAGAAAGGCTCATAACCTCCCCAGTGGTGACTGGGAGGTTAGAGCTGCTAGGGGGTCTGTCGTTTGTAATGTTATTGCAAATGGCGGAAGCATTCTCGGTTTTATTGATGTTTTTCTTATTGGTCTTAGTAGACCTCTGTAATTTGTTGGGTGATTTGTTGGTTGGACGACTGAAAGGGGGATTTCTCATATTCTGTGAGCCACCAGCTCTATCTCCCTTAAAAGTCTGGTTTCTAACTGTAGGTTTTGGTCCATGTCTGGAGATAGGTGGTGGGTGGCCTGCCCTACGAGGGGGGAGAGCTCTGATGGGTGGGACTGGATGAACCTCTAGAGACATCAGTGGAGGTATGTGATGGTTCTGTTTCCATAGAAAAACTTTATCATTACTATAGTCGTCTAAGTCTCTCCTGAATTTGTCTAATTTCGTGTGTATGAGTTGGTCCTCTTTTCTTTTTGTATTCCTTTTGAGGGTGTCTAACCACCCAAGGGGGATATGGATATGAAATCCACTTTCCACTTTCATAGAGGAAGCCATCCCTGGAAGTCCCTTTAGCACTTATGACCCCGGTGAGAGTGAAGATTCTGATTTGGATATGTTGCTATTCACACAGCATCTCCCAGAGTCGCCACGCTTTGTTCATACTGACCTACGTCCTAAATCTGTTTTTTACCCTACTCGCTCAAAAGGCCCATATCTAGAGTCTTTTTACAGGACGGTTTTTGCTGATCTTCAAACCATGTGTGCAGACACGTCCAAACATATCAAATACTCCCATTCTAATCTGAATCATGGTGAATCTCAGGCCCTTAAGCGTTTATCTGACAACCCCAATCTTATTATAAGATCCGCGGACAAAGGAGGTGGTATTGTTTTATTAAACAAGACCGATTACATCAACGAAGCCTGTCGACTACTAAATGACAACAAAACATACATGAGACTCCATAAAGATCCATTACCAGCGTTCAAAATTGAGGTTGAACAATTGGTACAATCGGCGCTACTGAATAAAGTGATAAATAAAAATGAGGCAGCTTTCTTAAAAAAGGACCATTACAACACCCCTTACTTTTATCACTTACCAAAGGTCCACAAAGACCCTCTACATCCCCCAGGTAGACCCATTGTAGCAGCAATGGACAGTGTGACCAGCGGCCTCTCACAGTTCATTGACGTCTTCCTGCAACCCTTGGCCCAAAATTTACAATCTTATATACGTGATTCAGGTCACTTATTAGAACAAATCATTCCGTATAGATGGGAAAATAGTTATACCTGGCTATCATTGGACGTTAGTTCGTTATATACCTCCATTCCCCACAATATAGGCTTACAAGCCATACAACATTTTCTTCTCCAAGACTCCTCCTTACACCATGATCAAGTGTCTTTTATTTTGGAAGCAACACAATTTTGTTTAACACATAATTATTTTCAGTTTGAGGACACTTTTTATTTACAGATAAACGGGACAGCTATGGGAGCTAATTTTGCTCCGTCTTATGCAAATCTGACCATGGGTCTCTGGGAGTTAAGATACATCTGGCGGAATAACCCTTTTGCCCAGCACATTGTTTTCTTTGGGCGGTACATAGACGATATTATCGTCATTTGGGATGGCTCCGCCTCCCAAATTGACGATTTTGTCTCCCACTGCAACAATAACACCCTAGGCCTTTCCTTCACCTCCGTTTCACATCCAGACTCCATGCCGTTTCTAGATTTGGAACTTGGACATGAGTCACATCATATATATGCCAAAAACTACAATAAACCCACCAGCGGAAACTCCTATCTTCATTACAATAGTTGCCATCACCCTCAATGGACAAATAATATACCCAAAGGTCAGTTCTGTCGATTGAGACAGAACTGCACTAGGGACTTGGATTATGTAGCCCAAAGCGAACATCTAAAGAAAAAATTTTCTGAAAAAGGCTACCCCGACGACTTGGTTAATTCAGCTTATGAAGCTTATCTTCCAGGGAAACCCCCCAGCTTCAAAGCCAGAGATGAGCAACATCCGGTTCGTTTTATCACTAGGTTCCATTGCCATTACAAAAAAATGGAAAAAATTCTATCCAAACATTGGGGCATTTTAAAACAGGACCCTCATCTCAATTCTGTCATCTTAGAGAAACCAAAAGTGACATACAGGAGGGCCACTACTCTAAAAAACAAGATTGCGCCAAGCAAATTGAAAAACATCAAGGCTACCAATCACCTGCCCTGGATGATCCCTCTGAAAGGCATGTACGCATGCAAGAAAAAACTATGCAAAATGTGCACCTTTGTGAGACATGGCCAAAAAGACTTCACACACAATGGAAAAACCTATGTCTTGGATAACTTCTACAACTGCTCTACTGAGTATGTTGTCTATTGTTTAATATGCCCGTGTCAGTTTCTTTATGTGGGTCGCACCATCAGACCGGTAAGACAGCGGTTTGGAAAACACCGCCGTCTCATTGAAGGTGGGAGTGACCTTCATAGTGTCTCGCGACACTTCTCAGAAGTCCATGGAAAATCGACTGAGGGACTTGAAATTTGGGTCATTGAATCCATTTCGAAAGATTTGCCAGAAGGAGAACGTTTTTCCAAATTATGTATGCGTGAAACCTTTTGGATATACACGCTAGACGTTCTCGCCCCTCGAGGATTGAACGAGGAACTAGATGTACACACTATTCTATAATTGAGGTTCCTTTCTTCCTCCTCTTCCTCTTTTGTCCCAAATAGCACAATAGGTTATTCTCTTTCCCCCCCCCCCCTTTTTTTGATAACCTTATATATATATACATCTTCCATTTTGACATATCTATTTGTCAACAATCACATACAGACTTGGGTCCCTTGTATGATATGTCGCCTTTATTAGTTTTCTTTTTCCCTTTATCCATCTACACACATGGATCTTTTAATTTGAGCCGTTTATACCCTTTCAACCAGATAGTTTTCTCATAGATGTATGTATTCGCATTTTATGTGTGTATATATATATATATATGTATATATATATATATGTATATATATATATATATATATGTATATATGTGTGTATGTATATGTATATATTTTTATATATTTTTATATTTTTATATATTTATATATTTTTTTTTTATATTTTTTTTTTTTTTTTTACATACCTTACATTTTATAGGTTGTTATAGATTTATATAGATCCTTTACGATACTTTTTGTGTATTGTGCTGCTTGATGCATGTTCCATCATGTCATAACAATTTATTATGTTACATGATGTCTCCTTGGACTATTAGTCATAAATACATTAATATTACAATTTTTTTGTCCCCCTTTTCCCCTTCCACATACCTAGTGTCCATAGGTTTAGAGTGTATTTCACCTCTAAAACATTCATAATTTCATTAAAGTCATGATTTTTCATGTACATATATATTTGTAATTTTATCTTTATTATCATGTTTAGGAGTCATGATCAGTTCATGCTCATTTGTCTAACTTTGAATATTATCACTGATTATCTCCTATCATCCATTTTTGATATATATCTGATTCTTATGAGAAATTATTGTTTCAGCCCCATACATGTGAATTTGTGGCCAGCCAATCGAGTACAATCCACCTTTAACATATGCTTTTAATTGTTTATGTTTTTAATGCTGTACATTCAAGTATAATTGATTTTAAAGTTGTTGTCCTTCCATGAACTGGTTGCTTTCAGCTCTGGTTCCAAATCCTTTTTATCCCGAGGCATTCCCCTTTTGTTCCAGCTGCGGTGAATCACTAATTAACTGAGCTAGATATAAACCTTGTAGAGTCCACGGCTCTCCAGCACCTGAGGAAAGAGCGCGCCGGGTACATCGACCCCGCGCATGCTCAGAAACGCGTCGTGCCTGCCGTTCCTTTGCTGTTTGAACTCATCACCCCTGGTGACGGGAGAGCGTCCATCCATCCACGGAACCTTGCAGCCGTCGGTCACTTCCATCTGACCGCTCATCGTACACTGAGGCGGGAGGCTGCCGGCTTTATTTCCTCCCATTAAACATCTACTCAGCCACGGACGGCGCTTTGGATTGGACATCACCACCTCCCTCCCCCCAGAGGATGCTTTAAAGATCTGATGATGTTACACAGCCTGACTTTCACTTATGTCTTGTGAGTTACTACACACATTGCTTCTTATGTATTATTAAACTGTCTACACTTAGAGCGCTTCTCCTTTTTGTTTTTTTAAGTAGCACCTTCAGGTGTTCTAGGAGCATAAATACACATAAAATTTTCTTACTACCGATCACACTTTTGAAGGCCCTAGAGCAGTGGTCCTCAACCCTGGCCTACAGGGCCCACTAACAGGTCAGGTTTGCAAGATAACTGAAATACATCCCAGGTGATATAATTTGCTGCTCAGTGATTGCAGTACTCTAGTCTGCATCTCCCCAAGGCAATACTTAAAATCTGGCCTGTTAGTGGGCCCTGAGGACCGGAGTTGAGGACCACTGCCCTAGAGCACCAATACAATGTAAAAGTCCACAAAATGACCCCATTTTGGAAAGCAAACACTCCATAGTATATTCTATGAGGCATTATGGGTCGTTTGAACATGTCATTTTTTTCCACAAGTTTTTGGAAAATGTGGGGGAAAAAAATGAAAACTTTTTTTTTTTTTAACACAAAGTTGTCAATTTATAGGATATTCCTAACACATAGCATTTACACAGCAAAAATGACACCCCAAAATACATTCTGCCACTCCTCCTGAGTATGGCAATACCACATGTGAGACTTTTTCACAGCCTAGCCATATAGAGGGGCCCAACATCCAAGGAGCACCATCATGCATTCTAGCCACTTGCCTAGGCCTATTTTTGACATTTGGTGTTTACAAGCTAAAATCAGTTGTTTTTGCTAGAAAACTACTTAGAACCCCCAAAACATTATATATTTTTTTTTTAGCAGAGACACTAGAGAATAAAATGGAGATTGCAATATTTTTTATCACACCATATTTGCACAGTGGTCTTCCAAACGCAATTTTTTGGGAAAAAAATTCACTTTTTTCAATTAAAAAATAAGAAACCAGTAAAGTTAACCCGATTTTTTTCCATAATGTGAAAGATAATGTTACACTGAGTAAATAGATACCCAACATGTCATGTTTCAAAATTGCGCACGCTCGTGGAATGGCACCAAACTTTGGTACTTAAAAATCCCCATAGGCGACAATTTAAACATTTCTACAGGTTGCCATCTTAGAGTTACAGAGGAGTTCTAGGGCTCAAATTATTGCTCTTGCTCTAACGATCGTGGCGATACCTCACATGTGTGGTTTGAACACCGTTTACATATGTGGGCGGGGTTTCCTTATGCGTTCGCTTCTGCACGCGAGCTCACGGGGACAGGGCGCTTTAAAATTTTTTTTTTTTTTTTTTTACTATTTATTTTATTTATTATTTTTACAACGTTTAAAAAATTAAAAAAAAAAAATGATCATTTTTATTTCTATTACAAGGAACGTAAACATTCCATGTAATAGAAATAGGCACGACAGGGCCTCTTTTTTGTGAGATCTGGGGTCAAAAAGTCCTCAGATCTTACAAGTACACTAAAAGATAGAAAAAAAAAAAAATAATAATAATAAAATAAAATGGAAAAAAAAAAAAAAAAAAAAGACCTTTAAACCGGTTGCTAGGCAACGACGTTTGCCGTAGCTCCGGTCCTCCAAGACCATAGAGTTGAGTGAGGGCAAGCTTGCACTCACTCGTCATCCTGTCTGTGAGGATCCGGGACTGGATTGTTTTCCCAGCTGCCGGCGGGTCCGGTAAGCGGGGTAAAGGACCGCAACGCGGCGGGAGGGGGGGGGCACCTCTTCCGCCATCCTGGAAGGGTGATTCCACGGCAAATCCGCCGCTGGGACCACCCTTATCAGAAAGCCAACCGTCCACCGTTTAAAAAAATACCAGGGTTATGTCAGCTATCTGCTGCCATAACATGGGTATTTAGGTTTAAACGGAGGATGTATATAAACCTTTTTGGACTTGGACATGGTGGCTGTATGAAGGGTGACAGGTACTTGGGTACTTTGCTGGGCAGGTGACAGGCACTCTGGTACTGATGAGCAGGTGGCAGGTACTCGAGTCCTCCGATAGGCAGGTGACAGGTACTCAGGAACTCTGATGGGCAGGTGACAGGCAGGTGATAGGTACTGATGGCTACTGATGAGTAGTACTGATACTGATAGTTGATACTGAACTGATGGGTACTGATGATCAGTACTGATAGGTAATGATGGGTACTGACGAGTAGTGATGGGTACTGATGAGCAGGCGGCAAGTACTCGGGTACTTCAGGCGTCAGGTACTCTGATGAGCAGATGGAAGGTACTCGGGTACTCTGATGGGTAGGTGACAGGTACTCGGGTATTCCGATGATGGGTACTCAAAGTACCCGAGTACCCGTCATCAGAGTACCCGAGTACCCATCATAATACCCGAATACCTGTCACCAGCCCATCAGAGTACCTGATGGGCTGGTGACAGGTACTCAGGTACTTTGATGGGTTAGTGACAGGTACTTTGATGGGTTAGTGACAGGTACTCTTTATTGCTGGGGGGGGGGGGCAATCAGTGTGATTGGGGTGCACTGTAATTGGTAACTAGCTGTTACCACACTCTCCTCCTCACACAGGATCAGTGTGTGAGGAGGAGAACACGGTGACAGCTAGTTACCGTGTTCTCTGTTGACGTTTGTGACCGGCTGTGATTGGACACAGCCGGTCACGTGGTAAAAAGCCAATTTCATTGGCTCTTTACCTAGATCGGGGATGGGCTCTGTCCGAGGGACGAGCCTCGTCCCCGATCGCTGCGAGCCCCGGGGGGGCGTGCATTAAGGAGGGAACGAGCGGCTCGCGCTGGAGCCACTCATGTGATCGGCTGTGATTGACACAGCCGATCACGTGGTAAACAGCCAATTTCATTGGCTGTTTACCTTGATCTGGGTTGGGCTCAGTCCGAGGGACAAGCCTCACCCCCATCGCTGCGCTGCGCACCCCCGGGGGCGCGCAGTAGCGGCGAGACCGGGCGGACGTCATACGACGTCCGCCCGGATCTAGAAAGCCACCCTGCCGGTGTAATTTGTCTATACGCCAGTAGGGATGTGGTTAAGGAAGGAATAGATTGAACCGTTGGGGTCTGGATCTAAAAACAGATACAGTGCATCCGGAAAGTATTCACAGTGCTTTATTTTTTCCCACAGTTATGTTACAGCCATATTTTAAAATGGGTTAACCCCTTATCGCCAATGGAACGCATATATGCAGCCTCAACTTCAGAGGGGCTTGTACCATTTAAAAAAAAAAAAAAAAAAACGCATTCAAAATAGCCAAACTTGGCGTTTTAAATGCTTTTAAGTGCAAAAGGGAGGGATTTGGGGTCTTTTAGATTCCAGATCCCTCTATAAAGAGCACCTGTCACTGCCTATTACTGTCACAAGGCAAGTTTACATTCCTTGTGACATCAATAAAAGTGATCCAATTTTTATTTTTTTTATTTTTTTTTAATGAATAGCGTAAAAATAAAATTAGAAAAAAAAAAAAAAAAAAATGTAAAAAATTAAAGCGCCCTGTCCCTCATACGCAGAAGCCAACACATACGCAAGTCACGCCCGCATAGGTTCAAACCACACGTGAGGTATCGCCGTGATCGCTAGAGCAATAATTCTAGCACTAGACCTTCTCTGTAACTCTAAACAGGTAATTTTTTTTAAATTGTCGTCTATGCAGATTCTTAAAGTGCTGCATCGCGGGATCGAATCGTTGACAGGATAATCGTAATCGAATCGTGAGACCACTGAAGATGTGCACCTCTAACCTGAGGGACTCTCAGACCTTGAGAAACAAAAATGCTCTGGTCTGGTGAATCAAGGATTTAACTCTTTGGCCTGAATGGCAAGCGTCATACCTGGAGGAAACCAAGCACCTCTTTACCTGGTCAATACCATCCCTACAGTGAAGCATTGTGGTGGAACCATCATGCTGTGGGGATGTTTTTCAGTGGCAGGAACTGGGAGACTAGTCAGAATTGAGGGAAAGGAATGCAGAAAAGTACAGGGACATCCTTAATGAAAACCTGCTCCAGAGCACTCTTGACCTCAGACTGGGGGCGAAGGTTCATCTTCCAACAGGACAACAACCCTAAACACACAGCCAAGATAACAAAGGAGTGGCTACAGGACAACTCCGTGAATGTCCTTGAGTGGCCCAGCCAGAGCCCAGACTTAAACCCGATTAAACATTTCTGGAGAGATCTGAAAATAGCTGTGCACTGACGCTCCCCATCCAACCCGATGGAGCTTGGAAGGTCCAGCATAGATGAATGGGAGAAACTGCCCAGAAATAGGTGTGCCAACCTTATAGCATCATACTCAAAAAGACTTGAGGCTGTAATTGGTGCCAAATGTGATTTTTTTTTTTTAATTTTTAATAAGTTTGCAAAGGTTTCAAACAAACTTCTTTCATATTGTCATTATGGCGTACTGTTTGTAGAATTTTGAGGAAAATAATGAATATAATCTATTTTGGAATAAGGCTGCATTGAGAGAAAGCATTGAGGTTAAAAAAAAACATCTTCTGCCTTAAGAAATACTTTAAATCACTTCCTTCTAAGCACAGGACTACATGTCCCATGAGACATTGCTCCTCTCACATTTACAAGTTTGCAAGCACTTACTGACATGTATACACAGTGCAGCACAGTACACTGCTCATACAGTAAACAATGCATTAATAGGTGTAGCACCCTACAGGTAGGTGCTAGGTAAAACCATAGTGGGCCTTGTCTGCTTAACCGCAGGGCTGTGATTTATCTAGCCAGGGTGTCAGGGCTTCCAGATGTGCCTGCTGAGGGGAGAAGTATCCCTGCTGGCTCCTGTGAGAGGCTTCTCATAGGGCAGTGTGGGAAGCCCAATCAGGGGACACATCCCAGCTTGTAACTACCCCAGAAGGCAGATTATGCTGCAAAGGATTCTGGGAGTGGGTATAAGTTTGGGGGAAGTGCATGACATGGTGTCTTTGGCAGGAGCAGAGTCCCAGGAAGGAGAGTGCGGCTGTCTCTCCTCCTGTCTGAGGAAGATGGATGTCTCGGGGTGTCGCCTGAGAATCCAGAGAGTGCTGAGCTGGGCTGAGGGGATCCGGTGTGCCGAGAGCCTGCGGAGCGTGAGAGGGGACCAGTCTCAGGAAAGCCTACACAGGTCGTGAGTACTGCGGATTGCCCCTGGGGGTCTGCCTAGAGTCAGAGGGGACTGCTCCAGAAGAGGTTCTGGGATCCAGTGCCAGCTAGCTGAAAGGGGGTACCTAGTAGGGATGCACCGAAATGAAAATGTGCCGAAACCAAAAATGCAGGATGCCCTTGGCCGAAAACCGAAACTGTCTTTTTCCCCCAAATAATTTTAAAATAGATAGAACAGGGACATACACCAAAAACAGGCAGCGACGTACACCTGTCGCTGCCACCCTGTCACAGTATATGTACTGTGATGGGTTGGCAAGTGGTTAATTTAATTACCAATGGTATTTGTATTATGCAGCATGAGGGGGTTAATGTATTGTCACTGCTGATCACTGCTGCATTAGTGACCGACCAGTGGCAGTTAATTAACCCCTTTGTGCTGCATTAGTGCAACCAGTATCAGTGTTAATTAACACTGGTTGCACTGATACTGGTTGCACTAATGCTGCACAAAGGGGTTAATTAACTGCCACTGGTCGGTCACTAATGCAGCAGTGACAATACATTAACCCCCTCATGCTGCATAATTAATACTAATACCAATGGTAAGCTGCCTCAGCTATCACCCCCCCTCCCCCGCATCAGTGTCCCTCTCCTACTCACTCAGCTCCTCCGGTGTCCATTATTCAAAAGTCCCGCCTCTGGCCGGCCGCCCGCCTCCCGGTGATGTCACTACTACTACGATTTGTCCATGAATGAAGTGACACACCGGAGGAAGGGCGGGCGAGCGGGCGCTAATAGCTGTCACTATGTGAGCCTTTCACTTCTCTTCAATTCCCTGTCAGCGGCACGATGTACATGAATTAACGGACACTCCGGGCGGGAGGGTGGGGCGAGCGGCCGCTAATACATATAACTATGTGATCCTTCCTGTCAGCAGGACTGTGTGTGAATGAACTGACCCGACACCGGGCGGGGGCGGGGCGAGCGGCCGCTAATAGATATAACTATGTGAGCGCTTCACTTCCCTGTCAGAGGAGATACATGCCTGTCAGGGAAGTGAAGCTCTGACATAGTTCTAGTTATTAGTGGCCGCTCCCCCCCCGCCCGGTGTCAGGTCAGCTCTCATTCACACACAGTCCTGCTGACAGGAAGGATCACATAGTTATATCTATTAGCAGCCGCTCGCCTGGTATGACACTTCATTCATACACACATCGTAGTAGTAGGGACGTCATTGAGAGGCGGCCGGCCGGCCAGAGGCGGGACTTTTAAAACCTGCCCTGCGCCCTCCTCCTTCCTCACGGCGGCCATATTAATTTCGGCAATGTTAACCCATTATCGGCCGAAATGAAATAGGCTCATTTTCGGCCGATGATTTTGGTGCATCCCTAGTACCTAGGTTGAGTACCCTGAAGTTACAGAGGGGGTACATAGTCAGTGGACCCCGAAGAATTCAAGGTTAAAGGGGGCACCTGCAGTTGGGCCCTGAATTGTACAGAGTGTGTCAGTTAACAGTTGCAGCTTTACAGAATCTTACAACGTACCTCAAGCCAGTGCAAGGCGGGAGGGAGGGGAGTATTCAGTGACTGCAGTACAGCAGTGTCAGCAATTCTACAATTCACAGTCTTGGGTCTTCTGGACTTATAGTGGAGGATCCAGCACTTCTATCAAGTTACAGTGTGTTCTCAGTGTTAGTGAGCGTTGGCTGGTGTCAAGGAAGCGCCAACGGGCATTTTTATAGGATTAAAGCTCCGTACACACGCACCGATTGTTGGCCGTAAATTTACGGCCAACGTCGGATCGGCCGATTGTCGGCTTGTTAGTATGATGCTTCCGACAACCGACTGCGACTTTTCAGCCGAACAAAATCTGGTGTGCAGACTATAAAATTTTTGTTGGCCGTCAGCAGAACGGCCGATTGTTCCTCAGTCAGTACAGATTTCGGCCGACAAAAATGTGATGATCAAGACTGGGCATGCTCAGAGAAGAAAAAACACACGGAAAGTAAACCAGCACATGACATCACTTCTGAAGTAGATTGTTGTTGGCTGACAAAATTCGTGTGCAGTCT
Organism: Pelophylax lessonae; assembly: GCF_965119305.1. Taxonomy (NCBI): domain Eukaryota; kingdom Metazoa; phylum Chordata; class Amphibia; order Anura; family Ranidae; genus Pelophylax; species Pelophylax lessonae. Next base: position 232,602,093 of record NC_138775.1, on the reverse strand, counting down.
AGAGCACATTTCAACCAACACAACAACACTGCACAAAAGACGGCCGATCGGTCGGCCAACAATCGGTGAATGTGTACGAGGCTTAAGTCCCAAGTGTAATTAGTTAAGCCTAAAGGAGTATCCCACTCATTCCATTCTCCCATCCCCCTTTTCTACAATAAAAACCACAAAACCAAGATGCCGGAGTCGTCCATGTCTCAGTTCTCACACCCAGGATTGCAGCTCACATGGGCTGGAGAGGTGACCGGTACCAATGGTAGACCCACATCAGGCCACAGGCCTGGAAAACCTGCTACAGAACTATTCTTTATAATCATGTCAATTAGTTATTTCAGCCCTAATCTGTCCCCCACCATAGTATGTGAGGGGTTTGTACACAGGGTGTCAGGGGCCCCTCTGACCTGTCCCCCCACCATAGTATGTGAGGGGTTTGTACACAGGGTGTCAGGGGCCCCTCTGACCTCTCCCCCCACCATAGTATGTGAGGGGTTTGTACACAGGGTGTCAGGGGCCCCTCTGACCTCTCCCCCACCATAGTATGTGAGGGGTTTGTACACAGGGTGTCAGGGGCCCCTCTGATCTGTCCCCCACCATAGTATGTGAGGGGTTTGTACACAGGGTGTCAGGGGCCCCTCTGTCCCACCATAGTATGCGAGAGGTTTGTAAACAGGGTGCCAGGGGCCCCTCTGACCTCTCCCCCCACCATAGTATGTGAGAGGTTTGTACACAGGGTGTCAGGGGCCCCTCTGACCTCTCCCCCCACCATAGTATGTGAGAGGTTTGTACACAGGGTGTCAGGGGCCCCTCTGTCCCACCATAGTATGTGAGAGGTTTGTACACAGGGTGGCAGGGGCCCCTCTGACCTCTCCCCCACCATAGTATGTGAGGGGTTTGTACACAGGGTGTCAGGGGCCCCTCTGATCTGTCCCCCACCATAGTATGTGAGGGGTTTGTACACAGGGTGTCAGGGGCCCCTCTGTCCCACCATAGTATGTGAGAGGTTTGTAAACAGGGTGCCAGGGGCCCCTCTGACCTCTCCCCCCACCATAGTATGTGAGGGGTTTGTACACAGGGTGTCAGGGGCCCCTCTGACCTCTCCCCCACCATAGTATGTGAGGGGTTTGTACACAGGGTGTCAGGGGCCCCTCTGATCTGTCCCCCACCATAGTATGTGAGGGGTTTGTACACAGGGTGTCAGGGGCCCCTCTGTCCCACCATAGTATGTGAGGGGTTTGTACACAGGGTGTCAGGGGCCCCTCTGACCTGTCCCCCCACCATAGTATGTGAGGGGTTTGTACACAGGGTGTCAGGGGCCCCTCTGACCTCTCCCCCCACCATAGTATGTGAGAGGTTTGTACACAGGGTGTCAGGGGCCCCTCTGTCCCACCATAGTATGTGAGAGGTTTGTACACAGGGTGTCAGGGGCCCCTCTGACCTCTCCCCCACCATAGTATGTGAGGGGTTTGTACACAGGGTGTCAGGGGCCCCTCTGATCTGTCCCCCACCATAGTATGTGAGGGGTTTGTACACAGGGTGTCAGGGGCCCCTCTGTCCCACCATAGTATGCGAGAGGTTTGTAAACAGGGTGCCAGGGGCCCCTCTGACCTCTCCCCCCACCATAGTATGTGAGAGGTTTGTACACAGGGTGTCAGGGGCCCCTCTGACCTCTCCCCCCACCATAGTATGTGAGAGGTTTGTACACAGGGTGTCAGGGGCCCCTCTGTCCCACCATAGTATGTGAGAGGTTTGTACACAGGGTGTCAGGGGCCCCTCTGTCCCACCATAGTATGTGAGAGGTTTGTAAACAGGGTGCCAGGGGCCCCTCTGACCTCTCCCCCCACCATAGTATGTGAGGGGTTTGTACACAGGGTGTCAGGGGCCCCTCTGATCTGTCCCCCACCATAGTATGTGAGGGGTTTGTACACAGGGTGTCAGGGGCCCCTCTGTCCCACCATAGTATGTGAGGGGTTTGTACACAGGGTGTCAGGGGCCCCTCTGATCTGTCCCCCACCATAGTATGTGAGGGGTTTGTACACAGGGTGTCAGGGGCCCCTCTGTCCCACCATAGTATGTGAGGGGTTTGTACACAGGGTGTCAGGGGCCCCTCTGACCTCTCCCCCCACCATAGTATGTGAGAGGTTTGTACACAGGGTGTCAGGGGCCCCTCTGTCCCACCATAGTATGTGAGAGGTTTGTACACAGGGTGTCAGGGGCCCCTCTGACCTCTCCCCCACCATAGTATGTGAGGGGTTTGTACACAGGGTGTCAGGGGCCCCTCTGACCTCTCCCCCCACCATAGTATGTGAGGGGTTTGTAAACAGGGTGTCAGGGGCCCCTCTGACCTCTCCCCCCACCATAGTATGTGAGGGGTTTGTACACAGGGTGTCAGGGGCCCCTCTGACCTACCCCCCCCCCACCATAGTATGTGAGGGGTTTGTACACAGGGTGTCAGGGGCCCCTCTGACCTCTCCCCCCACCATAGTATGTGAGGGGTTTGTAAACAGGGTGTCAGGGGCCCCTCTGACCTCTCCCCCCACCATAGTATGTGAGGGGTTTGTACACAGGGTGTCAGGGGACCCTCTGACCTACCCCCCCCCCCCCACCATAGCATGTGAGGGGTTTGTACACAGGGTGTCAGGGGCCCCTCTGTCCCACCATAGCATGTGAGGGGTTTGTACACAGGGTGTCAGGGGCCCCTCTGTCCCACCATAGTATGTGAGGGGTATATACACAGGGTGTCAGGGGCCCCTCTCCCCCCACCATAGTATGTGAGAGGTTTGTGTAGTGTAGAGGGTGTCAGGGGCCCCTCTGACCTACCATAGTATGTGAGGGGTTTGTGTAGTGTAGAGGGTGTCAGGGGCCCCTCCCTCCCCCAGTCAGTGTCAGGTTATCCTCTCCACCAGCCCTCCCAGCTCCTCACCACACGAAGTCGTTGCTCTTGTCCTCATAGGAGTTGATGAGGCCGTTGCACAGTGGGGTCGGTAGAGGCCTCTTCCTCGGCCCTGTGCCGCTGGACCTTCCTACGAGCGCTGAGCTTCCTCCTGGAACAGCTAGCCTGGACAGACTGCTCACCGCCACCAGTCCCTGGCGCAGCGGTCCGGCTGAAGAAGAACTAGACGGGGAGGAGGAAGAAGAGGAGGACGAGGTGGAGGACAGGCCGGTTCCACCTCCCGGCCCCGGGAGCTGCTGAGGCTGCCGACCAGAGGACATGATCCGACCGAGGGATGCTCAGGCCTGGTACATTCTTCTGTTCACCAGAAGCGGAACAATAAAGTGTCAACAAGAGAATCACTTCCAGCCCGACACCGGAAGTGTCCGGCAAGTGACGGGGCGCCAGACGGCCGCCACGCCCACTCTGTCTCTGGAACTACGGAGCCTGGCTGGGGACAAACCACATTGTTTCGCGAAACATTAGCTGTATGCTAGCTATGTACATAGAATGTATGGTATTATACGTGGAGGCTGGGGGAGAATATTACTAGATATAACTAGAAGAGGTTGCCAACAGTAGAACCCAGTCACACTGCTGTGTTGTGAACTGCATATTGCGTTTTTCACTCGTTTTTAATGTGCTGTGTTACAATGATTCTAAAGGAAAGATTTTTCTTTTTATACCCTCTTTACCTCAGGAAGATTCAGTCTAGGGTCACATCTATGTAGTTGTGGTTGATGCATTTTCAGGTATTTTTCAATTATCTTTCAGGTATGTTTTGCAATTTTTGTATGCGTTTTTAAATGCATTTTCCCTTTTTTTTCTTACGTCCCCTTTAAAAACTCTGTATATAGCTGGTTGCTAAGGAACAGGCCGGGAAGCCAGGAGCCGCATCCTTAACCACTTAAGCCCCGGAAGATTTTACCCCCTTCCTGACCAGGGGGTTTTTTGCGATTTTTTACTGCGTGACTTTAATGGACAATTGCACGGCCGTGCGACGCTGTACCTAAACAAATTTTATGTCCTTTTTTTCCCACAAACAGAGCTTTCTTTTGGTGCTATTTGATTACCTGTGCGATTTTTACTTTTTGCGCTATAAACAAAAAAAGAGCGTACATTTTGCAAAAACAACAATATTTTTCACATTTTTTTTATATGAAATCCCCCCCAAAAAAATGTAAAAATCAAAATTTTTTAACATTTTTGGCCAATTTGTTTTCTGCTACATATGTTTGGTAAAAAAAATTGCAAAAAGCGTATTTTGATTGGTTTGCGCAAAAGTTATTGCGTTTACTAACTAAGGGAAAGATTTCTGTCATTTTTGGTGTTTTTTTTTTTAAGGCGTAATGGCGGCGATCTGCGATTTTTTTTCGGTACTGCGACATTGCGGCGGACAGATCGGACCCTTGACTGACATTTTTGACACTTTTGGGGTTACCAGTGACATTACTGCAGTAATCAGTGCTATACATATGCACTGTTACTGCAAAATGACACTGGCAGGGAAGGGGTTAACTTTATTGGGGAGTGAGCCTATAGCGGGCGCGCGCTCGCCCGCTATAGGCTCACAAGGAAGTGAAAGGCAAGTGTCGTAGATCTACGTCACTCTGCCTGGCCGGGGCTGACCGCCGCAGTAAATAGTCGTGCGGCGGTCGGCAACCGGTTAACAACTGATGAGCCACCATTGGGGAGGGAGGGGTTAAGTGTGTCCCTAGGGGCGTGCTTTTTACTGTGATTGGCTGTGGCTACTAGTGTAGGAACAATGATCGACGGTCCTACATAGTAGAACCGTATGATCACTGTTTCTACACAGGGGAGAATGACAGGCAGCTTTATTACATCAGCCGCCTGACTTTCTCCCTCTGCACCGACGATCGGCGAGTGACCGGCGGATATCGGGTCCGCCGGTCACACGCACTGACTTCCCTGTGAACGAGCCGCGGCGGGCGCGCGCTCGCCCGCTATAGGCTCACAAGGAAGTGACAGGCAAGTGACATAGATCTACGTCTCTCTGCCTGGCCGGGGCTGACCGCCGCAGTAAATAGTCGTGCGGCGGTCGGCAACCGGTTAACAACTGATGAGCCACCATCTTTCAGCGGACTTCCCCACTGACAGCTGAATGTATAAAAAAGAATTGCCGGCTAATAAAAGTGGCATTTTCCCCATTTTTTAAATTTTTTTGTTCCTGCAATTCTTTTTTTTTTTTACATTCAGCTGTCAGCCGGCAATCCCGCTGACAGCTGATGACTCATCGATAGTTAAGAACGCGGCAGCTGGCCCATTCCTTAGCAACCAGCAATATACAGCGTTTTTTTAAGGGGGGGGGGGGAACATGCGTTTCTGGTGCGACTCCATAGAAGTCTATTACACACAAAATGCAATCTGCTGTGGGGGAAAACAGTCCCTGATCCCTTCCAAAAACACATAAATGTGGACGTGTACTATAGGAAACCATGTTAACCGCTTGCCGACCGCCGCACAACTATTTACTGCGGCGGTCAGCCCCTCACAGGCAAAGCGACGTCGCTAGCCTGTGAGGCTCTAGGGAGTGAGAGCGCGCCGCAGGGCGCGCACTCCCGCTCCCGCGCAGTCACAGACTCCCCCCACGCATGTGACCGGCGGACCCGATGTCCGCCGGGCACTCGCGATCTTCCGTTACACCGGAAGAAAGGCAGGCGGCTAATGTAAACAAATCCGCCTGTCATTCTTCCCTGTGTAAGAATGGAGATCAGACAGTTCTGCTATGTAGGACCGTTGATCTCTGTTCTTACACTAAAAGCCACAGCCAATCACAGTTAGAAACACGCCCCTAGGGACACACTTAACCCCTCCCTCTCCAATAAAGTTAACTCCTTCACTGCCAGTGTCATTTTTACAGTAACAGTGCATATGTATAGCACTGATTACTGCAGTAATGTCACTGGTAACCCCAAAATTGTCAAAAATGTCAGTCAAGGGTCCGATCTGTCCGCCACAATGTCGCAGTCCCGCAAAAAAAATCGCAGATCGCCGCCATTACTCGTTAAAAAAAAAACAACAAAAATGACAAAAATCTTTCCCTTAGTTAGTAAACGCAATAACTTTTGCGCAAACCAATCAAAATATGCTTTTTGCGATTTTTTTTTACCAAACATAGGTAGCATAAAACAAATTGGCCTAAAATGTTAAAAAATTTTCATTTTTACATTTTTTTGGGGGGTAATTTCATATAAAAAAATGTGAAAAATATTGTTATTTTTGCAAAATTGACGCTCTTTTTTTGTTTATAGCGCATGATCAAAAAATCGCACAGGTAATCAAATACCACAAAAAGAAAGCTCTGTTTGTGGGAAAAAAAAGGACGTCAAATTTGTTTAGGTACAGCGTCGCACGACCGCACAATTGTCCTTTAAATTCACGCAGTGCCGAATCGCAAAATAGGCCCTGGTCAGGAAGGGGGTAAAATCTTCCGGGGCTTAAGTGGTTAAATGGACTGTAGTGCATTTCTGAAAAATGGAAATTGCACAAAAAAGCGCATAGGTGTCAACATAGGTTTACCTCCATTTATGACCAGGCCATTTTTTGTGATACGGCACTGTGTTACTTTTTTTTTTTTTAAAAGATCTGTTTATTTTTTTAGACAAGACAACAACATAGTATACATTGAGCAAAAAGGTATATCATTGCAAGCCACAGAAGATCACATCTCTGATTTATTGACACGCATATTTCGTCAGACAATAGAGGAGAGTGACAACAGTAGCATATATGGTACGTCTCCCTCTAGGCACCACAAAAGCATAGAATATAGACAATTTTCAGTAAAAACAGAAAAAATGGTGTTCAACTTCAATCGATGCCATCAATACCACATGATCAACATGAGAAAAGAGATATAGGTATAATTCTAGGGGCTTGTGGAGATATCCAAGGCTGTGGAAGGCTCCGCCAACCACTTAGCCCAAACCTTGTCATATTTGTGGGGGCATCGCCTGTTGGTATCTTATATTATAAGTGTCTTTATAAGGTGGCAAGCTGTTATTAATCAGCTGCTTCCAAAATGTGAGTTTTTTTGGAGTGTTGGAGGGGTAGGTTTTTTTCCAATGCAGGGCAATAGCTTTCCTGGCATAGAATAATGTAAGGCTGGCTGAAGTTCACTCCGTCAGTTTGGCAGGAGAGCCTCCACCAGTCCCAACAGACATACAGACATCGAGGACAGCAGGGAGAAGGAAACAAAGGAGTTCAAAAAGGTCACCACTTCTTCCCAGAATCCAACAATGAGTGGACAGGTACAAAAAATGTGTGGGGAATGTCTAAACAAATACACAAGTCTTGGGAGGATTTTCATTTTCAGCAGAATTATGTGCCCCAATAGAGATAATGGTAGGGATTCCCATGCCTTCAGTCTCAGCCGCACATCCCCAGAACCGGGGTGAAACTCAGAGGCCCGGCGAGAAATCACCACTCCCAAGTACTAGAAGCTCTCAACCCATCGCAATGGGATGTCAGGAGAGGCTGCGTTACGGGCCTCAGAATCTATTGGAAACAGTAAGGATTTCCTTCAGTTGACCTTAAGACTAGTAACAGATGAGAATGAGTTTAGTATTTAAAAGGCCCCTTGTAGGGAAGGTCCATCAACAATTAGGAATAGTAGAAAGTCGTCCGTGTGCAGGGCTACCCTCTCCTACAGCTAGCTATTTCGCAGCCCCTTGATGTTCGGAAGATGCAGAGGGTCTCAGCTAGAGGGTCTATAGTGATGACAAAGAGAGCCGGTGATAGAGGGCAGCCCTGCCAGGTACCCCTAGATAAGGAAAACTGTAGTGAAAGCCCCCCCCCAGTCTGACCACGGCCATGGAGTGTCTGTATAAAGTTTGTTGCCACCCAATGAAGACTAGCGGGAATCCCATTCTGCACATCACCTCCCACAAGAAGGGCCACTCGACAGTGTTGAAGGCCTTTTCTATGTCCAATGAAGCCACCAACCCCAGAACCTTTATCAAGATGTTGAGCATGGATATTAGTATACAATCTGCGTAAGTTTACATCTATGGCTCTGCCCACCTTGAACCTGGTTTGATCCGAACCAATGATTGTGGGTGACATGGGCTGTAAACGTCTGGTAATGAGTTTCGTCAAGATCTTAAAGTCGGCATTTAAAAGGGCAATGGGCCTGTATGAGGCACAAGAGGATGAATCCTTCGGTGACTTATAGATTAGGACTACATGAGCATGACCCATGGAGTCAGGCAGGGCCCCCACAGAGAGGCAGTGGGAATATGGGGAGGCCAAGAGCAGGGCCAAGAGGTTTTCATGGGCTTTGTAGAATTTGATGGGAATGCCATCTGGCACTGTGTTAGTTTAACTTACAGTTGCACTGCTATGCAAATGCTGTACCCAAATAAAATGTATGTCATTTTTTGCCCACAAACAGAGCTTTCTTTTGGTGGTATTTGATCACCCCTGTGTTTTTTATTTCTATTTTTTGTGCTATAAACAAAAAAGATCAATAATTAAAAAATATATATATATATACAGTGCCTTGCGAAAGTATTCGGCCCCCTTGAACTTTGCGACCTTTTGCCATATTTCAGGCTTCAAACATAAAGATATAAAACTGTAATTTTTTTGTGAAGAATCAACAACAAGTGGGACACAATCATGAAGTGGAACGAAATTTATTGGATGTTTCAAACTTTGTTAACAAATAAAAAACTGAAAAATTGGGCGTGCAAAATTATTCAGCCCCTTTACTTTCAGTGCAGCAAACTCTCTCCAGAAGTTCAGTGAGGATCTCTGAATGATCCATTGTTGACCTAAATGACTAATGATGATAAATAGAATTCACCTGTGTGTAATCAAGTCTCCATGTAAATGCACCTGTACTGTGATAGTCTCAGAGGTCCGTTTAAAGGGCAGAGAGCATCATGAAGAACAAGGAACACACCAGGCAGGTCCGAGATACTGTTGTGGAGAAGTTTAAAGCCGGATTTGGATACAAAAAGATTTCCCAAGCTTTAAACATCCCAAGGAGCACTGTGCAAGCGATAATATTGAAATGGAAGGAGTATCAGACCACTGCAAATCTACGAAGACCTGGCTGTCCCTCTAAACTTTCAGCTCATACAAGGAGAAGACTGATCAGAGATGCAGCCAAGAGGCCCATGATCACTCTGGATGAACTGCAGAGATCTACAGCTGAGGTGGGAGACTCTGTCCATAGGACAACAATCAGTCGTATACTGCACAAATCTGGCCTTTATGGAAGAGTGGCAAGAAGAAAGCCATTTCTTAAAGATATCCATAAAAAGTGTTGTTTAAAGTTTGCCACAAGCCACCTGGGAGACACACCAAACATGTGGAAGAAGGTGCTCTGGTCAGATGAAACCAAAATCGAACCGTTTGGCAACAATGCAAAACGTTATGTTTGGCGTAAAAGCAACACAGCTCATCACCCTGAACACACCATCCCCACTGTTAAACATAGTGGTGGCAGCATCATGGTGTGGGCCTGCTTTTCTTCAGCAGGGACAGGGAAGATGGTTAAAATTGATGGGAAGATGGATGGAGCCAAATACAGGACCATTCTGGAAGAAAACCTGATGTAGTCGGCAAAAGACCTGAGACTGGGACGGAGATTTGTCTTCCAACAAGACAATGATCCAAAACATAAAGCAAAATCTACAATGGAATGGTTCACAAATAAACATATCCAGGTGTTAGAATGGCCAAGTCAAAGTCCAGACCTGAATCCAATCGAGAATCTGTGGAAAGAACTGAAAACTGCTGTTCACAAACGCTCTCCATCCAACCTCACTGAGCTCGAGCTGTTTTGCAAGGAGGAATGGGCAAAAAATTTCAGTCTCTCGATGTGCAAAACTGATAGAGACATTCCCCAAGCGACTTACAGCTGTAATCGCAGCAAAAGGTGGCACTACAAAGTATCAACTTAAGGGGGCTGAATAATTTTGCACGCCCAATTTCTCAGTTTTTTTTTTATTTGTTAAAAAAGTTGAAATATCCAATAAATTTTGTTCCACTTCATGATTGTGTCCCACTTGTTGATTCTTCACAAAAAATTACAGTTTTATATCTTTATGTTTGAAGCATGAAATGTGGCAAAAGGTCGCAAAGTTCAAGGGGGCCGAATACTTTCGCAAGGCACTGTATATATATATATATATATATATATATATATATATATATATATATAAATAACATTCTGCTATAAAATATATATAATAAAAAAAAAATAAAAAATCTAATTTATTCATAAATTTAGGCCAATATGTATTCTGCTACATGCTTTTGTTTAAAAAAAAAAAACCTATAAGTGTGTATTAATTGGTTTACGCAAACGTTTTAGCGTCTACAAACTATGGGATAAATTTATGGAATTTGTATTTATTATTTTTTTTTTTTTTTATACTAGTAATTTTTTACTTCTACAGGTTGTTAAATGGTGGTAAAATTAGTGATAAGTACATGCAGCTGAGATGATTGGACATGCCTGTAAAGCGGGGGCGTTCACAAGCGTTTGCCAAGTGACAACATTCACAGCTGATTCAAAATTTCAGTATGTGATATTACTGGGGCTTTGAACCCATGGTTGCAAGGTGCAAAGTTTGGGCTGCTAACCACTACACTATTGAGCAAATAGTTATAAGTGCATCTCAACACACTGCACAGTAAAGGCCCGTACACACGAGTCGAAATTCGGCCAGGAATTTTCGTCCGACGACCGATCTGCCGATTTTCGGCTTGTTAGTATGATGCTTCCGACAACCGACTCCGACTTTTCGGCCGAAAAAATCCTGGTGTGCAGGCTATAAAATTTTTGTCGACCGTCAACACAACGTCCGATTTTCCTGCAGTCAGTACAGATTTCGTCAGACAAAAATCTAAAATCGGAAAACACGCATGATCGGAAGCAAATAACGACCCGGAAGAATTTTGTCAAGAAAACTAGCCATTGTATCAAGAAAGAACTTTCGTCTCGCAGCAGGAAAAAAAAAATGTAAAATGCGGAGCACATGCTCATCTTGGTTAATGTGAGAAGAAGGAAGCTGCTGCTCATAATTCTATACTTTAGAATTAAAGAGGCATGTGTTCTGTTATGATGATGATAATGATTTGGCTATTCATTTTGTTTTCCAAACAGTGAGTTTATTGAAAACTTTAGTGCAGTACAATCAAAACAGCACAGTAAGTGCCCGTTCACATACGAGCGACGCTACTTCGCACCGCGACCTCCGAGCGGCCGCCACGGACTTCATAACATTGAAGTCTATGGCGGTCGCCTCCTGGTCGCCCCAAAGAAGCTCCGGACCCTTTTTCTAAGTCGGAGCAACTTGTGTCGCTCCTATTAGAACGGGTCCGCAGCTTCCCTATGGGAGGCGACCTGTGAGGCGACCAGGTCGCCTCACAGGTCGCCTCAGTGTGAACCGGGACTTAAAGAAAAACTGAACAAGTACAACAATACACACAGTGTACAGTAAAGAAAGATTGGGCAAGGCAACAGCCAAAATGCAGGTATACAAAGTACAACTGGTTAGTGCTAGCCAGTATAGGTAAGTAGTGGTGCATGAAAATAAACAAAGACATAAACCATGTAAGGCGGGCAGTGTTCAGAACAAGCTTATACATTAGTGTCTGGACAACTCACCCACCTGTCCCAAATTTTATCGAACTTGGCGGGACATCCCCTGTGTTTATAGAGCAATTTGTGAAAGGGAATAGATTTGGCTATTCTATATGTTGCATGTTTTTTTTTTTAAATTGTTAAAACTCTTCACCATTCTCTTTGGTTTATGAATGGAAAATATCTAACTATTGATGTGTCCCTTTATTAATTTTTTCATTAATGTATAAAACATATATAAAAAAAAAAAAACATATATTGCTGCCTACTCCCAATATGCTAAATTTTTATAAATAAAGATAGGCAAGTAGTTTTTTTAACATTATCTTTAATTTAGAAATAAAGATATTCAAACATAAATATAGAGATACTCTCCTTATTCAAAATATAACAGAAAAAAAAGGGCATTCCCTCCTCATATAACGTATAAATAAATAATAAGGGGTAACAGAAAAAACATATTATAAATTATGTTCATTTATAAATATGTGTAGTCGTGTGACCATGGGGGTAGGTGGGGATCAGGGGCATATTGCCACTGACTGCCATGTGGCTGTTGTGGCTGTGGTTGCTGTGGTGGAGGTGGAGGTGGAGGTGGAGGTGGAGGGGGTGGTTGGTAATCGGACAGGTGCGTGTGCCCATGGATTTCTCCACAGACCCCTTTATTGAGCACCTGTAGGACAAGTACCTTTGCCGCTGCTGCTCACTCATTAGGCGCAATTTGTTTGCAGTGAGAGAGCCAAATGAGTCAGCCTCATCTGGCTTTCTCTGCAGGGCTATAGAGGCCTGGCTGAGAAATGCAGCAGTGGCCTCCTCCAAATTTTTTGTTTTTTTCCTGCGTTTTTGTGGAGGTTGGGTGAATACAGACTGCTCCGCTGACGCCTGGCTTCCACTTGGCTCCTCCACATTGACACTTTCCTGTTGATGAAATTAACAAATTATTATAATGTTATAGTGTATATAAAAACTCATGTTTGTTTGATTATTTTAACCAAATAACAGACTTTACATTAAGGGTGAACTATTGGCTTGATAATATTTTTATTGCATCATTATCTTTATTGCAGACAATATATTGTTAAATGCTATACCTGTGTTAAGCTTGGCTCCAGGAAATCTTCCTCCTGGCTTGCACCACATGAGCCCTCTGCCGAAGTGGAAGGGAGAGTCGACATTGATGGCCTTGATTCGGATTGTTCCATCAGGAACCGCAGGCTCTCGAAATACCAGAGCCTTGGTATATAGATCTCGTCTGTACCAGCTCCTGACTTCTCCAAATTTCGTATCTTGTTGAGCTCCCTTTTATAGGTGCTGTGGAGGTTTCCGATTTTGTTCTTGACATAATTGATGTCGGCATTATGGCAAATAGGCTTGCATAAATCGGCCAATTTTTGATATGCCTCACTTTTCAATTGCTTGTTTGAGTAATCCCTACTCTTGACCTTCCACAAACAAGGCAATTTTCAGTATTCCTCAATGAATAGAGGCAAAAAGTCTGGTGAGGTAAACTTGTCTACCATTATTATGTATATGCCTGCAAGACACAACACAACACAAAACATAGTCAAAGATCATGTATTTTGTCACATAATAAAGATAGGCCCAATATAAGCTGTATAGGGCCCAAAACATCCGCTTTTGAATCAAAAGTTGTACCTTTGTTTGTTCTGAAGAATCGTGGTTCGCCGATCGATCGTGCTCCTGGAAAAGATCTGTCCAATGGCGAATCGGCGAGCGAACGATCTGGCGTCCTTTAAATACAGTGCATGCGTCAACTCCGCCTCCAGTGGCGCACTGACGCAGGGGTGTGTATGTGCCAAATATTAAGCTGCATGCGACACACACGTAAGTTGGCGGAAGATTAGTGGAGGAGATGGTGGAATTGCGGAGTTCCAGTGAAGGCCGCAGTGGTTGGGCTCAGAAAAAAACCAAAGCCACACCTATGAGCAAGGGTGAGATGGTGGAGATGGTGGCAATACTAGAAAAAAACTACTATGATGGCAAGCTGGAGAATTATGAAAGGCCCGACTCCATAAAAGACAGAATTCTTGATAAGGTGATATCATCTTTAAAGAATATTTATGGGGTGGATCGATCAAAGGACCAAATCAGAAAAAGATGGTCAGATCTGAAACATCGGGAGCAAGAACAGCTAGGTCACATCCATCATATCCTGAAAAAAAAGTAAGCAATAATTGTGTTTAAGCAATATGTATTGGGTATATTTGGTGTATGTTGTATAGAAATGTATAGATACTAATGTATATGAAGACTTTTTATATTTTTTTGGGCATGTATGTATTTTATTGATATATTTCTGATTTATTTGTATACTACATTAAAAGACAGGAATCCACACTAAACTATATATGCATATTATTGCAAAGAATTTTCTTTACAAACTCATATTTGTTCCATATTCTTTTTTTACCTTTAAATAGGGAAAAAACGAAAAATTAAATTAAAAGAAAGACAAAATATGAGGAGAAGGGAATCTACAATGGCTGCTCCATCCACATTGGATAAGGAGGCATTCTATTCTTTCACAAACTAAAGCATAGTAAACACAGGTTACTATGCTTCAGTGTTGAATGAACACATGATCGATCGGTACCGATCACTCACTGTGTTCTCTCAGGAAAGGGCTGGTAAACATGATATGTTTACCAACCTCCACAACCCCATTCCCATTTTGATACTGATTTCCTGCCCCAGCAGCATCTGCAGCCGTTGGGATGGGGTGGAGGTAAGGCCGTCCAGCAACACTGCAGGCAAGAGGGGAGAGGAGGAGAAGCCAGCAGCTGCAAGAGTGCCACAGCAGGTCAGTGCTAGAGGGAGGGCAAAAAGGAGCAGAGGGTGGCATTTTGGATGACGGGTGGAGCAGCAGCACCTCCTCCATCTGTGCAGTGTGTGGGGACACAGTGGCCCCCCCCCACCTTAGGGCCCATGCGCACTGCACACGTTGCACACATGGATGATACACCACTGCCCCTGATGTCTCTTTTTTGAGACAAAGGATGGACTGAGGACTAAGGTCTGTACAGGGGCTTTGTTTTCATTGACATTCTGAAGCACAGTAAACACAGTTCTCTCACTGTGTTCAAACCTGACATGTTTGCCAGTTCCTGCAATCCCTAATCCCCTCACCCCCATTCTGACACCAATTCCCCACCCCAGCAGCAACTGAGGCCAGCAGAAAGGGGCAAAGGGGAAGCCAGCCAGCAGCCTGGCAGGGAGGGGGTACTGGGGGATTGGTGAGGGGGGGCAGTATGGAGGGAGTTGGAGCAGCAGGGAGGATCAATTTTAAGATTTAAATTTCCCTGTGGCTCCCCTGTAGCACCTGAATTTTGTGGGAGGTGAGAGGAAAAGTCGGCAGCTGCTGAGGATCTGTGCTGGTGGGGCACATAGGAGCAGAGGGGGCATTTTGCAGGGCAGGTGAAGCAGCAGCGCCTCCTCCATCTGTGCAATGTGTGGGGACATAGTGGGTCTCTGTGCAATGTGTGGGGACACAGTAGGTTCCCCCCCCCCCCCCCCCGGGACCATGTCCCCTTCAGAGAAATTAGATATCTCAACTTTTTCTGTCTCCATGACAATTTTGTCTATAGGAATCCTACAGGGATTCTAACTATTCTGCCCACTATCCAAAACGCAAACGGTTTTGGGTAGAGATCACCTTTGGAATGCTACAAGTCTTGCAACATTTGAATCTAGGAGCTCGCGATTGCCCTAGACCTTTTAGGACCCCAGCAATGTCCCTGCTGCAGGGGGTACATTTTTTTTGTTTTATGTCCACATTTAAGTCCACATAAGGGTTGGCAAGTCTCTGGCTCTAGAGCCTAAAGCTGGCCAAATTCACTGGAGCTTGAACAAAGCTGATCCCATTTTTAGATGCATTTTTTAGACATTCTGGAGATGCTGCTGGGTTACTGAAACTAGAACTGAAAATACAATATAATTTTGCTTCTAAGCTATCTTTTTTTCCAGTGTTACTTCACATGGCTGTCATATATGTAAAAAAAAAAAAGAAACGATCAGTATATAACACGTTTTATAGCACGATAACTATTGTGTAATGTAAGAGGAATAAGGTCAAACCTTTTTTTAGTGTCTGTGTCTTTCTGTCCCAGCTACAGCCGCTCCCTTAATTATTTATGTTATTGTCAAAGAGACAGGGAGTGAGGTGACACTTTCCTAGTTGGGAGATTTCCAGTGGGCACTTTGTCTTACACAAATAATATAATTTTGTTTAAAGTGATTCTGTCACTAAAACAAAAACTTAAAAAAATAAAAAAAAGACTATGAATCTGTGTTTTTTCCTAAACTTGCTTTAGAACCCTAAAGCCTGGTACATACTATTAGTTTTTCCCATTCAACCCAGCCGTTGGCTGAGAGCGCTGATCGGTAGTTGGATGGCTGCTGGTTTTCCAGCATCCAAGTCTGACAGAAGCCGGCTAAGTGCTCGGCTTCTGTCGAAGAGACCAACATACACACGTCCCGAGTGCTCGGCATTTATTTTTAAACCGGCAAATGTCGTGTACACAGCTTAAGGAACCAACACGTCTGTGTTGCATATATGTGCTAAAGAAAAGGCCTTCAAAAAATACAAGACTGAGGAGTCATTGGCAGCATTTAAGCATTACAAAGAGTGTAATAAGAAATGTAAAAACGAAATCAGGGCGGCTAAAATAAAACACGAGAGACATATAGCGGAGGAGAGTAAAAAGAACCCCAAGAAGTTCTTTAAGTATATAAACAGTAAGAAAGCGAGGCCAGAACACATTGGCCCCTTAAAAGATGACAGGAAATATGGCCACTGAGGACAGAGAAAAGGCAGAAGTGTTAAATAATTTCTTCTCTTCAGTCTTCACAAAAGAATCGGGGGGCTACACGAACCTAGCTTGTAAGGCCAAAGTAAACAACACACCTCAGGAAGTGCCGCCATGGCTAACAGAAGATAGACTTAAAACTAAACTAGAGAATCTTAACATAAATAAATCATCGGGACCGGATGGCTTGCACCCAAGGGTTCTTAAAGAGCTCAGCCAGGTGATTGCCAGTCCATTATTCTTGATCTTTAAGGATAGTTTACAGACGGGTATGGTGCCAGCTGATTGGAAAAAAGCCAACGTGGTATCAATATTTAAAAAGGGGCCGAGATGTATCCCGGGTAACTATAGGCTGGTCAGCCTAACATCTGTAGTCTGCAAGATTTTGGAGGGGACATTAAGGGACCACATACAAGACTTTAGTAATGAAAACTGTATTATTAGTAGTAATCAGCATGGATTCATGAAAAATCGTTCTTGCCAAACCAATCTATTAACCTTCTACGATGAAGTGAGCTGCCACCTAGATAAAGGAAAGCCTGTGGATGTGGTGTATCTGGACTTTGCAAAGGCCTTTGACACCGTTTCCCACAAACGCTTACTGTACAAACTAAGGAGGGTAGGTATGGACCATAAGGTGAGTACCTGGATAGAGAACTGGCTCCAGGGGAGAGTCCAGAGGGTGATGATTAATGGGGAGTACTAGGATTGGGCGGGTGTGGAAAGTGGGGTCCCCCAGGGTTTCTGTCCTTGGACCAATCCTGTTTAATTTATTCATAAATGATCTAGAGGAGGGGATATCTAGTACAATCTCAGTATTTGCGGATGATACTAAACTAAGCTTGCCAATATCTTCTATGCAGGATGTGGAAACCTTACAAGCGGACCTGAACAAAATAACGGGGTGGACAACTACATGGCAGATGAGGTTTAATGTTGAAAAATGTAAAGTAATGCACTTGGGTGCCAGAAACCAGAAAGCAAGCTACTCACTGGGGGGGGGGGGACCTCTGGGGGAGTCTAGGATGGAAAAAGACTTGGGGGTACTGGTAGACAACAGGCTTGGCAGTGGCATGCAATGCCAAGCCGCTGCAAGCAAAGCCAACAGAATACTGGGATGTATAAAAAAGGGGATTCACTCCAGAAATAAAGAGATTATTCTCCCGCTCTACAAGACTCTGGTCCGGCCACATCGGGAGTATGCTGTCCAGTTCTGGGCACCGGTCCTCAGGAAGGATGTGCTGGAATTGGAAAGAGTCCAGAGAAGGGCAACAAAAATAATTAGGGGAATGGAGGACATCAGCTATGAGGAAAGACTACAAGCACTGAACCTATTCTCTCTGGAGAAGAGACGATTGAGGGGGGATATGATATCAATGTACAAATACTGTACTGGCGACCCTAGCATAAGGAACAAACTATTCAGAGAAAGGAGATACAATAAGACACGTGGCCACTCACTAAAACTAGAGGAAAGGCGGTTTAACCTTAAAATGCGTAAGGGGGTTCTTCACTGTAAGAGCGGTAAGGATGTGGAATTCTCTTCCACAAGCAGTCGTATCAGCAGGGAGCATTGATAGTTTCAAAAAACTATTAGATGGGCACCTTAGCGACCACAACATACAGGGGTATACAATGTACGGTTAAAAGAAAACACACACTCACATCATAGGTTGAACTGGATGGACTGATGTCTTTTTTCAACCTCACTAACTATGTAACTATATGTTATGTTCTGTGTTTCAGTCAGTTGACCCCTACATCAATCACCACAGAATACAGTAGTGGCATAGGGTTAATAGATTAAACCACAGAGCTCAGTGGGAATAAAAACTACCAATGCTTTCCCTGACTACACCAAATTCTCCATCATCTTTGTCCCCCACGTATGGCAGTAGTAATACTGATGTTGGCCATACACTATACGAAAAATCGTTCAAACTCATTTTTGAAAAACGAACACTCGGCCCTGAGAGCAGACGATTGTGCCATCATGTAATGACTGAATTTTGATCAATAAATCGTTCAATGGACATAAATGAATCAATTTTTCATTCATTTTGTCACATATGCCTAGTGCAACCAGTTCGGGCAGGAAACACATTAACCTTTTAATTTATCGTTCATTCGGCCAAATTTTCCAAACTGTTCCTTCGATTTTTCAGCTCAGAAAAGTTAAAACCAATTTTCTAACTGGACAAATCTGGACCAAATGACAGATTTTCATACGATTTTTCGGCTAGTGTATGGCCAGCATTAGTGTGGTCAGGTACTGAATACTAGGTGCCAATTGGTGATTAACTACATATACAGAGCAGAATTGTTGTATTTATTTTTTTATTACAGGTACTTATATAGTGCTGTCAATTTATGCAGTGCTTTACACATTTATATTGTACATTCACATCAGTCCCTGCTCTCAAGAGGCTTACAATCTAAGATGCCTAACTCATATTTATACATCCACCAGTGCCAATTTAGACGTTAACCTACCAGCACATCTTTGGGGTGTGGGAGGAAACCCACACAGGCACAGGGAGAACATATAAACTCCAGGCAGGTAGTGCTGTGGTTGGGATTCAAACCCACAACCCTAGCTAGGTGGAAGTGCAAGCCACTGTGCTACCAAGAGTAGATTACCTTTCTAATAAATACATACATCCTAGATCTGAGAAACTTATTGAGATTTATCCTCCTTCCTCTGCTGGAATCAGCATCAACTGAATAGAAATAATGAAACTGTATTTAATATTAAAAGGATTTTAGCTTATTGGGCAGCAGGTAGTTGAGGATATTTACACAGATCTGATGTATGGGAATGTCTTGAAGTGGTTGTAAACCTTTAAATATACTAACTGAAGTGACTGACCCCAGGTAATACACAGAGATTAAACAAATCCTTCTGTATAAGCTGTACCTATTTATCTGCAGCCCTCTCTCCTCCATAGTCTTCTATTTTTCAGCTCCAGCAAGCAGGGGTTAGGGATCCGATGTTACATATTACACAGCATAGAAAACCTGAGTGAAAGGAATGGACATGCCCCTCTCTACATAGTCTCATAGAGAAACATGCACCGTTGAGACGGTCAGTTACCTAATGTATGTTTATGACATAAATTGCATATTTCTTTTTTTAATATGGTTTTAATATTTGTGAATGAATTGCTTTTTCATATATTGTGTTTTTGGTATTATTTTGCAAAGAGGGCACCAACATATCCCATATGTAAAGCAAATGTTTTGTATGTTTTGTATATTTTGTTAATATTAAATTCTATATAAGAATATTTTGTGTTCCACCAACAGTGAAGCTCTACTGTCCTTTTCATAAATGGCCAAAAACAACCTCAAATACAGACCAAACAAGAATGTGCTGTTTTTCTTTTTTTCAGTTGACCCATAGTACTCTGGAAATCCTTTGTCATGTACTAAATGTTTATTTGGAAAACAAAGATCGGGGACTGAGAAAAAGAGAGTGATAGGGATCTAAATATTTACATTTATATAAGCTCTCTTTTTTACTTCATTAGGAATAGAGTGACTTAATTCACTGTGTAGCCAGGTGCTTGGGTAGGAATGGAGAGTGAGAGAAACACTGGCTATTGCTGGTCTCTGTAGATGCTGCCCTGTGGTGCTGAACTGGTTAACAGCTATATCAGCAAGAGGAAGGAACTGTTGAGAAGAAAGAGTTCAATAGACCGAGTCAGACAACATTGCACTGTGGAAACTCTAGTCCAGAGGAGAGAGACTCTATTGTAATCAAGAACTTTAAAACTAAATTTCCCAGAGAGAGATTGCCAGGAGGAAAGGAGCTGCATTTTCTCAGGCTGTACAGGACAAAGCTTCCTCTTGCCTTGAGGAAACCTGAGAGTGCACATCACTGTCCAGTGTGCACCATCACTACTGCATATTGATGGCCTGAGTGGGATCCAGACCTCTGAGGTTAGGGGTGCTGACAGCCAGAGTCACCTGGGTGCAGAGCAGAGTGTGGACTATTCACTTTGATGGCGAGCTGCAATATCACTGGGACTGGTGAGCTGCTGCTGTGGGCATTTACTATCTGCTGCTATAGAGACTGAGCCCTTTAGAAACTGACCATACAGCCATTTAGTAGCCTTATTTCTGCCTGCAGGCTTGACTATGGCTTGTCTCACATGCACCAACGGTATAACTGGGCCTCAATCCTAGCTGATTTAGGACTAAAGACTGTCACTTTGTAGCTTCTACACACAGGCCTTCACCTATTGCTTATGCTAAAAGGTACCTCTCAAGGGACGTTGCACTATATTCTAGCAATTCTCGTAGAGTGCACTCTAGACTAGTTTTTACATCGCAGTTAATGCTTGAACTATTTATTGCTGACTTTGCTGATTCATGAGTTAATCCCAGTATAGTGGTAAAGAATGCTATTCTAAGTTACCTTGAAATACTGATTATACTGTCTAGCAGACTGTGTCCAAACCTACCTTCTGTGTGCTCATTTTCTCAAATGCGTAAATGAGTAGGTTCAAACCACCATTTATTTGAACCCTTACCAATTAATTGCGGTAATTTATTACTAAACGATCTTGTGTCTATTTCCTGGTGCTAACTCACAGCCGAGTTAAAGGTAACTATACTTGTGTTCTTATAAGTGCTTGTAGTAACTTTCATTAAATGAGAAGTGTCAGAAAGGTTGAGGTTGTTTTTGGAGGTGGAGTGCAAAACAGAGAACCCAAATTACCACGCAGCTCCTGCAGGGTAGCGCTGTATCTGTTTTTGAAGTCCACTGTATGAGACTCACTGGGATTTGAAACAATAGCCCCTGTCCTATTAAAGTGGCAGCTTCAAAAGTCAAATTTATGCAGGAAAAGATTTATTTTAATAGAATTTATATTTTTACCAGTAAGATTTAAAGCAGAAAATGATCACACAATGATCTGAAAGTAATCACAGCACTATCTACATACATGTCTTTTTGTACTGTTATAAAGCTACTCTGGTTCTTAAGTGGAAAGCTTTTTGATGCTTAGATAAATCTGTGATGCAGACTTTTTTAAATCTTTAATATTTTTGTTCAGGCCTGGGGGGTTTACAAAGACAAGACATCAATTGAAATTATTATTTTCTACTTTTTTCTCTTAGAAGATAAGAGATCCAGCTGCTTTTGGTGCAGAAAGCAGTTAGAACTGCTCCTGCATCCACAGTAATGCATAATGTACGGAAGGTGAATTGCCCCTGGGCACCCTAAGGTGAGCATGCCCAAAACAACCACCCATGTTTCCCACCTTTTATAGACAGAAATATGGAATGGGCAATTGATGACCTATTCTTCAAAGTGTAAGCTCATGCCTAACAGGTCATTGATCTGGAGCATTTACTCAATATAGCTATTGAAGTATTGGGAAACCCAATATGCACATATTGATTTTGGATCTGTGACTCAAGAATGATATAGATGATATCATTTGAGCCTGTAACCTAATAAATATGTAATTATTGGAAGCTCCCATATATCAATACCTTATGGGAACCTTTAAAAATGATTTTCCAAGGCCCTGCCACACAAGCAGTGACACACATGATATACACATGTATAATTGAAAAAAAGAAAAGCAAGTCATGTAAACTAACAAATAAAACCAGTGTACCATGCAATTTATTAGGAACACTATCCTAATGCTGGGTGGCATGCACTGCATATTCTACAAACGTTCCTTTGAGATTTTGGTCCACGTTGACATGCTTAGATTAGCTGGGGCTTCCTCAGACTTCAGGCTTCCCATTCATACCCCCTGTGTGTGCTGCTGACATGTCTAAAAGGCTCAGAGAGCACCGTTCCGCGGCCGAGGACATGTGCCAAGATGGCGCCTTGCCAAAGTGCCCCATGAAGGAGAAGTATAAGGAGGCTGCACATAAACTTTTCTCCTGGGTGCTTGCTAAGGACTCACCTGTCCCTGCCACTCCACAGGAGGAATCCTCAGGGGGTCAATTTGATGTGGATGACACAGTTCCACTGGAAGATGCTGTTGAGACATCCATTGACTGGAACACTGTGAGTACACCAAGAGACATATTTGCTATGTCTCTCTCAGCTCTCTCTGCTGACCATGAGAACCCTGAACCTACACTAAGAGATATTTTTTCGGCAGTCACCTCCTGCAACTGCCCTAACAGATGAGATTAAAGGGGTTAAAGCAGAGATCACATTTCTTGGACAGGATATGCAGAAGTTGAGGGACCGCACATCAGCATTGGAGGGGTGGGTCAGCACCATTGAAGATGATATGAAGGCATTACAAAGGGATGTTATATTAATGTCAACCTTACTGCCCAGCATGCGACCCACCTCGACGATCTCGAGAATAGAATGCACCACAACAATGTGCACGCCATCAGTATTCCTGAACGAGTGGAGGGTAAGAACCCCATTGCTTTAATCGAGCAGTGGTTAATTTCTGTATTCGGTAAAGACTCCTTCTCACCCATGTTTGCCGTAGAGCGAGCACATAGTAGTGCCGCCACGTCCTTTACCACCTGGTAACCATCCGAGCCCATTCCTGTTCAAGCTCTTGAATTATAAAGACAGGAATGTCATTCTCTCTGAAGCTAGAACAGCAAAACCAGCGAGCTAAGTTTGTTGAAATCAAGAAGCGTCTTTGTGATTTAAATCTACAATATGCAATGCTTTATCCTGAACACCTGCGGGTGGTTGCCAGAGGAGAAGTTAATTTCTTTGACCATCCTGTGGCTGCTACACAATGGCTGGATAGGAAAGAAAGATCACTCCGTGCCAACATGGCTCAACGTCCACCTACAGTCTGAAGTTTCCTTACCACCACTGCTTTGTTATGCTCATCTTTTCTTTACCTTCCGACCCTGGCTTTCTCCTGTGCCTAGGCGGAAACTAAAGAATGCTATTGATTTACAATAAGTTCCGTAGCTGCTAAGAGTGAAGCTTTGCAACAGCTATCAATGCTTTCACCATTCCCACCTGTGGAGGTCCTATGCGGACTACTTGTTTCACTATTACAATGGCAATTGGCCCTGTTGGTCCTATATATGTTTTTTAGTTGTTTTTTTTTTTTTTTTCTCTTCTTTAAAAGGTTGCGATGCTATACCAATGAGTCTTATGTGGAGCAATACACACAATGTTGCCTGAATAGGTCGATTAAAGATATGGAGACAATTTCTTGCATGGAGGATACTGGTTTTTTATAGGCTATGGATGGACACTACAGTACTGTGGTTGTTTTTGTTGTTTTTTTTTGTTTTTTGTTACTATGGCTAATACAATAAAAGTGCTGTCTTGGAACGTGCGGGAAGCTCAATAACCCGGTCAAAAAACTGGTGGTGCTTAGGACTGTCAAACGACTGGATGCTGCTTTCATCCGTCTACAGGAGACACATCTCTCCCCTTCACCGAAACCCTGCCTATCCTCTCATCAGTTTAGCCACCAATACCATTCCATTTACTCCTCATAATCCAGAGGTGTGAGCCTCCTCATTCACCATGGCATTGGGTTTACCTGTATTAATGTGGACACTGATACTGCATTAAGATATGTCGTATTATTGTGTAAAATACAGGGTCTGACTTGCATAATTGCGGGTGTCTATATTCCTCCACCTTTCTCCTCCATGGTCCTCAGGCATTTGGCAAGTTACATGGTTCGCTTCCCAGACTCACCATTACTAGTGATTGGCGATTTTAACAATTATTCGGACCCAGAGTGGGATAAACTCCCTCCCCCCTCCCATTCCTCTTCTAAGGGTGGGGGTCCTACTCCCTTCGCTCATCTGCTTGGGGAGCTCAGATTGGTGAACGTTTGGAGGATGAGACATCCTGACACTAAAATGTATTCTTGTCATTCTGCCACCTATGGAGGGCTATCTTGAATTGATTTGGGGTTAGGTAATACTTTGCTGCTTCCGCTATTGGGTTCCTCTCACTATGACAGTAGAAATATATCAGATCACTCCCCCTTTTGGGTGGAGATAGTTGTGCCTACTTCTCTTAAACGTACGGCCTGAAAGCTGAATCCTTTCTGGTTATCTTTGTTTCCCGAATGGGATCCGGTACCGAATATCATCAGTGATTTTTTTTCTCAGAATATGGGTACTGCAGAGATGAGTACCATATAGGACGCATCTAAGGCTTACATGCGAGGGCAGTTCATAAAAGTTATCTAACATATCAAGTCTGACACCAAGGCTTGGGAGACATTGGTTATTGCAGAGGCCGAAGAGCAGAGGAGGCGTAAATTGCAGGTCCGACTGGCAATACTAAGAGGGCCTGGCTTGAGGCTTAATCAATGTCTCGGCAGTTAGAGTTGCAGTTAGCGGAAAGCAAACAATTCTTTCTACAGTAAAAACACTGGGGGGGGGGGGGGGGAGACTACAAGGCATATGTTGGCAATGTTAGTAAGATCTCAACGATACACTTCATTTATTACTTCTATACAGGACGCTGAAGGTTCTCTACAATTTTTGACGGCTGACATCCTTACAGTATTCTGTAATTTTTATGCTTATCTGTATTCTTCTAAAGTACAGCCTTCTGCTTTGGAGATGAATTGTTTTTTTAGATGAGTGCACACTGCCACGCTTGTCAGCCTCGGATGCTCGACAGTTGAATGCCCCTCTTGTGGAGGAAGAACTATTAACAGCACTGGCACAGTCCCATAATGGGTGGACTGTCTTCCGTCTGAGGTCTACAAGCGCTATGCTGGTAGCTTGATGCCGATTCTCTTAAAAGTCTATAATATTGCTTTTCAGTCAGGAAATGTTACCTATGTCTATGAATGAAGCAGTAATTGTTGTGTTGCTGAAATCTGGGAAGGATGCTCTTCTACCTGATTCATATAGACCTATATCACTTCTTACAGCAGATGTTAAGATTTTGGCCAGGGCGCTTGCATCTAGGCTGGCAAATGTTATTAATAAACAGGTTCATAGGTATCAGTCAGGGTTTATCCCTACTAGATCTATGGCTCAGAACATCAGAAGGCTCTTTTTAAACATTTAACTACCTGTCAATAAGCCTGGCAATAAAGCAATCTTCTCCCTTGATGCAGCTAAGGCCTATGACAGCATCAAGTGGCCCTACCTGTTGGCCGTCTTGAAGCGATTAGGTTTGGGGAAAAATTTCATTAGATGGGTGCAAATATTGTAGGCTCGTCCCTATGCTAGGATTAGAGTGAATGGTGAATTATCAGAGCCCTTTGTACTCCATAGGGGCACGTGACAGGGGTGTCCATTGTCGCCCCTGCTATTTGGCACGTGACAGGGGTGTCCATTGTCGCCCCTGCTATTTGGCACGTGACAGGGGTGTCCATTGTCGCCCCTGCTGTTTGCCCTTGCACTAGAACCTCTGGAAGCTAGGGTGCGTAAGTCGACTGACATAATTGTCTTCCAAAGAAGACACTGTTTCACTTTATGCTGATGACACTCTGTTGTACCTAGGAGATACCCAGGGATCCCTGCAGGCAGTCATGGCCCTCATTGATGCTTTTGGTGCCTTGTCCAGTTTTACTGTAAATTGGGACAGGTCTGTGCTTATGCCACTGGATGATCTAAATGTCCCTCTACCGGAATGTGCACGGTCGGTACAAATAGTTTCTTTCTTCCGTTATCTGGGTATCCAGGTTACCGCTTATCCTACCCAATACATAGAACTAAACTTACTTCCACTGCTAAGTAAATTTCGTACTAAATGTACTACTTGGTGCAAGCTGCCGCTGACGGTGGTTGGGAGGTATAACCTCCTCAAAATTATCTGGGCCCCCCAACTGCTTTACATATTTAATAACTCTCCCCTCCCATATGGATACCCGAAAAATGGTTTATTCGTATAGACTCTCAATTTAGGGAGCTAATATGGCGAATAAAGGAGGCCCGCATAAGATTAACAACTTTCCCATTTGGAAAAGATCAGGGTGGACTGGCCATCCCTCATTTCAGGGCTTATTACCTTGCTTCCCAGTTCCCTTATGTGGATTCCTTAGATCCTATTTGTGCCCTCCTTCTCCCTCCAGATTCAGAATATCTTTCCCTATTCTATTTGGAAGCGGGGTTCACACATCTGAGTAATACAGCTCCCATGCCTGCATTATTGAGAACATTATGGCCCTATGTTAAAACCACTTTAGGGATATAAGGCTTTTTATCACATACCCAAATATGGCGAAACTCTCAATATAAAGAACTATTACAACTAAAAGGCTTTAGGGATTAGGAAGAAAAAAGTGGATTAAATTCATGCATCAGCTATACACTGTCCCGATTCTTAGATCCTTCTTAGATTTGCAGGTGGAGTTTACCCTTCCTCGTAACCAGTTCTTTAGGTACTTCCATCGGAGGCACTTACAGTTCGGGTTTTCCAGTCTACATCTTATGGATCATCCCATAGTTCAGGGTGTTCTCCTGGCAAGAGAAAATAGGGGATGATCTCTAGGAGTTTTTTATTCTCCTTGATGCCTTCTAGGACAGCTAGGCATTGTCGTGCCGGGGGCGGGGCTGGGAGAGGCATTTGGGTGTCATTGACAGTGTGACCTAGGCGCTGTGTTTATCTTCTTGTCCCTTGGTTTCAGTGTCAGCTTCACAGAAGCTTTCCAATTTATATCTACTACATAGGGCCTATAGAACACCTGTTCAGCTACATAGGTGGGGAAATAGACACACCCCCTTATGCCCCAAGTATGAGCAATACCACGGTGATCTTCTTCACATGTTTTGGAGGTGCCGCAAGCACCCCTTTCCGTTATTGGAAAGGGGTTTTGGATACGATATCACAGGTTTTTATGTTTAGGATTCCAAGGGACCCCATCGTTTATCTGCCTTCCAGGGATGGCGTTCCCAGACACTTCCTTCTACATCACAACAAGTCCACAGAGGGCTTGCGTGTTTGGGTCATTGAGGCCATCCCTCCCTGCGACTCGCTGGCTGAACGGTTTCAGACCCTATGTCGCAGGGAAACTTTTTGGATATTCACCCTGAATTCATTGTCGCCCGGAGGACTCAACGAAGATTTGGAGATAAACACGATCCTCTGATGTGACCTTATTAACTTGCCCTTCCCTTCTTCCTTCCTTCCCCCTTCCCTTATTTTTTATTGTTCGAGGCACCACTATATGTGCATAAAGCATATCAGTATCATCGTTATCATATTATCTTAATAAATTTGTATACAATCTTCCCCCCCTTTTACCCCCCTCTCTTCCTCATTTTCTTCCATTCTCATTTTTCTGCATTTTTTGTGATTTTAACATGCGTTTTTTTTTTCCAGATATATACACATTTTTTCCATATATATGCTTTCATGTGTATACATGTATATACATTTTTAATATGTACTTTGTAATGTTGACCATTTTTCATTTTATTTAATTGTTTTTCATTTAGACATGGCATCTTTCCCCCCACCCCCTCCTTTTTATACATGCAGGTGCACACACCATTGTTTAGTAGGGGCACCTTATTATTATTTTCACATTCAGATATTGCCTATAGTCCCTTAGCCTTCCTTGTTTTTAAGTCCATACACCTCCTTTTCTTTCCCTCAATAGCAGTTCCCTAGTAGTACCAATTAGCGATAATATTCTACTCCTGTCACTCCCCTGTGGCGTGATAAAAGCATCTCAAGTGGAGGAGCGGGCCAGCCTGACGAAGGAGGTGGATACTCTAAAACTACGTTGTGGCCCGCCCTCTCCACAGTCTCAGCTGTCTCCTACCGGCTTACGTGGAGGAACCGGCAGTGTCTTGTGACACTGCATCCGGCTTGCGGCTGTGCGCCGTGGATGTCCCCAGGAGGAGGAGGCACAGTGAGATCCCCTTCCCTCTGGATCTCCGGACCATCCACTCCCCATCCTCCATCCCTGGATCTGTGAACACACCTGTGGCTGGGTGCTTGTGTTCCAACCACCCCTCAGGCACCTATCGTTGGGGATCCATGCTTTTCACCTGAATGCTGATGTTGATTCTTTTAAATGTAAGTGCATTGCAATAAATTTGTTCTTAATTTAAACACTACTCTGACCTGGCGCCCTTGTTTCGTTTATTCTAGATGTAGCAAGTGTTGACTCATCTTGACAAACCTGTTTCTGCACACGACGACCTTGGATGGAGGAACGTCTGTCCAGCAGTGGGACAGGGATCTGGGAGATGAAGCAACTGGCTCATCTACCCAGCAGCCGTATGATGACAGAGGAAGCAGAGGAAGCTGTCTCCTCTTCCCAGCAAGGGTCCATGCTCCTGTAGGACTGTGCCAGGGAGATGTTGTCTCCACAGCTGGACGGGACTTCAGGAGACTGGGCAGCCAGTTCAGTTCCTCAGCAGCAGTCCAGGGGCCAGGGAGAGGAGGAAGAAACCCCCCCCCCCCCAAGTGAAAAGCCAGGGTGGAGGCACCAAGTTGGGGTGCCAGGCATTCCGTCACAGTATGGTTGTTGTGGTTACCATTAGCAAACCTGCCTTAAAAATGCTGTACAGCCATTGCTAGAGAGCATTCATGTTGGCAGAAAGTGATTGTAAAGAGGCAGCCAGAGATTGGCAGCGTTGAGATGCAAAAAAGATGAAGACAAGAATGATTTTTACCTAAGATTGGAAATTGTTTATGATACAGTACATAGTGATCTAGGAGACTAAATGCCATTCTGTAAGATTTATTAATTTAATGATATGCAAAGCAGTTATCTCTTTCTCAATAATAAAGTAGTATTAAAGGCTTAATGTTTTTCACCTTAATGCATTTACAAAAATGCCCCAGTGCAAGTGCTACTCCCCCTATCCCCAAACAATTACTTGCTGTCCTTGTGGCTGACACTGGCTTCAGGGATCAATCAGTGTTGATCCCTGAACTCCTTTGTTCCACAGTAGACACCATACGTCCCAACTTTAACCACTTAAGCCCCGGAGGATTTGGCTGCTAAAAGACCAGGGGGTTTTTTGCGATTTTTTACTGCGTGACTTTGACGGACAATTGCGTGGTCGTTCGACGCTATACCTAAACGAATTTCACGTCCTTTTTGTCCCACAAACAGAGCTTTCTTTTGGTGGTATTTGATCACCTGTGCGATTTTTTGATCATGCGCTATAAACAAATAAAGAGCGTAATTTTTGCAAAAATAACAATATTTTTCACTTTTTTTATATGAAATTCCCCCCAAAAAAATGTAAAAATCAAAATTTTTTTAACATTTTCGGCCAAATTGTTTTACGCTACATATGTTTGGTAAAAAAAATCGCAAAAAGCATATTTTGATTGGTTTGCGCAAAAGTTATCGCGTTTACTAACAAAGGGAAAGATTTTTGTCATTTTTGGTGTTTTTTTTTTTTAACGAGTAATGGCGGCGATCTGCGATTTTTTTTTGCGGTACTGCGACATTGCGGCGGACAGATCGGACCCTTGACTGACATTTTTGACACTTTTGGGGGTACCAGTGACATTACTGCAGTAATCAGTGCTATATATATGCACTGTTACTGCAAAAATGACACTGGCAGGGAAGGGGTTAACTTTATTGGACAGGGAGGGGTTAAGTGTGTCCTAGGGGGCGTGCTTCTAACTGTGCAGGGACATGGCTATTGGTGTAAAAGCAAAGATCAACATAGTAGAACCGTCAGATCTTCATTTTTACACCAGGGAGAATGACGGGCGGCTTGTTTACATAAGCCGCTCCGCCTTTCTCCCTTCACAGGAGCGATCGTAGTGTGACCGGCGGACATCGAGTCCGCCGGACACACGCACTGACTTGTCTGTAAACGAGCCGCGGCGGGCGCGCGCCTCGGCGGGCGCGCGCCCGCCCGCAATAGGCTCGCAAGTCAGTGACAGGCGAGTGACGTATCCATACGTCACTCTGCCTGGCCGGGGCTGACCGCCGCAGTATATAGTCGTGCGGCGGTCGGCAACCGGTTAAAACTTGAGAAAGAGGGCTATTTCATGGAGACAGTGACCTGCAAAAAACTGAGTGTGACCAAGAGGGAACAGTCTTCTTCAGCACCAAAGACATTGCTTGGATTGTAAAAAAAATAGAGGTACCTTTGAGAACACCAGGGAGAGCAGTAATGTTGCACCTGCATGGCAGGGCTGCAAACAGTGGTTGTGGTCAAACTGTTAACAGTGGGCAAGGTTTAAGAAACATGATTTAACAGAACATGGGGCTACTTGTACCTATACAACATGCTTTGGTTTCTGTGCCACAAGCAAGGGTCTCACAGACACAATCATTAAAGCGGAGTTCCGGGCACAAAAACTGTATTTTTTTTTTTGTGTCCCTCCGCTAGGTAGACCTCACCTGAAAAGGAATTGGATAGTTATTTTTTTTTTTTTTATTTACTCACCTTGTAATTGAAGATCGAAGATACTGACCTCAGAGTACTTCCTCCCTCGAGCCGCGGCTCACCCCGTCACTTCCTGTCTCGCTATGATTCCTGGGAGCTGAACGTCATAGCTCCCAGGAATCAATGCGATGGCACCGGCCCCGCTCGTCATTTCCGGGCGACGCACCGGAAGTGACGAGAGGGGCCGGTGCGGCGCATTCTGGGAGAAGAAGACGCGGAAGAAGACACAGAAGAGGACCGCGCTGGCTTCAGCTGCCCACAAGAGAGATGGAAACGCTGTGGAAGAAATTTTATAAGTAAGTATTTCTTCTAAAAGGTAAGTGCGAACCGGGACAGATCAGAGGCTAGCCATTGTGGAATGTGCTAGCCCTGACTGTCCCGGGGGTATGTTTAGTAAAAAATTACTTCTGTGCCCGGAACTCCGCTTTAAGAAAAAAAAGTAAGCTTCCGTTACACATGTGAACACCTAAAAGAGACAGAGAGCTATCACTTTTTCTCAGCCTACCCTAAAGGAGAACTTCAAACAAATATTCAGGGACTGCTTAGCAACTGTTGAGATAATAAACACTTTGGTGGACGTTATTAAATATAGTGTATATAGTGTAGGAGTCTGTAAGGATGGGTCCAGGGAGTCAGGGCTGTACAATGCACGAAGTGCAAATGTCAGAGTACCAAATGCACAGTCAGAGTGCTGCAGTCAGTATTTGCTTTAGAAATACATAAGACAGAGGGAAGGGGTCAGGGCTGTGTAATGCATATAGTGCAGGGGTGCGGGGTGTGTAAAGCAAGGAGTTCAAGGGTCAGCAGTATGTAATGCACAGTGTTCTGCAGTCAGTGCCAGTCACACAGAGGGCCATACGTGTGCAATGAACAGAATGCAGGGCTCAGGAGTGTGTAATGCATAGTGGGGGTAAGGAGTACAAAAAAAAAAGAAGGAGCGCAGCAGTCTGGGGAGTGTAATGTCATTAAATGCAAAATTCACTTTACTTTCAGCAAAAATCCCCACTACCTCTTAAAAAAACAAAAAAAAATTCAGCACTAATCGGAATGCTCACCCCTTCCAGCACAAATCTTTGCACTCCCCCCCCCCCAATCCTTCCTCTCCCGGCACATCTTTTTCCCTTTTCCCAGAACAAATCTTACCCCTCCATCCTCAAATCTCCTTCAGCACAAATCCCCCCAACTCTCCCTCCCAGCACAAGTCCTCCCGCAATCACCCTTCCACACAAATCTTCTTCCCTTTTTAGCACATACCCCCCCTCCAAATCCCCTCTCCCAGAACAAATCTGCCCCCCACCCCCTCTCTCAGAACAAATCTTCTTCTCTCCTAATCACCCTCCAAGCACAAATCCTGCCCCACCGAATTCCTCCTGCCAGAACAAATTCTCCCCCCCTTCTAGCACTAATCCTCTCCGCCCTTCTAGCAAATCCTCCTTCACCCTAATCCCCCCTCCCTGAACAAATCTCCCTTGTGCCAAATCCTCCCTCTCAGCAAACGCCTTCCCCCAGCACAAATCCTTTTCCACCTCTCCAAATCATCCCTTCCAGTATAAATACTCCTCCATCAAAGAACTAAAATCCACCCTCCCACCAAATCACCCCTTCAGAAATCCTCTTCCCCTTCCAGAAAAATCCACCCCCCACAACCCAAATCCTCTTCCCCTCCAACCCCCCCTCCCCTGCACAGATCCTTCTTCACCCCCAATCTCCTCTCCCAGAACAGATCCTCATAATCCCCCCTCCCAGAACAAAATCTCCAAATCCCCCCTCCCAGCACAAAACCTTTTTTTATATCATTGGGTAGATTTCCCTTCCTTTCCTGCCCATAACCAAAACAGGAAATTAAATAAAATCTCCAAAAGGAGGAAATACTCTCTTAAGGTGTTGTATCTGGAACAGGTCACCTCATTGGAAGACTTACATTTCCCAATTTCTGTTCTGGTGACAACTCACACTTTTAGATTTTCCTTCACTTTCAGATTATAGTAACAGTGGTCATCTAATGGGAAAAGGGACAGCAATAAAAACCTGTCAAAAGTTCTAACCCCTTTTTATTCTAATCACAATTAAACAATAAAAAAAAAATCTTTGGGTTCAGGTACACTTTCATTATTCTGGCTGTATGTTTTTTTTTTTTTTTTTTTTAGAAAACATAAGATAGCACTGACAGTTCACTAGCTTTACTTAATGTCTGAGGTTACTCTTAAAAGGTTTTTTCCATGTGTGACCATGTTTCATTTATACCCATGAAACATAGGTTGCATTCCCCAACCACCCCCCCCCCACCCCCACACACACTTGCCTACAGTATAACAAGAAGTGCCTCTGCCAGGAGCATCCTGTTGATTATTGAATTGAGCATGGCTTTACGTGGCTCCACCCCCACAGCTTCATCATCCTTTCAGATCTGTAAATGAGAAGACTACAAGTTCCATGTTACACTGCAGCAGAGGAACCACTTCCTCCAGTCCCATAACCTTCATACAGTCCTGGGACTGGGATATAATCAATCCAGAAGCATATCTCTCAACTGTCCCTGATTTTGAGTGACTGTTCCTGATTTGGAACGAAGTCCCTCTGTCCCTTTTTACTCCTCGTTTGTCCCTCATTATGGTCTGATCTATATAGTTGTATATAAAATGCACTTTTTATCTTTCAAAAAGTGTTTCTTAGTGCTAAACTTTCATCTAACTTCTAAATTGCTGCATTTGTAAATTTCAAAAGCCAATATAAAGGAATAGTAGTGGCTAAAAAAAGCACTTGTGGGTTTAAACTTATCATTTTTTTGTAGAATTCTCCTTTAAAGGGGCGAGACAGGGTGTGTGTTCTGTGCCTACATACTTTTGCTTATAGGTGTCCTTCATTCCCATCTCCAAAAGTTGAGAGGTATGCAGGAGCATGTGCATTACACCTGAAGCACACTAATTGTTGTTGCAATGCTCTGCAGCCTTAAATGCTAAAAACAGGGGTCTTCAAATTATGGCCCTCCAGCTGTTCAGGAACTACAATTCCCATCATGCCTAGTCAGGTCTGTGAATGTCAGAGTTTTACAATGCCTCATGGGATTTGTAGTTCCGCAACAGCTGGAGGGCCATAGCAATGGTCAATTGCTCGTCAATGCCTAGGGTACCAGTAAAAAGGACTTTTACTTAACTAATTCCTCGCTCCCATTCTCTAAGGCTACGTTCACTTCTTGGCGTTGCTATTTCAGGCGTTTTATGGGCGTTTTTATGGGCGTTTTTGCAGGCGTTTTACAGGTGTTTTTACAGGCGTTTTTTGTGCAGGCGTTTTTAGATTGAATAGAGACCAATGGAAAACACATGTAATCTGCCCAAAAAGAAGCTCATGTACTTTTTTGAGCGTTGGGCGTTTTGCTCACGGCATCAAAACGCTAAGATGTGAACAGGGGCCATTGAAATGAATAGGATTTGTCTTGTTGGGCGTTTTGAGAGCTGATCCTAGAGCAGAAAAACACCCCCAAAACGCCTACATGTGAACGGAGCCTAAGGCACTCCAGCATACAAGAGCCAATTGCAGGGGACTGCGCACAAGCCAGAATGTCATGAAGAACATGAGAGAGATGGCTGCTGGGGAAGCAGAAGATAAGGTAAGTTTAAGTCCTTTTTGCTGGTACGTGAGGCATACATAAGCATTTACCCATTGTAGAATGGGGAAAGATCCACTGGAAGAGAGGATTTTTCTTTTCCCCGGAGTTTAGCATTAAATGCACATTTTTTTGAATTTTAATAATGTTGGTGCATTTATTACATTTTTTGGAAAAGGTGGTCTATGCCTTTAATAGCGATTTAGCTGTGGAGATTTATCAATGCTATTATTACACATTGCCTCTGTTAAATATATCTGCATTTACAGTCAGAGCTCAAATAACTGCCTGCCCATTCTACGCTTTAAGCAGTGCCTCATTCTGCAAATATAGCACTGGCATTCTTGATATTTCTAACACACATCAAAAGCTACTGTGTTCCCACTGACCAATCCTGTGCAGCGTGGGCCTTGGCAGAATTCTTCTAGACTTTTTTGAAGATCTGACTTCATAAAGCACTTTGGTCACCAGAGGGCGAGCTAAGTACAGCCCATTTTGTACAGCAGATTAGTTTAAGTACTAATTATTGCACACAGCAAGCATCGGCCAGAGCATTCGGAAGCTGACATAAGTGATCTCTTTTAGCTTCTTGAAGTAGTAATGCCACTAACTCACTCATCTGAAGCTAAGTCTGAGCAATTGGATTAAACAGGCACACTGAGAGATGACCAATTTGTATTCTGTACATTACAGCTTGTATCCTTGTGAGGGCACATTTAAGCATCAAAGTCTTTTTGATACAATAAAAGCCACCAGTCCTTGACCATTCCCTGGATCACAATTCTGTTAGAAGATTATACTTTTTGACAGCATGGTGATGCTATTATCATTTTATCCTGTTGGTACTATTGAAAGTAAATCATTAGGTCATATTAACACAATAAACGAATGCAGGACTGTAGTATTTATACAAAGGTAAGGATTACACTCTTGCCTTCTTGCATATCCACTATAGAATATGTTTTAAAATACCTTTTAAAGAACTTCAAACCGTTTCAAACTCTAATTTCAGGCAGAAAATTTAATCACTAAACAGTAAATACTATTCAGTAAAAATGACAAGTTTAAAGCAGTGGTTGTAAGCTATAAGGGTACCTCAACTTTGGCCTCTGACTTCACCAAGGAGCCAAACACAATGTTCAGTATATACAATACTGCAGAAGATTGTGGGGTTGATTTTCTAAAGGCAACTAGAATGTGCACTTTGCTCCAGGCCTTAGTAAATAAGGAAAGCTTAGCTAGGAAAATTAAACAAACATAATTTTTGCTCGCACATGATTGGATGATGGAAGTCAGCAGAGCCTCTGCTCATTTACTAAGCTCTGGATGAACTGCTCTTGCAAAGTGCACAGTCTATTTGCCTATATAGTAAATAAACCCCTGACCGTCTGCACGTAATACTACAAAAGACTGTGAACATACCTCAGGATGGTCTGAGACTGTGAACAATTTACAGGTGTGGTTGCGGAAATGGTGCAGGACACATCAGAGTAAGGGAACATGTTACAAGAGAGACATTGCAGTGTCTTTCCAATTCATCTCCTACTACCTAATACCAGGGTCAGAGGGTTACTCAACAAGTACAAAAGGGACATAGCTTGGGCACTAGGACACTACAGAATGCTAGAGTTGACAAGGGGACTACAAAGCATTAATAACGGTTTAGAATGAGAAGCATTCAGAACCATCAGATTTTTCGGTGAATATTTGCACATAATATACACCAGGATAAAAATTGGAGCCATAAAAGTGAATCTCCATTTTCTAGATAAAGTGAGAAAAGTTGGATCTGTCAAGTTTTTTCTGCTATCTGTGTGTCCCTTCACTTCCTGGACCAGATATTAAATCGAATCAAAAATTACTTCATAAAGGCAGTTACCACAAAGTATCTGACATTACTTTTATTAACCAAAAACCCTCTTCTGTTTGACTCTGAAAATTAGTTCAAATTATTTGTCCAGGCCAACATTTTTTAAAGGGTAACTCCACTTTCGTGGGAAAAGAAATCAGCAAATAAAGAAAAAACAATATAGCGTATACAATTGCGACAACCCATTTTGTATTTGAATGTTATGAAAAATTACCTTTCCTTTTCAATCTGCAGCTGTTGTAATGTTCTGAAAATGCAATGCAATATGGCTACCTGGAGGAGTTCTGTACACAGATTGTGTACTGACCACTACACATAAACATAATTTCCTGCTTGTGTGATTGGCTCACCAATTTTCCCAGAATTCTGCCTAAGATACAATCAGATTTCTGGCATCCCCTGCAACAAACATGTTGTTTTTGGTGGGATACTCCCAATAGGAACACGTCTAAGGGGATGCAGGTCCAGAAGATTTCCTTATTAGAGTCTTGCAGCTGCACAACTCATAGATAATTATGAAACCAATACAATTTGACCCACTCAGCACAGAGGCACAGAGTAACAAACAATCATTTCCTCAGAATAACAAAAGGTAGGAATCTGCAACAAAGTTTGTTAAAATCCCTGCAATGTACAGAGATCACCCAGAGGGGAATGTTTTTTTTTTTTTTTTAACAAAAGTGGAGTTACGCTTTAAGGTTTTGGTATAAAAAAAAGAAAGTGTAGGACCCCTGTAAGGTTGTTACTTCATTCTGGTGCTCTGTTAGCGAAAAAACTGAAAATTGTATCAAATGCTTACTGTAATTTTCCTTTCCTGACGCCAATCCATGGTAGCATACACATAATATAGCTCTGCCCCTATATCCACCCACAGCACCTGTTTAAATCTGTAAAAGCAAAGCTTTTTACATTCTCTGTAAAAATAACATGTTAAAAAAGGGAGGGCTTGTATGCTGCCATGGATTGGCGTAAGGAAATTACGGTAAGTATCTAATACAATTTTCTGTTTTCTTGACACCAACATGGTAGCATACATGTGATAAATAATAAGCTAAACAGGGAGGGCTAAAATGTATAATCAAACTTATTACAATGAAAAAGGAAGCCTAGACTGTCATTCTGTCAAAGTCCCCTGGACCTTCCCTGTAGCGCCTGAGGCAGGTGCACTGCGCCAACCAGCCTGCCGATTTGCAGATGTCTCCATAGGCATTTTGCATGCGCTGCGTGAACTTAAAGATGTAAAAATGGACCTAACTGAATGAGCCTCTATAACTTCTGGAGGTTCTTGCCTGGCCGCACTGTAAGTTTTATGGATGACCTTGACACTCCAAGATGATAAGGTTTTGCTGTAGCTTCTTCCTAATGAAAACACAAACAGCATTCCGGAAGATTTAAACTAGGAAGCTGCTTGAAGGTAGGCATTTTAGACACTTGGTACATCCAGTATGTGTAGGGTAGGTTCTGTCTCTGCCAGAAAGGTTTGAACCACCACTTTGTAAAATGAAAACAGAAGCCACCTTGGGAACAAAGGTGCCCAGGGAAAGTAATCCCCAACTTGTGGGGAAAGAATAAGATGTAGGACTCTATAGCCCCAAGTGCTTGCAGATCTGATACTCTGCCCCTTGAAGTTATTGTCTGAAGTTATCAAGGGACACTGCCTCTTGAGTGATGTCCCAGTGAAGACTTTCTGATGATGCAAACAAAGTCCTGGCAAGGAAATCCAGGACTAGAATAAAAACCCGCTGGGGAACGCTATTTGTACTCAAGGCAAAGTCTCAGCACCGACCTCCTGAAACGTTCCCCTGGCAGCTTCCCTGGTGATGGTGAAAGCTAAAATTTGAACCCTTACAGAATTATGCTGAGCCCCAAATTCAGATGAAGAAATTTTAGCAACTGGGCAACCTCCAGGTTGCGAGGATCAAAATTATGCTCAGCTGCGAAGACTGTGAACCTGTTTCAGACTTTGGAGTAAATAGTGTTTGTTGACGTCCTCTTTCTGGAATCTTGCCAGGATTGAACCACTTAAAGAGGATGGCCCAAGTCCCCCAATCCTTCTCTCTAAATTTCCAGTCCATCCTGGGACAGATTAAAACACTGTTAGTTGAAGTGCTTGGCCATGACTATATTCCATGGCTAGGGTAAACCCAAGGCCTGCAGGCAAATCGGGCATGCTTTCTATCACAGTGAAACCCTCAGACAACAGTCTCTCCAGGAACTTAATGACCTAAGGCAGTAGAGGAAAGGCATCTGCTAGGTAACTGTTCCCTGGGGGAGTGAGAGCATCCACTTCCTCCATCAACGGTGAGGGTAGCAAGATAGGCAATTTGTGAATGAATGGTGATACAAACAGACTCAGCTGAGGGTGGCCCCATACTTGAGTGATATGGGCAAGATCTTCAGATTAAATACCCATTCATTGGGAACGAAGAACTGGCATCAGTGGCATCAGTGGATAATGAACCTACTGGACGGGATCAAGTGAGGGTCCCTGACATACCCATCACTAGAGGCTCCTGCACATCTGAGGAGAAGCACTTTCAATCAACTCAAGTGCTGCCTTTTGCATTGCAAAAAGGAAATTCTTTGGAACATCTAGAGAATCCAGTGTGCCCATGGTAGCATAGAGGTGCAAGATATCATCGTTTCCAGGGGACCCCTGCATTGGGAAGCTGACAACTGCTTGGCACATTCCAAAAAGGAGGAGAAAAGTATTCGCTTAAGCATTGAACTGGGCCTCCATATCAATGACTAGTCAGGTCTGCTCCAACTGTCTTGACACTTCCTATCCAGCCAAAACTTCTCAGGCTGGCCTGAGAATCCCGTTTTTAAACTAGTAGGTCATCTGGACTCTAAGCCAACTGTAGAATACCATCCAAGTAATAATGGATTTTAAGCTTCCCCGGTTTCCTCAGGGGGCTACACAGAGATTAGGACCTTTATAAAGGTCATCGGTGAGGTGGAGAGCCCTGAAAGGAAGACACACAAACTGAAAATGTCCATCTCTCACCGAGATCTAGGTTGTTTTAATTCAACACCAGTCGTCTGAGTAGAAAAAAGCCTCTAAATCTCTCTGAGGAAGGATTTAGAATCATTCCCCATTGCAGTCATAAAATATTGATGTCATCAGAGAGGACATCTAACCCCTTCGCGACATGGGCTATTCTGGTAAGAATTAACAAATGTTCTGGAGGATGATGTCTGAACCACGAAAAGTAACAGAGTTTTACTGTAGAAGTTACCCACAGATCCCAAAAAATGTGCTTTATCATCTGTGCACAAAATCGGCCACCTTGGGCCCACCACACTAGCTGGGAAGGGGGGGTCTCCTGTTAACAAGACTCCTGTAGGGGATGAAGAGTGAAGAGATTGAAAAGGACCATGGCTGTGCGTCCTTCAGAACAGTGCTCTTATATACCCTTCCATTCGCTCTTGAAGCTTTCCATTTTGGCAAAAGAATCTTGAGTCCTGGAATGCAGAGTGGACCAAATTGGCATAGAGGACTCACCCGAGCCTTGACCTCCTATGAGGAGCAAAGCCAGACTAACCACCGATTGTTCTCAGAATAGTGCTTAGGGTTGGGACCAATAAAGAGTGTTTGCCTTTCCAAGGAAGTGCTGCTCTATGAAACCTAAACACTGTTTTACAGCAATCAAGAGCCGAGCACCATCCATCTGCAAAGCAAACTGGGGACATGCGGGGTTAAGTAATGGCGAGTCTTTTGGAATAGTCACTTACAACTTCTGGTCAAAGGGAAAAAACTTGTCATCATTAAGGCACTTACAACCACCCTGCCTGAGGATGGGTTTGTTGACCAATGCTTTGGTTTTATAGCCCTCTTCATTGTCACTGAATGCAGCACTGCCATAGGGGAAAGTTGATAACAAATGCCACTTCATCCACAAAATCCGCAGAACACTTAAGCTCACAAAGAGCACAAATAATCTGCTCTTTCAGCAATTCATGGGTGATGGTGGCCTCGGGATTCTAGGTCCCAACTGTATTGTCCTTCCCACTAAGTGCTGTGATCACTGGCTTACAAGCGCCCCTGCCTCTTGAAATGAATCTCTTAGATATCCATCAATTTATCGATCAAGGACACAGCCAACGAAAAGCTGAACCTTACCTAGGAAGAATAACACTTCACGGTGCAGTGCTGTAAATTATTTATTGCTGCACCGCATTTTAAGTGCATTAGCTCGATGCAGTGCCATTCTTTTGACTAATCAGCATTTCCCTCAGGGGTAGGGTATAATTTTGCCACTGCTTACGTATGTAAAACTACTGCCACTCCTCTTGAATCTCTTCAACTTTCCATTCATTGGGAAGAACAGAAGGCCATTCCGTGCCTTGAAAACATGAAGTATGTTCTGACTTTGAAAACAGTCATCTGGATCATCCCATTCTGGGCCTGCTTAACCACCATAATGAATGACTGGACCCAAGAGACACTCAAAGCCTGCTTAGCCTCTTTAAGGAGGGCAATGGTTTTGATGGGCTCTGGACCTCCTTGGTGATGCTTTGAACTTATCTGCAGGGCTGCATCCTTGACGTTGCGCCCAGAGTCCACTGGCATAAGTTACTGGAAAGCTCAGTTAGAGACTCACTAACTATTTGCCAATGAAGGGCCATGACTTGCTGGCTCACAGCATCTTTTGTCCTTATAGAGGTCTCAGCGGCAATATCCACAGACATGTTAGTCTAGTAATAGGTCCGCAACACAGGTCCAGCACTTCCTACCCTTTTGCCGCTGTTAGCACTTGGGGAAGGAGGAATGCAGACACTCACTGGTAACTTTCTGCGCCTCCTGGCCTGGGCGAGACCTGTGGGGCTTGATGAGTCACTGTCCACACTGGACTTGTCATGACATGGCAACGTCCTTTTAGTTTGACCTTAAGCAAGAGCGAGAGCGGGCTAGGTTGCACTGGAAAACAAAGGCTATTGTATGTTAATGGAAAGTCACTCTTTCCTCTTCTTACTTATAAGACTGATGGTCCCTACCTGAGCGCATGGAGGTCTTGGCTATGTGGCAGAATGTTCCTATTGGAGCAAGGATGTCAGCACTCAGCACTGGGCAGAATGAAAAAAGAAGGAGACTCAGAGAAAGAAGCAAACAGATCATAGACATGTGCCAAAATCGCCTCCCCCCCCCCCCTATCGCCTGCAGCATAAGCAAGGGAAAACAGAAGATGTTTCCAATGCAAAACCCACCTCACGCATGCGAGAGCCTAAACACGCATGAACAAAGATGGCCACCACATGAGGCCCACTGCACAGTGCATGCCTGGACACAATAGCTGGCCCAGAGACTGGAAACAGCCACAAAACCTGGACTGGATAGTGCACACACATTAGTCACAACAAAAGCCACGGAGAAACACATGCAGAAGTGACTCATACTGATGGCAGAGGAACGAGGCAGCAGAGAGAAATTACCCTTGGGGGGGAGGGAGGATTTACTAAAACTGGAGTGTGCAAAATCTGGTGCAGCTTTGCATTGAAACAAATTAGCTTCCAGGTCTCTTTGTGTAGCACCACCCCCGAAGGAGCCCCTTGAGTATGTTTGGTTCTATACTTTTAAGGTACCACACCAAAAAACAAAAAAATGATATTAAAACAAACTTTTTATTTTACAAACATTAAAAAGGTTTAAAATGCAAACCCTAACACACATGTGTCAAACACAAGGCCCGCTGGCAGAATCCGGCCCTCCAGGCCATTTCATGTGGCCCTCGCACCTCTCCTGCAGCTGGGGCGCCTCCCCTTGTCTCCGCCTCCACCTTGTTTTAGCAGTCAGCAGCAGAAAGGAAGACAGAACACCTCTTTTAAATCCTGCATCTTTCTGTGCAGCTGCAGCACCCCCTTCATCTGTGCTTCCCCTGGTCTCAGCATTTAGCTGACACTGGCACTCCTCTGGTCCTCCTCCAGACCCTGCACTTTCTGCCTCCCAGCTCTGCCCCAGCTTCTTCCCAGCAGCAGCACAAGATAAGGGGAATGCACTGTGATGTAAGGGAGGGTGGGGGACTCTTGACTTCTGATAGTTGGGGTGGGGACGCTTGATATCTAATGTAAAGGGGGATGGGGTGCTCCGGACATCTGGTCAAACAGAAACAACCGGCCCTTTGAGGTCAACAATAATGCTGATGCGACCCACACTGAAATTAAGTTTGACACCCCTGCCCTAACACATAGATAACAATAGTGAACATTAC